>NW_028288653.1:1200000-2400000 GCF_059628265.1 Tinamus guttatus | reverse complement strand
CTTGCACCGGTCCAGACCTGCCTCCACCATCACTTCTCAGACGCCAAGTTCCTGCCAGCAGAATGTTCTCATTTGCCACTGTCACAAGTATGAACAGCAATCACAAATTCAGATAGAATTCGTAAGTGAACCTAATCCCCAAACTGTCACAGAAGCCATTTGAATAATCCCGTACCTGACAGGGCTCATCTCCATTTCCCCCACACTTTCCCCACTGAAAAGTGTAGAGATGAGCAGACTAGTTTAGCTGTGGGAAGCTGCTGGCCTGGAAGGAAGCTCTGGCTGAGCTCGTAATGGAAACCACCTGCCTCGTGGTTATGTTCTGCAGAACAGAATTTCTCATTATATTCCCTCTATAGTACTTACTTAAAAGACAAGAGATTTTCAATGTCATGTTAAAAAAGAGAAAGTGATTTAAAAGGATAAATAGCCACGAAGATGGTAAAAAAACAAATGAAGTAACTCTTCCTCTTGGTTGGCACACCCAGCACCTCGGTTAATTCGTAAAATAACAAACAGGACACAAAATGTGATGGAAAAGACACCAATAGAAAGTTAGAGGTATTACAGTAATATCTTTTCATATCAAGATAATGTCAGCATTCCAGCTAGTGAGAAATTCCTTCTGCTTTCAATATCCAATGTGTTGCTGACCTATAGATGCTTCAGTTCAGATTCGCAAGCACTGATCTCCACTGGCATGAATCCCTTTCCTCTTCTCCGCTCCAGTTATGCTTTCTAACATGGGTAAAAGTCATGGAGCATGCTAAAAATTAAAATTCCATAAACTGCTGCTCTTCAAAGGAAAACACTTCCAAACAGGCATGCCCGCATTCTCCAACCCTCAAAAAGTAACAATCAAAAAATGCTTTGTTGCGGTACCAAGGCTTTGGTAAAGGTTGATTCAAATACCAAATATATTAGCTTAGCTTTGAATACAAAAGCTAAGCAAGCTGTCAGAAAGTGCAGCCCATCCTTTTTTGGCACCATGACATGAATTGAGAAGGTAACAGTACCTTGTGCTGTGATCCTATCAGATCTTACAAATTCAGCTGGGATAGGCAAGGATAGTATTGCATGGCAAACTTCCAAGGAAGAAGGTGCTGCCAGTCCACAACTGATTACAGAGTAGATGATACTCCTCACTCCTTAAATCAGTATTGGACTATCAAGACACAAAAGTAACAGACACTGTGTTCATGAGAGGTGGCAAGTCACTCAGTTCAGCATCACAGCACTGCTGAGCTAAGCCACAGTTAAGCAAGGATCGTTTCGGGGGGATCCGAGGGCAAGTTCCTAACCCTCTGCAGTCATCAAAAATATGGTGGAATTGAACACACAATTACAAAGGAAAAGTAACAGACATAAACTCTGTTAGGCTGCCTAACGAGATTCACCCTGCAGTCCCAGCGGGACGCAGCAGTGCCGCTCTCTCCCGAGCTGGTGCGCGGAGCTGCTGGGTACTATTAAATGCCTACCGCATTCCGCCCCAGGGGTGGCTCCATTTCAGTGCTGGGTGAAGTGAGCCTTATTTAAACATTACTTAGCTCACAGGAGTGCTGTGAAACTTAATTAAATTAATGCCTGTAAAGTGCTTTGAGGTTCTCAGATGAAAGGTGCTATAGAAATCCAAAGTACTATTAGTGTTTCTAAGGATGGGTGAAGCAATTTGGATAAACTGAAAACCTACATAAATCTTCCCTCAAAGCAAAAGCTTTTGCAGTTTCAGTTATTTTTTATTTATGTTTTCTTTTTTAATGCCTCCACAGTTCTTGACTTTGCCTTCAGTTGGAAGGACCAGCTTACAGCTACATGAGACAAAGCATTCATATTGACTCATTGCTTTTCCGCCTCCTAAATTTACCTCTGCTCAAAAAGATTCTCACAGTTTTTCAAACTGTACTCCTCTCAGAGATCATGGCCAGTCTTTTTATCTGTGATCCATTACACAGACAGCACTATCAGGTAAAATATGATCAGATATTGGGTCTTCTGTGAATCTACAGTTACAGAATTAACAGAGCTATCTACTGTTATTAGAGAGTTACATGTCTCTCTCTAAAGGGAACAACGATAAAAAATTCTTCTAGTTGAAATGCAAATACAAGATGCAAGTGCATGAAGATGCATGTTCATTTTACAGGCAGGAGAAACAACAGTTTTCAGAAAAGAAACAATAGCTTTAGAAGCTATTAAGAGTCCACTCCTCAATTTCTATGAAACTCTTGGCTTTGGAATAATACAATTTGTGTGTGTGTGTGTGTGTGTTTGTGCTCCCAAACTGGGACACTTCCAAGACTCTTCTTTCTTACAAAATACATGTAAAACATAGCCTCTTTTGATATATCTTTTATATATATATTTTTTCCCCTAAAGTACCATTAAAGTACCCTTTTACCATGCAATCAGAGGGTAGCCTTTACGTGACACACAGCTGAAGACTACATAAGAAAAACATTTCTAAAAAGCATAAACAGAACATTATTAAAATCACGTTACAACATGTAAAACTTATATCAAACAGAAGGTAATTAAATCCCAGAAATCTCATGAAAATGCTTGTTCTCATGAAATTCCCAGCTTAGTTTCCAAATCAAAACAATATGAATAAATATTCTAAACAGAAAAACTGCAGGAATGGAACTTTTGATCCTTTTGAGATTTGCCCGTCACTATTTATTTCCTTTACAGTTTGGTACTGAGGAAGGAATTCTGCAATTTTAACACCTGCAAGAGAGTACCAAGGGACACAGGTACCTAAAATGGTATGCTTACACCTACAGTATCACTCCATTCAATGCAGATTTTTTGTATTGACTCAGTGTACTTTGCTGCGGTTGGTATCTGCTTACAAGTTGTATAACACTGCTGCGTGAACCTGCTTTTAACCTCGAGCAGGCATGACTGCTCATGACGACTTTCATGTTACGAGGTAACTATAGACGGGAATAGAGGCGGCTGTGGTCAAAAGGAAGGAAATCCCAATTTCTGCCCTATATAAAATTGCCATGTGCATATAAAAATATATGCTCGGTTTGACTGAGAACACACAGAGTATATATGTGTTCTTTTATGAGAACACAATGCCAGCCAAAATAATACCTTGCATGAAGAGAGTGTAGCACACGAAACACTGCCCAAATATGAAACTGCTGTTGAACAAGCAAACACACACACACACACCAGCTTAGTGACTGATGGAAACGCACTATGTTCTACCTAAATGGAACCGTTGAGGTGAAATCTGGTGACTGTACTGAAACATATACATCAAAAAATGCCTGCTACAACTTCTATGGTAAACTGTCTCTACGGGATGGTGGCACATATTTTGTTTTCCTATGTTGTCTACCACTATGGACTGAGAACCATCTGTGTAGCAAATTCACTTGGAGGAGCCAAAAAAACCATCAAGGCCACTCCCCTCATTTAAGTTAGCACACGTTCACTACATATCTCTTTTCCAAAAACTATTTATATCAGTTGCTTCTCTGTTGTTTTCACTCTGAAAGCTGTACGATATTAATAACCATCTGTGTAAAACAGCAAGTCTTCTGGAATTCTTTTCGTACATGACAGTTCTCAAATCTTGTCCATAAACAACTTTACTCCAGAGCCTAACTCAAAAGGCCCTTAAAGACCCATTCTTTCAAAACCCTTAAAAATTATACACATTTTAAGGGGGATCCCTCTTACCTCAAAAGGATCCCCTATTGAGGGGACCTAACCTCAAAAGGATCCCCCTTTTTCCTACGGAATACAGACCTAGTTATTTTGCGTAACTGAAACCCTTGAATTACTGCATTATTCTAGCTGTCCTTTGCTCTACTGTAACTTTTCTCTTTCTGTATTTTTCCTCTTTTAAAATAACATGCATTCCTTGCACAGGCCTAAAATTATTTCCCACAGCTATTCCTGATACCTCAATTTGAAATTTTAAACAGTATTCCTTTGCAGTTTAATGCAAACAGTGTTCATACAACGCCTTTCATCCAAGAAGCTTAAAGAACTTAACACTTCAAGTTAAATTTTACCATATCTCCATGAACTACCTCTTTATTTACAAGCGTCTTTCCTCTGGGCAAGTAAGACTATATTCATTTTACAGAAGCAGAATTGGAGGCAATGGGGGACTTGAAAGCCTAAGGGCATGGTTTCACCCTTGGCTGAAGCTGACCTAAGCATGGGCTGCTGCCCATACAGGAAGGCCCACCCTTCCTCCTCCTCCTCCTCCCTCATTGAGTGTTCCTGCAAAGAGGCTCATACAGCCCTTCCAAAAGCCAACTTGGGGAACTGATTCAGCTGAAAATTAACCTCTTTTCTCTCATCAGGTTACTTTTACTTGAGTTCAGCTGACCATCCCATCACACAGGAACTGCTGGTGTGTCACTAGGAAGAATGGAAAACGCGTGGCAGATGCCAAAGTGCAGCTCCTCCCCTATCAGTGGTAGCTTGAACTTAACTGCAATTCAGATGAGTGTAAAACTCCATCAGGATGGAGATAGATAAGACAGCTTCTTTAAGAAGTCACCCATGTACAACAGTTCAAAGTTGTGTTCCCACTCTTCCCCATCTCTTTGGCTTGTCCCCATCCCTTCCTTCTGAAGTTGTTACAGCTCATCAGATTTCAGAGCTGACTCAACACAGTAACCCAACGGAGAGAATAATCACTTAAATCTGTACAGATACTTTTCTTCTAGTGATTTTAGTCAGGCTAACAGAGAGCTCACACAAGGGCAAGGCAGGTTTCAGATGGAATTTGTTTTCTCCACTAGGAAGGAGGGAGAGCCACCCGTTTCCAAACCCAGACATGGACAATAATCATGTGGTATTAGAGGCAAACTCAGGAAACAGAATCCCATCCCCAAGAGTACTCACAACATACAAATCAACAGAGACCACAGAGCCAGGGACTGTTACATAGCTGTCAAATAGCTGCCTCCATTACCAGGTGTTTTAGAAGCATCATAGCATAAATTATTCCACCTTCTATTTATTAGCTCTCCATCTTACCTCCTGATCTCATCAGACCTGCATTAACAGACAACACTGAATAAAAAAGAAGACAAAAAGAGAGAACAGGAGCTGAGCTTCTCTGTAGGACTTGATACAACAAGGCTGCAAGTCCAATGCAATTAACGAGGGCAAGGGTACCAGCTGAGAAGTAAATAAATGCAGATTTATGGATAGGATAAATTTTGCAGGATAAATCTGCAACAGCAGATTTGGGATATGCTTTTGAACATCTGATTTAAGCATAGCTTATGTACCATGGTATCAGGTCTACACCCACAACTATTCAAAGACTCACATTTACAGGGAGACTTCTCTAGAAAACAGTAGATAACCTCTTGCCTACATGGCAGAGTCATGGACCAAAAAAGCATAAAAAAAAGCAGATGTGAAAACACCTCTATACTGCTCCAGCCACTGCTCCCTTAACTTCAAACTCCCAATCAGTTTTAAATTATTAAACAGAATTACACAATTGCTTAGAGGTGGACACATAAGCTTGTGCAGACCTGTACAGAGAAGGAGTTGCATATCTCTTCAAAATAGGAGAAGAAAACATTTTGTTTTTTAATGGAGGAACACATGATAATTTAACTTTTTTTGGGGGGAAGGGGGTGGAGGGGGATTTGATTTACTGTGTTTCCTTACACAAATGCAAAGGAAGAAACTGTCAAAGAAAACCTAGTCTTTGGGATTTTTAACAGTTCGTTAAGAAGCCTCCAAGAGCCAATTTTAATACATTACTACTAAGAGGACAAATCGGCTATTCTGTCAACAGAGAACACGAAGATGACGACTAGTCTTGTTACTCAACGGGCAAAGATGAAATGTGATGAATATGCAGCCGATGAAGGAAATGCACAGTGAAAACTCTCTAGGATGGCACTCAGTCTACTAGCAGAGAGCTCTGCCTTGCCAGCTGCCAGAGCTCAGACAAAGCCTTTGATGAAATCACAACTACCCTTGTCTCAGTTTCATGGAAAGAAAAAAAAAAAAAAAAAAAGATGATCGTGGACAATTTAATTATTGCAGAACCATTACCATCAGCAGCAGTTTCATAATCTTGAAACGCTGCCATTCTAAAAAGCCATTTGCCTGAAAAAAAAAATCTCAAAACGCAAGAGACTGTCATACTGTCCAAACAATAGAGTAATTCTTATACAATCAGACGCCATAGCTAATTATTCAAAACAAAAACAAACCAGCCCCCATTATTTTTAAACAAGGGAACAAAGGATGTAAATTTTATCCAGAAATATTAGATTTTAAAAGGGGTAAAAATATCCAAAAATCAAAACAGATGAATATTGGAGACTTACTTTCATGTTTGTACATGCACAAGACTGATTCTGAGTAGAAGAAATAAGTGCATACACTGTTCATGTTCCTAACAAATGCAATAAAAAATAATAAGTAATAAAAGCAAACTCAGTGGGAGCTGTCTTTCTCACTTTCACTTACATTTCAAAGGAACTGCCTGCTTCATTCACACTCTCTTCCATTTAGGTTAATCAAACTGTATTTTATTTTTTCTTTGGCACCCATAAAGATTAAACTGATATAGTGCCTGTTAAGATAAGTGTTTCAATGTTCTTTCTTCTCACCATTAGTCATGATTTCCTAATGCTGATATTTTGCCAGGGAGACAGAGGAAGCAGTTACAAATGCGAGTGATTAGTATGTGTGTGAGTGCCCTGACACACAGTTTTGGTCACTTACTAATACAAATACTGAGCTGGCTTTAGGGCATCTTTTTGTCATTTTCCATTAATAGAAAAATATGAACTCTTTGTAACAAGTTGCTACTAAGCATTATTTCCTTGACTTCTATTGAGTTAACTTTTCAAACATCTGATGTTTGTTATTCATTTTGTACAGTGTTTGGACGTTCTAAAAACCTCAGTAATCAAAGCAATATGCACATTAGAGAATGTTCTTTTTGTTAGTCTATACTGGTCATATATCAATCATCTGACTACACAGAGACTGCAGTAAGTTCAGCTTATTTTTCTTTAAAGAGAAAGATCAATATGTAACAATTATATATGCAAATATCCCAAACACATGGGAAAAAAAATATACAAACAGATACAGGGCTAAATCCTCAGCCTGTTGACCTGAGCAGAGTCAGAATTACATTCCTAAAATTTTGGCTTGAGATATCCTCTTTGAAAAGGTGAAAGAAGTATGAATCTCAAATGCTGGAGCTGGAATAAAAGCATATTGCCAAAGCAGGAAGACAAAGATTGCTAGAGAGGAAATCTGGCGAAGAAAGCACATGTAGAACTGAAAATCTGACAGGCCACTGGGAAAGCACTGGTGGTGAGTCCTAAAGGTAAATAAAACCAGTGGCTGTCAATAAAGAAAGGGCAGATGAGATATACACTTAGTTTGTAGTACATCAGACATACGAGAATGGGAGATACCTGCATGTTAGTTGCCAGAAGGAGCACTGAGCTAACAGGGGCGCTCCAGAAGAGCAGGCTGGTAGCATGTCTGACCTGGACCTGAGGTGGGCACACGGGATACACTTCCCCCTTCTGATGACCTGTCTTTCGAGACCAGGGTAGCAGGGTGGAGGTTTGAGAGGCCTGTGTGGTAGCTATGGGGAACAGATGCAGTAAAGACAGAAAGAGCTAGCCCAAGGCCTGAAAGTGAAGCGACAGCAGCAGATTGAAGACAGAAAGAAGGCTGGTTCCTGGAGGCTGTGAGCACTTGAAGCTCCTGCTTCTAGGGTGGCTGACCTACATTTGGACTCCCTCCAAAAAGGAGCTCTGCTCCTGGGCTTTGGGAGCACCCAGTCTCCAGGAGCACGTTTCTCTGGTTGAGCTGGAATGAGAACAAAGCAGAAAATATTTCCTTGCTTCATTTTACTGCAAGAGAGAGTTGCTGCTTCTGCTGTGACTTACTTCTCCTTAACAGGAGCAAAACTGTAAAAAAACCACTACAAAAACCTGTCAGTGGGGAGCCAAGAGACAAGTTACCCTGACCAAGACATACCACCACTGATTTTAGATAGGTATTTTTTAGCTATTGGGAAAAGAAGAATGCTTTTTTTTTTCTCTTGAGTGCATGCTTTCTTTATAATAAGCAGAAAACTAGTATTTAAACTACAATAGGCAAGGTGCACTCTCCTGTGTGCATTCTCTTTCTAGGACATATAAGAGCCCATGAGATGTAACTTCTAAGTTTGCTTTAGTTTACATCCAAAGCAAAGTCTCTGCACAGCCTGTAATATAGGGAGCACAAAAGTCACTTCAAGGAATTTGCTTCCACTGCAATGTTCAACTCTGCCTCTAGTGAAATAACCTTGTCTACACCAGATATACTCTGTATAAATATAAGGTCAGCAAAAAAAATCCCATTCTATTCCACGGAAGCACTAAGGGAAGGGATTTTAGAAAGGGAAATTACAGAGAAAAAAGGAAACAAAAAAATCAAAGTGCAACCAGAGTTGAAGTGAACTAGTAGTGCAGCAGGGTACAGCTAACAGCCTGCAAAGCATTTCCATGAAGTCTACTACTTTTTTTTACCTTAGCAGACACAGGAAAAGGCTATTTGAGCATCGCATGTCTTCTTTTGAACATAATAAAATATCTTGAGTCTGAGTACGCATACACGGAGAAGAGGCTGGTGTGACAGGGTAATACTTGTGCCTGTTTCAAAGCACTCACCACAAGGCACACACACGTGTGTGTTTTTGCTTGTGCTTACTCCTAAAAGAGTAAACATTTGAGCTCTGTAAGAATTATAATCCAATGCAGAGAATATATCAACCAACCTGATAAAGATTACAAAATCTATAGAGAGTAAAATTATGTAACCTAATATATTGATGAAATCTAATCTATACCATCAGTCTTCTATTGAATTCAGATACATATTTGCAGACTTACAGATAAGAAGCAGCAAGAGATTATTTGAAAAGATACCATGTTAAGCCATAAAACAAATGCATAACAAAGTATGCATCTTTTACTTGAGACTTAGCAGGGAAAAAACAGCACACCTTACACTGTGGACAGAACAAGAATGTATTTAACACTTGTTTGATCATGCATAAATAGTAAGCTTATTCTATGAAGATTTATGACAGTAATTCACTAGATTATTTATTTTAAATGAGGTATTTAAATCAATTCACAAATGGATTGTTCCATGCCAAACTGGATGGTTCACAGGCACTGTATAAGGATTTTAACATAGTAGCTCATTTTTGACAGAAGAGGGGAAATAGTTGTCTTTTCCCTTCCCCACCAAAAAAAAAGGCTTTTCTATTAGAAATAAAAGCTTGAATCCAGGGTGACAGCTCATCTCTCCCTAAATCTAGTCATGTTTTTTTAAAAAGCCTATGAAATTATAAAGAGTTAGGAATTATATACAAAATAAAAATATGACAGAAAGGGAAGCTTTCATCTCTTGTGGAAGCAAAGACTGTTTTTGTTGATACATATGGAAAAAATTAGACCCAATTATATGTTGTGCTTTGGCACTGGGGTTCCAACTTCACCACAGGCTTATTTTTTTCACAGATATACCATTACAGCCAATTCTACCCTTGAACATTTGAACTCAAACCTTGTAACACAGGCATTTTTGTTGCTAGATTACTTGTACTCTGGATGAAATGCTCTGTGTTGCCGTTGTGCTATATTTAGAGGTTAAAAAGCGGTTATCTGTATAGACTCGAGAAGTCATATATTCACAATAATATAATAAACTTGAGGCCTCTTATGAATAAAGTACACTTTATCAAAGTGTAATTTCTGATTTTATTAATTAGATTGTGCATTAAAAACCTTGATTTCATGAGCTAAATATTCACTCAAATGAAGTTTTTTAATGTAGCGAAATCATTCTACCTTACGTGGTAAATCTTTGACTGAAGATTGGTCCTATTCATGTTAAAAGGTTACTGAAAGGAACTAGTATAGCTAATCCCACAGGCCAGAAACATTGGCTGATAAAAGATGAGATTATCAAGAGTTTCACAAATCTTTTTCTATAACAGCCAGATATGCTAATATACTATAAAGTCCAGGGACGGCTTAAATATGACTGGCCACACATTGACCAAACTAACACTGTATCTGGCACGGACAGACTGGATGCTTTCATTCCTCTGAACTTTTTCAGAGCCCTTAGCCAGTCCAAGGTTGGAAAGTGTCTTCTCTGATTTCATATATGCAGAATATGGAGGAGCTACCCTCTTTCACCCTGCGAATGAGACAATCCAGTCAAGTCATACAGCCAAAATTTGCAAGCCCTTTATAAAAATAGCACAAATACTAGCATTTATCCAGTGCATTATGCCAAAAATTCAAAGTAATTGTAAATATTTGGAATCAGAGGCAGGCAAATTTCCTGAAACAGGTAAGGTAAAGACAGAAAACATCTTCCAGAATCTAAGCATGACAAAACCAAAACATGACCCTTCAACAAGAATGGTGACCAAAGCATCTGTAATTATAAACTCAGTTTCATTAGGGTTGAAGTTATAAGGGACCGTTATTTCAGGCCTGGAGCATTAGACAGACAGAAAGAATTAGAGAATATGAGAAGGACAGTACACATCAGAAAAATGTACACCAGAAAGTGACAGCAGCCACAAAGAAAGAAGTGAAGCAATGTAATGTTTGGCAGTAGAGGACTAAGAGGCTAAAATTGATAATGATAAGTGACAGGAGAATAAAGACAGTGAGACAGAGAGAAAGAAAAAAAAAAAAAGCTTTATAAAAGGCATTTGTATGACCTGTAATCTGGGGGAGATGAGGGAGAGGAAGCCATGACGAAGAGAAGACCATAGCAGTCAAAGTAATGAATGATGACACTGAATAGCAATGTAACTGGGGTAGAGGTTTTAGAATATTAAATTCAAAGAAACAACAGAACTTAACAAGTAGGAGGGAAAGAGAAGAAAAAAAATACATGAAAAGTGTGAAAACATTGCTTTAAGGACAACGAATAATTCTTGAAAACTTTCAATCAGAGGTCTATTTTTAAAGGCTTTGAAAAAGCTTAAATTTTCTTTACTATTCTTCAGCTGCCCTGGAAAATTTATAGTAATTTGCAAATCAAAAGAGTTTAAAAACACTAGTCAATTCACAAACTTCTCTGTGGCTATGTCCTTATAAAAGGGCAGACAATATTTTATTATTTGAACAGAGAATACAAAGAGACAGCTACCTAAAAGCTCTTCATTAAACCAGCCCTCTGCTGCCCAATCTGACATATTTATGAAGACCATAAAAATCTTGAAGATACAAGCTTTCCTAAAGATCACAGCTGTAAGGCTGTCTCTAATCTGGAAGAAGAAAAACCCTGAGCAGATTAGGCATCAACGAATCCATCTATAGTATCTCCTAAATGACTAATGCAGCCTAGCATACAATGTCACCAAACTGAAATATTATAACAATAATTCGTTCTTCCTGTGCTTAGACAGGAATAAGCATTAAAGAGACAGAAAATGAAGAGGTATACTAAAAAAAGGCAAATGTAAAGGACAAGGGAGAAATATTCAAATGAAACACAATGCCTGTAGGAAACACTAATGACTTGAACTACTACATTTTATGGAGAGGGGTACTGGGATTTTCCCTTCTGTGTAGCAGAGGCAGCCTCAGAACCAGGAAAGGACGCTTTACAGATGACTCATTTTTAATAATAACCACATGAACGTAATAGAAAAAGATTCTGCAGATTCAGATTACTTCTATGAAAACTTCAAATCACAGTTTCATCAAGAAATCTGTGTATTAGCTACATCACCAATACATTTTGCAATTACATTCACTTTTCAAATAACATGAGCAAAGTGGAAAGTGACTAGATGTACCCACTCCTATCCAGTCCTTGAGGATAAAAGACTCTGCAAACATCTTTGCCTACTGCTTACATAGCTCATTTTTCCCTCTTGGAAATTAATACTGTTCCAAAATGTCAGTAACAGAAATTATCAATAATATTAAGTAGACTATGAACTTAAATGGCTCGTTTGAAATGTATTTCAGCCATCTTGAAAATACCAGAGATGCTTTTGTGCCTACAGTGTTCTTTCCTGCCTTCCAAAGGAAAATAGAGCTACTGTTGATATCTACAACCTTGACAGCACAGATAATCACATTCTGATAAGATCACGTTGTCTGAGCAGTAAAAAGCTACTAAGCTCTAGTCTGTTACATATTTTTCCTTATATGCACAAAGACTGAAGCAACATAGCACTCACTTTTAAAGTAATAAGCCTATCAGGTTGATGCCACCTGATAATCATCTGGATTACCCAAAACTCATTTGTAAGTAAAAACAGGGTTTGATAAACTGATATGTGTATGAATCAGTAATTTCACCTTATGGCAAGATTTAAGAACTGGCAGTGAGATGAACAGAAATATGAAAGCAAGGCAAGGAATACAGCTTTTTAATACTCCTGTTGTTTATTTCCAATTTTGCTATTAAGGAGCCTTGCACTTTCATAGAATTTCAGCTACCGTGAATAAAGAATAAAAAAATTCCAAGATTGAAGAAATAACTAAAGTAATACAAAATAATATAAATGAATTATTAAACAAAACAAAACGTAACTGCATGGTACACCAAGTATCAATATTCCATAATCACCATTTTTAATGTTTTCTTTCTAGTCTTACCATTTTTTCCTGAATATAAAACAGAAAATCATATATAATTTTGTGAAATTATTTTTTCACTTGTAGGACAGTAAAATAGGACAGTACAGTACAAACTTTTAAAGTATCAATAAGTCACTTACATTTAAAGGCAGACAATTATTAGTCACATTTTCTTCCAGTACTGTCATTGATTTACCGGTAACTGAAAAAAAATAATGCCACTTTACATTTTATGTTTCCTGGAAAGTTTCCAAGAATAGCTTCTCCTGAATGACATTTAATTTAGTGAGACACACAGATTTCTCGTGGTAGTTTTACAAAGCAGAATGAGAATGATGCTGAGATTGCAGAAGTCTCAGCTAGGAAATCTATGTAATGCTGCAGAGTACCACGTATGTAACAGTGTGGCTACAGAAGCCACACAACTGTCCTCACTTGCCACTTGGACTTTTGGAGTAAAAGGATTTTTTTTTCATTCAAAAGCAATCATTCTTTTTATCTCATTCACATGATGAAATTACACCTCAAATAAACCTCACACCAACTCCTCTGACATGAACAGACCAGCCACACACATCAGGGTTTATTCTAGAAAATTAAAGTACAAATGTATTAAATATTTTTGCTCCACCTAGCGAGGGGAATATTTTTAAAGTCCCGGTGGCAGAGTCTAAGACCATTTTAACTCTAGAAGAGGCCCATACAACACAAGGTTACAAGGACATCCATCCAACCTTGGCTTATGTGCATTATTTCTCAATATTAAGAAAATCCACTCTTTCACATGCATCCCTATATTCATAAACACTGTGGAAACAATTCCCTGCAATCTTTTTCCTCTCCTGTGTCTCCACAGGGAATTATATGGGCCACACTTTTAAAGAAAACACGGTTCTTGAGTCCAAACACAGTATGAGGAAATAAAAAGTAGATGATGGATTTTAAGTACAATACAGAACAGGTAGAGGTGGGGGAAGGAAGGTTAAATTACTGCCTGGATTTCCCATTGGCAGTGAGATGCAGGGCAGCATTTTGACCTTTTGAAAGCTGCTCTTTGGCACTCTAGTGCTGAAAAACTATCATTAAAAATTATTTTGAGTGGTAAACAGATGGTTTGCTTTCAGGTATTCAAGAGCATGGACAATGACTCCTATATTTCCATATGTCCTATCAGCTTGTAATGGGATAAAGAAATAGGACAAATAGCTGGAGCAACCCTAACTTTGAGTAGACTTTGGCTGCCAGAGAGCCTCTTGAGTGCTAAACAGGTACATATAATTTATGACAGTCATTAAAAGAATGATTTTGAACACTACAGAGAAGCAAATAGACTTATATTGCTCGTGTATTTTAGGTCATCAAAATCTCTGTTAAGTCAGTGGCAGGCAATCCAAGAAAGCAATAAATTTTTATTGGACACATCTTTTGGGAGCTTTGCCCAAGTAGCTTTACTTCTCTTTGACCAGAGTGGAAAGCCGAAATCTAGTGCCTTTAGGGCATTTCCACTATGAAGAGAAAATGATGAAAAAGTCATGTATTTTTTGAAGCAACTTCTCATTAACGAGGAACGTAAAAAGTGTTATTTTCCTTTCCATTCAGAATTGGGCCCAATGTTAGCTCACACTTCACTGTCTTTTGAGGGCAGGTTCTCCCAGTTCTACCGATGATTCACTGCAACCTCAGGGTGTTAAGTCTTCCTGCCTCTGTTCCATTATTTCTGTAGAGGCAGGGAAGGCTAATGGGGAGTTTTGGTGGGCATCTCTCTGACGGCAGCTGAGTAGCCATAGTGAAAGTGTGGCCCTATGGCCTGCCCGAATAGTGACATCAGGAAAAAAACAGTGATCAGGATTCAACTCTTGAATGGATTCACAGGAAACATTGTTCAAGAATATAAACAGACTCTGAGATTACAGTATTTTTGCTAAATCAAGAAGAATAAAATTACCTTAAACACACAAAAATAAATGTGGCCCCTGGTCATTTACTCTGCACTACGTAGTTAGCTGATATTGTACTTGCTTTCAATAAGCAGCAGCACCTAGCTTGAGCTGAGATTACTACAGACAATTTAGTGGCTCTGCATTAAATATTTGTGTACTTGCTATATTCAAAAATATTCATTGAGGCTCTCACAATGAACATTTGGCAATATTGTGGCTGTTTATACATATTAATTAGCCAAACATTATGATTTTATTGAAATTCACTGAAATTTCGACTTCTCTGAAATCTATCAGGGAGGACAGTTTGAGAATTTAGGGGAGTAGCCAAATAGTTATATATAGTTTTTATATTTATAAATATTTTTTATGCATACATGTATTTTGAAACAAGTAATAACATCAAAAGTAATCATGAAAGTAATAGCATTTTCCCAGATTCCATAAAATTGATGCATACAAGTATGCACATAAATAAAATTAATATTTTAATCATGGCTTTGCTAATTTTCCTAAGTAGAAAACCTCCTCCTTTTTAGCTAGATACTGCTTGTTTGGTATGGTTCTGCTACAAGACTACTTGACTAATCATTTTGTTTTAATGATGCTATTAAAATACCACAAGGCTGTCCTTAGCAGTCCTAATTACTGCTAAAGGGATACTTTAGAATATACTCATCCTGCACTCCATACCATAAATTCAGTTAGCAAGATAGATGCTCATACCTACATTACTTTACAGAAATTAATTCTTCATTAGTGACCAGTGTACTAAACACTCAATTCCTGTTTGCACCAGTTGTTAACCTAATCATGATTTATTCCGGTGATTAATTTTAAGACTTCGATATAATGCAAGATAACTATTGAGCAGCGAAGAGAAGCGACATTTAACAACATACATATACACCCTGTTCTTAATAATTCAGCATCAAGTCTAACTATCTTAAATAAAAAATATTCTCCTTTTCTCACAAGCAAATGTACCAAGTCAGGTACAAAAGAATTTTAACAATAGTTAACTGTACTTTTTAGATCTCCGGGTTTACTGCCCCAAATTAAATATTTGTGTACATAGTGAAACATCTTTCTCTGTTTTTTAGGCCTAAGTTTTATGGCATTTTAAAAGACTACATTCACAAGGACAAGTCCAAACATTCTAAATTATGAAATTAGATGCTTAAGAATTCTTGAGGCAACTAAAAAGACAGTGATGCTCTAAATATAGAATTTGATAGGATTTGTCTAAATTCCTCTCTTTCCAAATTTCCTCCTTATAGGCATGTTTGAATATGCTGTTAAAAACTAGTCTCCTGCTTTTTCATATTTATTAATGATAATAATGATAACATTCAGGACTGACATTCTGAAAGTATTTTTGCTTTTTATTTGAGCCTTTTTTCAATCTGTCAAAGGAAAAAACTATGGGTTCTGGTTCATTTCACTGCAAGTGTATAGAAGCCGTATTATATCACTGTCCACCAGTGTAGATTTCTTTTTCTTTCTATTTATAAATGAAAACAGATGAACTCAATAAAAGTAAGCCTACAGAATTATGGTTTCCTTTATTCTAGTGGTAAAGAAGTTTATACATAATTGGCGCATAATTTTATCCAGTGGTTTAAACATTGTCTTGAACTTGAAAAAGGAACCATTCAGTTTAAGAACCTGATGGTTTCATTTCAGTGCAATCCATCATATTTTCTGATATTAGCAAACGTGGACTGCCTAAATGGCCTTGACCTACTACATGCAGGAAAGCTTCCCTAATTCAGTCTCAAGCCTAAAGTCCAGACCAGTTCAACTGTCCCAATAACGTGAGACAGAGTAACTTAGAAGAGGGGGGGGCAAATTTTGCTCTCACAGCAATGATATCAGGAAATTGAATTCCATTTAATGGAGAGAAGAACTTTGTCCTCTGCTATGTCAATACAGTATTAGTAAAACTCTCTATATACTTAGTAATGTCATGTCAAGTTTTATTTGAGATATATTTGACTGTAAGGGTTGGGCTTCCTGCCAACACATGGAGGGGCAAGAACTGTCTTGTATTCTTATTTAGTTACTTTGGGGTCAAACAATACACAATTAGCAAGCCTTTTACGTGATTCATGGGCAACTCTAGCCAATGTCATTTCTAAAAAATATCTGACATAAATATATGCACTGCTAGACATTAATAAAGTAAAAGGTAAAAAGGAAAGGTCTTCCCCACTAGTTCTAGAGCACAGGCCAGGCACGCAGCTCATGTCACGCAGCACAGGTCCATGTTCTTCAGGGGAATGACTCTGGTTTTGCATGCAGTGAGGTTCAGTAAACCCACCACTTTTCAGTAAAGTCACTACTTCCTTTAAAGTGTTATATGACTTAAACAGACAACACACTAATAATGTTTTAACTCGTTACCAACTTGAAAATTTCAGCTTTGTTTTGGCAGATACTGGAGAAAGAAATTCAGAACCAGAGACTAATCCTTATTCTCTCCCTACTGTAGGCATTCAACTTAGGATAGGATGATGTTTCATCCCTTCCTACTTCTCCACAAAGTCTAGAGCCTAAATAGCTATCACTGATCACACATCCAATTTTGAATCTGTAACTGTAAAAAAACCCCTTATATATGGCTATTTCATATGTCTTTTCCTGAAGTTTACCAGAAACAGAAATATTAATCAACTATAGCACAGAACATGTGTAATACCTGATTCTTTGCTTATGAAAAAAACCTGACATTTACCCACTTATCAGTGTTTTCAAACTATGTGGAACCGTATGAGTTGAAAATAGACAAAATGTGTAGCGCCATTTTTCTAACACATCACTGAACATTAGTCTCTTTAAGATTACAAGCCGTACTATTTCCTTCTTAAACTACAATATACTCAAAACATACATCTGCCCTGAAAAAATAAAATGGGAACAGATTACAAATAACAATCCAGTCATGAGCATGAAGTTCTTTCCATCACAAGCAGATCATACGGAATCACTTTTCCTTTTTTTAGTCTCGTTCCCTATTCAAGAGAAATCAGCTTTGGAAAATTCTAACAGTATGAACACATTTATGTGGATAAATACAAAAATCCCACTTTTAAAGTCCCTTAGGTCATAGAGCCAAAGACATGCTGTATTATAATGCACACCTTGTTGTGTGCTGTAACTTGCACAAAAATATTATTCATACAAAGTTTATAATAACATACCATTAGCGTTGTGATAATAAACATTGTTAACAAATGTTCCATAGTTGGCAAGGACACCTCTCCACCTTACACTAGCTACTAACCTTTCAGAATAAACTTCCACTTCTAAATTAAAAAAAAAAAAAAACCAAAAAAACACCTCTAAATCCAGAAGATTTTAGACTTTTGTTTGTGAAACTATTTGGAAATGAAAATCATCAGAAAAGCAGATAAAAGACATGAAACAAACAGAAGTAGTGTTCAGATTCTGTGATCTTCCATTACACATTCCGGCTATAACAAAGTTAGAATTCTTCAAGAGGCTTTCAATAGCCTTTTTTAACTGGAAAATGCAAATCTGTCAAAATCTGGACTCCCCATAGGAAAAGTACCCAGATTTTCACTGGAAAATGGAAATAGAAGATCACAAAAACATTTCTAGGTAGAACATGTCCTTAGAAAGATGAAGACTATAATTCAAGTGCTGGATTCCACTATTTCTCCAAATCCCAGGCCACTCCCTACCTATTGGTCTATTTGCTGCTCAGAGATGGTTGACACTCCTTGTGCAATCACATTGGATCAATTAAGAATCACTGAAGAAGAGATGTGCAGTCAAACTTTCCCAACTGACAAGAGAACTCAGTGGTCCAGCCTTTAATGAGGTCTTATCAATAAAATTTTTTGAATCTGTTATCATATTAATGGATATGATTTAAAGTGAAACATCCCCAACAGACAAGACTGAAGTGCACTCAAAAATTATCAGTATATTGCTGGTACAAATGTTCCTCTGTATCGTAAGAGAGACAAGATCGTGTCTCTGCTTAGACTACTTAAATATTAACTCCTTAAATACACACAAGGATGCAGTTTAAATTATTTTTTCTTAATAAAATTATTTTGAAAATAAAACTACTTCAAAGTAAACTGGAAAGAAACAATAACTGGCATTGTTGGAATCTTGTGAAGGTATTTAATAAAGCAATCTCTGGCAAACTATGACATGAAGTCTCACATGGAACATGGGACACTCGGCTTGTGCTTGCTGCTTAAGTTTTGGTACCAAACTATTGCTATGTTAAGGCTAAGAACATACTTCTGAAAAAAAAATCGACTTTGCTGCGTGCTCTAGAACTGACTCAGTTTATATCTCTTCTCTTGATAATATATTTTTCTGGCTTATTCTATGAGATGAATTTGAGCAAAAAGTTCTCAGGGTCCAGATTTCAGAAGGAAGCAATTTTTATGGACACTGGCAAGCTCTACCAGTCCTTCACATACATGCGAATGATCAAACCAGTGGTCTTATGAAGTGACAGTGGCCTCAACTGCTTGGCAAGCACCCCAATGACTGTGCTAGCCCATCCCTCCTCATGAAAGCCAAACAGTGTGGATCTCAAACAGGATGGGCCTGATTTTCATGAGCTGACAGGTTATAATGGTTCATTGACAAATTAAGCAAAACACTTTGTAGCTTGTTTTTTTTTATAAGGAGGGCAGCTGAGGAAAGCTGTAGTGGCCATTGACTCTGTTCTCTTTTTAGTTACCGTCAACTAGATCCGATGTCTGGAACAAATCTGAAAGAATCCAAAACAAGATACTTCCATATAGACATTAGTGGTAATATGACTCAAGACCAAGAGAAAATGGAGATGATGCTGAAATTGTCTTCCAAAACAAAACAACAAAAACATAAGGGGAAAAACCCACAAAGTCTACAGCTCAGTGGCTGTTAAGAGAAAAGAGATGAAAAAGTATGAGAGAATGGAAAAGAAAAGAAAAGGAGAGAAAAGAAAAGGAGAGAAAAGAAAAGGAGAGAAAAGAAAAGAATAAAAAGGTTTGTCTGCAAGAACAGCCTGCTGCAGACTTCAACTTTTCATTTCTTTCGGAAATCTGAGTTTGGCTAAAATTGTAAAATTGACATTCCAGTAATTTTATATTAAGTATTTTTTCTCACTAAATGAACTTAAATATAATATATAATTTGTGTTCTGAGAGCATGCACAATGTCTGGCAAGATCACGCCTACCAGCTCAACAAAACTGCTTTCAGGACTGCGCCTTACACTAATAGCTGTAGTTAAAGCTATTACACTTTTTCATCTTGATGGATAACACATTAGCTAACCAGAAAACTGGGATGCCACTGTTGGGAAACCTCATTCTATCAGCACAAGGTCTTCTTACAAGGCTATAACAAAGAAAATGCTTTACAGTGTTAATGGATCTTATGTTGTGAGCTGGTCTATCAATGCAAACCACACAGTATAGATAACGGGCTAAAGTATTTACTACTGCAATTACGTTGTAATATGTTCTTGTGTTCTTCAATGCAAGTAGTTATTAAAAACTAAGTGTGGCTAATTTCTGTTATGCAAAGAAACTAATAATGACATTAATTGGTTTGTTGACACATAAGGAAAATGGACACCAAGTCCTGCTTCCTTAATGTCTCCTTTCAGCAACTGTTTTTCCTCAATCTCTCCTCCTTTGTCTTTAAGTCCAGCTAATTCTAGCTGTTTCTCCATGCTTTTTCTCTTGAGCGTGCGCGTACACATACACACACACACACACACACAAACGAAAGGGTCAAGTTTCTTCCCTTACATTTGTTATCACAATCCTGAGAACACCCTAGCTTGGCAAGGCCAGGTCAGTGCCCAACTTTCCCTGCAGCCTAGTCCTTGACTGCAAGAAAACCAGACCTAAATGTCTTAGGCATTTTCTGCAATTGATAAGCACAAGATTCATTTTACTGTTCCATTTTTTAGCCAAATGACAGGACTCTGACATACCCTACAGGTTCCAGAGTGCACTCTTGTCCATGCTGCCCAAGCTACAACATACTAACTCTATTCTGCAAAGATAAACAAAATAAGAATCAATTGAAAATGGACAAGGAAGAACACGGTAGACCTAACTGCTCCAAATTAACTACACTGCCTTCCTGATGTTACATTAGACAGTCAAGATATGTGAGGGGGAACAATTGTCCCGCAACATACTGATTTAGGAATTTCTTTATTCATAATTAAAAAGAAAAAAACAGGAATCTAGATCTTAAATCGGTCTCACTTACTAAAACTGGATACATTTAATCATTGTATAAAATAAATTATGAAAGCATTTTCTTTTAAATATGGCTAAGAATTATTTACGAATCTGGAAAATTTCCAAATAAATACTCAGATTTCTTGAAACTAATTGTTTTGAAAACATCTGTAAACTGTAAGTCATAGTTTTCTCACTGTATAAAAACAAACTCATTCCCAAGCAGAGCCTGAATTTATGCCACATTGCTGAAGACTTACACTGTGCTTATTTTGAGCATGCTGGTTCTCACCAAATCTGTTTTTATGGGCTTCAGAAACAACCTGTTTAACCAAAGAAATGAAGATATTTCTAACCTCACTTCAGTGATGTTCTCGTAACAGCACAGCTGCTTTGTACCAGAGGAAGCTGACCAATGTCATTCATGGTTACAGCTAAACCCATAAATCTCACCAAACCCAAGAATATCTTGATTTTGCAGCTCCCTTATGAACAATTAGGAGATTTTTGAGGCTATGAATACTGTGCTTTATACTGCAACTACAGAGAGATTTTTTCATAAACTCACAGAGTAATTCAGTATTCCAACCTGCTGCTCAAAGTGAGCTCAGCTAGGAGCTCAGACCAGGCTCCTCAGGGTTCTCCTCAGACGGGCTGGGAAAACTCCAAGGATGAAGCCTGCACAATCACCCTGGACAACTGGATGCCTAATTGTCCTCATGGGACTTTTTTTTTTTTTCTTAGAGCTATTCTGAACCTTCCTGATGTCCTCACAGGCGGAGGTCTTCAGCCCCACGACCACCAGGGACCTCCCCTGAGCTCATTCCCATTTCTTCTAGTCCTTCATGTGCCAAGGGGCCCCAAGCTGGATGCAGTATCTGCATGTGGTCTAATGAGTGCCAGACAGGATGGGATGATCCCTCCTCTGGATCCACCGGCAGTGCTGGTCGTGCGGCCCCAGGTGCTGCCAGGGCACACCGCTGCCTCGTGCTCAGCTCGCGGCCTGCCAAGACCCCCAGGGCTTTTCCGCAGAGCTGCTGCCCAGCCAGCCCCTTTCCAGGGTTTCTGGAAGGGGCTAATCCTGCCCAGGTGCAGGGCTTTGCATTAGGCCATACTTAAATTCATAAGGTTCCCATCTGCCCAGTCCTCCGACCTGTCTAGGTCCTTCTGAATAACAGACCTAAAAGCACTCACCTTGACAGGCCTAAAAGCTCTCACAACCTGGCAAATGGTTGCCCAAATCTGATATCATGGGCAAGTCTGATGAATGGACACCCCATTCCCTCCCACCTCGTCATTGATAAAGATGTTGAATCCCTGATTCAACAGATCCCTGATGGACTAACTACTACCCTCCAACCCCAACCACCTAACCAGTTATTACCCCCCTACCTGTGTACCTGTTCAGACCATGAGGTCACAACTTAAGATATCTTTCGACCTGTTAGTCCAGCAAGCTAAGTTCTTATGGTAAACCTTTTATTTTATAACTTTCAAATTGCAAATGCTGCAAAAGAAACCTAAGAAAGACATGGAAGCCACAGGTTCTGTAATGAATTTATGTTGCAAGTGGATCTAATAATATACAGCATAGACTTCATTTTTTCTGAAATATGACCTCTCGTTCAGATAATAAATTAAAAATTTTGAGTATTTATTCAATTTCCTTCATTCTTTTTCATTTTTATAGTTTCGGTCATATGATCCAGATAATATTGCACCATGCCTAATTTAAAATACAACCATTCCTATACCAATTAAGTACACTTAGTTCATAGCAAAAAGAAGGGAATATCTTATATCTACTACACTCGCAGCAGCGTAACAGTGTTCACCGTGATTTTCATTAAGACAGTTCAGCTACAGAAAGTCTACAGAAGTCATTGATTCAGGCAGACAGGATTCCTCCTCAGAAGAGAAACTACAGACTTTTAAAGAACAGATTTTCAGCTCACCTCTGGACCAAACTGACATCCCATGGAAAAGAAAGCACTTGAAACTTTTCAAAGCTACCAGAGATCAGTCCCAAGCACAACTATTAGCTAAGATGGAAACAAGATTCAATTGCTATTACTATTCTTTTTCTTCTAGTCATATCTGTAACAAAAAATGTCTAAATCCATCATCATTTGGACAATATTCAGTAAACAGGTAGAACTAGGTACATCAATTATTGCCTTATAATAGGCCCATAGAAGTTGCTGCCACAAAATTACAGGTAGAACAGAACTTCCAAATACTTTAGAGAGTCTATAATCAAAATATTTTAAAAATATATGGGTATTATGAAGTAAGTACTCTTGTAATCATTAAATAACCAGTAAAGTTATTCAATGGATAAAGGCTCCCCAGCTCAAACACAAATCAGGTTCTTTGCATTCTGCCACTAGCACGAATCCTCCAGGACTGCCTCAGAGGGTAACCTGTTCTGGTGTTCAAACTCTGCTCATCCGAGAATACACGTATCATTTAGCCACACTTTACAGCATATGATGAATCATATCTGCTTCTCTTTTACCACATTGGATCCAGGTTGCTGGGAAGAAAGATTAGTCAAGAGCGCAAACCACAGCATTAACGGAATAAGAGTTTCAGATTTTTTTTGTCAGGAAAGCCAGAGACAGGCAGTTCACATTAAGAAAACAAGCTGATTTAAGAAAGCATAAATACTGGTTCTAAACTCAGAGGAGTTTGAATATTGTATAGCCGTCATTATAAACCTCAGATGGAATCCTATGTGTAAGTGATTATGTAAGTCACCATAATTATTCTCCTTCAAATATTTTTTTGGAAAAATACTACATAAATACACTTGAATACACTAAAATTAGAACAACAAAGAGTTGGCAATTGGGAACATTTAAGGCTTGTCTCCAAATGCTCCAACTGAAAATAACGCAGTTATTTGAAATCTGCAACAGAGATGGACAAGTCATTTCCCCGCATACTTTCATAAAGAGGTGATCATTCTAATATTCAACATTGTTCTGCAAAGGATGTTCAAAAATATTAGTGTGGATTCATATATTGCTGCCTAATACAGGATGTGCTTAATACTAGTCAATGTACCTCCGTTCCATTAACACCTTCCTTTAACTCCTTAATTTATTAGCAAGATTCATTACTGTCAAAAAAAAATCTCAAATACAAAGCTCAAAGACAATTACTATCATTGTAAATGGCATAATGGCATCAACATAAACTACATTTACTTGACCACAGCTAACTGTGAGCATCAGATGTGATTTAGAAGCCATACATTTCTAGGTAGATGTATATAACACTGTTCCGTGACTTTCTTTAAATGACTGCTTTGGTTCTGCAAGTTTGTGCTTCAGTTAAGACTAATCTTAGCACTTTCTCTTGCCAGGATCCTATGACATATTCATCATCTTCAACTCCTAATGCATCCACAGCACTTCACGTCTCCCCTAACAAAACATTTGGGAGATTTGGGAGTAGTTACTGTTTATTTCCTTTCTCCCTCATGAAAATGATAACACCAAGCCACCATCTCCGGCTCAGTAGCACTGCTTGAATGTCATCCAGAACTTCCTGATTTTTTTCTACAATGTTTTCTTGCCTTATTTGAAGAGTACAAACAGAAATTCTTTATTAAAGGTGAACGGCTCTTCTGCAAAATCTCTGATCCCTTACAGCAATTTCTGTTAAAAGCTACACATACACTTTGCTTTTCTAAAGCCATTCACTAGCCTTTCCATAAGGAAAAATAAATCTTCTTCACTAATGACCTCTAATCATCATATTGAGTTAAAAAAAAAAAAGAAAAGAAATCAACTCTGTTTTTCCTTTGATTTTGTCTCTGGGGCATTGGTTCCAGTTAATACGTGGTGCACCACTCCCTTGGCTAACCAGCACTGGCTGGAGGTGATTTATCCTACTGCCATTACCAAGGTAATTTGCCATGTATCATTACACTGCTGACCAGTGATTTGGGAGTCCCAGCAGTATCACTGGGATGTAAAACTAGTGAGAACCTACTATATGAAAGCTGGAGTTATTACACTGCTCCTCTCTGAGCTATTTAAGCCACTTTTAGGAGACCCTGGAGCTTGCTCCTTGAAGTACAGTATTTATTTTCCATGACAATTACAGACTTAAAAGCCCAGGGCCTGATCCAAAGACTTCTGTAGTCAATGGCAGACTTTCTACTGGTTTCCTTTGCACCAAGGCTTGACACATAATTTGCTGAAATTGCAGCCACCCTATTGCCCAAGTCACAAATGATAGCTAAAGGGGTGAGCTCTTATGCCCAGCCATACTGCCGCTCACAGCTGTGGAGAAGGAGAAAACTCTACAGAGCCATTATATTGCCACCTCACATTCAGCTTAAGGCTCATATGAAGGGCCTTAACTTTCAGTTCATCAACAGTATAGTTTGGAAACAGCCTGCTCTATTTCTTGCCTTTTTTTTCTTTTTAATAACTTTTTATTCCACAGATTAGCCCAGTGAATAGAAATCTTGAGTCTCAATGCTAGAAGAAATGTCCTTTTCCTTCCAGCTGCTCAAGATTCTGTGATTGATGGGGCCATTTCTACACAGAGCTTGCAAGTATCAGCTCCAACTTCTTTCTTGCAAGAATTGTAAATTAAAAAAAAAAAAAAAGGCACATACCTAGAACACTCAGAACAAAAGCACATTTTTTTGGAAAATTATCCTAATCTGCAAAATAAGGACTTTAAAACAAATACAACCTATGTACAACTATTTCTCTCTGAGATACAGGAAATTTTAAAATACCGCTAGACATGTTTTATACCATACTGATTGTGAATATAATCTTTCTCTCGTACAGAGGTAGCTTACAGAGCCCCAAATCTGTGATTTATCCACTGAGTTTGCTTCATATTTAAAAAATCATGTTGTACATTTAAAACATCTGTTGTTCTGAAAGCTCTTAGCTACAAGGAGGGAATAGAATCCAAAAAAACAACAAGGTCATAGTATGGCCAAATCATTCCTCAATTTTACTTTTTTATTATTTTTAAAGCTGCTTTGGGGTTTATGAGCTACAGAAAGTTTGTTCCATTACCAAAAGGAAATGAACATACACCTCGAAATGACTAAGAATATTTACAGCACAGACTGTCATCAGACAGAGCTTGTGCTTTCAGTAGCCATCACTGAGCAATGACATATAATAAAAGCAATCAAGACAATACACTGTGACTAACAGTCTCAAAAATTTCAGTCCAGTATCTGTAATTAAAATTACTCCTCTTTCTAATATTAAATAATACCTCTTTCTGTCTCACAAGTCCAATAAATGACTCCTTTTAGCATCAAATACACAAAATAAAAATCCATTTTTCTCTAATAACAGTGTTGAAAAAGTGTGAAGTACTTTAATAAGTGAAAAACCAAAACAGCAGCAATAAAAACTTGCCATAAATTAACTTGCTTTTCCCTAGAGCAACCAGAATATTGAAGAATAAAGAAAAAGGAAAACACATTATAAGATTAACTGTGGATTTTGGTATGTATGTAGATTATATTTTTGCACATAGCAGAATGAAAGCAACCTCCTAAAACATTTAGATTTTCTACTGCCAGACCATGAATCCTCCTGGCCTTCCTCTTGACTCTAAAGCTAGCATTAGGATCTTTCACGTTGAATACCCTTGTTTCACACCTACCTTACAACAGTGACATATGTTTAAGTTATTACACTATGCACATGTTCTTATGACATGCCAGGAGCTAATGTTTCTGAATTCTAATGAAAACAAGGGCTTCCTATTACCAGTTAACCAGTGTATTGCACGTATGAATGCTGCACAGTACCAGTACTGAGAAATTATACGCATCACCAGTATACTACTACTGCTAGTGCTAGAATTTTCTTTGCATCTAGCTTTCAGACTGGGCTTGTACAAACACTTCTGAGGATTCTTCTACCTTATTTGCTCCACAAACCAGACCTAAGGACACCTTGGGTAGCAGCTGCATGCAATCCTTTTTGTAGAATTCCGTGAAAAGGTCAGCTAAGCTTGTTAATGTATTTAAGGTGTCTGTTCCATTTAAATCAAGTTTAAAAAATGGAATGGAGACTAGTAAGAGAGAACAATTCCACATAAATGAATAACATATGGAAATGCTCAATAGGTCAACTATGTAAAAACGTGTTATATACTGTGTTTATAGGTATTTTATTCACAGACAAGGTTGGCATTAGGGTTTTATTGATATCCTGGTGAAAAGCACGTTAATCTAACTAAGGGTTGCAAGCCCCTTTTCTCTACATTGCAACGCAGACAACCTAATAGCACAGTAACACATGATTATTTCAAAAAGTATTAACTTGCACATAATTCACATCATACTTCGATTGCAAATCAATTCCACTTTTGTATCCGGATTTGTTTGCAGGTGACCTGTACATTATAATATACCTAATCAAAACCTTCTGCTATGAACATTTCTGAACTTTAAAACTGTGATTATATATCCAAAATCATAATTCTGTAGTGCAGGACCATCTTCAGTCAAAAGTACTGGACATTTTATCGCAACTACTGAGCCAGCCTAAACCAAATAACATAGTGCTTGATTTCTTGGTGCCTGAGTATATGCAAAATTTGGACAAAAGCAATAGGCTAAGTCTAAAAATGAAATAGCAAAAGAAAACATGGTCACACAGGAAAGACCCTAAAGGTACAGAAACAATCATGTTCAGCAAAGAACTAAAGGGGGAATTTCATTTGTACATAATCTTTGCTTTCACTGAAACTGCAGATACGATGGCAAATAAAAGCAGATATAGGTGCAGTGTGTATTGCAGTCTCTGTTGTTGCTTCATTACAAGGAGGGTTTAACTGCCCTGTGTTCCAGGGACTTGTCTGGGAACTCCTGAAACCCAGGGCAAGCTCCTACTAGGTCTGCATCTGATTAGCCTTTGGATTTTTCAATCACATATCTGAATGCAATCCACATTTGCACAGCTCAGGAACCACATTAATGCAGCACACGGTATTTGTCTTTACCCCTAGACATCACGCCATTTAGCAACTAGTCAGCTATGCTAGTACCAGTTATGTATCTCCGCGTAGCACGCAGGATTCACCTTAAACTGCCACAGCAATAACCTTCTCCTGCTAGACGGAGAATGCGCTGAAGGAACTAAAAGCCCTACATGAATGCACGAGCAGCTACGGCAGGAAGTTGTTAGCTGCTGGGCTCATGACTCAGAAATCTGCTTTCCATTTACACCTGCTCCAGCGGAGTCCCCATACTCTTCTCAAAACAAACCTCTGATTGAGGCTGGGAGGTGTGATAGTAGGCGTGACTGTCACGTAACGGGAAGCATGTGTGGGTTATGTCCTTTCTCAGACAGTATTTAGTTAAGAAGCAGCCATTGATACTGGGTGGATTTTTTTTTAATCAAAGGGCACAGGGTCAAATTTAATATGAGCAATATACCTGCAGTATAATTGATGCTATACACCGATATACTTGCTATCTGTACCCACAGCAAACATATGCTTAATACATAAAGCTATGCTATAAAACTACAAGAGCAACCTGTCCTTAGTACATACATATGTATACATTATACATAAAATATCCAGAACAAGACCATACCACTCTGTTTTCCATTTATTAATTTTTAGAAAAACCTCAGAACCAAAACTATAAAGACAACAAATCAAATGAAAATAAAACTGTCTCCTATCACAGAAAATCCTGTATTCTGGAATTAAAAGTTCGATTTTATAAGTAATATGAGTAAGAAGAAAATCTAAGTACTAAGTATCAAAAATTTTCAAGGTATAATACAGCATCTTCAAAAATGCAGGATGAGGGAAGAATATAAAATAAATTAGAAAACCGAAGGTCTGAAAATCATCTAATAAAAATACTTGATTCCATTTGTAATATGTGGAAAGAATAGCATTTTACTTTCAAGGTATAAAAAGGATATTGACCTACACCCTTCCAGAATGTAGCAGTTGAGCTACAATCAAAAACCATAGGCTGTACAAATGAATTAACAAGAAAGAATCTGAACTTGGGGCCAGACTATCAACTGCTAGAAATGCTCCACTGATTTGGACTTTTCTCTTGCAAAAAGAAGAGATCGCAATGCTTCAGATAGAAACTGCTGTTACACTGCTGCTCACATAAGAAAACACCTCAGTTTGCATGTTCGAATCAAGTGTCCCCAGGTCAATATTCTGCAAGTAATCTAAAATCAGGGTTTAGCCCCTGAGTACTCCACTGAGAAGAAAGAGTAACTAAACATCTGATATGAACAGACATGCTCCAGAACAGCATAGTCAGACTGCAAATGAAACACTTGTAAGACGGATCTGCGAGTGCTTCACACCAATATACATCCAGGAAAGTAAAGAGAAAGACTGCTGGAATCCATCTGTAGGGTTGCTTTTTAAAATTCCATTAATAATAACTATTTGTTATAGTAAACTTTTTAGATAGAATCTTATCTCCTGATTTATCAATCAAAAGGCTTGTTGCCACAAAACATACTTACCAGCTCCTAAAAATCTTCCCCCTGCATCCTCCTTATACTTACTCAAAATATAAATTACTTTGATATATTATTTTCTTTAAATTATGCATAACAATTAGAGCAGAAATTGAATAATATGTATTCTATATTTCCTTTTCAATTTCTGCAGTGTCCAAAACATTGTTACATTTCATAAATACTGTAAAATATGCATACATATGTACATGTATATGCACGTATATGTATATTTGTATGTATGTACATGGGTTTATATGTATAAGCACTGCACTTCTTCATTTGAATGTCAAATCAGTAGCAACCAAGTAAAAAGGAAGGAAATCTGGTTTTAAAAATAGTCTGTACAAGCTATTGATACTACCTTCAAGGAAATACTACATATATGCTACATATGAGCTATTTCATTGCTGCCTATATGTTTAAATACACCCGTGCTGATGTACCTATATTGACTATTTCAGTAAAGAATGATTTCCTACTGAGGTAATAACTTCCCAGGCTTAGGCTCCAGAACCTGAGAGTGGTACTGATAGATAAAACCCTATACAGTTAGTTAAACATTTCAGAGTAAGACAAAGCTTAGCACAGGGCTCCCTATATGCTACTCTGTGCCCCAAATCAAAGCCTGTATCTTGTTCCTCTCTTTCTACTTCGTTTTCCTCTTCTTATTCAATGGAGGTGGTGATTGAATGGATGTGGTGAATGAGGAGGTGATTTCAAGTCTCCAAGACCTGCAGAAACTGGAATATGATAAGTAAACACTGTGGTGTAAATTGGCTAGTTGAACTTCCAATGACTTCTTCATTCTGAGCATTTGTTCCCTTGACCCTGCATCCATAGTCTTGTGAAGTAACAAAATATCACATAAAAATATAATTTCTCTCAGAAATTAATCTGAGAAGATGCATATAATGAAGAAACTGCTTCATTAGTTTAGGCCACATAAAATATGGCATTTCAGAGTGTCCCAGGGACAAAACTAGATAAGGGCTGAATATTGCTATACTTTTGCTAAAAATATTCCATTAATATTTCATTTTTCAAAGTTCATTCTTTTACAATTCTCAAATATTCTGATCCAGTAATGTTGAAGAAGTGAATCACTAGGGATGTCCTTGGTTCTTTTGTGCTTCTTCATTTACTTACCTCTACATTGGTAGGCAAACTTGGGCAGACTTAGGAGGGTGGAGTGGAAAAAAAGAGCAAATTTCAAGAGCAGATAGAAAAGAGGAAGGTTCAACAGCAAAGGGAGAGGATTCAGAATTACCAATTTTTACTAAGCTTTTTTGACATCCATGCCCTCTCTTCCATTCTTTCTCCTGAACTTTGAGGAGTCTTAAGATTCTCCTAGGCCACACTTTCTTTCCCCTTTGTATTTTTAACTTCCAAATCTTTTAGCAAGTTCTATATATTTAAAATACCACACAGAGAGAATTCAATGAAATGTTATACATGAACTACAAATATCTGACAGTTCCAGCAGTGTTCTCCACTGATAAAATGGACTTACATTGAAACCAATAAATAGCTGCTACTAAGCAATCAGAGGTGCTCAGTTTCATTCTAAATATGAATATATGAGATTCCACACAAAAACAGAAAAACATTTTAAATTCCTCCTGTTATTCCCATTGCAACTCAGTTTAGGTACATAGGTTGCCCAAGATGAATGATCAGCCTTCTTGTGATACACATCTAATTAAACAAACATCCTCTTGCTAATTTTTCCTCAGAAATGCACTTGAAAAAAGGAATTAAATGAATTTAGCCATGCAACATGAAAGAATATGCAACGATTCAGATGAGATTTCAGATGAGGAGACAGTAACATTAAAAATCACCAGTGAGAGGAAGATGATAGAAATGAAAGACAGAAACACACACAAACTGAGCGTGGTGGATTTTTTCAGAGACAGAAAGATAACTACAGAAAGCTCAACAGAAAGAAAATGAGAGGAGTCACTGAGTTCAATCAGAGGGCCTCAGTGTTGGTACAGGAAGTATTATTTTCAGCTGGGTTTTTAAGAATTGAAACTGTGCAAACTCCTCTCTGGGATTTAATCTGAACAAGCTTTTCAAAAGGACTTAAGAGCAACTCTGCTTTTGTTGAATAAAAGCAAAACCCATGTTTTTTTTAAAGACACATGAGCTCTTGAATCAAACATTTAAACCAGATACATTTTATTTCTTACAATTCGCTTAACTATCAGTAGACCTCATGTATGTGGGTAATGGGTAAACTGCAAAAATTTTGTGTAGTCTTGTCAGAAGATAAAATAGAAGGACGATACAGGGAATGGGAAAAGGAAATCTTGTAATGAAAAGTATGATACACAGCCCACATCCATGAGACCAAACTGTTTTCCCCAAACATCTGGCTTTCTTTGAGGGATTTTATGTCCATAATACAATAAATAAATCAGGTTTAGGAGTGCCAGTTTATTAACTATTTAAAAATGGCTAAGCCGTAGCAGCTGCCTGGATCTCACAGTATGTCCAGATAGACCAAATGTTCCCTGTTGGTAACAGAATATTCAAATACAAGTATTACTGTTATGGATTGATACTAATAAACACTAGGTTTAATTTTAAATGGGGCTTAAAAATCCATTTCCTTCCCTTACCATTTGCTATTTATTTTTCAGCTACTGAATATTCCTGGACAGTTAGCAAAAATCTTAAACATTTCATCACTTTGCTGCACCACAGAAGGCTACGGCTCTAAAATTACAATATTTCTGAATTAAAGTTTCTTTTCTGGAATTGAATAGGTAAATACATACCATGAACGTATATTTTTCTTTTCCAACTTTCATTTTAATTCATGCCTTTTAGTCTCAAATCACCAGTTCTCATCATCTGTACTGAGACTGAAGGATGGTGAAAGAACGAGCTTTTAAGGTCACCTCTCCTATTTCCTGTTCTCTTGAATACAGGTTTCACTCTTACGATCTTACAAGAACAATTAAAAATATATATTTTGTGTGTATGCATTTAGTATATACGTGTAGTGTTCAGTTCTGAGACTGGCCAATGTTCACAACCAACTTGGTACAATCTTTGATCCTCTGGGCACTCTTCTGGATTAGCCTCATGGCAATTGTATTGTAAAGGAAATCTGTGGGTTATAGGAAGACAGTTTAGTTAATTTTCTTATGAATGAAACAATTTAAATAATTATTGCGGATCAAGTGCAGCATATAGAAGGGAAAGTTAACTATAGCAACGAGTAACTATAACTCTAGAGTAGCGAGTGCTCTTAGTTAAATTGAGTCAGAGTTCCTATAACCTGTTTATCCATTGGGGTAGTCCTGTGATTATTCTGAATCACTGGATTGTACCAACTAACTTTCTGTTTCTAGTTGCCTCGACATGAAAAAAGGAAGCCGTAGAAGAGAAAGCTCTTCAAAAATAGGTGTGTATGATCACGATGACTGAGAGAAGATGATGGAGCCTGTTGTGTGCACTTGACCTATACATACATACACACACACACACGTAAGCATTTCTCTACTCTTGCAAAATGTGCAAAACTTATCAAGAATTCCAGTGTCACTGACACTTGCCTCCCTGAAAATTAGACACAAGATCAGGCGGCAGCAGGGTTAATTTTGGAAACCCAAACACCCTACAGAAGAGACCACGGACTTCCCTCCACAGTCTGACTCCAGTGCAACATATCCAAGGACTTGGAGCAGTAGGTTGCTGAAGGCAGTCTACTATTTGAAACATGAGTGGAACGTTCTTGCATAACGTTTTCACTGGGATAAAAATATGACAATTAAAATAATTTAAGTCAAAAAGAAAGAAAAGAATTTTGCTTAAAAGTTATTTTAAATATCTGAAACTTTTGGAAAATAATTTTCTAATCCAAATTATGGTCTGCATCAAAACTAAATTAACTAAATGGAATTGTTCTTTTCCTCCAAGAGACACTGCCAAAATTACATTTCAGATTTTCAGCTGAATTTGTTGTGATTTATTACTATAAAAATCAAATTTTGGAGGCTCACAAAAATAAAGTATTTCTTACAACAATCAATGCAATGCTCACTGAAATTATCAGCGGATTTCTTGGCATCATATAAGAAGTTTATTTGAATCAGATTGGTAAAAGTATTTTTATTCTAATGAATGCTATAAGAAGCAATAAATTTTGGAAAATGTCATTCTTCAAAATTTTGTTTTCACCTATATTGCTATAAACCAAAGTTTTTTTTTTTTTTTTACATTTTATACACTATTCTGAAATGTGTAAGAAATAAACATTTCTTATTTAAAGCTATAACTCGAGAGTATTGTTCAGAATCAGATCTAGTAAGAAAGAGTCGTCTTAACAATTATGAGCAACTACCTCAGTTATGACACTGTTCTTTCAGAATTTTACTAAATTTGTGGTACACCTGATATATGGTCTGTAAACCATTATTTCCACAAGGGAAGCTGATGCTCTCTGAAGCACTTGAGCTGCCAACATCCTGCCTCCTCGCCAGAAGCGCCTTCTACAGACCTGCAAACATGGTGTTTCCTTAACCTCCTCCTTCAGTGAAAGCACGCAAGGTAAATGCAAGCAGTTTAAACGGCCGGTCTTTCTAAGCAAGGTTGTCTTGTCAGATGCAATTTAGGCAGCATTCAGCAAGTAGCTCCACTCACAAATCTAAATAGTTGGTAATCTCAGACGCTGGAGAAAAGGGGAAAGAGGGAGAGCAGAATGATGGGCATCTGTGCAAAGGCTGGGGGCTTTGAATGTGCTTATGAATGAATTGCACTTATGAATTCTTCACACATATATCTCAGGGATTAGAAATCTTTGGGAATGAAAACTTGCCTTGATTGATTAAGGCATCAGATGCAGAGTGTTATGCTTGGTCTTGTTTCCCCGTTTAATCTCTTGTTGCAGGAATCCCCAAGGCTCTGTTTCATTTTGTTTACACAGCCCAGCAATAATATATCACATGTGGCAGCACAAAAATATTTTCATGCAGATTATAGGAGTTTGTGTAACTCTGAATAAGGTATTTCTCCTGTTTATACTTCACAACCAGACTTTCAAGTTTACATGTGAACTTTGTAACTGAAAATTGCACTCACATAAATAGAAGAAAATATATTAACAGGATAAAATCTCATCTGATTTGGTTTTACTTTAATTGTACTTATTTCATGCAATTATGTCAAGACAAAATTTGATTCAACTGCCTATTGTGGATTTAGTGCCTGTGCCTTCATAAACAAAAGCAAGTCTGTTCCGTGGGTGATCACCCAGCCACGTGTCCAGGTCCAGAGCCTAATTCCATGTATCTTTGAAGAAAAGCATTCCATTTACTCATTCATTATAATAATATTTTCTAAGCACAGCCTACTGTCAAGAATAGTATCAGTTATATTCTTCAATCATTGCTGATTCCATTTCAGAGTAAAGTTGCAATATGAAGAAAGTTCTCATTTTCTTTTGTAAGCGTGACAGATGTCTACTTTTTGTATTTTTAATATACATATAATTCAGCATTGTTCTGAGGAGTCCTGGGCGGGTAGGAAAAAATCCTCTAATGATTTCCATTGCAAATCAAAGGCGAATGTTTTAGATTGCAATCTAACGAAGTCACATCATTTTACAAATATTTTTGGAAGGAATACCAATTAAAATTCATTTTGTAACTCCAGAGGAGAATGAGTTACATTTACAGCTGCAAACCCAGAGGAACAAAATATCAGTCGACCATTAATACACGCGCTGTTAGCATTCACCACGCAGCACCGCCGCATGAAAAATATGAGAGGATGAAAGGATGAAAGGACAAACTGCAATTTGCAACACCCTTATTTAAGTACTCTGAAGAAAGACAGCTTATAGGTAGTAGAGAAACAATTTGGATGTGTTTAATTCATAGAAGCAGACTTCACACATGAGCAATGCAAAAGGTGGTTTTCGGCAAGCAAAGAGAAGGCTAAAAATCTCAAAAGTGAAAACAAGAATACCTTCAAATAATTCAGCCACAGCTAAAAATCCTGTTTATATCTATTTTTCACACAAACATATCCACACTTATATTACCTGTGCCTATATGTTTATAGATATCCTAAAATGCTGTATAAATAGACCATGACTTCAGCAAGGTATTAAATATATGCTTAAACTATTCTGAATTTGGGTGATAATGATGCATTAGACTTCATATGATTTAGCATGTTTAACAGCTTCGCTAAACATGGGTATTTTCTTAAGGTACAGGCTCAGAGAAGACAAGATATGCAAGAAAATTAAAGTTACCTAGGTATGTTCCTATATACTTTACTGACCTAAGGATCACAGACTGGTCTGAAGTCTAGACTTCAATAAATTACTTTTTTTAAAAAAAAAAACTCATTAGCATTAGACTCAAGAGAAAGGTATTAAGAGTTAATCTTGCAATTGGTTTGCACTGGTTTCTGCCACTGCCAGCATGTGTTTCAAGACAGATGCACTTGCTTGTGTGTATTCCTTGTGCCCATGTTACTCTCATACTGTAACATAACATGTCAAACCCTTTGCTTTCTCTATTTTCAAAAGCAGTTAAATAAAAGCAAATGAGCCAGTGACATTTTTAAAAGAAACAGCACCAGGCGCCCAAATTCCATTACATTTCAAAGGAATGAGAGAGCTCAACTCCCTAAAGGTCTTTAATGTAGGTTAGTTACATACCATTTATCAAAACAGTAACTATTTGATCCCCACTTGTGTAAAAAAAAGATGGGTGCCAAGAGGCAGTTACAGCATCTTGAAGTCAGGGATTTACATATATCAATTTAACCTTATATATGGTGCCTCCACAGTCATTACCTAATAACCACTTTATTGCTTCCTGCTAGGGGCACCTCCTCCACTGTACCATAGCCATTAAATAACACACCCAGGCTCCCACACCTCTTCCACATCATGGCTCTATCATTGGATCACTAAACAAGCAGTTATATTCCTAAGCTATTACAAGTTCAGAGGAGAGAGGAGAAAAAAGAAAAGAAAAAAAAAAAACACACCCCCAACTAGACCAGGTATGATTTACCCTTTAAAAAAAAATGCAGAGGATTTTCATAGGATGCCATTAAATCCATGGGGTGCATCCCTCCAAAATTTACACTGATTTCACAGCTGCAAAAATAACCTGTCTAGTTCTGCACACTTTCTTTGAGGAAAGAAGAAAACTGAAAATTGGAGGTTTGCATATTTTTCAGGATACCTCCATACTGTGCCTGGGCATGGCTCCTCAACTCCATCTAGGCAGCTTTTCCTTCTTACGGGATTCTTCCTATATTCTGTAGGAAAGGCGACTGCCGTTCTTATCAGCCAGACAGTAGTGTGTAGCATTGAACACAAAGACAAAGAACACAAAAGTTTTAGGCAACGACTCCCTCAGTACAAATCAGTAAGAAAGAAACTAGGAGCAGACTCCAGAGGTTGACCTCATGTTGTTTTGTAACATAAGCACTTTCCACCCAAAGGGCAGAAGTCAAGGAGGGTTTGATTGTGGAGTCAAAATAGTTCTATCACTCTGTTATTTTAGCCTCCCTTTCTTCCTCCTGATTATTCCACTCAACATAATCTACAGCGCTTAGTGATAAACCTGCTGGCACACAATTTATGGAGAAACAACACTTAACTCGTTTTCAGCCACTTATCTTTTTCAGCAGTCAAAGAAGGAGAAAAAAAAAAAAAGACAAAAAATACCCTCTACTATATATAGTGTCTCCTTGGCGTCTAGCCTTTTGTGTGTGTGTGTGCGTGTTTTGTTTTGGGTATGGGGCATCAAGATCTTAGGCAAAGCAGTGGAGCAATAGACAAGAGTTCTCCAGCCTGCCCGAACATAATACATGTTTTTACAAAGAACCGAAGGCAGTTTGCAATGCATGGTTGACTGTGAAAGTAACTGCCAAGAGATAAGATCAAGTATCTTTACCTATTTTGGAGAGACCAAAGCCATTAACTCTATGCCATTAATTAAGAATTAGTATCTCTTTGAATCCAATTCAAACAAAACAGAGATAATCCCATTAAAAGAATAATTTAAGGCAAAAACAACATTTTTTTATATAATTAGACAAATATATGGAGAGTAAAGGGAAGGTAAAAAAGTTATTAAGGAAGGAAATGGTTGCCTTGTGAATTTGGGTAATAGCAGCGAATGACACTGGGGAAAAAAAAGCAGAATGTGAAAGGTATTTTCAAAATTATTTTGGAGAAAGAAAGTATGCCACTGACTAACAAAGCAACACCTGTACTATTGCATACTATTGTCCTACAAGTGCTGTTATGAGAAGACATGCTTGTCCTAGTTTTATAGTTGGAAAACTGAATGTAAAGAAAAAAAAGCACTTTCTGAAAAGACAACTGTAAGTCCTTAGCACCCCAGCTCAGTTTCAAATGAACTGTTACTACTTGGACCTTCTGAAAGTCAAACTATTATACCATCACTGATATAACTCAAAAATAAGACTTATTCCCTGCAAATTCTTAGACCAGTACTGATTATATATGTAGCTTCTCACAGAGGTAGTCAGTGCTGTATTTGGGTTTCTCTCTTTCTATGTTCAATAGCACAACCAAGAAAGAGCTGAAAGATCTCTGGGAAAGTGTGAATTAACAAGTGAACACTGGATGGCCAAGAAAGTAACCCCTCTTGTAGGCTTCTTTCTGAAAAGTTAGGGGCCAGAGAAATTGTTCTTATGGATATCATATCTGTGTTGAAGAGCCCTGCCTTCTGTTAAGTGACTTTTAAAGGAAAATGATGCTAACTCAGGCATGGAGAGTTTTAATTTAAACCAGAGAAAGTAGAGAAACAGTGTTTTCACACAAAGAAACAAACAGAACAAAAAAAGTATGTCATTTGAAATTTCATTGTAATTTTTTATTTTTTAAATGAATTTCTTTACTTTTTTTTTTAATTTAAACTAGCTTTTAATCAATAACTCCCATGTGGTTTCAAAAGTGGATTTGTACAGCATCTATGGTCAACATATGGCAACCACTGAAGCTGACCATTAAAAAAATAAATTAAATCAAATTTAGCATACTTAAGAAAGATGTTGGCCTTCTGAGAACAAAATGGAGCACTCTGTGTACACAGATCTCCTATCTGCTTTTAATAGCTTTCTAACAGAGATTAAAGGACTATATGAAATAAAGCTATTGCTGTCCTAAAAACAACTGTACAGAAAGTGCACCTAAAGACAGTGGCAATAACTTGACTTGGCTCTTACATCAATAAGAGTGAGTACTCTCGTGTGCTGGCCATATGTGAGCTCTGTAACAGCATTAGAAATACGAAGAAACAGCCATGGGACTCATATCTATCTGTTTTTGCAGATGAGACAATTTATTAATATGAGAATCCATGGGGGGCATAGCTATAAATCTTGACTGAAAATTATACATGGAGACAGAGAAAGCAACAGAATTATTGTAACACTTTGAGCCTAACAATGAACGTCTCAGAGCTGCTACAGCATCCATACAAAATGCCAAAGACATAAAACACTAGACTAAATGACAGTGAAAAAAAAACTGTTTTATTTGCCTGAAGGATGATTCAATTAGAGAATAAACCCCTCATGGTATATTTATTGAGTTGTAAGCTTTTTTTTTTAAAAAAATTGGTGAGGTAGCAGTGTCCTGAGCGATTTTTCTCTGGATTGAAGTGGAGAGCTATCCTTCATTGTCCTGGAGAGCACAGTGATACATAAAAGGGCTTAGGAAAGCTATTTTTTAAAATATCCCTCAGATACCCCATAAGTAGAACATGTCTTATTGCCACTTGACTATACCCCACTGTCCTGTCTCTATATGCATTTCAAAAAGCAGGCAGACTCAGACCTGTAAGAGAGTGCAGTGTCTTCTTTTGCAAAGCAAAACATTTTACAATATTATGTAGGATATGACTTTATAGTGCTAGTTAATAGACCATAATGCAATACATTTATACAACAAATATACACACACACACACACACACCTTCACAGAATAGAGGGCAAAAACTGAAGAATCTGGGTTCAAGTCAGCTCTGCCAACAAGCCAACAGGAATTTATCACTGCCTGTGTTATTCTCTGGAGATGGGACATTGTGCAACAGCTCTGAAACACAGGATATCTTTAAGGCCAAACACTTGATATTGCTATTTCTCTTTGCCTCCGGCTACCCACAAATCTTACCTACGCAGCAGCAACAAGGTGAGGTTCCTTCAGTCCTGCCTTGACTAACCACTAACCAGCACTCGTATCATGACAACATTACAAGGGCAAATGAAATAGGTAAGATCCTGGGCCAGGCAGCATGCCTAAACTTCCATATGCCAGGTAAGCGAGCCTAGGATGTCCTCAAGGTTTTCTCTTCAGGGATGTGTTTGGGCTATCCTGGATTCAACATTAAGGGTGATCAACAGCTAAGTAGCTCAACAGATGGCAAATCTTTGTGCTTCTTGTGCAGAGCACATGTAGATAGAGCTTCTGTATTCCCATTCTCTAACAGCAAAAGCATAACTTTTCAGTTCACTCATTTGTGAGTCTTAAAGGCAAAAGTCAAGCTTCTCAGGCACCATACCAATAAAAAAAAGGTCTTAATCCAGAGACCGCTATGCCCATGTGCCATGAAACTTGCATCATACATAAACCAACAGAAACACCTAAACACAGAAAATGCACAGTAGGGATCTGTTAGGTGGAATTTAGGTTGCCTGCACTTGAAGCCTGGTCCCAAAAAAAGAGACTTAAGTGACTAAACTCTCTACTGAGTTGAAGAAGGCAGTTTTTTCAAGGCGTAATGCAGAAAAGCTTACCTAGTGAGCAGAAGCTTGTACAAACAACTAGTACTACCAAGCAGTAAGACTAGGCAGCACACATAAGAGAGCAGGGCACATGTGTGCACCTACCTTCTGCAGTGCCAGCCTAGAGCATACATCAGCCCCTTAGGGAAGTGGGAGACAGGAATCTGTTCTTTTTTTAGCCTGAATAGAACATGTACTTTGCCACATTCTGAGAATACTGAACAGCCAGGCTGCTGCCAATTCTCATCCTCTGATCCTCCTCCTTCTGGACATGTTAGGCCTTTACATGAGATAAAAAGCAAAAATCTTCCCCAGAAGCACTATGAGAACACAGTTTTTACTGTCCCACTGACTTAAGCAGTGCTAAAGCTGCAGAACAGTTAAGCTCCAAGCATGCAGAAAATACTGCTTGTGTGCACACTGACCCTGTCATCCTGCACTCCAATGTCTTCTCCGTTTCCTCTCCCTCCCTCCCGTTTTATCCTCCAATGGAAAACTCAGGGAAAGCCACTCCCAGTTTGCACAACACCCACTATAACAGTGCTGTGACCTGTGAAAGGGATCCTGGGCCACTACAAAACCAAATAAAACAACCACCACCAAGTCTGTCAGAGCAGGCTATGTTTTAATTAATTAACTGTATTTTGGTGAGGCATGGTTCCCAATTGCTTCCTAAGCACTTTCTCCTGCAGACTTAGAAAATTTCAGTTTTCTACACTGAATTAAATGGCTATAGTCTGCCCTATTTATGCGAAACGCCGCTTGGGCAGATCCTCTGGCACTGCAGACTGCCATAGCTTCCACAGAACACAAGAACAGTGTTAATTTACACCAGCCTCAGCCTTCCTCACACACTCCGGTGTGAGGATATGGCTCAACCCACATGTACTTCAGTCCTCAGTTCTGTGGAAGAAAATATTTATGGATGCAGGTACCATTAATGAGGCTTCTCCCATGTAGCTCGAGCTAGTGCATAGTGGGTGGTGCTGACTGACTAGGAGGCTCGGAGGGAAGGTTAAAATTTCTTTAGCTCCTCTCTTCTGCTGTTGGCAAAACCACCCTTGTGTTTACAAGGCAAGACCAAAAAGGTTGGAGTCCACAGGACCTTGTGGGCCTGTTCAAGGTTTTCACAGCAGTAGCTGCCTGCCACAGATTGGTCTAGACATGAAGAATTTAAGAAGTTTCCTTGTAACCCCCATGGGAAACAGACAACTGTGAAAACGGCTGGAATTTCCTGATAACCACAGTGTGCTGCCCTGTACTTTAGAATAAACAACGTTGACAGAAATACTGAGCCAGAAGTAGACTTTACCAATTTGCTGCAGCAATAGGGAACTTCCACCTACTTTTCACTTTTCCTTATTATGAGAACTGGCATGTGTATTGTGAGAGGTTCCTGACATATTTTTATAGGTTCCCACAGTTACAGAAGAGAGTATGCATGTAAAAGCACAGAATATGTAAGGGAATATCTGCCCTCTTATGTAAGAGCACAAAAGAGGGCAGAATTGTTTAGAAAGCTTTTAACGTACCTATCTTAACGGTTCTTTCATTACAGGTCCTTATGTCAAATACTATAATTAATACTCTCTTCTGCCTATTTTATATATTATATATTTTATATAGGGTAATTACACCAATGTAGTATTTCATGTACTGCATGAAATTATGCACAGAGAAAAAATATTTCAAGCATACTTTTCATTTAGCCGATCTTTTCCTCAGACCACAGGCTACAAGCATAGCAATGGCTTCCTAACTATTTTTTTTTGTTAATCAGCACAGACCCAGCACTGTACTGCCGCAAAGACCAACCCTCCCACATGCACACACCTCAAATCAGCTCCATTCTTTTCGTAATAGAAGTAATTCATAGGCTTAAAAAAAAGTACACTATGCTATTTTTTTTGTGACAACCCCACCACCATCTTTATAGAAAACTGAAAAGAGACGTTGAAATGTCAGACGCCAATCATTTTTATACGAGAAACAAAGTGTCCAAACCCTCAGGCTCAAAATTCAATAGGAGAAAAGTCCCAGCAACATGCTCCCACTTCTTCATAATCAAACCTTCAGAAGGGTTTGGCTTCCCCAGATAAACCTAGATTGTGGAAGGAAGAAGTCAGAGGACGAAGTGATCAGTTCAAGGAGCTGCACGCTCACTCATCTGAATGAATGGGAGATGGGCACGTGCCATGGTGACAGGCAAAATCTGCTGTCTCCTCTTCCTATCTTTGACATATTCAGGATTAATCAAAACCTTACTCCAGATCTCCTGAAAACTGGTGAACCTTCATCCCTTTAGCTAGATTAGTCTGCAAAACCAAATGGTGAGGGGAGCGAGAGCTACCACAGACAAACCCAAAGGCAGGCCAAAACTTAGATCTCCACGTGAAGAAGGATCTGTTGACTTTGCTGCTTTCACTATCTCAAAGCAAGGAAAGACCATCTCTCTCACTGGGACTATATCCAAGTTGAGGACACCTCCATCATTCTTTTTCCCAATTAAACTTTAAGGGCTAACAAGAAAATATCATGCAGCAGACCTTCTGAGAGTGAAGGCCAAAAGGGGCATCAAAAGGAGGCAAATGTTCACAAACTGCACCAAATACTGCAGTTAGGCAGATGTGCTGCAGGACACCGGCAGCAGGGATGTAAGATGCATCTCAAACCCCTTGCTACGGCCTTGCCAAGAATGCACAACATCAGAAACCTTACTGCTATCAGCGGCCAAGCAGAAGAGAGAACAGACATCCTCAAACATGGATCACTTCTTATCTCTTTAAATTGCAGAAAACTAGCTCATCTTAGGAATTACCATTGCATTTCCAGGAAACCCAAATCCAGCCCCCTGCCGTAGGGTAGCCATGCGGGACGCAGAGCCGCTAGGGCCTTCCCTCAGGCGATGGAGACGCTGCAGGTCTTGGAGCAGCTCTGCAAGGAGCCGTTTTACACGTCGGCCCGAGCCAAGGAAGGTGGCAGACAGAGTGTGCACTGATGTGCCTGCCACGGGAAGAAGGTTACTCACTGCTCCCCGTGCCAGCTGGAGTCCAGCACGGCCTTAACGAACGGGCTCAGGGCGGTGATTACTCCTGGTCGCTGCTGGCACAAAGAGCTTAAATCTCTAAATGTCGCTAGCAGGTTAGCGGGGCCTTTCCTGCATAAAAAAGCTGTGAAACTTCCAACTACAAAAAGCAGAACAAAACAGAAGAGGGGAAAGAAAAATACTGATGGTGGTGTTTGCTGCTGGCTCCAAATTAGGAAAAGGAAACAACAAAAACAAGCCCGCTTTCTGTGGTCAGTTTTAATTGCCGAGATCTTGGAATTCTTCTCAGTGCAAGCTCACTCGGCAAAAGGTTTCTTGGAATGTATGAGGGAAACATCAGGCAAGGAAGTAACTTCTTGTCAGACAACCTGAAGAAACATGGCCAGTCAAGCAAGATGTAACCAACTTTTGCTTTGCCAGGAAAGTTGTGTGTAAATGCCACTGAAAACCCTGAAGAAATGCATAATCCGTACTGCCCAGTAGTCTACTAAATTCCTGCTCTGGCTGGGGTCAGTGAGTTGTAGCCATGTCGCCCTTAGTAAAAGTGCTGATCTCTGGATGGGTATAAATGCTATCTGGGTCTTGATCAGAGCTTTTTAACTAGGAGATTTCCATTTCTTTTACAATATGGATGAACATTTGCCTTCTACCATAAATAGGAACAGCAAGGTCAGCAACATGGTTTCAGGGAGAATTTTTCACACAATGGCCAATTGGATTGTAAAATATTCTAAGCCCTATGATTTTCACTAAGTCAGTAAGAATTAAGGATATTTAACAGCCAAAAATCAAGTTCAAGTTGCTCCAGAAAGTTTATTAACCTCAAATGTTGATACCCAATAAAATAGCGTTGTATTGAAAATTCATGTTTGTTGTTGTTGTTGTTGTTGTTTTTTCCAGCAAAAGAAATGCCCATGGTAAGGGAAGAGTAGGTGAAGGGCTATTTTTCATTCTTGAGCCACAAGGCTGCCCATGCCTGCTGCCAACTGCACTTGTTTTGTGCTGCGGGGAACAATAACAATTCTCCAGTGGAACAGGAAATAGAAGAATTTTAGATTAGCACACAACCCTAGAACACCCCCAACTTCCTTTTGAGTATCAAAAAGAACCGTATTTCCATCACCAGGAACAAAAATTGAGATGCAGGTCATCTCGTTGCCTGTTGGCCAGCCCAATTAAGTTCAGAAACAAATCACTATTTCCCCCTTCAAGCATCCATACCATATTCAAAGATAATTTATACCCTGCTTATTCTCATCCATCAAAGCAACAAACACTGAAACACTGATAATAAAAAGGGCTTTCAGAAAGGCGGAGGCCATAAATTTGATCACATATAAGAGGAAAGAATGTGTATTTTTATCCATTTTTCCAAAAGCATCTAAAAAGGGAAAATGACTTACTTTGCTCCTGTTCGTTCTGGATACAGGTCAGATGTGCGTCTCACAACTAATTTGCCTCACCCATGGCTTCACTGAGGATTGCCAAGCTTTCACAAGGCTGTTTCTAAGCTTTTAATATTGCCAGAAAAGCAGAATTGTTTGAGTGTATGTCAGGGAGACCTTGAGGAGCCTGTGTATTATAGTATTTGGTTATATTTGGAGCTGGGATTCAATAAGATCTTGCTTCTTTGCAACAAAAACTGCAACCTTACAAATAAATAACACTAATGCAACTCCACAAGGAAAACCTGCCAGGTAAAACAACAAATGGCCACTCACAGTATCACTGTTGACCACACAGTCATGCAGAACAACGTTCTCTGCCTCACTGGGCTCATCACACCATCCATACAGAAAGCAAAGCAAGGCTGAGTCAGCATTTTCTACTAGGAAAAAATACTCTACAGCTTATCAGCTATTATCAGGACAGGAGACGGTCGTTTCAAAAAAAAATTAAAGGGGGAAAAAAACAAGAATCAAGATAAATGTTTCCTTAGAAACAAACGATTGGCGATAATCAGGGTGGAATCCAGTGGTCCAAGCCAACACATGAGTTAGCAGCATCACCACAGCTAACTTATGCCAGCTCTGTACATCAGAGTAGGAAATGCAAGCACGTTTACATAACTGCCTCACTGCCTTCTGGAATAACACACCAGACCTTTTACTGGGCTTATAATTTCTCTTTCCTAAAGCCATTAGAGCAACAGAAATTTAAAATGTGAATTCCATTATTAACATTACTATAGCACCTGGTAAACTGATGATGCTACTTTTTACAAATGGTTTACTCTCAGCTGATGCCAATAAATTTTCACCTCATTAGGCAGCTGGGGGATTTGGGTGTTGTATGTTCATCAAATAGGCTAACTGTATCATGGCTCAAAGACATTGACATGAATTTTAGCTTGAGTCAAAAGCAACAAAGAAAAGCATGGTGAAAAATCTCATGTGCCACGGTATTTTTAATAATTTGCATGGGATTTTTAATTATTGGCATAATAAACATACATGCTCTTTTGTAGGAGCAATGAACTCTTCCCCACACTACAATTTATAGGTCTGACCTAGGTTAGGTCTGATCTTTATGTTACGTCCTAAATAGCTGCCTCCTCAATCAAATTATTTGGAGGAGTTCTAGATGAGCAAAAACTGGTTCAGTGAGATTAAAAAAAAAATTGTTTTGATTATATACTGATAGCCTGATATTGATTTAACTTTTCTAGAAGCCTGAATGATCCCCCTGAAAAACAGTCATTTCAGAGTTGAAGAGTCCCACGTTGCTTGAAATACAGCAGCTGGAAGCAGAACACCAGGTTGAATCTCTACTAAATTACAGTTTTTAGTGACAAGCCAAAACAATGTTAGGGAGTCAGGTACAATATATATATAATAAACATTATCATCTGTAAATCTGTGAATTATCTGTAAATCCCAATGTGGAAACTTACAGGAAAGCCAACTCCTAGAATAAAAAATGGCTACCACCAGAAGCAGAGTCAGGTTTTGAACATCCATAGAGACTGCAGATTGGAAATCTAAAATGTTAGAGATAATTGTGAAGCTCTTCAAAACAGGCTTCTTCATCCTCCCCTATTCTTGTTTTTTTTTTTTTTCTCTTCACAAGACCATACACAACTCACAGAGCAGGATCAATGGTTCCATACTTGAATGTTATTAATCATCTTTCTCTTCCACTTTGTTCTTTGAGCTTAAAGAGAAATCAGAGCCATCAGCCAACTGAAACGTTTGGAAAAAAAAAAAAACTCAGCTTTGGACAGGGCAGTAATTCAGGTTACATCTACATTTTCTCTCACATGTTCCTATAATTAAATAAGACTGATGCTAAGTGTAACACATAGATCAAAAATACGAAGGTCTCATAAACCAAGTGTGAGAATCAAGTAAACAAAATTCTAAACTTTAAACTCTGATTCTACCTCAATCTTTCCAAATCATTTAATGTACCAGCATTAGCTTCCTCGTGTACGTAAAGTTAATAATAATCATTACCTGTGTCACCATGATGTTGTGATGACTAATAGTTGCATTAAATGTTATATGCAAATGGTATGCTAAGTTCCACAGAATGATCATGCAAAAGTCTCTTGAGAATAGATGCAACTGCTCCCTGCAACCTAATTATTTTACACATTAGCCTCTTGCAGAACACAGCCACACATGTGTAGACTTGGCGGCAAGGAGCTCCTGTCATTCCTGAGACAGGAGACAAGCAACTACCCAACATATCCACATATATTAGAGAAAAATAGAAAAATTCAGAAGCTCAATGCCAATAATAGAACCTGATTTGGATACATGAGCAAGGCATAAGCAGATGGATTGACCACCTGCACTGTGTCTTCAAAGGCATTTAAAATTATTATTTTAATTCCAGAGGTAAACTGAACACAGCATTCATTTGCTTCTGAGGCAAGCAATTTGTGCACTGGAAGTGTTTTTCATCCAATAATTCACAAATAAATGGCTGCAAGCTGTTTTGTCATTCAGAGGATTCTAGAGGATATGGGAAGTGTGGCACTACCAGTTGCTTGGCTTTTGCAACCGTCACAGTATTGAAGCAATTTGGGGAGGCTTAGCTTTAGATTTTCTTCTCCTCTGTAATCAGTGCCCCTTCCTTTTTGTGCCTCCCAGAGCCTTTCCTCTCGGGAAGCTCAGCATTCAAGCAGTACCACCTGAATAGATGAAAGCACTGTAAAAAGACAACAAATATCATGGAAACGTGAATGTGCTGCAGATGCCTGGAGTACTTTTCAAGATCACAGGAAGCCACAAAGCGAAACTCTTTCTCAAATTCCAAAGAAACTACAATTTCCAATACTTGCTCACTGATTTAAATACAATATCTACTGTCTACCATAGTGACAATTTTCCAGTCTGGTAAAATGATTTTGATTTGAAAAGCTTTGTAGTAACCAAAAGTTCAAATTAACAGTATAGAATTTTTACTCTTAATTGACTATAGTATATCCACACAATCTATTTTATAGAATGCAAAACAAAGACTAAAATACCAAGATAAAAGAATAAAGAAGCAGCATATATTTCTATTTCTTCTGCTGCTAATTCTGTCACAGAATTTTCACCGTTTGCATCAGTGCTGGCCTGGTATTTCTACAGCATTAAACTTGGAAAAAAAAAAAAAAAAGAGAGAGAGAGAGAGAGAGAGAAAGAAAAAAAGAAAAAGATGTGTTACACTTCTAAGTCCAGTAGGAAAATAAAGTAGCTATGGATTTTATTATGAAAGAGGAAGGTCTTTAAAAGTTACAAGATTTGATTCAGTTTTCTTGATCAAAAATGCCCCTTTCTGACCTTTCCTTTTCCTGTACTTGCAAGAAAGCTATTCCATATGAATCATTTTTTTTTCAAGCGCTCAAAATTTCTATTAGGACCATTTGTTTTCACAATTGTAAAAGCAGCAAGCAGCAGTGCTAGGAACATAGGTATTTCATATTGATATGTAATTACATTATTCACAAAGCCTACAATGTTAGATCTCTCTCCTGCCCAACAGTGACAACGAAGACATTCTCTGGATATCATTAGATAAATCTCTTTATATGTATGTTTCTCTAAATTATGTTGCAAATTACCTTACCACACCAGCAGCACAATGAACATGAAGAAAAGATGTTGCCATTCATTTTTGGCATGATATTCCACAGGATTAATCTCCCCTACACCTCATTTTATTGCAGTTACATTCATGCTATCGATCACTGTTAACGTTATATTCAATACACTTAGCCCTCCTCAGTGCCAAATCGTTACGGTAATAAGCAAATAGTTAGAAGAAAATGAACAGTTACAAAAGGAAAACAAACCTAATCATGGTCCAGTGAACTCTGTCTTTGCTTTAAATGCATTAGCAAATATGTACCTCAGCTCCTCATTTGTCCCACATTCATCAACGCTGCATTAACCCTTTCCCCTTGCCTGTGGGTGGCAGCTCAATGCACGGACAAGAGGCGTCCAAAACCAGCCAGCTTCCAGTGAGTTAACTCTCCTTTCACAAAGGTGGAGAGTTTTGCTGACCCAGTGCGAGACGGGTTGAATCCAATTCAATTGTGCTGCAGTCAACAGGAAAGTAGGAAGGAAAATAGGACTTAACAAACAAAGCATAAAAAAGTCCACAGCAGGAAATCATTATTTGGGCAATTGTTCACTTTGTTAAGAGACTGGGCTGTATTAATATCTATCGGGGCATACTGCTGCGTTTGTGGTTTCTCCTTAGTGCCACGTCTAGTCTAATTAGCTACGAAGTGGCTGTACAGGCAAGGAAAATGTGCAAGTGTGGGGGGTTTCTGAAGAATACAGAGCACATATGTCACTGATGCATAATCTGGCACCATCTTACTCTGGTTGAAGTTTGAGTGGTTTGCTAAAATTGAATCAATACTAAAGGAAGCTCTGAATGCCAACAGAAGTGGTTTACAGAAATAGTTTCACTGACCATTACATCTGCAATGGATTAGGCATGTTAAACGGTTCAGTTCGAGTTAACATTTTTAATATAGATACACACAAATAAATGCAACCACAATAGTGTGACTACACATTTGGTCTTAAAAGCATTTTAGGAACACACATAACATTGTTCCAAGTTACCATTTTACATTTATCATTTCAAGATATGTGTCTCACCACTGCAAGGTTAAATCCAAAAAAAAAAAAAAAAAAAAAACCCCAAGATATTACATATGCATACATATATGTTTGTGTGTGTTCTGTGTGTGTGCAGATAGAGAGACAGGACAGTTAATAGATTTCTAGATGAAAATCCTGTAAACCGTTGCAGCAAGCCTGAAATCCTACCAGTTGATATATCACTCCATGGTCATAACCATTGTCATGATATAATGAACCATCAAAATGCTATCAATAATAATTAATAACCAAGATAATGCCAACAATGTTTGTATATCAGTTCCTTGACTTCCATGACCATGAAAACTTTCTTTAAGCAATTTCTGTAGTGTATTCTGAAGCTTCTAGCTACAAAGTAGTACGATGAACAGAAGAGTGGCCTTAAAAACTAGCTATATTTTAGCTCCATTTTTACCAAGAAAAGAGAAATGTTTACCTGGCTGCCTGTTCTACTCCAGCTTCTTTGAAGCTACCTGAAAAAAGCTACAATCTGATTCTACGAAATTAACTTCTAGCTACAAGCTGCAGGTGGTGAAATAAGAAAAGGCTTGCCATGCGACACAGCCCCATGTTTTATCATGGTTAATTTAGATCAATATGAGATTACATTCATTGTGCATGCAATTCAGTGTTTCACACGGAAAAAGGATTCTGACTTCTTGCTCTAGGAGAGGAGTAAGTGTGGAGGCTTGTTCAAAGACAATAGTACCTTGTTAGCAGATAGTTAACCACAAGGGTGTCAGTCTTTGCAGCAGATGGGGGACAGAGCCGAGAAAGACGAGGACTGAGGAACACCTCCCCCTGCCTCGTGTGCGACGTGTCTTGCCAGAAGAAAAGAAACAAAGCCAGACAACCGCGCAGGTGGCCAGATGCTGATTGGTTGTGCGCTTTGCAACACTTGTGTTAAGAAAGTATAAAAAGAAGTCGGTTTGGAAATAAAGTTGTCTCACTCTGCACCCCAGACTGAGTCCGTTTCTTCACAAGGTGCAACAAATGGCGCCCAACGTGGGGCTCGAAGACTAGCTGTCTCTCCGGTTGCACCGCCCAGCTGAACTCCCGGGAATCACGCTGAAAGGAAGCGTAAGGATCAAGCTGAAAGGAAGCTTACTTTGTGTGCACACTAAAAGCCTCTTGAAAGGAAAGAGGTAAGCGGCTGGGAACTATGGGTTCATACCTAATGAAGGAACAAAAGGACGATTTAGAAGCTTCTCCTAAAAACTTGAAACCGCAAAGAAAAAAATTAGGTGAAGAAGAGCTGCAAAAGGTTCTTGCATGGGCTTCTAAAGACGATCCTTCGGTGAATAGTAAGAATGTTTTTAATCTGGAAAGATGGGACCAAATTGGGGTCCGACTGTGGGATAGTGCCACGCGCGGTGATAAGGCTGCTGCTAACCTGTTGCCACAATGGCGAGTTGTACTCGAAATATTGAAATCTCATAGTGGGTTGCAGTCGAACATAAATGACGGGATCGGGGCCCCTGCCATCCCCTCCGCGCCTCCTTTACCTCAATCGTGTCCTGATGAGAATCAGAAAAGAAAACGTGCTGCAAAAGCCTTTGCGGTACTGCCACCTGATGAACAGGACGATGATCCTTTTGGTCCGGGTCCTATTGACCCTGGAAAGGAGCCAGACCTATACCCCCCGGATCCTCACGATAAATGGGCCTCAGTAAAACGAGGAGCAAAACAGGCGGGGGATGTGGGCATGCTGAAAGCCTTTCCCGTTATCTGTGCACCAGACCAGAATCCGCGTTGGGAAGGTTTGTCGTATAATCTTATTAAGGACGTGCGACGTACGGTGACAGATCATGGCCTTGGTGCACCATATACCACCCACCTTATACAATCTCTTTGTGATTCTTCGGTTTTTACTCCCCATGATTTTAAAACCTTGTTTCGCCTCATTATGACTGATATGCAATACACGATGTGGGAATCGAAAATGAGAGAGCTTGCTCGAGCTCAGGGGGAGGAAAACCAGCGGCTGTCGAAAAAAGGTCCTTTACGGGCTGTTACTGTGGACGTGCTAATGGGGGAGGGCGATCACAGTGCTACAACAGCACAAGCAGAAATCCCCCCTGAGGGCTTGCAACAAGTTAAGGCACTTGCTCTCCGCGCCCTTAAGGCCGTTCCGGAGAGTGGTAAACAAAGACAACCTTTTGTTAGCATAAGACAAGATGCGAATGAGCCATATATGAAGTTTTTGGATCGGCTTAATGAGGCTCTGGAGAAACAAATTGATAATGAACAAGCACGAAGCTACATTTTTAAGCAACTAGCAGTTGAGAATGCTAACCCTGATTGCCAGAGAGTTTTGCGGCCACTAAAGGATCCTACTATTGATGACATGCTAAAAGCATGTATTAATGTCGGTACCAAACAGTATGAATATTCACTGATGGCCGAAACATTTGCAACAATGTCTATGAAAAGGCCATGTTTTGCTTGTGGCCAATTTGGGCATATTCGTAAATACTGTCCGAAAACACAAGCAAACAAAGGAGCGCCTGGACTATGTCCGCGCTGCCACAAAGGACAACACTATGCTAATCAGTGTCGATCAAAATTTGATAAGGAAGGTCGACCGCTAGCCCCTTCGGGAAACTTCAAGCGGAGCGCGGCGGGGGGTCGCGCCATGACAGCAAATCACCCCTCAGAGCGGCCTCACCGGGAAGCAGCCGCCGCTTGTGCGCCAGCACAGGCGGCAGCGCCGGGGTGGACCTGGCCACCACAATAGAAGTGCTAATTACTGATACATCAGTTGTGCTAATTCCAACTGGTGTCCACGGCCCCCTGGGGCGAGGAATGGCAGCACTATTGATTGGGCGATTTTCAACAACGAGACAAGGGCTGTTTGTGTTACCTGCAGTTATCAACGCAGATTTCAAAGGAGAAATTAAGATAATGGTATGGACTCCGATACCACCCTGTACTGTGCCAGCAGGAAGCCGAATAGCACAATTAGTATACTTTTTACCACAGACACCAAACGCTGCAAACATTAACCATGGCACAGGCTCTTTTGGGTCCACAGGGCATGAAATTTTCTGGACTCAACAGATAACTATGAATCGCCCGCAGATATCCTGTACGCTACAAGCAGGACTGATAAAATTTAATGTACAAGGAATTTTAGATAGTGGAGCAGATGTTACAGTCATCGCTGCCTCACAATGGCCAAACAGTTTACCCCTAGTTAAGGCACATACATCGCTTTCAGGAATTGGTGGGCAGAGTACTCCAATGCAAAGCAAAAGATTGATAAATATTATTGGCCCAGAAGGAAGAACTGCAAACATTAGGCCATTTATATTGCCTGGATCCATCACCTTGTGGGGGAGAGACTGTTTGAGTCAATGGGGCATGCAGTTAAGCACGGATTTTTCTTAGGGGTCACTATCCAGCAGCAGGTCCCACCCATGATTTGGAAAACGGACAAGCCAGTGTGGGTAGATCAGTGGCCCCTTCCACAAAATAAACTGCTGCAATTACACAAGTTAGTAGATGAACAATTGCAAGCTGGTCATATAGTTCCTACTACAAGCCCCTGGAACACGCCAGTTTTTGTAATTCAAAAGAAAAATAATTCCTGGAGGCTGTTACATGACCTTAGAAAAATCAATGAAGTCATCGAAGATATGGGAGCCTTACAGCCTGGACTCCCTTCTCCAGCAATGTTACCTCAAACATGGACTTTGATAGTAATCGATTTGAAAGACTGTTTCTTTACCATTCCACTTGCACCGCAAGATGCACCTCGGTTTGCATTTTCTGTACCTTCCATCAATGCTATGGAACCGCATAGCAGATACCATTGGAGAGTTCTGCCACAAGGCATGAAAAATAGTCCTACATTATGTCAACAATTTGTGGCAGCAGTTTTAAGCCCAATACGCAAATATTTTGATAATGTCCTCATCTATCACTATATGGACGATATATTGATTGCTGCAGAGCAAAAGGAAACAGCAGAAGAGGCTCTGCATCAGATTACGCGAGCAGCATCAGCTGCAGGATTAAGAATTGCGGAAGATAAAGTACAGGAAAGTCCGCCTTGGCGATATTTAGGATGGAGAATTTCTGATCATCAAATTCGACCACAATCATTGACCTTAAAGACAGACATAAGGACTTTGAATGATCTTCAAAAACTTTTGGGAACTATTAATTGGATCCGTCCCTCCTTAGGAATTTCCACAGAAGAATTACATCCTCTATTTAAGCTCTTAGAAGGAGACACGAGTTTGACATCCTCAAGAAAGCTCACTCCTCCCGCGCGAGCTGCGCTTGGTAAAGTTGTGGACAAATTAACCACTCAGACTGTTCACAGACGAAAGCAGAATTATCCTGTCAGTCTTTTTGTTTTTTATTCTAGCTTCCAACCTTATGGCCTATTAGCACAATGGATACCACAGGACGCATGTCCATTAATAATCTTAGAGTGGGTGTTTCTGCCTCATAATTTTGGCAAAACTGTCACCACCGCTATTGATATGATTGCAATGGTTATTCAAAAAGGAAGAGAGCGTTTGATGTTTCTAGATGGCACAGAGCCTAATATTATTTATTTACCACTTGATACAAAACAATTAACCTTTTTGACTCACCAGTCTTTTGTTTTTCAGTGTGCCTTGGCAGATTATCCAGGACAGATAAGTATTCACTTTCCAGGACATAAAATCATACAGTCTTTCAACTCTCTTTCTCTATTACCTCTTTGCCATTTGAGCCTTACGCCAATACCTGATGCTCTTACAGTATTTACTGACGGCTCGGGTAGGACAGGTCGTGCAGTTGTAGTCTGGAGAAATGATGAAGGGCATTGGGAGAGCGACATACATGTTGTCACAGGTTCACCGCAAATAGTGGAATTATCTGCAGTCGTCCGCGTCTTTACGCGATGGCCCTCTGCAGTTAACATTATAACAGACTCTGCCTATGTTGCAGGATTAGTCTCTAGGTTAGAACATTCGTTTTTAAAAGAGGTTTCAAACGAGACCCTCTTTGCGCTTCTTTGGAAGCTTAGATGGCTATTAAACAGAAGGATTTATCCGTACTTTATCCAACATGTACGCTCGCACACCTCACTGCCTGGACCTATTAGCGAAGGTAATGCTCAAGCAGACAGCCTTGCAGGAGCTGTAGTTCTGCCAGATCGCTTTGCACAAGCACGTTTGTCGCATGACTTTTATCACCAAAATGCAAAAGCGTTACGGAGGTCGTTCCAGTTGACTCAGGAACAAGCTAGACAAATCATACAGTCATGCCCAGACTGCCAGCGCATTTTACCAGTACCATCCATCGGTGTAAACCCTCGCGGTCTTTCTGTGCTTGAAATTTGGCAATCAGATGTAACGCATATCCCTGAATTTGGCAGATTTAAATATGTACATGTTTCTGTTGATACCTTCTCATCCTGTATCTATGCTTCTGTACATACAGGTGAGAAGGCCAAGGACGTATGTCGACACTTTATTATGGCCTTTGCAATATTGGGAGTGCCAAAAACTATAAAAACTGACAATGGTCCAGCCTATATAGCGCAAAAAACACAAATATTCTTTCAACAATGGGGAATCCAACACATCACAGGTATCCCCCATTCACCCACAGGCCAAGCTATTATCGAGCGCACACATGGCACCCTTAAAAATATGTTACAAAAACAAAAAAGGGGGAGTGTAGGCTTATCCCCACAGGAACGCATAGCGAAAGCTTGCTATGTGTTGAATTTTTTAAATCGTTGGACAGAAGAGGGCCCCCCTATATACCAACATTTTGATTCACAGAGACAACACAAAGTTCAGGATAAAGCCCAGGTTATCATCAAAAACCCACAGACAAATCAGTGGGAAGGGCCTTTTTCTTTAATAACCTGGGGTAGAGGATATGCTTGTGTTTCTACAGGCTCAGGGCCAAGATGGGTACCTGCTCGATGGATTAAGCCTTTTTTAACACAGTCATCACCATCATCCACACCACCGTGACATCATCCACACAGCAGTGGATGCTGTCCCAAGCTAAAACCTACATATGGGTAATTCTGGCCAATCAAATTTGACAGGACATGTTATACTATCTAGTCCAGTAAATCCGTTTGTAACCTGTCTAGTAGGACAGCCTGTTGATGTTTGGCATATTTCGTTTATTGTTAGTGTGCCTGCTTTGTTTCTTGTTATGTGTTTAAGGATAGATCATTTAATTAAGTCATGGCTGTTCAAACAAAAACAAATAAAGAAGGGTGAGATGTGGAGGCTTGTTCAAAGACAATAGTACCTTGTTAGCAGATAGTTAACCACAAGGGTGTCAGTCTTTGCAGCAGATGGGGGACAGAGCCGAGAAAGACGAGGACTGAGGAACACCTCCCCCTGCCTCGTGTGCGACGTGTCTTGCCAGAAGAAAAGAAACAAAGCCAGACAACCGCGCAGGTGGCCAGATGCTGATTGGTTGTGCGCTTTGCAACACTTGTGTTAAGAAAGTATAAAAAGAAGTCGGTTTGGAAATAAAGTTGTCTCACTCTGCACCCCAGACTGAGTCCGTTTCTTCACAAGGTGCAACAAGTAAGGCCCTGCCAAGCACTATTTCCCAATACCGCAGAGACTTTAAAATGAGGCACATCCTGGACATATCACTGTGATCCACATCTACTCATTCATCATCCCTTACAGAATTTGAGGGATTTATTTGAGCCATCTCCTTTTAACTATTAACATTTCATCCAGTTCACAGGGCACCAGCTACACAGAGAACAAAGCTGGAAGAAGGTCAATATGCACAGCCAGCTATTGCAAAACATATCACATGCGTAGTATTTCCTTCTTGACTCAGCAAGTCCCCTTTCCCAACCTTGATTTTTCAGGAAGATGAGGGTATGTGCTGCATCTGGTGGGACGCTTCCTTTGCCAATATGGACTGTGATTTGCCCTTCTCTCAGTGCTACATTTTGTCCACTTTTCAAAGTGTGGGATCAAACCCAGTACCTGGCAACATTTCTCATGATCTCTAGATGGGTCTTGAGCCAAAACGCAGACAATCGGTGCAAGGCTCCTTGTGGCAGTTAAGTCCCACATACAGCCAATTTGAGAACCAGCTCATGAAAGATCGTGGGTTGCCTGGGCCTTCTCTGCCTTTTGTGTCTCGGGCAACCTCACACTTAAAAGGTCTCATCAAGTAACCTGGGGCTGTATATTTATAGTGATCCAATGACTAAAGAGATTATTCTTTTTCATGATTAGTCACACCTTTTAAAAAATAAAGTTGATTGTACTTCATTGTGTCTGCCTCAGGAGGCCACAGGGCTCTTATACCTCCATAGGTTTATAAATCTGTGTATCAAGGACTACCTAATTATTATATTAACCACATATATAGCAAGACTATGTTTCAGGTAAGGCCAATATATATATATATATATATATTTTTTCAGTTTTATTCACTACTCAGTTGACATCAGTTTTATTGGGATCATTGGTAAATTGCACCAATTCATGTGCAGGATAAACTAGGTTGTGGGCAATAATCTGGTTTTAAAGTGGTGAACTCAGAACACAATTTCATCTAGTTATTGTGGAAGGAAGACCTAAGGTGACCTTTTATATTATACTTTCATTGATCACACTTTTTTTGGAGACAATAATCCCCTTGTATAAGCTAACAACCTGATACCTGTCGTTACACAAGACTGTAATTCACTTATTGGGGTAATCTTAGGGGTGAATTATAATGCATTAAATACTTGGCCTTTATCAAGTATGATTAAGAATGAATTTTGTGATTTCCTTGAACATCAAGGTGGATTGTTGTAGTTACTAGTCAAAGAATACAGTCTCATTAGTGCATTGAATTCTACTGACGTAAGCTGTGGTATTACTCAGGAAGGGATTTTGAAGCACTGCGCTGCAATATCTGTCAGTCAGGGTTCAAATACTAAGTTCATCACTAATAATTCTTTTTTCCGAATTATAAAAATGAATTTGACCAGACATATTAAATATATAAAGTATAAACTCTAACTGTAAAAAAAGAGGGCACGTGATAAATCAAACCTTACCATGAAAAGAAGTAATTCTGTCTTTTTGGCACAATAGTAAGATACCCTAGATAGAAGATAAAATCTGTTATAAACATTCGGATCACAGTCTACAGTGACCAAATTCAGGTAGGAAAGGGGCCATACTCAGATATCAGTGATCCTCAGACAAATGTGATGATTATCAAGGGTGCTCTGAGTGCCTGCTAATTCTAGGCATATTAAATTGGAGAACTAACAGAATAGATAGTATCTTCACCTATTTTATATATATATACCTTCAATGACATTGCAATCATTTAACTTAATTTACATTTCTTTCACCTAATGGCATATGAAACATTTAAATGACCTATCCAGTCAATGGGTCAGGGTGAGACTTTATTTATAAGATTCATAGGTTAACTCTAGATACAAGAGACAAACTAATTCAAACCTCCTGCTCAAAAGCAAGGCCAGCACTGAATTTAAACCAAGTTGCTCCAGGCTTTTTCCAACAATGTCTTGAAACCTCCAGAGATGAAGATGCCACAACGTTGCAACCTGTTGCAAAACTTGACTGTCCTAATGGTGAAAAGTTTTTCCTCGTGCCTGTTTGGAACCTCCCCACTTTCGATTTAGGGCTGATCTCTTTTCTTCTCCTGCTCTGCCACTCTTCTCCAGACTGAACAAGTCCCATTCCCTTGGCTTCTCTCAAGGGATATAAGCTCCAGCTCCCAACAAGCTTATTGGCCCTCTGCTGAACCCACTCACATCTTTCTTGCACTGGAGGGGACCAAAACTGAACACAATATTGCTGATGTGCATATATCCTTAATTTTTAATAATATTTATATAACTGAATATTTTTGCCCATTTTTTGTGCTAATCTAAATATAGCCATTAACCAAAAATATACAATGGACAACATAGGGAAGGATTACTATGAATTATCTAAGAGCTCACAGCCTGCAACCTGATGCTGTAGTGGACTGGTAAAGTTAAGCACATTCTTTTTTGAGTGCAGTTTGTTTATGCTGTCTAATTTACATCAATATTTGCCATGATTTAGTACATGTTTACTATTTTTGCAATGCTTGTTTAAACTCAAAATAATTATATTTAGCAATCAGAAAACATGTAATCTAGAAATATTAGATATTCTTCATTTGCAGAAAAAAATATGTTTGCTTAATCCCTTTGCTGTTCCAAAAAAACAACAACAAAAAACCCCACTGATATAGGTATTAAAATCCAGATCTTTCATGAAATGGAATGAATCTAATGAATGAAAAGATTCTTCTTTTCATTAACATTTTTAACATTATCCTCAAACTCATCATTCTCACGGACTAATTCCTGCATCAGCCGAGTTTTAACTTTTGTGTTCAGACACTACGCACTAAAGCACCTCTCATAGCCGCCCCCACACTAGGGAGCTCCTTTCTTTTAGACCATATGCAGTTTTTTGTCTCTTTATTAAGCTCACACCTTAATCAGACTCCCATACTCACAACACAGAAATAACACTCCTGGCACTAGCATTTAATTTAGAATTGAATCCTTTTCCACCACTTTATTTTAGAAAGCAAGAACAAGCATCCCCATCTTCACACATCTCTCACATACCACTACAGTCCATGTCACATTTTTCACTGGAATTCTTATGAATATCAAACTTTTTTCAGATTAAAAAAAGAATGCACACACGGAGCCCTGCAGTTACAAAGCTTGCCTTATTTGGTCTCATCTTGATCTTATCTCTTTACTAGCTCCTTCAATCTTCTCCCTCGAATAACACAGAAGACATTTGAACAAAGAACTGCCTTAAAGTTTTTTTCTAGACATAAATAATCATTTCGATGCATGACCCATTTAATACACAAAGAAATGCCACAATTATTTCATTTGTCAGGAATAGGTAACATCACTCTTTGAGCTTCATGTAGAGCTCCAGCAGTTATAAGACGTCTTTGTGTAATGTATCGGCATTCCTGAATTTTTGTGGAGAAAAAAAAAAATCAATATTGAAATTCAGGAAGCTGGAGCCTTTACATGAAATACAGTTTTGTTCCTACCACAAAGCATAATGTCTCTGATCTTTCTGAACTTCTCAATCATGTGTGACTAAAGAATTCTCCACAATGAATTATATTTGCTTTCTAAGTTAATGAAAAGCCAGCACGCATAATTTATGGAAGTTAGGAACCAAACATTAAAAAAGTCATAAAAAAAGCAATGGGAGCCTTTAATGGGAGAGTCCCCACCATCTAAATGGAACTGTTTTGCAATATTTTCCTGTGAACTTTATTAGGTTTTATTTGAATATGTTTAGCTTTGCAATATTGTTGGTACAAAAATTCCAAGGAGTAAAAGCATTAAGAATCAATATAAAAATCAGACAAATGAATGGTCACAGAAATAACAAAAAGCCTGCAGAAGACTCCATTTTCTTTTTAAGCAAGTATTACATTTAACTCTCAGTCATTAAGATCCTAAAGCCTATCCCAAAGATAGATCATGATATCTTACTTTTGTGTTAATTATCATCTTGCAAATATTTGGCACTCTTATCTAGACAGTTGTTCAGCTATGACTCTAAGTGCTAAACTATGACTGTAGGTACCATGCCATCTAGGGGCTTATCTTCCCTGCAAAATTAATTGGATCAATGTAAAGTTGCTTCTGGCCTGATTTATGTCTAACACGCACATTCTTTGGTATGACAACGCAACTTGCTTGAGCTGTGTTAACATAGATTTCTAGGAGAAACTAGAACTACTTTGAATAGCTCAATAACTACTTTGAATAGCTGATCAGTTTGCCATGTAGTTATGAAGGATAACTTTGGAAAATTGACACAGGCATAGAGAGTTTGAGAAAAATAGTGCATACAATATATGTATTTACCTCACTATATCCATGAATGACACTACTTAAGTTAGATTCAAATAACCTTCAACTGGAAAACAAAAGGATATTGACAGAACATAAGTCTTAGATCTCAGTTAAAATGTTAAATTGAAATTTATAGCAAGTTTCAAGTTATGTGTTGGGAAACCATTAATAAACTGGAACAAGACCTCAATCTTGCCCTGCACTAATGCAAGCCACTCACAGTGCTCAAAAATTGTGAGTGAGGCTACATATGTTTAGACTACTTCGAGGCTGCTCGTATAAACAGAAGAATGAAATGGTTTTTACTTTGAGAACAAATCAAGAGCTGGATCTCACTCCCAGGAAAAATCATCTATTGCCTTCAAAAGGAGTCACATCAGGCCAAAATATTTGACTAATGAGCTGGTTTGACAGTACAAAACACTTTTAGCCTTCAGTGACAACTGAACCTTCAGTCCAGGGTGGAAAAAGGTGTTGTTTAAGGACTGGACTTATTTGAAAGATACAACCCATTTCTTAAAGTCATGAGTTCAGAAAAGTGTCCAAAATTTACTACTGCAATGTTCTTTGTGAATCACGAAAGAAAATAACTATTGATTTACAGAGAAGTTGTTATGAATCCACTGGTAAATATAACAAGGAATTGCAACAAGCACCAAAAAAAAAATTATGTACTACAAATCCAGAAACAACCTTCAGTTCACTTTGTCTTCCAGCTAACTTAATACCTTCTGGCATTTCTTCTTCAGCTGTTGGAGATCTGTCCAAAGGCTACAAATTAAAAAAGCTACAAACAAGAAGAAATACGTATTCGTCACTCTAGCAGTGGTCTTCTTCCCCCTAAGCAGAGTTCCTGTGATAAGCCATTTGCTTTCTTGTAAACATCTTCATAGTAAAATCTGCTTCTCAGGGTCAGTCATAGTAGTTTGACCAGTTTAGTTCAAAGAAGAAATATGCACTAAGACCTGTCCCATGGGAACTGAAAGAGGCTTTCAAAAATTGATTCTATGATTCACAATGGCCCACTCGCGACACCACAATGCTCGAGCTCACAATGCCCAACCTCACAATGGGTCTCTCCTGACCTAACAACGGCCAACCTCACATTGTGACGTCACAATGGCCGACCTCACAAAAGACGACCTCACAATGCAGGACCCCACAATGGCCCTCTCGAGACCTCACAATGGCGACGTCACAATGGCTGACGACAAAATGCCCAACCTCAAAATGGCCCTCTCATGACCTCACAATGGCCGAACTCACAAGGGCCCTCTCGTAACCTAACAATGGACACCCTCACAATAGCGCTCTCGAGACCTCACAATGGCCGACCTGAAAATGGCGGACCTCACAATGGCCCTATAGTGACCTCACAATGGTCGACCTCACAATGGACGACCTCACAATGACCCTCTCGTGACCTAACAATGAAGGACCTCACAATGACACTCTAGTGACCTCACAATGGACGTTCTCACAATGGACGACCTCAAAATGCCCCTCTCGTAACCACACAATGGAGGACCTCACAATGACCCTCTAGTGACCTCACAACGGATGACCTAACAATGGCCGACCTAACAATGGCCCTCTCATGGCCTAACAATGGCCGACCTCACAATGGTCCTCTCGTGACCTCACAATGGTCCACCTCACAATGGATGACCTCACAATGGATGACCTCACAATGGCCGACCTCACAATGGCCCTCTCGTGACCTCACAATGGATGACCTCACAATGGACGACCTCACAATGGCGCTCTCGTGACCTCACAATGGTCGACCTCACAATGGCTGAGCTGACAGTGGCCCTCTCGTGACCTCACAATGGACACCCTCCTAATGGCCCTCTCGTGACCTCACAATGGTTGACCTCACAATGGATGACCTCACAATGTCCCTCTCGTGACCTCACAATGGACGACCTCACAATGGCCATGTCGTGACATCACAATGACCGACCTAACAATGGATGACCTCACAATGGATAACCTCACAATGGCCGACCTCACAATGGCCCTCTCGTGATCTCCCTATGGCCGACCTCACAATGGCCCTCTCGTGACCTCACAATGGCGGACCTCACAATTGATGACCTGACAATGGCTGACCTCACAAGGGCCCTCTCGTCATCTCACAAGGGACACCCTCACAATGGCCCTCTCGTGACCTCACAAGGGACACCCTCACAATGGTCCTCTCGTGACCTCACAAAGGACAACCTCACAATGGACGACCTTACAATGGCCCTCTCGTGACCTCACAATGGACGACCTCACAATGGCCGACCTTACAATGGCCGACCTCACAATGGCCCTCTCGTGGCCTCACAATGGCCAACTTCACAATGGCCCTCTCGTGACCTCACAATGGATGACCTCACAATGGCCCTCTCGTGGCCTCACAATGGACGACCTCACAAAGGACGGACGACCTCACAATGGCCTTAATGGGCCCTCACAATGGACGACCTCACAACGGACGACCTCACAATGGCTGACCTGACAGTGGCCCTCTCGTGACCTCACAATGGCCGACCTCACAATGGCCGACCTGACAATGGCCCTCTCGTGACCTCACAATGGCCGACCTCACAATGGCCCTCTCGTGACCTCACAATGGACGACCTCACAATGGCCGACCTCACAATGGTCCTCTCGTGACCGCACAATGGAGGACCTCACCATGGGGCTCTCGTGACCTCACAATGCACGACAGCACAACGGCCGACCTAAAAATGGATGACCTCAAAATGGTCGACATCACAATGGCCGACCTCACAAAGCCCCTCTCGTGACCTCAAAATGGAGGACCTCACAATGGCCGACCTCACAATGGCCCTCTCGTGACCTCACAATGGACACCCTCACAATGGCCCTCTCGTGACCTCACAATGGACGACCTCACGATGGCCATGTCATGACATCACAATGGCCAACCTCACTATGGATGACCTCACAATGGCCGACCTCACAATGGTCGACCTCACAATGGTCCTCTCGTGACCGCACAATGCAGGACCTCACCAACGCCCTCTCATAACCTCACAATGGCCGACCTCACAATGGCCCTCTCGTGACCTCACAATGGTCGACCTCACAATGGATGACCTCACAATGGCCCTCTAGTGACCTCACAATGGACGACCTCACAATGGCCCTCTCGTGGCCTCACAATGGCCGACTTCACAATGGCCCTCTAGTGACCTCACAATGGACGACCTCACAATGGCCCTCTGGTGACCTCACAATGGACGACCTCACTATGGCCCTCTCGTGACCTCACAATGGACAACCTCACAATAGACGACCTCACAATGGCCCTCTCGTGACCTCACACTGCACAACCTCACAATGGAGGACCTCACCATGGCCCTCTCGTGACCTCACAATGGACGACCTCACAACGGCCGACCTCACAACGGATGACCTCAAAATGGTCGACATCACAATGCCCGACCTCTCAATGGCCGACCTCACAATGGCCCTCTCGTGACCTCACAATGGAGGACCTCACAATGGATGACCTCACAATGGCCCTCTCGTGACCTCACAATGGACACGTCACGATGGACTTCTCGTGACCTCACAATGGACACCCTCACAATGGCCCTCTCGTGACCTCACAATAGACAACCTCACAATGGCCCTCTGGTGACCTCACAATGGACAACCTCACAATGGCCATGTCATGACATCACAATGGCCGACCTCACAATGGAGGACCTCACAATGGCCGACCTCAAAATGGCCCTCTCGTGACCTCACAATGAAGGACCTCACCATGGCCCTCTCGTGACCTCACAATGGACGACCTCACAACGGCCGACCTGACAATGGATGACCTCAAAATGGTCGACATCACAATGGCCGACCTCACAATGGCCCTCTCGTGACCTCACAATGGTCGACCTCACAATGGACGACCTCACAATGGCCCTCTCGTAACCTCACAATGGACGACCTCACAATGGCCCTCTCGTGACCTCACAATGGACGACCTCACAATGAACGACCTCACAATGGCCCTCTGGTGACCTCACAATGGACGACCTCACAATGGCCCTCTCGTGACCTCACAATGGACCACCTCACAATGGACGACCTCACAATGACCCTCTAGTGACCTCACAATGGTCGACCTCACAATGGCTGAGCTGACAGTGGCCCTCTCGTGACCTCACAATGGACACCCTCCCAATGGCCCTCTCGTGACCTCACAATGGTTGACCTCACAATGGATGACCTCACAATGGCCCTCTCGTGACCTCACAATGGACGACCTCACAATGGCCATGTCGTGACATCACAATGACCGACCTAACAATGGATGACCTCACAATGGATAACCTCACAATGGCCGACCTCACAATGGCCCTCTCGTGACCTCACAATGGCGGACCTCACAATTGATGACCTGACAATGGCTGACCTCACAAGGGCCCTCTCGTCATCTCACAAGGGACACCCTCACAATGGCCCTCTCGTGACCTCACAAGGGACACCCTCACAATGGTCCTCTCGTGACCTCACAAAGGACAACCTCACAATGGACGACCTTACAATGGCCCTCTCGTGACCTCACAATGGACGACCTCACAATGGCCGACATTACAATGGCCGACCTCACAATGGCCCTCTCGTGACCTCACAATGGCCAACTTCACAATGGCCCTCTCGTGACCTCACAATGGATGACCTCACAATGGCCCTCTCGTGGCCTCACAATGGACGACCTCACAAAGGACGGACGACCTCACAATGGCCTTAATGGGCCCTCACAATGGACGACCTCACAATGGCCTTCTCGTGACCTCACAATGGACAACATCACAATGGCCGTCGTTACAATGGATGACCTCACAAAGGTCGACATCACAATGCCGACCTCACAATGGCCGACCTCACAATGGCCCTCTCGTGGCCTAACAATGGCCGACCTCACAGTGGCCCTCTCGTGGCCTCACAATGGTCCACCTCACAATGGATGACCTCACCATGGCCAACCTCACTATGGCCGACCTCACAATGGCCCTCTCGTGACCTCACAATGGACTACCTGATAATGGCCGAGCTCACAATGGATGACCTCACAATGGCCGACCTCACAATGGCCCTCTCGTGACTTCACACTGGCCGACCTCACAATGGCCCTCTCGTGACCTCACAATGGACGACCTCACAATGGATGACCTCACAATGGCCCTCTCGTGACCTCACAATAGACGACGTCACAATGGTCCTTTCGTGACCTCACAATGGACAAGCTCACAATGGACGACCTCACAATGGCCCTCTCGTGACCTCACAATGGACGACCTCACAATGGACGACCTCACAATGGCCCTCTCGTAACCTCACAATGGACGACCTCACAATGGCCCTCTCGTGACTTCACAATGGACGACCTCACAATGGCTGACCTGAAAATGGCCCTCTCGTGACCTCACAATAGCCGACCTCACAATGGCCGACCTCACAATGGCCCTCTCGTGACCTCACAAAGGTTGACCTCACAATGGATGACCTCACAATGGCCCTCTCGTGACCTCACAATGGACACCCTCACGATGGACTTCTCGTGACCTCACAATGGACACCCTCACAATGGCCCTCTCATGACCTCACAATGGACGACCTCACAATGGCCATGTAATGACATCACAATGGCCGACCTCACAATGGATGACCTCACAATGGATGACCTCACAATGGCCGACCTCAAAATGGCCCTCTCGTGACCTCACAATGGATGACCTCACCATGACCCTCTTGTGACCTCACAATGGCCGACCTCACAATGGCCCTCTCGTGACATCACAATGGACTACCTCACAATGGCCAACCTCACAATGGTCCTCTCGTGACCTCACAATGGAGGACCTCACAATGGCCCTCTCGTGACCTCACAATGGACGACCTCACAACAGCCGGCCTCACAATGGATGACCTCAAAAGGGTCGACCTCACAATTGCCGACATCACAATGGCCGACCTCACAATGGCCCTCTCGTGGTCTCACAATGGTCCACCTCACAATGGATGACCTCACCATGGCCAACCTCACCATAGACGACCTCACAATGGCCCTCTCATGACCCCACAATGGACACCCTAACAATGGCCCTCTCATGACCTCACAATAGACGACGTCACAATGGCCCTTTCGTGACCTCACAATGGACGACCTCACAATGGCCATGTAACGACATCACAATGGCCGACCTCACAATGGATGACCTCACAAAGGCCGACCTCACAATGGCCGACCTCACAATGGATGACCTCACAATGGATGACCTCACAATGGTCGACCTCACAATGGCCCTCTTGTGACCTCACAATGGAGGACCTCACCATGGCCCTCTCGTGACCTCACAATGGACGACCTCGCAATGGACGACCTCACAATGGCTATGTAATGAGATCACAGTGGCCGACCTCACAATGGATGATCTCACAATGGATGACCTCACAATGGCCTACCTCAAAATGGCCCTCTCGTGACCTCACAATGGATGACCTCACCATTACCCTCTCGTGACATAACAATGGACAACCTCACAATGGCCATGTCGTGACATCACAATGGCCGACCTCACAATGGCCGACCTCACAACGGCCCTCTTGTGACCTCACAATGGACGACCTCACAATGGCCATGTAATGACATCACAATGGCCGACCTCACAATGGATGACCTCACAATGGATGACCTCACAATGGCCGACCTCAAAATGGCCCACTCGTGACCTCACAATGGATGACCTCACCATGACCCTCTCGTGACCTCACAATGGCCGACCTCACAATGGCCCTCTCGTGACCTCACAATGGAGGACCTCACCATGGCCCTCTCGTGACCTCACAATGGAGGACCTCACAATGGCGCTCTCGTGACCTCACAATGGACGACCTCACAATGGACGACCTCACAATGGCCCTCTTGTGACCTCACAATGGACGACCTCACAATCGCCCTCTCGTGACCTCACAATGGACGACCTCACCATGGCCCTCTCGTGACCTCACAATGGACGCCCCCACAATGGCTGACCTGACAATGGCCGCCTCGTGACCTCACAATGGCCGACCTCACAATGGCCGACCTCACAATGGCCCTGTTGTGACCTCACAAAGAACGATCTCACAATGGCCCTCTCGTGACCTCACAATGGCCGACCTCACAATGGCCCTCTCGTGACCTCACAATGGAGGACCTCACCATGGCCCTCTCGTGACCTCACAATGGAGGACCTCACAATGGCGCTCTCGTGACCTCACAATGGACGACCTCACAATGGACGACCTCACAATGGCCCTCTTGTGACCTCACAATGGACGACCTCACAATCGCCCTCTCGTGACCTCACAATGGACGACCTCACAATCGCCCTCTCGTGACCTCACAATGGACGACCTCACCATGGCCCTCTCGTGACCTCACAATGGACGCCCTCACAATGGCTGACCTGACAATGGCCGCCTCGTGACCTCACAATGGCCGACCTCACAATGGCCGACCTCACAATGGCCGACCTCACAATGGCCCTCTTGTGACCTCACAAAGAACGATCTCACAATGGCCCTCTCGTGACCTCACAATGGACGACCTCAGCATGGCCCTCTCGTGACTACACAATGGACGACCTCACAACGGCCGACCTCACAATGGATGACCTCAAAATGGTCGACATCACAATGGCCGACTTCACAATGGCCGACCTCACAATGGCGCTCTCGTGACCTCACAATGGACGACCTCAGAATGGACGACCTCACAATGGCCCTCTCGTGACCTTACAATGGACGACCTCACAATGGCCCTCTCGTGACTTCACAATGGACGACCTCACAATAGCCCTCTCGCGACCTCACAATGGCCGACCTCACAATGGCCCTCTTGTGACCTCACAATGGGCGACCTCACAATGGCCCTCTCGCGACCTCACAATGGACGACCTCACAATGGCCGACCTCACAACGCTCCTCTCGTGACCGCACAATGGAAGACCTCACCATGGCCCTCTCGTGACCTCACAATGGACGACCTCACAACGGCCGACCTCACAATGGATAACCTCACAATGGCCCTCTCATGACCTCACAATGGACGACCTCACAATGGCCCTCTCATGACCTCACAATGGACACCCTCACGATGGACTTCACGTGACCTCACAATGGACACCCTCACAATGGCCCTCTCGTGACCTCACAATGGACGACCTCACAATGGCCATGTAATGACATCACAATGGCCGACCTCACAATGGCCGACCTCACAATGGATGACCTCACAATGGCCGACCTCACAATGGCCCTCTCGTGACCTCACAATGGATGACCTCACCATGACCCTCTCGTGACCGCACAATGGCGGACCTCACAATGGCCCTCTCGTGACCTCACAATGGACGACCTCACAATGGCCAACCTCACAATGGTCCTCTCGTGACCTCACAATGGCGGACCTCACAATGGCCCTCTCGTGACCTCACAATGAACGACCTCACAACGGCCGACCTCACAATGGATGACCTCAAAACGGTCGACCTCACAATGGCCGACATCACAATGGCCGACCTCACAATGGCCCTCTCATGATCCCACAATGGACACCCTAACAATGGCCCTCTCATGACCTCACAATAGACGACGTCACAATGGCCCTTTCGTGACCTCACAATGGACGACCTCACAATGGCCATGTAATGACATCACAATGGCCAACCTCACAATGGATGACCTCACAATGGATGACCTCACAATGGCCCTCTTGTGACCACACAAAGGTTGACCTCACAATGGATGACCTCACAATGGCCCTCTCATGACCTCACAATGGACACCCACACAATGGCCCTCTGGTGAGCTCACAATGGACGACCTCACAATGGCCCTCTCGTGACCTCACAATGGACGACCTCACAATGGCCATGTAATGACATCACAATGGCCGACCTCACAATGGATGACCTCACAATGGATGACCTCACAATGGCCGACCTCACAATGGCCCTCTCGTGACCTCACAATGGATGACCTCACAATGGCCCTCTCGTGACCTCACCATGGCGCTCTCGTGACCTCACAATGGACGACCTCACAATGGACGACCTCACAATGGGCATGTAATGAGATCACAATGGCCGACCTCACAATGGATGATCTCACAACGGATGACCTCACAATGGCCGACCTCAAAATGGCCCTCTGGTGACCTCACAATGGATGACCTCACCATGACCCTCTCGTGACATAACAATGGACGACCTCACAATGGCCATGTCGTGACATCACAATGGCCGACCTCACAATGGCCGACCTCACAATGGCCGACCTCACAATGGCCCTCTCGTGACATCACAATGGACTACCTCACAATGGCCAACCTCACAATGGTCCTCTCGTGACCTCACAATGGAGGACCTCACAATGGCCCTCTCGTGACCTCACAATGGACGACCTCACAACAGCCGGCCTCACAATGGATGACCTCAAAAGGGTCGACCTCACAATTGCCGACATCACAATGGCCGACCTCACAATGGCCCTCTCGTGGTCTCACAATGGTCCACCTCACAATGGATGACCTCACCATGGCCAACCTCACCATAGACGACCTCACAATGGCCCTCTCATGACCCCACAATGGACACCCTAACAATGGCCCTCTCATGACCTCACAATAGACGACGTCACAATGGCCCTTTCGTGACCTCACAATGGACGACCTCACAATGGCCATGTAACGACATCACAATGGCCGACCTCACAATGGATGACCTCACAAAGGCCGACCTCACAATGGCCGACCTCACAATGGATGACCTCACAATGGATGACCTCACAATGGTCGACCTCACAATGGCCCTCTTGTGACCTCACAATGGAGGACCTCACCATGGCCCTCTCGTGACCTCACAATGGACGACCTCGCAATGGACGACCTCACAATGGCTATGTAATGAGATCACAGTGGCCGACCTCACAATGGATGATCTCACAATGGATGACCTCACAATGGCCTACCTCAAAATGGCCCTCTCGTGACCTCACAATGGATGACCTCACCATTACCCTCTCGTGACATAACAATGGACAACCTCACAATGGCCATGTCGTGACATCACAATGGCCGACCTCACAATGGCCGACCTCACAACGGCCCTCTTGTGACCTCACAATGGACGACCTCACAATGGCCATGTAATGACATCACAATGGCCGACCTCACAATGGATGACCTCACAATGGATGACCTCACAATGGCCGACCTCAAAATGGCCCACTCGTGACCTCACAATGGATGACCTCACCATGACCCTCTCGTGACCTCACAATGGCCGACCTCACAATGGCCCTCTCGTGACCTCACAATGGAGGACCTCACCATGGCCCTCTCGTGACCTCACAATGGAGGACCTCACAATGGCGCTCTCGTGACCTCACAATGGACGACCTCACAATGGACGACCTCACAATGGCCCTCTTGTGACCTCACAATGGACGACCTCACAATCGCCCTCTCGTGACCTCACAATGGACGACCTCACCATGGCCCTCTCGTGACCTCACAATGGACGCCCCCACAATGGCTGACCTGACAATGGCCGCCTCGTGACCTCAAAATGGCCGACCTCACAATGGCCGACCTCACAATGGCCCTGTTGTGACCTCACAAAGAACGATCTCACAATGGCCCTCTCGTGACCTCACAATGGCCAACCTCACAATGGCCCTCTCGTGACCTCACAATGGAGGACCTCACCATGGCCCTCTCGTGACCTCACAATGGAGGACCTCACAATGGCGCTCTCGTGACCTCACAATGGACGACCTCACAATGGACGACCTCACAATGGCCCTCTTGTGACCTCACAATGGACGACCTCACAATCGCCCTCTCGTGACCTCACAATGGACGACCTCACAATCGCCCTCTCGTGACCTCACAATGGACGACCTCACCATGGCCCTCTCGTGACCTCACAATGGACGCCCTCACAATGGCTGACCTGACAATGGCCGCCTCGTGACCTCACAATGGCCGACCTCACAATGGCCGACCTCACAATGGCCGACCTCACAATGGCCCTCTTGTGACCTCACAAAGAACGATCTCACAATGGCCCTCTCGTGACCTCACAATGGACGACCTCAGCATGGCCCTCTCGTGACTACACAATGGGCGACCTCACAACGGCCGACCTCACAATGGATGACCTCAAAATGGTCGACATCACAATGGCCGACTTCACAATGGCCGACCTCACAATGGCGCTCTCGTGACCTCACAATGGACGACCTCAGAATGGACGACCTCACAATGGCCCTCTCGTGACCTCACAATGGACGACCTCACAATGGCCCTCTCGTGACTTCACAATGGACGACCTCACAATAGCCCTCTCGCGACCTCACAATGGCCGACCTCACAATGGCCCTCTTGTGACCTCACAATGGGCGACCTCACAATGGCCCTCTCGCGACCTCACAATGGACGACCTCACAATGGCCGACCTCACAACGCTCCTCTCGTGACCGCACAATGGAAGACCTCACCATGGCCCTCTCGTGACCTCACAATGGACGACCTCACAACGGCCGACCTCACAATGGATAACCTCACAATGGCCCTCTCATGACCTCACAATGGACGACCTCACAATGGCCCTCTCATGACCTCACAATGGACACCCTCACGATGGACTTCACGTGACCTCACAATGGACACCCTCACAATGGCCCTCTCGTGACCTCACAATGGACGACCTCACAATGGCCATGTAATGACATCACAATGGCCGACCTCACAATGGCCGACCTCACAATGGATGACCTCACAATGGCCGACCTCAAAATGGCCCTCTCGTGACCTCACAATGGATGACCTCACCATGACCCTCTCGTGACCGCACAATGGCGGACCTCACAATGGCCCTCTCGTGACCTCACAATGGACGACCTCACAATGGCCAACCTCACAATGGTCCTCTCGTGACCTCACAATGGCGGACCTCACAATGGCCCTCTCGTGACCTCACAATGAACGACCTCACAACGGCCGACCTCACAATGGATGACCTCAAAACGGTCGACCTCACAATGGCCGACATCACAATGGCCGACCTCACAATGGCCCTCTCATGATCCCACAATGGACACCCTAACAATGGCCCTCTCATGACCTCACAATAGACGACGTCACAATGGCCCTTTCGTGACCTCACAATGGACGACCTCACAATGGCCATGTAATGACATCACAATGGCCAACCTCACAATGGATGACCTCACAATGGATGACCTCACAATGGCCCTCTTGTGACCACACAAAGGTTGACCTCACAATGGATGACCTCACAATGGCCCTCTCATGACCTCACAATGGACACCCACACAATGGCCCTCTGGTGAGCTCACAATGGACGACCTCACAATGGCCCTCTCGTGACCTCACAATGGACGACCTCACAATGGCCATGTAATGACATCACAATGGCCGACCTCACAATGGATGACCTCACAATGGATGACCTCACAATGGCCGACCTCACAATGGCCCTCTCGTGACCTCACAATGGATGACCTCACAATGGGCCTCTCGTGACCTCACCATGGCGCTCTCGTGACCTCACAATGGACGACCTCACAATGGACGACCTCACAATGGGCATGTAATGAGATCACAATGGCCGACCTCACAATGGATGATCTCACAACGGATGACCTCACAATGGCCGACCTCAAAATGGCCCTCTGGTGACCTCACAATGGATGACCTCACCATGACCCTCTCGTGACATAACAATGGACGACCTCACAATGGCCATGTCGTGACATCACAATGGCCGACCTCACAATGGCCGACCTCACAATGGACGACCTCACAATGGATGACCTCACAATGGACGACCTCACAATGGCCCTCTTGTGACCTCACAATGGACGACATCACAATGGCCGACCTCACAATGGTCCTCTCGTGACCTCACAATAGATGACCTCACAATGGCCGACCTCACAATGGCCCTCTCGTAACTTCACACTGGCCGACCTCACAATGGATGACCTCAAAATGGTCGACATCACCATGGCCGACCTCACAATGGCCGACCTCACAATGGCCCTCTCGTGACCTCACAATGGTTGACCTCACAATAGATGACCTCACAATGGCCCTCTCGTGACCTCACAATGGACACCCTCACGATGGACGTCTCGTGACCTCACAATGGACACCCTCACAATGGCCCTCTCGTGACCTCACAATGGACGACCTCACAACGGCCCTCTCGTGACCTCACAATGGACGACCTCACAATGGCCATGTAATGACATCACAATGGCCGACCTCACAATGGATGACCTCACAATGGATGACCTCACAATGGCCGACCTCAAAATGGCCCTCTCGTGACCTCACAATGGATGACCTCACCATAACCCTCTCGTGACCTCACAATGGCCGACCTCACAATGGCCCTCTCGTGACCTCACAATGCAGGACCTCACCATGGCCCACTCGTGACCTCACAATGGAGGTCCTCACAATGGCGCTCTCGTGACCTCACAATGGACGACCTCACAATGGACGACCTCACAATGGCCCTCTCGTGACCTCACAATGGACGACCTCACAATGGCTGACCTGACAATGGCCCTCTAATGACCTCACAATGGCCGACCTCACAATGGCCCTCTTGTGACCTCACAATGGGCGACCTCACAATGGCCCTCTCGCGACCTCACAATGGACGACCTCACAATGTCCGACCTCACAATGGTCCTCTCGTGACCGCACAATGGAAGACCTCACCATGGCCCTCTCGTGACCTCACAATGGACGACCTCACAACGGCCGACCTCACAATGGATGACCTCACAATGGCCGACCTCACAATGGCCCTCTCGTGACCTCACAAAGGTTGACCTCACAATGGATGACCTCACAATGGCCCTCTCATGACCTCACAATGGACACCCTCACGATGGACTTCTCGTGACCTCACAATGGACACCCTCACAATGGCCCTCTCGTGACCTCACAATGGAGGACCTCACAATGGCCCTCTCGTGACCTCACAATGGACGACCTCACAATGGCCATGTAATGACATCACAATGGCCGACCTCACAATGGATGATCTCACAATGGATGACCTCACAATGGCCGACCTCAAAATGGCCCTCTCGTGACCTCACAATGGATGACCTCACCATGACCCTCTCGTGACCTCACAATGGCCGACCTCACAATGGCCCTCTCGTGACCTCACAATATAGGACCTGACCATGGCCCTCTCGTGACCTCACAATGGACGACCTCACAACGGCCGACCTCACAATGGATGACCTCAAAATGGTCGACATCACAACGGCCGTCCTCACAATGTCCCTCTGGTGACCTCACAATGGTCGACCTCACAATGGATGACCTCACAATGGCCCTCTCGTGGCCTCACAATGGCGGACTTCACAATGGCCCTCTGGTGACCTCACAATGCACGAACTCACAATGGCCCTCTCGTGACCTCACAACGGACGACCTCACAATGGACGACCTCACAATGGCCCTCTTGTGACGTCACAATGCAGGACCTCACAATGGCCCTCTCGTGACTTCACAATAGACGACCTCACAATGGCTGACCTGACAATGGCCCTCTCGTGACCTCACAATGGACGACCTCACAATGGACGACCTCACAATGGACGACCTCACAATGGCCCACCTCACAATGGCCCTCTCGTGACCTCAAAATGGACGACATCACAATGGCTGACCTCACAATGGTCCTCTCGTGACCTCACAATGGATGACCTCACAATGGCCGACCTCACAATGGCCCTCTCGTAACTTCACACTGGCCGACCTCACAATGGCCCTCTCATTACCTCACAATGGACGACCTCACAACGGCCAACCTCACAATGGATGACCTCAAAACGGTCGACCTCACAATGGCCGACCTCACAATGGCCGACCTCACAATGGCCCTCTCGTGACCTCACAATGGTTGACCTCACAATGGATGACCTCACAATGGCCCTCTCGTGACCTCACAATGGACACCCTCACGATGGACGTCTCGTGACCTCACAATGGACACCCTCACAATGGCCCTCTCGTGACCTCACAATGGACGACCTCACAATGGCCCTCTCGTGACCTCACAATGGACGACCTCACAATGGCCATGTAATGACATCACAATGGCCGACCTCACAATGGCCATGTAATGACATCACAATGGCCGACCTCACAATGGATGACCTCACAATGGATGACCTCACAATGGCCGACCTCAAAATGGCCCTCTCGTGACCTCACAATGGATGACCTCACCATAACCCTCTCGTGACCTCACAATGGCCGACCTCACAATGGCCCTCTCGTGACCTCACAATGCAGGACCTCACCATGACCCTCTCGTGACATAACAATGGACGACCTCACAATGGCCATGTCGTGACATCACAATGGCCGACCTCACAACGGACGACCTCACAATGGACGACCTCACAATGGCCATGTAATGACATCACAATGGCCGACCTCACAATGGATGACCTCACAATGGACGACCTCACAATGGCCCTCTTGTGACCTCACAATGGACGACATCACAATGGCCGACCTCACAATGGTCCTCTCGTGACCTCACAATAGATGACCTCACAATGGCCGACCTCACAATGGCCCTCTCGTAACTTCACACTGGCCGACCTCACAATGGATGATCTCAAAATGGTCGACATCACAATGGCCGACCTCACAATGGCCGACCTCACAATGGCCCTCTCGTGACCTCACAATGGTTGACCTCACAATGGATGACCTCACAATGGCCCTCTCGTGACCTCACAATGGACACCCTCACGATGGACGTCTCGTGACCTCACAATGGACACCCTCACAATGGCCCTCTCGTGACCTCACAATGGACGACCTCACAATGGCCATGTAATGACATCACAATGGCCGACCTCACAATGGATGACCTCACAATGGATGACCTCACAATGGCCGACCTCAAAATGGCCCTCTCGTGACCTCACAATGGATGACCTCACCATAACCCTCTCGTGACCTCACAATGGCCGACCTCACAATGGCCCTCTCGTGACCTCACAATGCAGGACCTCACCATGGCCCACTCGTGACCTCACAATGGAGGACCTCACAATGGCGCTCTCGTGACCTCACAATGGACGACCTCACAATGGACGACCTCACAATGGCCCTCTCGTGACCTCACAATGGACGACCTCACAATGGCTGACCTGACAATGGCCCTCTAATGACCTCACAATGGCCGACCTCACAATGGCCCTCTTGTGACCTCACAATGGGCGACCTCACAATGGCCCTCTCGCGACCTCACAATGGACGACCTCACAATGGACGACCTCACAATGGTCCTCTCGTGACCGCACAATGGAAGACCTCACCATGGCCCTCTCGTGACCTCACAATGGACGACCTCACAACGGCCGACCTCACAATGGATGACCTCACAATGGCCGACCTCACAATGGCCGACCTCACAATGGCCCTCTCGTGACCTCACAAAGGTTGACCTCACAATGGATGACCTCACAATGGCCCTCTCATGACCTCACAATGGACACCCTCACGATGGACTTCTCGTGACCTCACAATGGACACCCTCACAATGGCCCTCTCGTGACCTCACAATGGAGGACCTCACAATGGCCCTCTCGTGACCTCACAATGGCCGACCTCACAATGGATGACCTCACAATGGCCGACCTCAAAATGGCCCTCTCGTGACCTCACAATGGATGACCTCACCATGACCCTCTCGTGACCTCACAATGGCCGACCTCACAATGGCCCTCTCGTGACCTCACAATATAGGACCTGACCATGGCCCTCTCGTGACCTCACAATGGACGACCTCACAACGGCCGACCTCACAATGGATGACCTCAAAATGGTCGACATCACAACGGCCGTCCTCACAATGTCCCTCTCGTGACCTCACAATGGTCGACCTCACAATGGATGACCTCACAATGGCCCTCCTGTGACCTCACAATGGGTGACCTCACAATGGCCCTCTCGTGGCCTCACAATGGCCGACTTCACAATGGCCCTCTGGTGACCTCACAATGCACGAACTCACAATGGCCCTCTCGTGACCTCACAATGGACGACCTCACAATGGACGACCTCACAATGGCCCTCTTGTGACGTCACAATGCACGACCTCACAATGGCCCTCTCGTGACTTCACAATAGACGACCTCACAATGGCTGACCTGACAATGGCCCTCTCGTGACCTCACAATGGACGACCTCACAATGGACGACCTCACAATGGACGACCTCACAATGGCCCACCTCACAATGGCCCTCTCGTGACCTCACAATGGACGACATCACAATGGCTGACCTCACAATGGTCCTCTCGTGACCTCACAATGGATGACCTCACAATGGCCGACCTCACAATGGCCCTCTCGTAACTTCACACTGGCCGACCTCACAATGGCCCTCTCATTACCTCACAATGGACGACCTCACAACGGCCAACCTCACAATGGATGACCTCAAAACGGTCGACCTCACAATGGCCGAACTCACAATGGCCCTCTCGTGACCTCACAATGGTTGACCTCACAATGGATGACCTCACAATGGCCCTCTCGTGACCTCACAATGGACACCCTCACGATGGACGTCTCGTGACCTCACAATGGACACCCTCACAATGGCCCTCTCGTGACCTCACAATGGACGACCTCACAATGGCCCTCTCGTGACCTCACAATGGCCATGTAATGACATCACAATGGCCGACCTCACAATGGATGACCTCACAATGGATGACCTCACAATGGCCGACCTCAAAATGGCCCTCTCGTGACCTCACAATGGATGACCTCACCATAACCCTCTCGTGACCTCACAATGGCCGACCTCACAATGGCCCTCTCGTGACCTCACAATGCAGGACCTCACCATGGCCCTCTCGTGACCTCACAATGGAGGACCTCACAATGGCGCTCTCGTGACCTCACAATGGACGACCTCACAATGGACGACCTCACAATGGCCCTCTCGTGACCTCACAATGGACGACCTCACAATGGCTGACCTGACAATGGCCCTCTAATGACCTCACAATGGCCGACCTCACAATGGCCCTCTTGTGACCTCACAATGGGCGACCTCACAATGGCCCTCTCGCGACCTCACAATGGACGACCTCACAATGTCCGACCTCACAATGGTCCTCTCGTGACCGCACAATGGAAGACCTCACCATGGCCCTCTCGTGACCTCACAATGGATGACCTCACAACGGCCGACCTCACAATGGATGACCTCACAATGGCCGACCTCAAAATGGCCGACCTCACAATGGCCCTCTCGTGACCTCACAAAGGTTGACCTCACAATGGATGACCTCACAATGGCCCTCTCATGACCTCACAATGGACACCCTCACGATGGACTTCTCGTGACCTCACAATGGACACCCTCACAATGGCCCTCTCGTGACCTCACAATGGAGGACCTCACAATGGCCCTCTCGTGACCTCACAATGGATGACCTCACCATGACCCTCTCGTGACCTCACAATGGATGACCTCACCATGACCCTCTCGTGACCTCACAATCGACGACCTCACAATGGCCATGTAATGACATCACAATGGCCGACCTCACAATGGATGACCTCACAATGGATGACCTCACAATGGCCGACCTCAAAATGGCCCTCTCGTGACCTCACAATGGATGACCTCACCATGACCCTCTCGTGACCTCACAATGGCCGACCTCACAATGGCCCTCTCGTGACCTCACAATATAGGACCTGACCATGGCCCTCTCGTGACCTCACAATGGACGACCTCACAACGGCCGACCTCACAATGGATGACCTCAAAATGGTCGACATCACAACGGCCGTCCTCACAATGTCCCTCTCGTGACCTCACAATGGTCGACCTCACAATGGACGACCTCACAATGGCCCTCTTGTGACGTCACAATGCACGACCTCACAATGGCCCTCTCGTGACTTCACAATAGACGACCTCACAATGGCTGACCTGACAATGGCCCTCTCGTGACCTCACAATGGACGACCTCACAATGGCCCTCACGTGGCCTCACAATGGACGACCTCACAATGGCCCTCTTGTGACCTCACAATGGTCCACCTCACAATGGATGACCTCACCATTGCCAACCTCACCATGGCCGACCTCACAATGGCCCTCTCGTGACCTCAGAATGGACACCCTCACAATGGCCCTCTCATGACCTCACAATGGCTGACCTCAGAATGGCCGACCTCACAATGACCCTCTAGTGACCTCACAATGGCCGACCTCACAATGGCCGACCTCACAATGGCCCTCTCGTGGCCTAACAATGGCCGACCTCACAGTGGCCCTCTCGTGACCTCACAATGGTCCACCTCACAATGGATGACCTCACCATGGCCAACCTCACCATGGCCGACCACACAATGGCCCTCTCGTGACCTCACAATGGACTACCTGATAATGGCCGAGCTCACAATGGATGACCTCACAATGGTCGACATCACAATGGCCCACCTCACAATGGCCCACCTCACAATGGACAACCTCACAATGGCCCTCTTGTGACCTCACAATGGCCGTCCTCACAATGGCCCTCTCATGACCTCACAATGGCTGACATCACAATGGCGGAATTCACAATGGACGACCTCACAATGGCCCTCTCGTGACCTCCCAATGGGCACTCTCACAATGACACTCTCGTGACCTCACAATGGACGACCACTGTATGTACTACCTTACAATGGACGACCTCACAAGGGCCCTCTCGTGACCTCACAATGGACGACATGACAATTGCCGAACTCACAATGGCCTTCTCGTGACCTCACAATGGCCGACCTCACAATGGCCCTCCGTGACCTCACAATGGCCGACCTCACAATGGCCGACCTCACAATGGCCCTCTCGTGGCCTAACAATGGACACCGTCACAATGGCCCTCTCGTGACCTCACAATGGCCCACCTCACAATGGACGACCTCACAAATAAAAGAAAAAAAAATTATTGACTAATTTTCCTAATTAATGGCAGGGAGCACTGGTGAGATACTGAAGGCAACAACTAAAATATATATTTCTATTTGCATTCTGATAGAAATTTTAAAGGGAAAAAGACCCTGTGCCACATGCTGTACGTGTCCCTGCTTGAGTAGGAACTCTGGACTAGGTGATCTCTAGAGTTCTCTTCCAAACTCACAATGGCCTCACAACGGCCTCACAATGACCTCACAACGGCCCTCTGGTAACCTCACAATGGATGACCTAACAATGGACACCCTCACAATGGCCGACCTCTCAATGGCCCTCTCGGGACCTCACATTGGTTGACCCCACAATGGCCGACCTCACAATGGCCCTCTCGTGACCTCACAATGGCCGACCTCACAATGCATGACCTCACCACGGCTGACCTCACCATGGTCCTCTCGTGACCTCACAATGGTTGACCTCACAATGGATGACCTCACCATGGCCGACCTCACCATGGTCCTTTCGTGACCTCACAATGGACACCCTCACAATGGCCCTCTCGTGACCTCACAATGGCCGACCTCACAATGGCCCTCTGGTGACCTCACAATGGACGACCTCATAATGGCCAACCTCACAATGGATGACCTCACAATGGCCGACCTCACAATGGCCCTCTGGTGACCTCACAATGGACTACCTCATAATGGCCAACCTCACAATGGATGACCTCACAATCGTCCACCTCACAATGGCCGACCTCACAATGGACCTCTTGTGACCTCACAATTGGAGACTTCACAATGGCCCTCTTGTGACCTCACAATGGGCACCCTCATAATGACCCTCTCATGACCTCACAATGGACGACCTCAATATGTATGATCTCACAATGGACGACCTCACAATGGCCCTCTGGTGACCTCACAATGGATGACCTCAGAATGGCCGACCTCACAATGGCCCTCTAGTGTCCTCACAATGGACACCCTCACAATGCTCCTCTTGTGACCTCACAATGGCCCACCTCACAGTGGACGACCTCACAAATAAAAGAAAAAAAAATTATTGACTAGTTTTCCTAATTAATGGCAGGGAGCACTGGTGAGATACTGCAAGGTAACAACTAAAAAATATATTTCTATTTGCATTCTGATAGAAATTTTAAAGGGAAAAAGACCCTGTGCCACATGCTGTACGTGTCCCTGCTTGAGTAGGAGGGCTGGACTAGGTGATCTCTAGAGTTCTCTTCCAAACTTACCTACTCGGTGATACAAACCTCATGGCATATTTAGTCAAGCCTTCCTGCACAACAGATATAAGAGTTAAAACTATTAATAGAGGTATTTAAAAAAGTTACTTTTGCAATCATTATTTCAGAAGTGGTATCTTCTTCCACATCTAAAAATATCACTTTCTTAGTAGAAAAAGTATAAGTGTAAAGTACAAACCAGACTTTGTATGGCTTCCTACACTTCCAAATGATAACATATCCACGAAGATTTAACAGATTAGGAATAGGACTTTTTAAATTCAGGATATTTATTTCATATTTAATCACATTCAGTGCCAGCTGTTACTTAAATCAATGCACCAGTGGATGAAAAATTAACAATTTAAAAATCTGTTCAGAATCTGACAGGCTTTTTTGATATTTCTATGATATTTAATCAAGCAAGTTACATTCTTCTTTTAGCTTTCTAAGGAAAGATTCAAATGCACCACTTGGACACTACTTCTATTAATGCCTTCAGAAATGTGTCTACAACATTTACTAACAGATTTAATAAATCTCTGTGGAATTTTTCTGCCATGATTGTTATTAAAGTTTACAGAATTTTGCATTAGGAGCTTGGGAACTAGCACCCATGTTGACAGACTCAGAGGCCAGAAATTGAAATGTCTTTAGTTCCTCTGATTCAGTTTCTCAAATACATGGCAGGCATACCATGGTGAGATGGCATGAAGGAATCTGTACCACTGCTGTGTCTGATTTTCCTTTATTGCAGAATACAGAGAGTTGAATAGAGAATAATGTAGTAACATGGGTTCTGTAGCAAGCACTCCATCAATTTACTGATCTGTTAGGAAATAAAATCTTTACTATTTGGAATCAATTCATCAAGTCCATAGCAAAAAAAGATTTTTTTCTATCCAACAGCAAAGACTTCTATAGGTTGGTTCAAGAAAATTACACAAATACAACCTTCAGTACAAGTTAAGCACATTCAAATTCTAAAAGGTCCTTAAATATAAAACATCAATCATGGTTCATCTCAGCCTTAGGAAAAAAAAATCTATGGGATGCAATGTCACAAACTACTCATTATGTCTACTCAAAAACAAAAATTCTTTGACTATTTACTCAATACTGCACTCTACTAAATAACTAATTCATTATGTCTACTCATGTTAATGATATGAATTGATTGCAAACATGGTAATTCAAGTTACATGACATCTTTGCTCCCCATGGATTTTGAAAGGTACCTAGCGCTGAGGACCTGTTCCAACAGCCTTTGGCATAATGCCAAATAGAGTTCCCCAGTGTTATGCAAATTCATAGTTTCATGAGTACACAACTAAACTTGTTTCTCAGGGTGAAAAATGCATTTTTTTTCATGGGAAAAGATAGCGCAGTAATGACAAGTATTTCAAATAGTCTAGAGAATTCTTAACAGCTCTCATCAATAGGGTCACGGTGGCAAAATCTGCAGGAATTCACCTCTGCCATCATTCATCTCAAAGCAGAATGAACTCAAATACCAAACCTAGACCATTTAAATAGCACAGAAACATTTTCCTTCTCTCAGTCTTTCTCATAGAGACCACAGCATATTAAATTGAATCCCCTATGTTAATAAGACAGTAGATCTACATGGTTAAGGTAACCAAGGAACTTAAATCTTTTCCAACACAGCCAAACTGCCAAAGCCCTGCATGCAATAATCCTAAATCAAGGTCCTTTCACACAGTTAGAGAAAAGTAGAATGAAACTACACTGTCCCTTAGCTCATGCATATTTTCTAGGTGGGTGTACCAGATTTTCACAGTTGACATTCTTATCAAAAAAAAGCAGAGTTTGATCACTTACCTTTGAAGCTGTGATAGAAGGACTCTGAAGAAAAATTCAGTGACTGAAATTGTCAGTAGTGATAAAAAAGAGAACTTGAAGACATATGTATGTGATGATTACATATGTGATTCTACTTTAATATCAGAAAAGCTAATGATACAACTGCATTAAATTCCCTCAGAGTTTTCGAGCAGAAAATAAAATGTATTTTGGCTAAGCAAGAACTTATATGCACAGACTTGATACACATGCAGCTCAAATACTCGTTCCTACAGAATCAAGTCAGCCAAAAATTATGTATAATGACTCAAAGAAACTTGACTGTAACTTATTCCTGATAACTAGAGTTACCATGCATTTATCTGAAAGCACAATCTATTTTCTAGGGAAATTGTCAAAAATAATGAATGTTATCCTAAGCTCGGTTTTATTCAAATAAAATCCCATACTAAATGTTTCTTTGGCCTACAGACTGTAAACAACAACATATCAAGGTATAAGACAGCTGGCAGGTTCTCACAAATAAGGATGTGCCTAGGTCTTTTACAAACTAAATTTCATTTTTAAACCAAACTTAGGTAAAATATTGTGTGCCTTAGAGGCATAGTAGCAGTAAAGGTGGGTACTCATGTCTGACCAAGCATTTTAAAAGTTTTTTTTTAATCTATTATAAATATTATACAACTTTACATGAGTTTCTGGAAGAGGCTGATCATCTGGGGAAAAAAAACATGGGGGAAAAGACAGAAAAATGCTAGCAACAAAGTCAACTGATGCAAAAATGTTTTACATTAACTTCCCTCACATTTTGTAATCTTCACTGTGCAGTGAAAGAGCACTGCCATGAAAATACGAGTAACCTTGGCTCATGAGTTCCTACTTAACTACTTCCCTCATTTTGACTTCAAACAGCAGCAACCCAGAAAAATTTCTTACCAGTGAGGGTGACAGAGCACAGGAACAGGCTGCCCAGAGAGGTTGTGGAGTCTCCTTCTCTGGAGATCTTCAAAACCCGCTTGGACGCAGTCCTGTGCCACGTGCTCTAGGTGACCCTGCGTGTGCAGGGGGTTTGGACTAGGTGACCTCTAGAGGCCCCTTCCAACCTTAAGGATTCTATGATTCTATGATATGGAATTGGAAATTGGAAAATACAAAAAATATAAATCTTCCTACAAAAGCACTTTCCCAAGTCAACAGTTATGTGCGCATGCACGTGAGAAGAACATAGCACAAAAGTATTTTCTGCAAAACTTCTGTTTTACCCCGTCTCTTTCATTCTGTGACGCCACCAAATATTTTATTTCTGTTCAACTGACATCCTTCTATTTTTGGAGAAAGTCTACAGGGAAGACTGGTTTTGGACAGAGTATGTAAGCCTGAGTTTAGAGAAAACAGGAGGAAAACACTTTCAAGCTTATTCTTGAAAAAAAAAAAAAAAAAAAACCACCCATCTACCCATCTACATCTCCCCTACTATCCAAATATACGGAAGATCTTATACTAATTAAGCAGTCCCTGTACATACCATTTGTAAATGTCAGTTATAGGCCTGAATGGCAGCAAATTGCTGAAGGCGATACTATTTACAACCACCATCCTTTCTTCTCGAAAGTAAACACAGCAGCATTACGTAATTGCTTTACAATGGTTGTTGTTGAAGACTGCACAAGGAATGTACAAGCTTGCATGGAGAGCCGTTGCTTCCAAGGGAATAAAGTTACAGATCAACAAGCAAATTTTACACGGATTTTCACTGTCCCCACGGCTCAGTTAACCCTTTATCAATAAATCTTTGCCACAGGAGTACGATTATCCCCTTACCTGTCCCAGTTACTTCCTCATTCCTCATAAGTTTGGCCAGTGTTGCTAAATTTTATTTCAGATCTCTGCAAATTTATTTGCTAAGGGTATTTCTTTTTTTTTTTTTTTGGCCATTCTTTCCCTCTATCAGTACTGTGCATTTTGAAACATTGCCCAATCTGCAGCAGAGAAACGTATATGAAAAAAAACTAATTATAACTGTTCACCACTGCCATGCATAGAACAGGACCTGAAATATAATACCATGCCAGCAAACTGCTTTTGAACTACATCCACAATCTCTGGCGATATGTAAACTTTGCTGCCTCACCCTTATACGTTTTCTTCTTCAAAGCAGATACAAAAGAAATGAGTTTGTCCCCAGCTTCTTAACACCAAAGACAAGTGGGTCAAATGAATCCCTACTGTAACTCAATGAAATTGGTCATCAAGAGTTATTCCCTAAGAAAAGCATTATTCCAAAACATACACTTAATTAATATCTTCTTTCATCCATAGACTCCTACAGGGCATTTAAACTTTTCTTGTGGCACACTTCGTGCAATTAATGTAACTTAATATAAAGGCCTCATCTATTCTGGTCCTTTAATAATGGTTAGAAATAATTTAAAGAGGTAGCTTAATAAACACAGGGATAATATGGAACAACTAATTAACACTGGAATTATGCAACTAATCTAAAACGAAACCAAGGAGGTAGATTTAGATTCTGTGACGGTGTTTGGAAAACTGATGGAAGAGAACAAATTCTGAAAGAAACTCGCATCGGTACACTTAGCCTTAACACAACTTAAAAAGTAAGAAAAATTCATTTTGGACGAGGGCACAGAGTGCACCCTCAGCAAGTCTGCAGATGACACCAAACTGGGAGGAGTGGCCGACACTCCTGAGGGCTGTGCTGCCATTAAGAGGGACCTAGACAGGATGGAGAGTTGGGCAGAGAGGAACCTCATGAGGTTCAACCAGGACAAGTGCAGGGTCCTGCACCTGGGGAGGAATAACCGAGGCACCAGTACAGACTAGGGGTTGACCTGCTGCAAAGCAGCTCTGAGGAGAGGGATTTGGGAGTCCTGGTTGACAACAAGTTACCCATGAGGCAGCAATGTGCCCTCGTGGCCAAGAAGGCCAATGGGATCCTGGCTGCATCAGTAGGAGCGTTGCCAGCAGGTCGAGGGAGGGGATCCTGCCCCTCTCCTCAGCTCTGGTGTGACCGCACCTGGAATAGTCCTGGGCAGTTCTGGGCTCCCCAGTACAAGAAGGACATAGAGCTTCCAGAGAGAGTGCAGTGTAGATCCACAAAGATGATTAAGGGACTGGAGCATCTTTTGTATGAGGACAGACTAAGCGAGCTGAGCCTTTTCAGTCTGGAGAAGAGATGTCTGAGAGGAGATTTGATCAACATGTTCAAGCACCTGAGGGGTGAATGTAGGGAGGATGGGGCCAGGCTCTTCTCCATAGTGGCCGGTGACAGGACCAGGTGTAATGAGTACAAGTTGAAACACAGGAAGTTCCACCTCCATGTGAGGAAGAACTGACTGTGAGGGTGACTGTGCCCTGGAACAGGCTGCCCAGAGAGGTTGTGGAGTCTCCTTCTCTGGAGATCTTCCAAACCCTCCTGGATGTGCCCCTGTGCCACGTGCTCTAGGTGTCCCTGCTTCACCAAGGAGGTTAGACTAGATGATCTCTAGAGGTCCCTTCCAACCTTAACAATTCTGTGATTCTGTGATCTAAACACATTTATACACACTTGAAATTTTTACCTTTAACAGAAGAAAGAGTTGACTTAGATTTTAACAAGGGAAAAACCCTGAAAACTCACTATCTATAAAAAAGAAAAATGAAACAACTACTGTAATTTTTAGAACATCACTCAGCTTTGTACTCTAAATAGCCAACTGCATAGAATTATTAGTCATGCCAATGCAAATATCTTTGCTAATAGGGCATGTGGCAAAAGAGGTCAAAAAATCGGATTTCTTTTCCTGTATCTAAATGCTTCTTCAACCAGTACAGCTGATAAGAACATAACTTAATAGAATATAATCCATGCTTAATAGCATGGATTCACTAAGGGGAAATCATGCTTGACTAACCTGATAGCCTTCTATGATGGAATGTCCAGCTAGATACATGAGGGGAGAGCGGTGGATGTCGTCTATCTCGACTTCACCAAGGCTTTTGACACCGTCCCTCACAGCATCCTCCTGGGCCAGCTCCAGAAGTGTGGGATAGATGAGTGCACAGTGAGGTGGATTAGGAACTGGCTGGATGGCAGGGCCCAGAGAGTGGTGATCAGCGGTGCAGAGTCTAGTTGGAGGCCTGTAGCTAGCGAGGTCCCCCAGGGGTCAGTCCTCGGTCCAGTCCTGTTCAATTTATTCATCAATGACCTGGATGAAGGCACAGAGTGCTCCCTCAGCAAGTTTGCTGATGATACCAAACTGGGAGGAGTAGCCGGTACCCCAGAGGGCTGCGCTGCCATCCAGAGGGACCTGGACAGACTGGACACCTGAGCAGTGAAAAACCTCATGCAATTCAACAAGGCCAAGTGCAAGGTCCTGCACCTGGGCAGGAATAACCCCAGACACCAGTACAGGCTGGGGACCGACCTTCTGGAGAGCAGCTCTGCGGAGAAAGACCTGGGTGTTATGGTGGAAGACAAGTTGACCATGAGGCAGCAGTGTGCCCTCGTGGCCAAGAAGGCCAATGGGATCCTCAGGTGCATTAAGAGTGTCTCCAGCAGGTCGAGGGAGGTGATCCTGCCCCTCTACTCAGCCCTGGTGAGGCCGCATCTGGAGTATTGTGTCCAGCTCTGGGCTCCACAGTACAAGAGGGATGTGGAGCTGCTGGAGAGAGTCCAGAACAGGGCCACAAGGATGATCAGGGGCCTGGAACATCTGCCCTGTGAGGAGAGGCTGAGGGAGCTGGGCCTGTTCAGCCTGGAGAAGAGAAGGCTGAGAGAAGACCTGATCAGTGTATACAAGTACCTCACGGGAGGCAGTGAGGAGGATGGTGCTGGCCTCTTTTCACTGGTGGCCACCGACAGAACTATAGGAAATGGCCGGAAACTGAAGCATCAAAAGTTCCACAGGAACTTAAGGAAAAAATTCTTAACAGTGCTGAGTTTCCTAAAGTACACAAGATTTTTTGGAATCTGAAGAGTAATTACAGCTTGAAATGTTCATGAAGCTGGTAACTTTAAAACATCTCTGCAGAATTCAAGTTATATTATAACGCAGACCCCAAGCAGTACAACAATCCTTTTATATACTTTATGTAATTGTTTTTTTGCAAACATTCTAGAATATTTGGTGTTCATGATTTTGCAAAACAAATGGGGGCTATATATTCTACACATTGTTAATTTGTAATTGCATTTTCTTTTCCCAAATTTTTCTGCATGACTTGTAGAATGAATTTTAAACTCAATGTAATTCTCTTTCTTCTATTCTAAAAAGAATGTATCAGCACTTGCTGTCTTTGTAAATGCTTATGCTACTTGGATAAGAGGCATTTTGCAATGCAAGTGCAAACTCTTGTTATTTATTCAAGACGAAATGCAACACGGACCCTCACTTAAGGTTGTCTGAGTCTCCCCTTCCCTTTAAAACTAGCGAGTGAATTATTGATTAATCACCACATCATCTCAATGAGAAATATAAAAGCAATATAAACATGCCTGTGCCTGACAAAATAGCCATCTTAAGCAATGAGTTGTGTAACTTTATCTGTATACTCTAATGCACTCACTCCTAATAAGTGGATACACTTAAATAAGCCAATCATAATTCCTGTGGGTGGTATCCTGGTGTTAGGGCTGAAGTGCTTTTAGTTTTAGTTTATGGGCTATTCAAAAGTTATTCTTATAATCACTTCTCTCCTCTTACATTTAGAGGCTTTCAAGCTCATTGCAGACAAAGATTCAGATATTTCCAACCCAACAGGTAGGACTAAAAACTAAAACATTGTCTTAAGCTAGAGAATACTTATGGTAGTCACCCTATTAAACTTCATAAGAAAGTACACTATCCAAAGCAATATTTGCCAACTCATTTATGAAAACAGAGTTAAGACTTCAGTGTCACCATGTCAGAAATGATGTGTTGATTGGGATACTGTAGTTCATAACACTGAATGCGAGTTACTGCATACAGTTATTAGCTACTTAAAAATAACTAAGGCTAAAAAGATGCTCTAACAGTTACCATTGGCAAGTAAAGTAGCTACTAGTTAAACATCTATTTTTGGAGTATATCATTGAAAGGTACTTTCAAGTTATTACTGGGTTGTCCTTTACTGTTATAGGTGACAATGTCATAAGCTACCCATAAACTTCTTAAACATTTCATCAGAATGAACCCTACTGAAACTGTTGAGAATGTCACTAGTTTTGTATACAGCAAAGGAGCAACTCCTTTAAAATTGATTATATTTTGGCAAGAAGAGATAAAAAGAAAGATACTCAACTAGAAAGTAACAAGCCACCTGCAGCAGGTTATATTAATCCAAAGTTGATATATTTATGAATCAAGTGTAGGTCTGCTAGGAAAAAAAAAGTACTTGGTAGAAAGTTCTCTTTTAATAAAGTTGCTGTGCCTCTAGCAGATGACCCCAATCATTTTAATACTGTAAGGGCCTTTATCTGAATATCTCTTCAGGATTTATGAAAACTGTCATCAGCTAAAAAATAAAAGGAAAAAAAGCACTGATTTATCTAAAATTCAACACTAGAAGAAAATTTATACTGTAAACAATGACCTTTTAGCTACTGTTTTAACAGATGTGTTTGCCTTTGAAACAGATACAGTTTCACAATATTGCTGGATGGTTCTCTTGACCTAATCATCTTTTCTCTCAAAATGAACTTCTTACCAAAGACTCAAAATGCAAAAACCTTTCATTGCTAGCACTGTGTCATGAACCTGGAATTCTACCCAAAAATTTAGAAAAGAAAGAGAGGAGAGAATGCAACTAGCCTTAAAAAAAAAAAAAAAAAAAAAAAAAGATGCTGTGTGATAAAAGTATATAAAGTTCATATCTCGGACTGGTATGCATAAATTGCACATACACTGAGTCCCCATGGAAAGGTTTTGAAGTTCTGCAGGAGCTGCAAATAGCAATGAGGTCCAAGGCAAAGCCAAAGAACACTTGGAACTTTTGAGCAGCTGAATGTCAACATAATATCATTTATGAAAGTATGCGGTGAATGCTGGGAGGCTGCCTTGCAAGTCGCAGCTCAACCAATGAGTTTAGCAGGTGGCTTAACTGTTTTTCCTGCTACCCTTCTTGAACCAGCTCTAGTCTGAGCAAGGAGTGAAAAGCAGCAGCCAGTGCAAATCTCCTAATCCCTCACTCAGGACATTTAAACAGATACCGTTGGTCTTGATTGGCAGGATTCCAGGACTTCACTGCTGTCAATAATTTTCGGTGAAAGTTTGTAACAATAACAGAAGCAAGCAAACGGACTGGAACTCTAATAGGAACCTATCACTAGGCACATTTGTGAGGAAGTGAATTTTGGATCCTATCGGGAGGTGACCAATCAACGCAAGAAAACTCAGCACTGTATCGTAACGGAGAACTCGGGACGCTGCCGAGAGCAAAGAAGCCATGTAACAAAGATTACTGTCAAACTATTGTTGCTGATTCCTCTATTAAAGTCAATAATTCTAGGCCTCAATATAATGAGTATTGCATTTATTTAAGAATTTTTTTTATTGCAACAACAATCCAAATACAAAGGATATGCACATAAAAAAGGGCTGTCCTAGACTTGAATTCTAACTCAGTTGATGACTTAATCATGTGCATAAATCCATTCCCACTCAGTGTCCTCCAACATGAAAATATATACTGCAATCCCATTGACTTCAGTGGTCTAAGCATCACAGTTAAAAGAGATGACTAATGAATCTGGTCCCCCACAGCTATTTTCAATGTAAAATGCATCCCAATGGCTTCAGTGGCTTTAAGAGCATACTTGAGAGGGATGGCTGAAAAATGTGTTTCCTATTTATCTGCATAATAAATTGCTAGAAAAACTATAAACCAGCATTTTCTCATAATTGTTAGCTAATAAAAAGCTACTTATTCTTCTATGTCACTGCTATTGTTTGCAACATCTAAAGTAAAACAAAAAACAAACAAACAAAAAAAACCAAGAAATTTCCAAGTACAGAAGGAATTACTAGATCAATATCACAATTTTAAAAGAATCCATCAGTGAGGCTTCTAGAGTGATAGAAAGCCAAAATTCAGTTAATTCAGGAATATCTCATTCAGTTGGATTCAGGAATATCCATTATATTGACATCTTGCAAAATGCATGTTTTGTTAAATTTGCTCTTAGATAATTTATGAAACTTACAAATCTTAGTGATTAGACGAGAGAAACTACTTCTAATGGATTCTATTTCATCAAAAGTACTGAATAATTTTTGAGGGAAGAGAATGAATGTGTCTTCATTTTCCTTATAGAGGAAGAATACTTTTTCATATGTCCTTCAAATAGGCTATCAATACAGGTAAGACAAAGTGCAAAACAGGGAATGGACACATCTTGTAACCCTTTGAGAAACTGACCTGACTCATTCTTTCTTCCTCTGCCATAAAAAAAGCAAAAATAATAAGCACAATCCCTGTAGACTTTGCTCTTTTTCTGACATCTCTAACTCCTAGATGGTATTTGCAATTTAACAGCCCAATGCCATCTTTTGTTTAAAGCTGGAATTTCACTGTCTTCCCTTTAACCTTCTTAGACACACAGAAGATAGAGGTGACTCGTTAAACATACCTACACACATCATACAAGGCACTCGCAATTAATGATATGAGCCGAATTGGTATCAGCCCAATTCACTTAGGTCCAAGCAGAATGATGTTATTAGCTCTTCAAATTTAAGATACAAGAAATTTTGTATCTTGCATTAAAAATTTCAAAAGAAAATAATTTACCTAAGCAGATATCAGTTTACTTATGTAGTGTTGTTTTAAAGACAAATTATAAATTTATCAGCTCTGCCATATAAACTGTCACTCTTGGTAGTATAATTGTCAAGGAACATGGAAACTTGCTATAGCCAAACCTCAACCAAGCAGCTTCTTGCAAAAAGCTATGGGGTCAAGGATTGTTTTGACTATACACCATTTCCTGAGTAAACAGAAACAAAAGAACTTTTCCCAATATATAATTATAAATTTGAAAATACAGAAAGTTGATCATAGCATAGCTTAGAAACAAACAAAAGTACAGAATTTTTCTTTTTTATATGTAATCTGTGTTATATACAATATTTATACTTACAGCATTCACGTAATAAGCAACAGAAATAAAGAAAGGTGAAAGAAAATTACATCATTAATAGCTACGGCAAAATTTTTATTGTGTTTCATGCATCAGAAACAATAGCACTTTATCTATCTGCTACAAAATCCCAAGCAAGTCTTAAATTGAGCAATGTATGAGCAGAATCATTTTCCTGAAGCTAATTAACACTGCTTTGTAAGCAGCCATGAAAAATAGCCATCTCTTTTCTCCTTTAGTTTTTATTTTGTTGATAGTTACATTTTTCCAAGGCCAGAGAGCCTCAAAGTGCCTTGTGTTTAAGGCCATTGGCCTACTTTTCACAGAGCAGATCAATCAGCACAAAAACCCACCCAGTCTGAAATAAGACCATAATAAAAAAAAATACAAAGTTCAAAACCACAAGAATTATTAGTTCTGCTTGTCAACTACATTTTAATAGTTTTTACACATGCCTAATTCTGAAGTTGTGTGTAAACTAGCTGGCTAAAAAAGATAACTATAACTTATCAGAGAAAACACAAAAAATGTAAGCAAACTTGAGTGATTCTCAACAGCTGCTTTTTAAAAACAGAATCTGGACTGCAAGTGCAAAAACTCAAAAATAAATCAGTGTTTTCATCTAAGTATGTTGTACTTGGAAAATCATTATGAACCAAAACAAGGCAGAGCAATGGAAAAGACTCTAAAAGAAATCCATATGGGCTTCATCTTTTATTTCTTTTTTCTTTTTTTTTTTTCCCTAGATGACTCCTGCTGCCCTCATAATGTTCTTTTCTGTGCCCCAAGTGGGATTCCCCTCCCTCTCGCATACTCCCATCTTCATCAGTCCAGACCTCAGAGTTGTCTCCCTCCCTTTCTCCTGCTTAGAGCTCATAACCCATTTTCATGTCACTCAGGTCCCTTCCCAAAATTCCTTTCTCTATTAAGAGCTTTCACCAACAACACTCCACAAACACACGCATACAGAAAGATGAACATTCAAATCCAGTGGAAATTAGACCCCTAAATGTACTTGTGAACCTGGATCCATAAGATGAGGCTAGAAAAAGAAGAGGTAACATTGTAGCTAAATTCACCCTATCCTTGATTCTGCAAATAGGATGGCTGCTGTGGCAGAAGGTGTACTGAAATTTGTGGAGAAATCCCGAGGTCTTGAATTAAGGATTCAGGAATCTCTAACTTAAAGATTGAAATACCAAAGAAAACCCTGGATGCCTAGCTCTAGGATGCAATCCCGATCACGTCTACGCGCCCTATGGAGAAGGCAAAATACCTGCAATGGGTCCAAAAGCTGTGTGCTGAGTCACTAAGGAAGGCCCATAGGGAATACTGCAATTCATATGTTCAAGAACATCATCATTTTTCCCCATCCAAACCTTAGTGATCTATTAAGTGGGTGTGCCCACTTGGACTCTAAAGGGCAGCATGTGCCACTGAAGGCAGATGCCCTAACAAACAGTGTTCTCCTTTTGTAACATAACAGGTCCCTTTTCTTGTTTTTGACTGTAAATGATAGTGGTGCCTGAGCTTTGTTCCAAGATAGATGGTGTGGGTGTACTTCCATAGTACTCTGAGTTTGCCCAAGGGAGCAGGCTCTGCCAGGGGATCAGGTAAAGGTCAAGCTGATCCCTTTAGCAAGAGGCAGTGGAACTTGGGGAAAGATTTAGTCAAACAGACGTCACTTGGTGCACTTAAGGCATCCCTACAGCCAAAGTCGGGCATGAGCTCTCTATTGCTTTCTTATGGTTTTTGTTTGTTCTATTTTAAACACCAAAACAGGTGTTTCAAATCTTGCCTTTGGAAAAGAGGCACTGTGAAAGCAATCATATTTCTTGTATGGTACAACATCATGCAAATTGTGTGATCTACTAAGCAGATAAACTACTGTTTATCTTCATTTAAAAATACAGGCATAAGTTGTTCTTATGAAAATAATTATTTTCAAATGTATCTTTTCATGGTGTCAGTAATAACAAAGGCGTTTTGTATTTGAAAGATGGGCCAATAACCATTTATGAAACGCAAAGCGATCATAAGGCTAGGGCTTATAAAAAAGAACGGTTTCATCGGGGTGGAAAAAACAGATTCAGATTCCCCCTAAAAAAAAGGAAAACAATAGCTTGCCTCAGTAAAAAATTCTCTTATGTATCTCAATTAATATTTAGCAATATTTGCAGCCCCCAGCCTAACGAATAATAATCTATTATACAGTTAGAGCCAAACACCAAACAGCTTTCAGTTTGGTTGAGAAAGACAACAGGGAGAAAATAATTCCAAGAGCAAGATGAATACGCAGGGTTTTTTGTTGGCAACTCGCTTCTCTAGCTAAGGAGAAAACAGTTAAGTCTGCTTAAAGACAGCAAAAGACAAGAGCAGACAACAACAGGAATACGAACAGCTTGAAATTTTGGCTTAGTGTCATAGCCCTGGGTGGTATAGAAGTGCCATGGTGTGAGACAGATGGACGGTAGGTTCTTTAGGTTGGGAAGTGCCAAACACTGAATGCAAAATACTAAGATATTGCAGCTTCTGCAGAAATAATTTTCAGGCCCTCAGGAGCAGGCCTCTGGGTTGTCCACTGCCAGATGTTACACAACACATTCCTGGAACAAGATCAGCATAAATGAAAAATGCTATGTTTAGTACAGGACATAATGGGTTATGAATCAGGAGCACTGAAGACAAGAAGCTATTCTCTCTTTCTCTCTCTCTCTTTTTTTTTTCTCAGAAGACGCACTTCCAACATGTATTAAATGCACCAGTAAAACAGAGTGGCTGCAACTTTGAAAATCTCACTGCAGCCATTTATTCCACTTAACATACCACCTGGATGACAGAAAAAATAATATGAGAATACAAATGGAAAGTAAAATTTTACCACAGTTAAATATACCACACACAGAGACCTTTTCATACAACATTATCAGCCAAAATAAGAAATGTCAAAAAACATAACGTCAGTGAAATCTACTAATAAAACAAAATTTCACCAAGGCTAAAGCCAGCGGAGACAGAAATAAAACCTTGGTAAGTAACCTTTAACTAAACTTTAGAAAAAAGCAGTCAGGAGGAGAAAAAGTGAGTAGCATTTAGAACAGCGAACACCATTTTTATTTTAATTTTGACTTAGACTATTTCAATCTAATAGTTTTCTTTTTTCAATTAATTGTACCTGAAAATTAAGAGGTTTAGTCATCTACCTACCTAACACGCAGGTGCAATCAAGGGCTTAGGTGGCTAATTCCCAAAATATGTCTATGCAATTAAACAGCAGGCATAAATTTGTCCATACAAAATTAGAAATCATCTTTCAAAAGTAACCCCTGAAGGAAAGAGAGAGACAGAGGGATCCTTATACTTTCTCTAAGACTTGCAAGTAACAGACCCTTATACATCATTGCCAGAAGGCTTTTCTATTAGTATGAAATTTGAAATAAACAAAATAATTTAAAATGAAAAGGACCTGTGGGAAGTACCTTAGTAACAGGTATGATTTTTTTTCAGTTCCCTTTAATCTGCTCTATAGCTTTATAATGAGATAGATATGATCCAAGTGAGCCAAACAAATCCATAAACCAGATTAAAGCAAAATTCTAATTGAGGCTCCTACACTATGGATCAAGTTATTAAATTACTTTCTCCTGCACCAGCACAGAGGTAATATACTCTCTTTTAAGCCAGCAGCTTCATAAAACCATCATTTTTTTTTAAAGCAATCTATTGGTGAGTTCAAACACATGAAGCCATCCACTCTGTCCAATATGAAGCGCGAAAGGAGAAAACAATTCTCTTTAATCAATCCCCAAATTTCTGTTAAATCAGAACTACAGAGGTATATGGTCAGGTTAATTAACCATGGAGTCAACTGGGTAATTTTTTTTTGTTTCTGGATCTTTTCCTGACATAGGTCTTTGAACCTCTGCCCATGCTAAGCTCGTGAATCAGTGTCATTTACAACCCACACTAAGGTAAACTGAACACAGTAAGGTGTAAACATATACAAGAGATCTAATATTTTATGTAGAGAGGATAATTTCATCAGCGGAATAGATCACCTCATAGTTTTTCTCATGTACTGAGTGAAAGGCAAAGTATACCATACCAACACGAAGGGACGGGTTATCAGTTCCTTTGTCTCACTGAATTTTTTATTTTACTCTTTAAAATTAATGATTTTTATACTTCACCAAAACTTAACCAAAACCCACATGCTCATGGTACTCAGTATAACGTCAGCTACTAAGGCTGAAGTTCAAATGGTTAAAACAACGTGCCTTAAAAATCCCAGCCCTCTAGTCACAGTAAAAGGAGTTGGCATAAACTTTCATACTTAAACCTAAAAGTAGAGAATAAAAATTTATTGGAAAAATTAAAAGACCAGAACTAGTTCAGGCCTCAGTTCTGCAAATCACCTACATGTGAATAGCATCACTGCTTAAGCAGTTGTAACTATATGATCAGGGCCCCCCAAAAAATAATTATGCTTAATGATATTCAGAACAGAATATTTAAACAAAAACATGTATATAAATGGTTTATTCAGAAGTAGCTATATATAAATAATTGGTCCAAAAAGATGAAACAGTAAGTCTTCAATATTTTAGCTGAGAAGAGATGAGAGAATAAAGAACTAAACAAGGCTTTGGCTCAGATAAGGGAAAAGTGAGTTAAAAGATATTCAGTCCTTTGTGCTGATGAGACCTCATCCTCTAGAGAGAGCTTTGCTTATCAACACAAATGTCTAAAGGAGAGTGCTCTTGAAATACTGTTCTCTTAAGACTATTTCTGTTTAGAGAAAAGAAAACTTGTTTGAATCAGTGGTTTTTTGATGCATAAATATAATAAGATACAGCTGTACTTTTCCCTTCTCCAAAGATTTAAACAGTTTGTTTAAATCAGGCTGCAAAAAACCAGCTAATACTCTAAAGAAGCAGAAAGTAGGAGAGGGCAAGAGGAAGAAAGCAAATAAAGAATAAATGCACTTTGGGCTGATCTTCCTTCTCTTTGACACATGTATGTTATCAAAAACAAACAAACAGCTACTCAAACAACAAGTGAGTAACCTCGCTAGCAGGATTTTTGCTACTACTAAGAGCAGTGTGACACGCACAGGTAAAATTCAGGACTTCATGTAGGAGCATCTTACAGTTTTTACAAACCAAAAAATTACTGTCTAAAACAGTTCATATATAAAGTAGAGCAAAGAGCTCAGTCGTGACTGGGAAAGAATCAGGGCATTGCTGGAATACCATACAGGCAGACCACAGGCTGGAGTAGCCTGCAGCTGGAATTCCAGCTAAAAAAAACAGGGATAAAGAGCAGAGGTTAAGAAAGATGCAGTACAACAGCCACAGCTATCAATAAATATGGTCTTTTCCTTCTCTGCCTGAACTGATGTTGATTGCTTTGGGGATTCTGTGCATAGATGTTACATGCATACCTGTACAGAGAAAAATCCCCCTCCTTGGTTTGCTAGGAAAAAGGATTTGTGCACTGAAAGGCCAATAAATGAAATTCAGGAAGGAAAAGCTTTTATCGAAATCATACATGGGATCAAGTCAGATCCACATGAGAGATGGTCAGGAAAAAAAAATCTCTATGAAACAATCTGATATGAATGAAACTATTTTCTTATGAGAAACCTTAAAAAAATCAAAACCACATGAAAAAAAATCTTAGTATTCTATGAATTTGGCAACTACTGAGTAATCCAATCTTCCTTGAACAGTGAATAGGTCCTGAAATGCACTGAGCATTTCATATATAAGATTCATTTGGCCAGTCCTTCACAAAGGAGTATAGCTCTTACCAGAAACATAAAATCTTTTAAAATTCTAATTTCTCTGAATTTCTACAACAAATCCACCTGTAATAGGGCAGTATAAAATACTGATAACATTGATAAAGAACACAATATCTTTTAAGGAATCTGATGTGGCAACATTCCCTATTCCAGCCAGGTAAAAAGCGTAGAGAAGGATATAAGAAGAGTGAGATTCAAGACTAAAAAAAGAAAAAAGAGTACTTCTCAATTTTTAGCTACATTTGGTAGCACACTTAAATATAATTCTATACTTTAATGACCTGTAAGAGAAAATCTCCAGATGAAAACAAAACTAGAAGACAAAATGTTCCATATGAAGAAATATGTATCTGCTAGGATTTTTCTGTAACAAGAATACAAGAATTTAAAGCCAAAACAGCTAAGGCATTTTTTTTTGAGCATATGTTAATGAATAGAAACTAATTACTGAAACATATTACTCAGAAACATTATTGAAGACTGAACGACACATTCTGTTAATTCTGTTTCCACTATGAAGTGACGTACACTGGATACATCTATGTTACCATTGCAGTTTGGAACAGGAGGGAGCTTTTGAAGCCATCAGTCATCATCCCCACTTTCTATCCAAGGGGGTCATACCAGGGAATCATCCCAAAGAATACAAAGACTCCTTTTAGATGAACCAAGAAATGTACTGCAGCCATTAACGGAGTCCACTGGAACAGATGAGGCGGGCTGAAGTAAAACACGCTGAAATGCAGGTAGCCAGAACACCAAGTCCTCGGCTTGATTAAACTAACGGGGAAAGCAGCCTGAGGAGTCCAGAGGCAAAGACATGATCCAAAGCGAGGGGTATCCCCCATTCCATGTGGCAACTTGAGCAGCAGGGAGGAGCACTCAACTCCCCAGGGGAGTCCAAAGCAATCCAGAGTGAGGAGGGTACCTTAATTCGCTCTTCAATTAATTTGATCAGTGAATAAAACAGATTCCTCCGACAACCAGAAGCTTAGGTTGCTAGCACAGGTACAGCAGCTTGAAACAAACTCTTGCTTTTTCAGATTTTGAAATACTTTGTTAGGTTCCTGAAGTAGGGAGCTAAAACATGGCTTGGTGCCTGATGCAAAATGTGTTTAATTCAACAGAAATTGCATTCGTGATATCAAGAGTCTTGAATATATTGTATATCTATGTACGATAACATGATATATTGTATATCTGTAATATACAGTAACTATTCAATAGTAATATTTAAATTAATTTAAATGAAGAAAAGATTTTTGCCATCTCTTTTTTCTGTCCTGAATTATGAAGGCAGTGTGACAGAAGTCCAATCTCTAGATTCATTGAGGTTGGAAAATTTTGTCTTGCCTTGTCTCCTTGCCAAATATGCTAGGGAACTGATAGGATTGACCTTTGGAAAAGAAATAAAGCAAGTTTGTTTCTTAATAATTCTAATACAGATTATGTCAGTAATTTGAATACCATAATTAACAATAGTTCTAAATAAATCGCATACAGATCCAGATTTGAAATGCAAAGCTACACAGGCACAAGCCCTCAGATAATAAATTTTATCTAAAATAATCCAGAATTTCATTCCAGAGGAGATTTAAAGTGTTCATAACTAAATAAGACATTTTCATTTAAAGGCTTAATGAATGAAATGCAAGATATTGGCAGCTTTGCCTCATTCAGACATTCCACTGCTGTGAGCTCAGTAGAATTAAAGGGATGGAGCTGGGGCACACATACTGCAAGCCATGGAACCACGTGATGTCCACGTATCTTAACGATATGGATAGGCACAGTTTTCCTTGTTATGTTGTATGCTTAGTTAAACATATCCTTGGCTGAACATATACTCAGATCCCAAGCACACAGCTTTGGAGATTCTCCAGAGGTGAGAAAGTTCATACTTCACTACTTGCAACACTTTCTTCTTGGATAAATCTAAACTCTTGTATTCACATATAAAATGTTACTTCTTGTGTTTGGTACCACACTGTCAATGCTAGTTTTAATATTCCACTTCTGTCAATGCTCTCTCCTTATACTCAGCTACTATTTTTGCCTTCTCTGTTAAATATAGTTTATTAACTGTATTATAGAACTACATACACACAATTTTTAACATGCCAACAAAAAAATATGGCAGTGATCCGAGACAGTGTGATAGATAGGAATTGATATTTGATAAGTGATTTCATTTATCATGAAATTGATAAAAATTGATAAAAGATGATAATTCTCTGGCTTTTGCTACTTAAAAAAAAATTCTCTTTATGTTTTGAAAAAAAAAGTTTCCTTATATGACCTCCCCATAATGCCAGATAATAACATGAGATTTTATCAAGTATCTCTTATCTGTAATAAATGAATTATCAAATTTAATTTTAAAAATATTGCTAATCAGCAGGTCAGTCTCTACTAAAGTTCTTCTAATTGCACTATGACAGACTGACTCTGATCTCATTTAAATTGATATTAATTTAAGCCAAAACGAAGAGGGTTTTGTTCACCACAAGTTGGGCAGGAGATTTGAGCAGTTACTGTCACTACCTTCCAGTGCAGACATTTTTATAGCATTGATCATCAGGTCTTTTAAAGAATCTGATGAAACTTCCTTATCTCTGTTTTGGTATCATTATTTCTGTTACTTTAGGAAAGGTCAACCAATTAGCAAAGACATTCCCTCTTCTATCAGTCATAAGTCATAAGTCCATGTTGGAAAACTTTTTTTTTTTTTTTTCCTCCCCTCTCCAAAGTCCTCGAATTCAGCTCAATATGAAACAAATTGCCTTGTGCAGGAAAATCTTGAGAAGTCCGGCCAGCTTCTGTTGGGCAGGTAGAAAGAGGTATCAAATACTGTGGGACAAATGGAACAGCCATGAATGAGAGGCAGAGCTTTCTAGGGAATGGAGATGCACAAAGCATGAGAATTTATCTTGTCTATCCAGAGATTCCCCTGGAAAATTTTCTGGGCTATTTTACACATCTGTACAAAGACAGCCAGTCTCCCAGAATCTGCCTTGCCATGAGCCAGTTAATTCTACTTTAAGCAGTGACTGCCAAACGTGGTTTCAGAAACTGTTACTTAGGACAAAATCAGGCAGCGCACATTACTTAATGTACATTGCAGATCTTAAAATCCATCCTGTTTGGATCTCTCAAATCTCCAATGTCCAATCTCCAAAAACAGAGATATTCTTTGTTAGTTTTGATAACAAAACCCATCACCATGGTTCTGCACAGAGGTTAACAACATATACAGAGCAAAATCAATATAAATCACAAAGCTAAAATGGCTCTAAAAATTCTACGGAATTCAAATCCAATTCCTATTTTTTTGCTGATGAATAATGGTGAGCAATCATGTCTGAAACAGCAGTTTTCAGAGAGCTGGGATAATATTCTGCTATTTAGGACTAAACGAAAAGAGGACATCAGAAGAAACCTCCCTTCCTCCCCCATTTTCATTTCATTATAGGAAATAAGTACTTTTAAGAGCTGGTAGAAAGGAAATTATAAGCATCAGCACCCAGATTGCTTTAAAAAAAAAAAAAAAAAAAAAAAAAAAAAGTATGGGTTGTCTCTCCCAGATTTTACTGCACTTAGCAGTAAAAGCATGAAGGAAGAAAGCTTTTAGAAGGAGTGAAACCACAGGTAGTTCAGAAGCCAAACAGCTCTTAGCACAAAAAAAAAATAATAAAAAAAAGGTTTCTGTTTTTGAAGTCAGATTTACATGGAAGCGTTTTTAGGAATTAGACAATGACATATAATACCTAATTTATTTTATATAATTTTCTATTCTACACAATTTTGAACTGATTATCTGTTACTTGTTTTTGTACAAATATATTCCCACTATTCCCACTCAGTAGTCTGAGCCTACTGGTTCTCTAGATAGCTCGTTAGCCGCATGTTACAAAGGATTTCATATTTAACAGTTCCATTAGCTATACATTAGTTATTAACAATAGCAGTAGATATCACAGCAGCAGCTGTGATTCTGTAAATGACTTCTTAGAATCTGGTTTTAATAGCAAATAAACAAAACCAGCTTTTCACATAGAAATCTGTGGGTTGAGCTTCTATCACAGTTTTCGCTGAACTCAGTATTGCCCAACTTGGGCCTGCAGATGTCTGGACTCCTGCTTGTAGTGACGTTAGTGCCCACTGGCCTTTCTGGGGACCAAGTTCAGGAGTCTAAGCTGGCAGAAGACGGGTCTTTTTGCACAAGGAAAGAACTGAGAGGCAATACTCAGTTCTGGGGCAAATGGCCATTTTTATACATGTTGAATTAAACTTTCCTGTAGAAGTTACCCTGTATCTGCGAGCAGAAGCAAAAGGGTAATAAATACAGCCAAAGCAATATTCAGTTTGGAGAAGGGAATTTCATCACTCACCAAATCAATGAGATCTTGCAGTCAATTCAACAGCCTTTCTCTACCTGAAATACAGTAACTTTTAAATTCTATATATGATGGTTCTTCAAAATTCAGGAATCTTCTAGGCACTGAGATACGGAATCTAATTGTTTTCAATGACATCCAGGTAACAAAAGTACACAAGTGAACATACAAAGCAGCCATATCAGGCATAGTAACTTTCATCTTTAAAGCTATCTATAATGATTACCACCTTTTACCATCTTTACTGAACATAACATGTTGAGCACTGAAAAGAATTCAGTATTTTCCAAACAGAAGAAAAAGGAGAAGAAGACTAAGCAATGCAAGAGGAAAAGGACAGCAGAAGAACAAATCTAAACAAGAGCAGTAGAAAAACAGATCTGAAATATAGATCTTATGGGTTAGCACAAAGGAGATGCAAATAATTACTGGAAAAAGAAATCACTTTGGCTAAATAGTCTGTTTTGTAGTTTGCCTTTGCATTGAAACACATATTTACATGACAATGAATAAAAATATTGATGTGCCCAAAAAGAGACAGTGAAACACAGGATGTGACATGTTTTGTTAAGTCAATGTGTAATTGTTAGAGAGCTACACCAGAAATCAGATGAAGTTTAGCAGTGTAGGTTTTTAAGTTTGGTTTCATTTACCGCATTAGGCTATGAGTATCAGGCAACTCCACTGAAATATCCTTTTATCAAAGAAAAAAAAAAGAATGAATGGTAATTTAAATTTAGAAGATTCCAGATTTATTTATAATTAGATGTCCAGAATCACGCAAAAAATATAAACATAAATATATAAAGAGAAAGAGAGAGAAAATGGACTAAAATAGCAGATGGACAGGTTATTATCCTAAAGTTTGCTTTACAGTTTGCTTTACAGTTGCTGCCTGTAACTATTCAAAATGTTAAAACTGCTGCTCAAGGCTATTTATGTGTTGGCTTAGCCTCAAGTTTGTGATGAAGCCTTGACCTATTCTCCATTTGACTCAATCAATATGAAGAAGGAAAAGCAGCTGTCCTAATATGACATTTCTTTCAGGCCTATAACCAGTGCTACTCCAGGAAGGACCAAATACACTTGACAGACAGACTCAAGGGTATTTCCACTTTGCCCACTACAATCCCTTGCAAGTCTAGTGAGATTACATATATTTAGCAGCCTATGTGCTTAAGATCCTTGCTGGATTAGGGCCTGCATCCACAATTTTAGAACTGTGAGAAAATTGCCAGGAAAAAGCATAAATGAATTCTGGCAGAGCGGACTCTGAACACAAGAACAAAGAGGCTCCCCTCATAAACAAACCACCTTCTATGACATAAAAATAAGTATTTCCAGCAGCAGTTCATTAAGTAACAAAACTCAGAGCAACTTTACATATCTCCTTAATAAGGCAGAGCATATAATTAAAAAAACAGAATAGCTGGGTGCTTTTCTCAGTGCTCCCACTAAAGGTCTGAGGAGGTTTCAGCTATTCTGGCTGCAAGTCACCCAGCACTATAAACTAATAGCTGCAGCGGTGGTTTCCCCATTCCCTTCTCCTTCCATCGTTCAGCACTCGTGCTCCTGCAATTAGGTGGTGAGTGACTGTGGTAGCTAATTTAGTCAAAAGCCAGGATGCAGCTTCATCTTGTATGGAATTACCTCCATGGCCTGCTGACAAAACAGACAGCCCCGTTCTGCCCCCGCTGCATCATGCTGCACATACCACCCTCCTCCACTGCAGATCCAGCAGCTTTGCACCTGCAAACCCAATCAGAACAACCCACTGATCCCATGCCCATGGGAAAAAGCAGTAACCTTTCCTTTGGGTTTATAATGAATAAAAAGTACAGTAAAAATGCACCTTTCACCACTGCCTTTCTAGGGTAGCTTTCAAGCAGAAGAGCTCCCTAAAGCTGCGTGATCATCAGGCAGTTGTGGCCCAGCAGCAGTGGCACAGATGAAGGGAGAAGCGCTTGGTGGCTGACAGGAAAAGATGAAGGTGTCACAACAGCCACAGCTCACGCACATATAACCGGGCTATCTTTAAGCTAGCTGATCCAGTTACTGCTAGTGTGTAGTGAGCGCGAGCTGCCCAGCCACGCTCAGGTTCCCTCCTCAGGCACACGCTGCGCTGAGGATCAGCTGCAGCAACTGCTCAATGCTGCAAGCAACGCCGACCAGATGACAGTGCAACATGTGTCTGAGCCTGATCAACACGCTGCATCCTAACTACAGCACAGATCTTCGGAAGGATTAAGTGACTAGCTGTACATAAAGGAAAGAACTATCTAGCAACTCAAGTGAAACATTTCTGTTTTTCTGATATTTTATTGTGCTATATTTTTCTATCCTTCCTTACTTTGCTTCTTTTTCCTCTTTCCCAGCTGCAGTGACAATGGCTACCAGTCTCAAGGTAAAAGTTGTTAGTTCTCATACACGTGAAAGAAATCTAACGGTGTTTTCTGGAATGTTAAACACACCAGAACAAAACTACCGATCTTGTTTTCTTTATAAACAGAAGTACAGGGAAGTCGTAGCTCTCAAACTGCATATAATTCTGATATTTTTAAATTCTAACTAATTTAACTTTAATTTTTCAAGGTTTTCTTGAATAGGACCAGAAATCAAATCAAATTTCTAGGCTACATTTTGATAAGACTGCTTGCCAGAAAACAAGCTCAGCTTCTTATTTCTGAAGTACAGTTGTATTCTCCCGGGTGCTTATACATAGCTAGGGTATTGCACAATGTTATATAGTTGATCATTCTGTCCAGGACACTCAGGACAATCATCTTGGTGAAGACAGATATATGACAGCGATCTATGAGCCAAAGTATATATATATGTGTATAAAAAAAAAAAAAAAAAACAATACTTGACTCATATTATTAACATGAAAGCAAGGGCAACCTTTATAGAGACATTTTAAAGACAACTAAATTATGTAAGGTTTCAGATTTGACCAGACAGTATTTTATTTGCTGTCTTACTAAGTAGGAACTATAAAACAAGCTGAAAAATAATCTGATATAACTGGTATAAAAAAAATCTGTTTTTACATATTTAGGAAATGTAGCAAGCTAAGGAAATACAGAGTTTGTTGTGGATCACCTTGTTCACGATGCAAGTAGGGCTGTAAACAGCATGTGCTTGATATTAAAAAAAAAAAAAAAAAAAAAAAAAAAAAAGCATCTTCAGCAAGTAGCACAGAAAATTGGTTTGCAGAGTGGCAGGGGAAAAAATAATAAAAAATAACAAAAAAACCCAGACCTAATTCTAACATCAATCCATATACCACATCATGTGCTACTAAGCACTTTAGAGTATCTTTTCATTGCTTTTCCCCCAAAATAGAAACAAACTTTTGAAAACAAAGTCTGTTTGGGGAAATTAAACCTATTTTTACAGCCATCGCATTACCAAAGATCTGAACTATATTGGCTTTTGTGTTGGCACATTGCTTCCTATCACTTCCAGCACATGTATGGTTTCACCCATGAGATGGTAGATCCCAAGAGCACAGCTTACTGCAGCTTGAAGTTTTTTGGTCACATGTTCCAGCAGCTATTACAAAACTAGACATTTAAACTGTTTTTCATTTATCTATACTTTAGCCTCTCATCCTACTTTTGGAAATGCTGAATAGGCTTAAATTTGTGTTCAATGTGGCCTCAGGAAGAGGGTGTTACCGTAATAGGTGAAGAAGCGAAGGAGAGGATAACCTGTGGGTTATGACAGTACAGAGTAAGCCAGAATTAAAACGTTCTTAGCAGACACAGGTGAAAAATACACTTGAACTGAGCTGATAAAATCTGCACCACCCCAGAATAAGTAGTAAATAATGTACTATTGAGCTTTTGATCTTAATAAGAAGGGCTAATACTATGCCAGTTGTCCCTTCTGTGAAATCCCTCCAAAGGGTGTTTTGTCCCAAGCTATACATACGGCTGTCTTCCAAGAAACTCATTCAGTCATCATCTCCCATTTTTTCTATGATCATGATATGCTCACAGCAGTTCCTGAAGCCTGATGGTTTGAATTCTGTTCTTTTAATTGATGTGTCTCATGGTCGGAAGGCAACTTGAATTAAGTACCATTAAACTTACTGAGTCATAAACTACTAAATTTGAATCTCCACTGAAGAAATCCAAGTTATATATGATACATTTAAGTATTGGGGACAACGTGGTTGCATGTGTTATATCTTACAGCCACAGGCAATAACAAACAAGTCAAATGGAGTTTGAGACATGCCATCAGCTATGACAGTTGTGACAGCATGCAGAGATGCAGATGTGGTCCCAAAAGGCACTCCTAATAAAAACAGAATGTCATCTTCTGGTATTAGGCATGTTGGTACAGTAAAACTATGTGACTCAGCATTCAAAGACCTGCAGAAAAACCCTTATCACCACAGCACATGAATCTAAAATAAAAATGTCATAGTCAATTTTAAGAAAAGTGTCAGACTTTAAGAGCTAGAGCCAGAATGACTAAAACCCATACAGGACCAGCATACAAAAATGAGACTCTTTCCTGACTTCAGAGATATTGCGCCATTTTGAGTCACAACAGACTCAGAATTTTGTATTTCAGCCTCTTCTGAGAGGCATCAATTCCAACATCACACCACCACCTATCGAAACATTATCCTCTCCAATACGCAACGTGATTTTCATGCCTCAAATTGAAGAGATGCATATGCATAAAAACATTTCAAATATTTCATTCTAATAATTAGGGAAAAAAAATTAAAAGCTGAAGTCAACTTCAGAAATGTTCCGTTCACAATATTATTTACCAAAGATGGTAAATAATGCTCTGATATTACCTATCATCCATATTACTACTGATGTTCATTCCATGATGATTCATGGCAAACTTTTAGCACTGCTCCAAGTGGCTTAGAATGCCACTGACAGTTTCCTACAAAATGACATGGAAAACCTATTCGCAATTCCAGAAACACTCTCCAACAAATAGCATGTGGGAATGTGCTCCCTCATTTCAGGCATGTCAGCAGTTCTTTAAAAGACAGTCAATGTTTCCATTCAGATCCTTTATTTTTCAAAAGGTTGCAGAGCCAGCCCTCAGGGAGAGAGAATTGATATTAGCAGTTTCAGGTGCCTTCATGCAAACTTGGATGTCAAAAACGGCCCTTTTTATTTTTATAAAGAAAGTTTTAAGCCATTAGCTCATAATGTGAGTGGCTGCCTTTGGGAATCTGGGAGGAGGACGGGGAGGGGGGAGCGGAGGGGCACACCAAAATGACTTCTAAAAGAAGGCATTTTGGAAAATAACCTCTAACATCTCCACAATGTAATTTTCTTCCCCCCCACCAACAAACAGTTCCTAAAGATCTAGAGCTATCTCCCTTTGGTGGCCCACACTGACATGCTACAAAGTAAGTTTTGGCATTTTGTGTAACAGACCTGGAAAACAATTTTGGAGACTTATTCTGGACTTCGCTAGCTCTGGTTTGATATGTCAAACAACTTCATTAGCAATAATTTTCAGATTCTGGGAAGGTTAGCGAAGCTCAAAGTTGAAGGACACACATAACCTTTATTAATGTGCAGCTTGGCCTTCTATCAGACATAATCCATATTATGCCAAGCCTCAGTTATCATTTTTTCTTTTCAATTTCTTGGGGAGTCTAATTTTTTGTTGTTGTTTGTTTTTTTGTTTGTTTGTTTTTTTTAAAGCATTTTCTAGGTGCTCAGCACTTCCTATATGTTGCAGTACAGATTTTCAGAAGTAAAAAGGGTCCTTGGGGCACTTGGCTCTGTTTTGTGTCATTGAACATCTTCCTTTGAATTACCTCTTTTTAAATAAAGATCGATGGCAGGAGCCAAAAAGCATCTGTAGCTTCCTCTGCCTGCCAACCTTATTTCAAGGGATGTGAACAACTGCCCAGGGTTCAATAATATACCTGGCAGGCACTAAAACCCTTTGGCTGGAAAATCTCCATGGACATTCCAAAAACTTTTAGATGAGATTCTCTATCATTTTCTTTCATTTTTTTTTTAATAAAAAAGAAAAACACTACCTCATTAGAAACTACTACCTCATTAGAAACCAGAATAGCAGAAACCATCTTTATATTTCTCAAATACTGCCAAGAATGGATAGGGCCTTTTTATTAACACCTAATACAAATGCAAATAAATAATCACTAGTTGAAAGTGCTTTTTACAGACATATATGATGCCGAGAAAGCAGCACAGATGTTTGTATTATGTGACCAAGGAAAAAAAAAAAAAAGGAAAATGAAATACTAAATAAAAACACTACAGAAACCAATGCATGAAGTTCAAAGTTATCAATGCTCTGAACAAAATAAATATATATATATTTTTAATTAAAAATCTCAGTACAAAGCTGCTTGTAAGAACTGGAGAGTCAGTAAACCACTAGATGGAAAAACAGATCCTTCTATTCAGTGGAAAGATTTGATCACAGAGTTAGAGTAATCAATGTTTCATTTCCACTAGAAACAAAATCCTGAATATATTCGCAATGTGCACTTCAGATGCCAACACTGAAAGATCTGAAGATGAAAATAACTGGTGCAAGGAAACAAAACCAACAAGTGAATCCTGAAACCATGGGCGAGGAGAACAGAGCACCAGAGCACCTATCAACCTTCTCCATCCCAGGGCAACACCAGGCAGCAGCGAAGAGTGATCAGACTGGCTTCTGACCTGCCCACTTTTATTGGTAGAGGAAGAGACAGCAATGAATCCTAGCAACACACATCATCTACTACTTCTCTTAAACTCCTAGTAATGCAGAAAAATTACCAAGGATGTATGGCAAACGTCAACAAATTTAGTCACCTAAAAGGCATCCTGAGCCATTCATTGAAGTAAAATATAAAGTACCTCTTAGTTCTTTCTGATTCATTGACAGTCATAAAAACAGACTAGAACTAGTCAGATAGTCAACAAGTATACTTTGCATTTATTTTTCTCTTTAAACCTTCGAAAGGAAACATTTTGTAAAACATTACCATGACCACTGAGACAGGGAAATGCTCTTCGAGATTGATCTTTATCTGCTGCAGAAGTATGGAAAGTATATGCTAGAATATTCTTGAATTTACAAATATTAGAACATGAATAGTACTTGTTAGGTTTTCATTTAATACATTACATTTCACAGATAATGTATATACAAGCTCCCAAGAAAGTGCACTTCATTTGATATTGACTTAATGAAGGAATTCTCACATTAATCTTTTAAGCTGTACTGCTCTTTAGAAAAACAGACTATGTGGAAAAGAAAACCCCCATAAATCTCTTCAGCTCTCTCCACAAAAATAGGCTTTTGTAGGCCAGTGATTTTCTTTGCACCTTTTCTTGTGGAAACAATTAGCTTACCAATTTTAAGGTATTAGGAGGGCCCAGCTGCTGGCTTTCCCTTTACCTGAGAATGTCTATGCAGAAAGAAACAAGGATCTCGTCTCATGATGCTACAATACATCAGTATGATAAGCAGGCTACTAAAGAGGTTAGGTCTTGAAGGAGTTTTCACTTACTAGCCGTCATCATAGGTTTAGCACTTCAATGCCTAATTTGTTTCTACAAAACCATCATCATCTTGGAGACAAAACATCGCATTGCAAGTCACTTGCCAGAAAGAAAATGCCAAAACTAAATCCAAACTGTCAGAGATCAATTCATTCCTTTGAACTTTAGAACAGTCACCACAAAAACTAATTGGACCTTTGGTAATTTTTCAGAAATTAAATTAGAAAATCAGGCTTGCTCTTATTACTTTTCCACTGTGAATGTAGTAACCTAAATTTACATTAAATAGGTTCAAAAGTTATCCAGGACTGCAGAAAAGTCTGCATTCCTAACAACACTGATTCATTCAAGTGACTGTTTTGAAAGTTTACTAAAGGTAAGACATCCTATTCCAGACAGCACGTGCATTTCTCCAAAAGGATCTTGAGGTTAATTTATAAACTTGCATTTTAACGTGATACAGAGTACAATTAGTATTAACATTGATTTCTGCCCTAGTTGTACTGTCCAACCTGAAAAAATTAATTGCTTGGGTACGCACATTGAAACTACCATTGATGCAATTGGCAAGAATCTCAAAATCCTAGTCATCACCAGTGTAGCAAAGTTGATGTTAAATTACAGTGACAATAATTGAAGGCCACCTGTATCTTCCTATCAAGAAAATTTAATGTGGCTAGAAGTCCTATAGATATAATATGTCTGATCTAAAGCAAACAGAAATTTTTAATAAACCATCTCTTTTAGAGTTTTTATGGTATTTTTAAACACCATTCAAAAAGTCAAGGATGTTTCTCTTCCCATGTGGGTAGATAAAAGATAGTAGTAAAGAAAGGCACAGTGTAAAAATGAAAGGATTCATGTACAGATGGGTCTTTTCCTTCTAGCGGTTTGTACAAAGGCAAATGGTTAAAATTATTCCTTTCTAAAATGAAATAAATGAAACTACCACAAAAATTTCATATTACATCACTGTATGCCGAGTTACAGTAAAGACAGCAATTTCACACAGCTGTGTTTTATGTTCATGTAAGTCATGAATTATAAGAAAACTTAGCACAAACCTAAATTTATGTGTGTCACAAGATCCATTAAAAAAAAAAAAAGAAAAGAAAAGAAATAGTTGCAAACTTCTTTACAGCTGGTTGTACAACTGAGCCTCTTGGTGGGCGCTAAAATCATGCAATAGTTCCTAACATTGACTAAGTACAATAGCAACAGCAATCTTCTGAAGGATCTCCTTAAATTGCATCCACAACATGTCCATAAACAAAACAAAAATGAAGCTTGCAGGAAAAAGTGTAATGCCTGGGTGCAATTTTGAAGGCTGTTGTGATAATTTGACTCAGAATATCTTGTTTTACCAGACTTTATAGCTCAACCTAACAATTATTGCTGTACAGTTGTCTGTGTTTAACACGAAGTAACAAGCCAGATGCTTCAAATTAAAGAAGAATTAAAAATCTACTCCAATACGTCACTATAAGCATTGAAATAGGTTTTGTTCTTAGATACAAAGAGTATTAAACTATGAAAGTATATTTATTCTACTAAATATAAGCATGCTAGATGAGAACTTTGAAATTTAATTCTTCAGTCATCCAAATATTTGCATGACACTAAAATACAAAGAGCTTAACTAAAAATAGTTGCAGCACAGTAGCAAGTGCAAATGCCAAAACTTTGGATAGAAATATGGTTTCCTTGTATTACCTTAATTCACATTGAAAGTAATTTCTGCTCGTGTCAATAGCTTCTGTGAAATATTTGTATTTAAATAATAAATACTGGCCCATGCGGTCTCCTCTTGCTCTCTCGAGAATAGAGGATGGTTATTCTGAACTATCATTGTGAAGTCAAGTAAACATTTTCCTAAAATATTTAAGACTTTTTTTGCTTGTTTGTCTGACTAGATTATTTACAGGACAGCTTATTTATCTTTAATGAAAAGTCCTGGCATGAAAATTCTAATAGCTGCATGACATGAAATTTGACAGATCTTACTCCCAGTGTTGTCACAGTGTCGAGCTGAGTGAATAAGGAAAAGCTAAGCTATATCATGGTTCCACAGAGAAATAAAAATACATCTTACAGCCTAATTGTCCTCTAATTTATATTAGCTTTTCCCCTGTTTTTCTATCTACTTAATTCACCAGAGCAAAGGTGTCTCTGCTCATAAAAGAGCAACCAGACATTCCCTAACCGAAATGTTGAGCAGTTAGGAAAAAAAAAAAAAAAAAAAAAAAAAGTTTAGGAAATTCTCTTTTAATAATGCAGCATGCAGCAGTGCCATACAAGGAACAAAGAGTACCTATTTTTAGGGCTGTATCCTGATAAACAGAGTAGTTTTATTTCATCCTAAAGCTCATCTACCACAGTTCAATTGTTCAGGCAAAAGTTATTGAAGTAATTATTCATCTCACTGGAGTGATGCTCTAAAAAGTTGCCATTTACATGAACTTCCCTACTTTTATTTGTTATAAACTGCAGCAGAAATATTTAAGAGTAAGGTAGAACTTGAGAACTGAGACTCAAAAAACTCCACTTAGCTGTTATTTTAGAGAATATATGAAATCTTTTCCATGAAACCAAGTAATTCTCAAGCATAACTGTGACTTCAGTGAGAAATGTATTAACTTTTAAGGAAGAAAATGGAAGACAGTGGGAACAGCGTAACCAAGAAAGGAAATCCAGAGGACCTGCAGAGGGGAGATTCTGCAATAACTGCATATGCACCTGTGATTGCAGCAGAGGTTGGCACATCTGCATTCGCATTACATTTGTAAGCTCAGTGAAAAAACAGGGATGTAGCTGCAGAGACTTCAAAGTGGATGCAGAACTTCAAATTAAATTCAAACTCTCTGCGAGGCTTGTGCCGCCCACAATGGAATCTGTGCTGCTCTGTCCTCACTTTACCGAAACAGCAAGATCAAAGTCAGCATATTTCCTCATAACACAGCATGGTCTTCCAGGTCTCCATCCCTCATTTCCCTCAGAGTTCTCGAATAACTCACACAGAACCTTTAAAGCAGTAATCTCTTTCCCAGGGTTTCATGAAATTCAAAAGAATTTTAAAAATTCTCAACCTGGCCAAAGGGCATACGAGCCTACAGTGCAATGACTGACACTGGACACTACACACTCTATACATGACATCTCATTAGCAAGAGATTAGCAAGCTCTGATATTTATTAGCAGTGGGAGTTCCACATGAATTAACTGTTGAGTATTTATTTTGATCTTGGTAAATTCTATAGCCAGCGTTCAATGCTTCAATGCCACATTATCACGAGCAAACCACGAGTAATACTGGAGTTAGTTAAAGGATTAGCTGAATTTAGTCTATTGTAGCTGTAATAGTAACATACTTATCAGGAGCTGTCAGTCTGGCACAGAATTCAAGACTCTTCCTGCTCTGGAGGCTTCTTCCTAAATACATTTTTTCTCCATCATCTAGCTTTCTTGATAGCACTTATCTTCATCAGATTTACTTTTGCAAACAATTTACCTATAACAAAGGGCATTTGACTACAGCACCTCAGAGAAAACTCTTGCTTCTTCCTTTCTAAATAAGCAATTCCCACCATTTCCTACCGAAACCTTTGCAAAGTTAAAACACAATCTTTTCTAATAAGTCATTTTGTTCTTGTTTTATTATTTTTTTTATTTTTCCCCTCCTGATTCTGCAGTTGCTCTGCGGAGAGCAGCTTCAGCTTTGTTCTAATCTACCTGCTGTATCAGTAGCAGAGAGCAGCGTTTACCATTATTTCTGATGCAGAAATCTGTGTGCTCCCACTGACACATCTTCATTACTCCTTTTTGGACTAAACTGTGTCTAACTATTAATAGACTTTAACCTGCACAAAATCCTGGTGCTAAGATTTTGTCTGGCAGCAGATGGAGCAAGTATGTAGCTACACTTCTCACTCAGTTTCAATTTCAATGGACGGTAGTCCACTGGATTCAGATGTTCTCCCCGTGACCTACAGATTTCTCTGGACTAGTTTGATTCAATCAGTTCATTTTATTGTTTTGATTTGCACTTTCAGACACACTAGCCCATCCTTACACAGCTACAGCTGAAGAGACCCTGTTTTTTTTCTCTTCGGCTTTGTATCTGGTCTTACAAGCTCTATCATTAAATTCTGTTTATAAACTGGAGAGGCTTTGTAAAGAACATTGAGAAGGTTTTGCATGACTATCAGTTCAGCTGATATAGCCCTACGAAAAACTCAGAAAAGATATTTAAGGCAAAACAAATGTTCTTTGAGGGCTCAACTCAACCATCGTGGTCTTGCTCCAGTCTCTGGTAAGTGAGCAAGAAGTCAGGCCAAAAAAATCATGTTCAGAAAAACATTGCAAGGCTGTGATTTCATTCCTAGTGTTACCTTATGGTTTAAGTAGCTCCCTTGGCTCTTACACTTGTAGCAATTAGAATTTCCAGACAGCTCAGCGGCAGATATTCTAAGCTTTCTCTATATTGCAGCATTAACTGGCAGATGGCAGCCAATTCTTACCGCGAATGAATTAAATTCACTGCTCTAATATGTAGCTGTAAACCTAAAGACTAATTTAAAGCTCTCAGAATTTTCATTTTGCCTCTTACAGAAAGTTGCAAAGCATCAACAGCCAAACTACACAATGCACATCTCAATTTTCATCATGGTCTGACTTGCAGAAGGATACGCTTGTCCCCACGGTGCTGTTTCTGGATTTCGTGGATATTTTGTGCTGTTCTTCTAAACCTTTCCTCTTATGCTAGTCTTTTCAGCAATGAGCTTATTTAAATACAGGAGAACATTATCTACTGAAAAAGACTAAAACATAGTCTTCTTAAATTTCCACACCACCTGCTTGATCAGAATAGTGGAGCAGCAGACAAAGAAGGACCAACTACAGGATGTTCTTGATCCATTCAGTCACCTGAAGATGGAATGTTATCACGATTGTATCCTATACCACACAGAACAGATATCTCTTGCCATGACAATGAGAGCATTCAATATACTCACATTGCAAAAATTAAACCATATGTATGTCAAAGCTGACAGCTTCCCTTCATATGACCTGATGTCCATAGCAACAGCAGATAATTAGTAGTCTGAAAAAAATCAGAGCTCTTGGCCTCCTGTATTTTTGGTGCTGTTTTCTGTGAGCAGATATTCATTTTGAAGCTTAAAGTTACATTGTGGTATTGCTATACGATGCTGCATTATATGTTTCTTGCCTGCCTACTATTAAAAATTCACTAATGTAAATCCTGCCATTGCAATTAAATATATATTACAAATGCACAACTGTCTGTGCAAAAAGTTAGCTGGGCAAACAAGCAGTTGGATGCATTTTACACATGTAATTAGCTGACGCATCCAGACTTTCTGTCTGTTCCTGATTACTGTTGACTGCAGCCTGTATGCTCTTTCTATTCTTAACATAACCTCAACGCCCATCTACAAGGAAAACACCTGCTTTAGTAGCAATACTCAACTACTTTAAAATCTAGTATTACACAAAAATCGTAAGGACATAGCACACAATGAAGGAAAGAAAGGGTGAAGGTGAAACTTAGTAAACAGAATGGGAAATAGCTGTAATAATAGCCCGAGAGCTTTATTAAGCAAGCACTTTATTAAACTGCAGTGTACTACTTCACTGCTTTTAAAATATGTTAACACTATATCACAGTTCCCAGCAGCATGAAGTCTTTCCAGAAAATGTGTCATCACTGTATGGAGCATATTTTATAACCAGTATAAGTCTGTTTTATTATATCCAATAATATTTGTCTGAAATTCTAGGAAGTCTTCCCACAAAAGATAAGTAATAACCATATTTTAACCAACTGGCACTAAGTAAACCCTCCTTAACGCAGGAAAAAAATAACTTATTACACTAAAATGTCCTTAGTTCCATTTCTCCTCCCCACAAAGAATTTGGGAATAACATCTTCAAGTATCTCGTTCAAATATTAAGTAGCACAAAGACTTTCAATAATAAAGTGTTTAAATGTAGAGATTGGTCATGGAATTCAACTATACTTGCTAAAAGTAAGTAGAAAAATCTCGGAATCTTACACATTATGCTATTAAACCACAAAAAAATGAAAATTCTCCTAGCAAAATACACATGTCCTTTGTTTCATGTATCCACAAACATTCAGCAAAAAAAAAGATAAAAATGCTTTGTGCATCTGAAGTACAACAAAGTAATTTTCTTCACTTACCAGGCTTGGATTTCTGCTTTGTGATGTGCTTGTGATTGGTAAACGTTGCTCCGGTGCCTGGTACAACTGTTCCTTCCTCTAAGTCCGACTCTGGGATTGTAGCACAGCCACCTGGTTGAAATGCAAGAACATAATGGTGTTTATGTAACAATACAAGTTCATCAGTGCATGAGAAAGGAAAAGAGATGATAAATTAACTGGTACGAAATTCTGAAAATGTATAAAACTGCCAAAGCCTTTATTTCAAACTTGACAAAAAAATTCTGTGAGGGATAACTATAACTATTATTTAGATTACTGATTATGCCTTAATGACTTCTCTCTACTACTTAAACTGTTTTTTTTTTTTAAAAAAAGGAAAAAAAAAGGAGTCTGAATGTATGAAACCTACAAAGTATGCAAAACCGATTGCTGAATTTGTTCAATCAGTGTTGAATTTACAAGCTGGAAATAATTTGATCTGTGTAAAAAATCAGATCACTGGGAGCTAATTTTGTAATAAAAATAATTAAATGTGAATGAAATAACTTTACAAAGTCCACAAAGCTTATGAAGACTGTTAGCTTGCCATAGAGAATGACATATGGAGATTTTTTTGGATAGGCTATTAAACACATTTTTTTTAATTAGTGACAGATATGGAAACACAAGGATACTCTCACTGTTCAGTTACACACTTCATTGATAGTGCTTTTATTCTCCATGTGATCTTAGAATATATGAAATTACTGTTTCTTCATATTTTGCAATATTACCTTCTGAGCAACTCACACAGAGCACAATGATGCAAAGCTTTCTCTTCAAAGATGTTTAAATGATTATTTCTAAGAACTGAAGAAAGGCACAGTCCAGTACTACTATCAGCAGAAGACAGCTGTAGTGGTTTGCAATGGATGATGTGAATTTGTGGCAAACCAGCTGTGATCAGCACTCCAGAGAAACTGCAACTCTTCCACCACAGAAACGTGACCTTACGATGAGTACGTTGCTGACAATACAGCATATAGGCCAAGTCCTTAGTTTGCCACAGTTGTGATCTTTTCAGAGAATGGCAATATAAGAGGTTTTTGTCAGATCTACATGGATTTCAAAGGAAGGAATAGCTTGCCAGCCCAGCTTGAAGACCATGTTTTCCGGAACGCATTTGTCAATTAGTTCGTATTTCTTCATCTTTGTTTAAATATTCTTAGGAGCCCTTATTACAGCCTGGAACTTTGCTCAGCAGTTTTAGATTAGCACTTGATCAAAATCCCAATAAAGTGCATAAAAAGCTCCATGCCCAACTGCGAGCAAACATTCACCTGCTTTCAAATTTAGCTCTTATTTAAACATTTTGTTGGCCCAAGAGCTAAGTTTACATCTTAGTCTCTAGTCCTCCCAGGATTATCACTAGCAAGCAACAAATCCCTTTATTTACTGTCTTCTGAAATTATGTCCTTATAAACTGTAAATCAACTCCCAGTGGAAGAAAACACAGGCTTTTCTGCTTTACTGTTCTATTTTTAAAATAAGTGCTCAATTGCAGTCCCTATGACTTGGGTACCCAATTTTCAGCAAAACAGACTATTCTAACCGCAGAAATTAAAACGATACAACTTTTGTTAAAATAAAAGGTATCATCCCAACAATATTGGGCAGCCTGTTGCATTCTCAAGAAGGAAAGCTGCATTTTCTTCGGTGTTTTCAGAAACTCTGGTAAGACAATGCACAACAGACTACAGTAATGAACCACTTTTATTTCTATCATCTGAAGAACTGATACAGCATTTTTCATTTCTAGGGAAAACAGATGGTCAAGCTACTGATAGACAAACTGTCAGACAATTTAGGATATATCATGGGTTCACGTTTAACTTAAAGCAAGCAGTTTAATTAGAAAGAAGATTAGGAGTAAATGCGTCAACAATGTACACAGTGAGACGATCCACCACAATTTCAGGCATTTAGGGTACCCACTATGGAGTGGATAATTAGGATAATGCAGATAATATCTTCCTGATAAAATACATTAATACTGGAGTAGTGCCTGACACTGTAAATGTACATACACTCTAAATGAAAATAAATAATAACAAACTAATATTTCTGTTCCCACTTGCAAATTGTGACTAAAATGTAAACTATGATATCTGCTAAAATAGAAACCATTGCTTTAAAATTCGATTTAGATATTCATCATTCTTTTCAGATAAAATCTATCGTATTAAACAGAAACCTGTAAACATCGGGCACATTAAGGTCTCTCACACAAAAGACCTAATAAGAATAGTATCATATTTTAAAACATTTTATAACATTTGATATCATTACTAGTGAAAATTCACTTAGTCTATTAACATGTGATAAATTTCTGCATACAAATAAAAACTTTTACAAGAATTACTCTGAAACCTGAAATTCCTAACTTACGCAGCCTTAAGAACTACCGGCTTTTCATGTTGACAGTAACTGAGTAAGGTTTGGAAAAGGTCTGTTTGCCCTTACATATACCACACTACTTTCTGAAAGGATGCACGATTTCCTGCTCTCAAATTTGATGTCAGAAATTTGTTAAGATTTACCTGTCAACTAACACGATCAGAACATACCAAAACTAAAAGCAAAATTAACCTTCTGCACAACATTATTTTCCCGATATTGAGAATTGAAATTTTACCAACAACAGACTACATAACATACAAAGAGAGCACAGACAGACTATACGGAGCATTAGTATCAGCAGTACTTTCAATATTTTGAATAGTAGCTACTTCTGCTAACACTAATAGCTGGTGCACCTGATTTTTTAACACTTTTGTTCCATAAATACATTCAATATTCTGACAGCAGTATTCTCAGTGGGGCTCGATTTCACTGGGACCCTTGCTGCAGTAATTATTTCAATGAACTAGCAGATAAGAAAGAAATATAACAGTGATAATTTTATTGTTTTTAGGATACCAGGTATGTATGATGAAGATCTTTAAGACCATGATTTTTCTGTCCTCCTCTTCCCATCCCACTATTTTTTTTGTAACCGCAATTAGAATCTGCCGGACTATATTCCTTATATTACCCAGATGTTTAGAGCTAGGCAGGATGACCTGGACCCCCGTGTTTACATAATGAACTATACACAGAAATACAAGGAATATCAACTGCTACTACTGAAATCAATAGTAAATTCCCCTTTCATACTTCAAGGGGCCCAGTAACCCATCCTCAGGATGGACAGCACTGGCAACTGCTTTGAGTCCCCAGAGGAAAGGAGGTGTTGTGTACACAAGGGAATTGTCCTGTTCTGGAGAAAGCGTGAAGAAGGGGAAATAAGGCACAAATACACACCTGTGAATACAACATTTAAACCACATTATTTAGTTGAGACTTTACAATTCAAAAATATTTTATAATTCAAAAAACTAGAATGAAAGGAACTCATTTCATTTAGAACTCTATTTTTTTCAGCTTCATGCTGCTGAAGTTCTACTGAGAGCAAACAGACTCAGGGACTAACTGAATTTTAACTGAGAATTCACTCTAGATTCTAGTACATCTCTGTCTCCATATTAAAAGGTATCTATTGGGTGTCCCTTTTAGCAAGCATTTGCAATTTTTATCCATCTGGAGTCCCATGAAAATCACAACAGTATAATCATTCACAATCACTGATAATTATTTAAGTGAATGGTACGAAGCAGGAAAAGGGAAATATTTAAGGGAAAAAAAAGAAGGGAGCAGGGAAAGAGGCAGGAGTAGTACATAAATCTACAGACTGGAAATGATCCAGGTTGAGAATTTCTCCAGATGTCAGTCTGTAAACAGTGCTTCATAAAACGAATTTCACCATTAATTGTTGGAAGCAATAACGTCCAGAATTTTATATTTGTTTGACTCTTCTCCCTTTTTCTGTGTAGCTAAAATGCCTGTCTGACATCAGAGATTTTTTTATCAGTTATGACAAATCCAAGCTGCAAACTGTAGTCAGCAAAACTGTTTGATAGGGTACAACGTGCACAAAACTCACCTAACTGTGAACTTTGTTCACCAAAGGAAATGAGACTTCTCGTGCTCATTTTCACTATATCTGCTTTCGCAACACATTCAGTTCTTAAGTTGGAAAAAGACACACCCAAAGGAAACATAAACATGTAACACATACTTAAAGGTAAAGCACTGACAGTTTTCCTACAGGTTCCTATCACCATGTTTTTACGCATGTTTTAATATGACTCTAAAAACAGGAAAACGATAGTATACATCTGAAGAATAAAGGCACTTTCAGGGAAAGACTCTTTTAGCTTCCTCTCTATTAGTCAATCACAACCCAATCTACTCAGAAGTTTCCATTTTCCTCCCAAAATTAACTTTCTCGTAAGAGTCTTTATAGAACAGAGAGAGAGAAAAAAAAATCACGAGCAGTCTTTGGCAGCAAGAGAGTCAAGATGTGAATCTCTCTAAAAAGCAGTTTTTCATCCATGTACATACCATTCTATGATGGACATAATCTAAACAGCAAAGTTACTTCACAGAAAATTTCAAAACTATAGACCTATGCGTATGCAGTGTTTTTTTTTTAATACTGTCTGTAATGTTTAAGAAAGTGGATAGTAGAAATGCAGTCTAAGGCATTAGAGATGGTTCATTCTAAAACAGTTTTAGACAAAACAACTACTTCTCACTGACTCTGCTGGCAACATTTAACAAAGTCCTATGAATTTTATCAGAATCTGCTCAGCAAGAAGTAGCTTGCCTGCTTAAGTAAACACTTCACCATCTTTGTGGCTAGATAGTGCTAGTGCTGCTTCCCAGAAGAGAGGGAGAACAGTAAGAAAGTTTTCTACGGAAGAAAACACTACAGATTTGGAAGTGTAATGAGGTCTAGGCAAGACTGATCCACAGACTGGAACTGCACTGGAGCCCCACATTTGAATAACCATATGCTGGAAATGTAAGCATATTCCTGCCAAAAAAAAAAAAAAAAGAGAGAAGAAAAAAGCATAAGAAGGGAAAGAGAGAGGGAAAGCAAAGAAGAAAGGGAACGAAAAGAAAGAGGAAAGGGAAAGAGAGGGAGGTGGGAGTGAGAGAGGGGAAGAGGGAGAAGCGGCACAGCGCACAGCAAGCGCATTTGCACGGCTACAACTGGGCAGTCACAAAACTCTGTTTTTGTTCAGTAAGCCAGGTTGGACATAACCTGACCAAAAATATTTCTGTATGACATTCCATTAGAACAACAAACTCAATAATAAAATAAAAATCATATTGATGCACATACAGCCCCAGGTCATCATAGGTCACCAAAAATTATTTTCAGTACAAGGGAGCACGCAGGAACACACCAGGCTGTTGTTCTGCTTGACCCTGGTTATGCAGAAATGTTTGTTAAGGAAAACACCCGTTCAGAATTTCCCTAGTTTATCCTGCAACAAGTTTCAATTACTGAGAGCTACACAAAGTTAATTTGCACCAATTGTGTAACTTCTGATGATCTGCACATTCAAATATTTCGAAAGTGCCTGAATTTGTAAAATCTTGACGTAGGAAGTGGGGGGTACTTTGACAGTACAGTCTCTTTATGCCAGCAGCTATGCCATTTGAATTGTCAGACTGTCTTGGCCATTTTCCAGGATGCCATTCCTAGAATGGCATTGGGAAACACATTGCTAAGAACAGATCTGACAGATGTTTTTGTTAAAGAAGCATTACTGGACATTGAGCCAAGCATACCATCAAAATGAACGTTCAGTAGTACCCTTACCAAAGCAGGACTGAGAAAAGAATAGCAGTAAACTATATAAAGTCATTCAGCATTTACCAAAAGTCACTTCTTAATCACTATGAACAGGAAACACAAATCTGCTGTTTCATCTAACAACACATTCACCTGCTGAGCTCGGACTGGTCAAAAAATGTGCTCTTTGCGTCCTGATCTGTGCTGGGAGAAGTAATTATTACTCAGTTGTGTAGTTCTTGGAGGACTTCCATCTCCCTTTATGTAACAGTATAAAAAAATGGGTTATATCATGGGCTTTTCAAGGGGAACAGCAACCCTTGACAAACACCAGAACAATACAAATCATTGTAATTTTTTTGGAAGTACACTGTCTAACATAACACCTGGTGCTCTGACTGGGATTCATGCCTTCTTCCCCTTCTATTCACTGCCTCTTTAACTGCAGACACATTTAGCATAGTTGTACAGGATTTTCTTTCAAATGCATAAATACTGCAATAGCACAAGCTACATTGTCATCAAGATATTTTCAAGACAGCTTTCTTCAGTAATATAAACTCTATTTGATACCCTTTTTGGGAGCTAGACGAGGAATGTGCAAGAATTTTGTTGTTACTGGTCTTATTTTACATGCATTCATTTTGTGCATGTATATGTGTGTGTGTGTGTGTGTGAAATATATATTACATTGCATCAAATTTAGTGTTTTCAGTAGCACATTTTTCCAGTGTCATTGAGATTGTATTTAATGTATTCTTTCGGTAATGCAGGGTGGTAAGGCAGGTAGATCTTTAGAAATCATTAAATTACATCTAAAAATTAAATAGGCAGTGTTCCCTTTGATAAAGATGCACACATGTGCACTATATATATACATATGCATGTGTGTATGAATACATACAAACCAGAAATTTGGGGCTTACTAATGAAGAAAGTATATGTCCTTATTCCCTACAGAGAAAATTTGCAGAGGTATTAGATATTTTCTGTTTGTATGCAATGTAAGAGATACTTAAGAGTGTCTTGAAGTGTTCTGCAGTACATTTGCACCTCACACCTTTAAAATGAGTATTCCTTCATTTGCTTCATTAGCATTAGCAAGGCACAGATAGCTACCTATCCTCAAGAGCACAGAGAAATATTAACCTAGGTAAAACATATATATATTAACAAGCCATTAATGATAAAAGGAAACTCAGAAATAGAGGTTATTAAAATCAGATTTTTGACATGGCTGTGAATGTAAAAAAGTGATACGGTAATTTGCTATGCAGGTTCTTTTGGATGCGTTAGAATAGCCCAGGAATAGTCAGATGGATGCATAATGAAAGGCTTATTTCTTATCAAGGTAAGAAAGAGAGTGAAATCAAAGAAAAAGTATTTGAGATAGATGGTAATATGTGAGTTTGGGCAACAGAAAAGAGGAACAAAAACTACTGATATCAGATGCACAGTCAGATATACTGTGGATAACAGAGGATGGTAGAAAAGTAATTGGGAACCAAATGCAGATACTGAAAGATATATGCTCTGAAGGCAAAATTTTAAATGGCACAGTAATACTGCATAGTAGAAAAGTGATGGGCCATTGAAAGAGTAGTACCAGAACTGATTAATTCGGAAAAAAGATTAGAGTGGCTTACTGAAAGTAGTGTCAAACCCTAGCTATAAACCAACAGCAACAGATCATAATGCTTTACCATAAAGAAACAGCAGCGGCTTTAATAAAAAAGGATACAAAAGTCATAGAAGTGATTGGGATTAAAAAACAAATGAACAAAAAATAAAATGTCCCAATGTGATTGTGATGACCATGAAAAAAGTAAATGCAATTCTGAAATCCATCTGGGTTGAACACACCTGGAATGCTGTGTTCAATTCTTGTTACCATGTTCACAAAAGATCAAATCAATTTGAAACAAATGTAGTAAAATATTACTAAGATAATGCAGAAACAACCTAATTTAACAATAAGAGATAAAGGATCATTCTTTCTAAGCCAAGAGGACTGAAGACAGAATGGGCTCTTTTTAATCAATAATACAACTAGGACAAAAATCTTTTACCTCAGTAAAATAAAGGACATTCTTGAAACAAGAAGGAACTGATCATAAATTATTTTTGAATTAAAATTAGAAGGTTCCCAACCCATGAGAAAGGCAAGGGGCTTACAGACACCCCAAATAGAACTTGTAGAGGTAAACAACTCCAATGTGTTTCAATTTAATGGGATCAAATAACACTATCCTAGCACAGAATTTCGGTACTCTGAATCGGGAATTTCTTTGCTATCCTTCTCCCTCCCTCTCCCCATCCTCCCCAGCCCACAAATGAAAAATGCAAGGGATACACGACAAAGCAGATACTGTCTTTGCTACTAGTGTTTTGTAATTATCCAATTACGTGTTATCTAACAATTACTAGTTATCTAATCATTAGAATACTAAGCTCATTAGTATTCTCTATTTTATCCAACAATAATGTCCTGGAAAATTCAAAGACAACAATAGATGCAGAATAAAAGAAAGACTATTTATTTACTTTAATTAATTGTATCAAATAATCAATTAGTTCAATAGAAAATAATTTTTAAAGTGTATAAATTCTGGAACCACAGCAGCATTAAAACCTTTTGCTGACGCCAGCAGAGATGCTGTGTAGATGTGTGCTGTAGTTCTGACAATTGTGGTTTTCTAAAGTATTTGGTAAGCAAACTTCATGCATTAATATAAGAATGGACATTTAACAATAAAAATATAGAAATGTCACATGCAGAAATTCAATACAAATAATCAGACATTATAGTTGTATAAAGGCCTATACTCTCTTCTCTATATTCAGATAACGCTACTGCTTTGTCACCAATTGTACTGAGAGCTAAGAATTAATCAAATGGTAATGATGAATTGTGTTTTTTCTAATATTGTAATAAACCGTGATCTATATTTGCTTTAATCCTCTTAGTACTTAACACTTTATTTACTGTCTTCTCCACTTATCAAATTAATCCAAATGTTAACTTGTGTTTAGTCAACTCTTCACAAAGCTAAAACCTGTGCCACTGCTTTTAGGAGAAAAAGAAAAGTGTCATCCCTGGCACCAACACTTTGAGGCAGAACCTGAATACTGTTTTACTGTGCAAAAGCCTGCAGCAAACATCATTATTTTGGCAGGTGTAAAAATAACTGAAAGTTAAAAAGGCCATGAACATCAATAAAAAAAGTTTTATATTTCTGAAACAAAAAAGTACCTTTGATTACTTTTACTATCATTCAATTAGTTTATTTGGAGGAAATAAGCCTATTTGGAGCACAGAACTTAAAACTACATTTTCTCCTGCTAACGCAGAGATTTCTCTTTCATTAGTGCAACTCCTTCCTACCCAGCAAATTTTATTTTAGAAAGTGCATCCACTTTCTAGGTTTTCAAGACTTTCAAGATTTTCAAGAGTTACTACACAACTGTATGTAAATCATATGCAACTTTGTTAATGCCAGTGGTGTTTAAATGTTATGAAAATGATAAAATTGAAAATCAAAATTGATGTTTGGGTATTTCTTGTTGCTTAAGAATGAAGGACTTAACAATTCACAGAAGCAAATATTTTGCGCAGTACTTACTGCCTGAAACATCAGACATCTGCAGACATGAGATATTGTGCTCTCAAAAATCTCTAACCGCTTGGGAGAACCTTGACGGTGAGCTTTTTGGACAAGAGGGAGAGCTTTACCTTGGCTAATATCATCAAATGAATTACACCCACAAGAAGATAAAGAATATTTAAGGAGAAATATGTTCAAATCCAACCTGCTCTTTTTGGCAAAACCATGTCTGTTTTTATAATACAAGGCTAAGTCTGAAACAAAGCAGCTTTTTTATAGGGGAAAGAACAGGATTAACTGTACTGTTTCATCCTTTTAAAAAAGTTGACAGTGCTGCTACTGTCCAGAATAATAAATTAAGTGACCAAGCAAGTGGAATGAGATGCTTTCAAGATCTATTTATATGCTGTATGCCTTAACTCTCTAAATCAATTCTCTGATTTTTAAGAATCATCTTTTACCTTGACTAGGAGGATGGATTACTCATTTTAAAAACAATTTTGATAACTATTACAGAATCCCCCGAAATCCGCTAAAGCAGAAGGTAAAAGTTCTATGATAAGGGCAGCCCTCTTCCCTTCAAACCCAAATTATATTTTTATTGTATCTGTACAACATATATGCATAAATTAAAGTCTATGGCAATTTAAACCTTGTAACATATAGCTTAAATAAAATATAACTTATATAAAAGTAATTAGGAAATCTGTACAACCATCTTTAAGGAGGCTACAAGCAGAAGAAAGCCATCTGAAGACTAAAGGAACAAATAAGCTATCCAAGATATACAATAAAAATACTAGTCAAGTAACTTGAAACTGAAGAAAAGAAGGAATGGAAATGAGAGTCTTTCACCTTCCTTTGTCCAGTCACAACAATTAATAAACAAAAGGGAAAAAAAAAGGTCTTGGGACCTATTTTTACTGATTTGTGCAATATTATTCCATTTTTGTATATGTATTTTTAAGTGAAAAAAAAATCTTATCTTTAAAACTTATCTATAGCCAGTCAGCTGAAACTTCACTAAAATAGGAAGCTTATTTTACTATCCCAGTTTCGGGATGCCTTTGCCTCTTCTGCACTAGCGGAAGCCATGTGCTATGTTCAGATCTGGACAGCCACCTAGCTGAAAATTAACCCGACAGAAAAATGCACAAAGGCAAACATATGAGAATCATAGTGTGATTTATTGCAATGGATCTCCGAGGTCATTTAGTCCAGCTCCCTGACCAAAATAGGTTGAGTTAGGTCATGTTGCTTGGGAACATATTCAGCCAAATTCTGAATATCTCCAAGACAGAGATTCCACAGCTTCTCTGCACACTCTGTTTCAAAATTTGATGCAGCAAAAAAATAAAATAATAATAAAAAAAATACCATATAATACCTAACAGGATTTGCCAGCATTCCAACTTCTGTCCACTACCTCTTCTCCCACTCCTGCACCTTTAAGAAGAGTAAGGCTCCATCTTCTTCAAGCCTTAACAAATCCTTCATGATAGGATGATGAAAGAGGAAATATAACTCCACTAATGGAACAAAAGTGGATATAAAGCAGTCATTGCATCCCTTAAATTGAGGGACCTCACTGCTTCTGCAATAATCACAACCCAGTATATACCAAACAACATGTACAAAGAACAACAGTTTTCCTCTGCTTTGCTTTCATGCTGATGAAAAAGCTAGCGAGACAGAAATCTGAGAAAGAAATGTCTCCTGGTGGACATGGTAGCCAAAAGAAGCTCTTAGGCATGCAGCAAGTTCAATGCTGGCCCAACGAAAACGTCTGAGAGCATTTCCCACCATTGAAATGAAGCAATAAGAAAGTGTGTAGAGCACAGGTCATTTATTTTAGATGGTAAAGTATTAATCACATTGTTCATTGCATAGTCTCATTCTGGCCTTCTTTTGTTATAATCAAAATTACTTTCTCATCAGTAACTAATGCTCCGCATGCTTCAAGACACAACAGTTTATGGATCCACTCTGAATCTTTTCTGTTTCTGCAACAAACCTCAAAAATTATCTTGACTTTTGATTTACATAGATAAATTTACTAACTTGATGCACACACCACTAACGACCAAGGATACATTTTATTAGTCAAGAGTGCCCTCTTGGTCTAATCTGGCCATGTCTATAATATGAAGTGAAGCAGAGCAATAGCAGGATATCTACGGAGTGAAACAGCTGATGTTGAGGTTCGGTGTTCACGCTGTTCATATTTTACAAGTTTTATTCTGACCTGATGTATAGACCGAATGTCTATGCAAAGTTGCAGCACATTTGTCAGAGCAGGAGGGAACACAGTAGGTATCCTTCAAGAACCCTATCCCAGTCTACTGTTCCCTCAATTTTTCTGAGGCTTTTAAAATTTTGTTTATGTTTTCACACTTAACAAATCAAGTCATTCTCTCCTTCTCGTGTAGCATTTATAAAATGAAATAAGCACCTAAAATGCAACACACTCCTCAAGACTCCAAAATGGACAGAAATATGAGTATGTGATAATACAATATAGGATTTTTTAAAATTAACAAAGCTTCTTCTAACCGAGCAATCATTTCAACACATGTTCATAAAGTTCTCTTACGCATCCAAGCTTAAGCCAAAGCACACAATTCAACTGGAAAATTTCCTTGATATTAGCAAACTTGCCTTTAAACTCACTTTCAGAAAACCACAATTCGGGATCCCAGAAGCGTTAAGCTTCACCCTCTTCTGCAACAGGAGGTAGGTACAGCAGGGTGACAGGTTGAAGCAACGTTATTACCTTTCTGGCTTCTCTTGCGCTATGCTCTAATGTCAGTGCTCATGAAAAGTCATGAACAGAAATAATTGAAAGAATAATGAATTCAGTACTTGAAATGACCCGGTTCTGCCCCAGCCTCCAGCAGGGACCAGGGTCGATACAGCAGGGCAGAGCAGTACAGGCTTCGCGTCCCTGCGCATCCCTCTCTTCACAATGACCAATACTGTGCTACCTTGATGAATTATTTGAGAATACTCCCACCTACTGATACCATATGTACACTAACTGCCATGTCACAGATAAATTCTAGTAATAGTAATATTAAATAGAAGATAAAGGGACTAAAAGATCATTGCTATTAAGCACCACAACATGTACGTTAGCACACTAATTACACTTCCTTCACATGCAGAAAAATTCTTTTTGTCAGAAAGACTAAACAAGAAATCCCATCAACTGAGTATGGGTTTTCCCTTTCCAAATGACCTAGGACTAAAACAGAGACTAGAAAAGACATTGCCTAGAAAATAATTTCTCTAAATGGGGTTACTCAAATCCAGATTCAGTTTCCGCTAGGTAGTCAAATAGCCTGTATGTAGAATAACTTCAGCTGGCACCAGGCTTAATGCTTTCTTTATTGATCTACCCGTAGTTTAAGTGCACACACAAGGGTATGGATTGTTAAACAATTCTTTTTAGTCTATCATTGACTATGGAAATCTTATACAGACCGCCGCATCATCTGCACTTTCTCAAACGTGAAGGGCTACTTACAGCTGGCTGTTCCTTTTATCCTACAAATCCTGAAACACTTGTGGTATTTTTTGAGCGCTGCCTAAGTGGCTGAATTTGTTAAGAACCAATTATGCAAGACATGCTCTTTGTTACAGCCTATATTGTAAGCAATAAATTTGCTTTGTATTTGATTTACTTCTTGTTGTAACAAGGTACATTTAAATTCTTTGTAGTACCCCTCCTCCCCAAGTTCTTTAGCTTCTCCTCATTTAAAGACTTCAACCAAAAAAAGATAAACACAAGGCGGAAGTTAATGTTTTAAATTCATATTTTGTGGCAGTGGTTAACAGTCAGTATTTATAAAGGGCTTGGTACATCGTGCTGAGTGGAAATAAATAGGAATAAATCAATACAATTTTAATATTTTCAGTATACTTTTATCTCATGAAAACAAGAGGATAGCATCCCTTCATTGTGCCAAAATTGCGCCAAAAAAACCTTTTATAATTTATCTTTGTGTTCTTTTTTCCTCCTAAAATACAATTCAGTACTTGTGTTTTCCTTTTTACTAGCACTAAATTTGCAGCAGATAATGGCAAAATAAACATCACCTGTTCCTTCCTTTCTGTCCAAACACGCAAGGAAGCCCTGTCTGAAGCACTGAATTCAAACTGTGAAGCAAACCTTTAGAAGTACTTACAGTGTTCTTCTTACATGCTCTGCTAAGTCAGCAGGTTAGCATTTCTAGGTGAATGAGTAGAACAATAACATACACTGCTGTTAAACTCATGGGACAAAGCCTGGCTGAATCAAGTCAATGGCAAAATTCCCAGTGTCTTCAGTGGGGCCAGGATTTCTCCCTTATCTTGCCGATCAAAACAATTTTTTCACTGTTCAGAAGGACCAGATTGCTGTGCCAACCAAGCCTTTCTTTAACGTAGTCTGTCATGCCGAATTTTAAACTGTATATACCTCTGTAAATATTCCTTTTTCTTTCTACCAAGGTAAACTGTTGACTTGCCAAAAATATTATGACATAATCAAACAGCACACACAACAAAGATCCTCCTTTCATCTTAGCAGAGTGCCAGATGGACCAGGGTAGCTAGTGGAAAACACTCTCTCCAAAGTATAACCTTACACTGATCTGCAAATAAACAATTATCACTCCCTCACCACTCATGGTCCAACCTACTGAAGTGGCAAACCTGCATTAAAGAAAGGACAGGTTTGACCCACAAAGTGCTTTATCTGTTTGGCAGTGACACGTTGCAGAAAGCTTCAGTGAACCAAAGAGCAAACATTCAAAGTAGCAGCATCATCTACACAGTGCATACCAACCCTGAGAGCAGACTACCCATGAATATTAAAACACCTTCTATAGTTCTTCCCATTGCTTGTGTAGTTATAATAATCAAAACGATCGCATGTATTTGCGATTCAATAGCCAGAGAGAATCGAGTCAGCCCCATGCGAATCAACCTTACACTGAACTAGAGTAACACCTTTTTACATGTGCTGCAAATGGGACCAAAAGCAAAGGCACTGTTTTGACAGAAAGATGCTTACAACTTTTATTTTGAAATATTTGTGAAATCTGCTCTAAGAAGATCATACAACAAGCATATTTTCCTCAATAACTAAATGAAATAATAAAATAATCAAATTTGTGAATTTGGTCTCCTCACATGTGACAAGTAATGCAGAATAATTAATTCTGTTGATATACTGCCTCTGTGGGAATCATATGAGCCTGTTATACTTTCAGAAGTACTTTTAGCTTAGACTACTGGGTTTCCTTATGCTCCTATGATTTTTTTTTTTTAATCTATAACATGCAACACAGCTCTTGCTAAATCCAAACCTCTCTAATTCCCTCATCATAAGATTTCTGGGTTGATTCTACTTCACATAACTCTTTAGAATTTCATTCTTCTCAACAGTTTATGCTAGCAAATAATCAAACCCAGCATCTCTAACACCATAATATACTCCACGGACTACAGTCAGTGCTTAACTGCTTAATTTCTGTCAAATTATTGCCTGATTTATTGATACTCTGATTCAAATGAGAATGCCAGTTTATAACTTCACTTAAGTATCCTTGAACAGCAATTTAATACACCTAATAACTACTTTGGTTACAGATAAACTCTCAATTTTAGAGAATACAAAACCAAGAAGAGCTACTAAAATTTATCTGAATAGATTTTAAGGCCAGAAAGAATCCATCTGACCATTTAGTTAGACTTCACCTTTACATGTCCTCACTAATTCTTAAATGTAAGCATCCATTTATTTCTAAACTGCTTTTAAAAATGTCATCAGCAATTCTTTCTGCTAAAAAAAAAAAAAAAACACAACTTTTTAACTCAAAGTTTCATTTGAAAAAACAAGTGCTAAAAGAGACACATACTTATCAGTACTGTGATACAGTTTAAAAAACACATCATGAAAGATTTCTCAGTGTGGCTATAAAATTTAATATAGTTCAGCACCACATAACTTACATAACAGAAAAAAGAAAGAAGGTTGTTCATAATATTTATTACCGTCTAGCTGCACTATTTCTGTTCAGTCATCCATCTGAATTAAGGCATCCTTCATCATCCATACACATCAGATCCTCTCTTTGATCTCTAATGGCAAATTTAAGGGCTGAGTAGATGTTCTTTGAAATGCACAGAGTGGCACAGCTGCTTATTGTTACACTGAAGACAGTATGTCATTAAAATGGAAATTCAATTAATACAGTAGAACATCCCCCTAATCATATCCCATCTTTGAAGTTACACCACTTTCAGTGACAACTAATTTCCAGTTAACTATTTTTTTTTTCTCCTCTCTTCTCCAAGTAGAATAATATCAAAGTTTTGGTTAAGGTCAAAATTAATAAAAACACATCTTTCATCAAAATACAGAGATCAACAGGCAACCAACACAGCTGTGGTATTTGCACTTACAGTACATTGCAGACACTCAGAGATGCATCTTTCCATGTTAATCACATGAAATTCATCAAGCCTGCAATTTTCACTAGTTTACTGAAAATTGTTATAGTCCTACAAGAGCCTACTTGAAAAATGTTTCAATAACTACACATTATATTAGTGTTTTAGTAACATTTTAATAAGGGAATGTCAACTGAATCTTTGCCTTAAAACACATCTGAACCAAATGAAAATCTTTGTTATTCCAATTTACATAGCTTTTTGCTTTTGCTTGCTCCATATCAATGCTGTTTGAGGTTCAGCCAATAGTACAATATATATACTTTTTTGAGGAATTTTCACTATCTGCCAGTATCATAAAGCACCTCATGTTTGATTTCATTAGATTTTCCAGCTCAAAAGGCAGATCAAAGTGCTAGAACTGGGTGAATCTGAATAAACTCAAGGGAAAGGGAAATCTGAAATTATGGACTTCAGCTGAGCATATTAACCATCCACCCCAGCTTCATGAGCAGCCTAAAAGCTGGTTGCTCACAAAGCTGTACAGTAAAAGCTGTGACTTGTCTTCAAAAATGCTCTAGCTCTTTAAAAATAAGGAAAAAAAAAAAAGTAATACTGACTCTGCACAAATTTGTAACACACACAACCACTCAGATTCATGATGAGGTCTGTGCTTACTCTCCTTGTGAAAAAGCAATCAAGACCATGGGCACAAGTCTCTGTCAATTCACAGTGTTACCTCCTGAAGAGTTTTACCACCACAGATTTGTGTCTTACCAGTGCTAAAGGTGATTGCTGAAAAAAAATCAAAAGGGAAAAGGATTCTGCACCCCAGTGACTAGCACTCCTCGCCCAACATGCTACCTTGAAACAACTTTACTTTCACGTTGATATTCAAAGGATACGTGCCTTGTTGAGGCACAAACCATCCTCCATGATCTCTAAAACCCAGTCTGTCCCATCACAGCTATTAACTACACTGATCCAACCAGCCAGAGGGAGCGAAACCCTCCCTGTAGGGCTGCACAGACCTCATGTCACACCATGCTCCCTGAAGTCTGAGATCTGTCCCTCAGAGTGGTGCAGTTAACCTCAGCGAAGTATTCTTTAATTGTAGTGTAGCTTTTAGCTGTAGTAAGAAATTTCTTTACTAGCAGACAGTCTCTTTTAAGCAGACTCTCTTATATCCACAACCTAAAGTAATTTGTCATTTTTAAGCTCTGTTATCATGAATTTATACATGTTAAATATAATCTTTCTGGTATGGAATTTGTTACATTTGGTTTAAGACTCAGAGTAACTTCTGCTTCAAATACTAAAGCAAGGTCTCTTACCTACTAAAGTTATAAGGTTTTTTTGTTTTGTTTTAAAAAGCATTAGGAACTTTTTTTGTGTGCAGATCAACCAGCTGTACTTTGCAAGCAAAACTTTTCCAAGTGCCTGGTCTCTGCAGATTTTTGGCAAATCTGTCTGAAAAGGAAAAAAAAAAAAAAAAAAAAAGGAAAAAAAAAAACTAGGAGCCAGAGCCAAAGCTGACTGAAGTCAATGGAAAAACTCCCATAGATTTCATCAGGTTTTGGATTAGGCCCTAAAAGAGTCTGAAGTAATTGAAAAATCAATTCTGCATGTACCAAATATGAAATTTTCACTAGTTTTAGATTTATTAGACTCCTTTATGGCAATCTGGAAGAACAAATCCATTACAGCTGGTATTAGTGATGTAGATGTGGTTTTGCATTGCTAATTCACCATAGAGTTCCACAGACTCTTACATTTTTTATCATACAACACTACAAGTAAAGAAAGAAATCAACATACAAACACTTTTACTTCCTTTTAAAAAGGCCTATTAATACCATCATAGTTCAAGTGATTGTTTTAAATTCTGAGGAATAAAAAAAAAAAAAACACAGTTTTCCTTCAAATGTTCATCTATTCAATGATCATGCAAGAGAAGATTCAGGTTTACTTAATCTAGTTGTTCCTCCCCCCAAAAAAAAAGAAGTGCAAAATGTCCGAGATCAACAGGCCACAGCATCATCTGATGTGCAACCAGTTAAATTTCTGCTGACTCAAGGTTGTTACTTCCAGTCACAACAAACTCAGGTGAAAGCCATTAGCATATTTTGTCTTGAGCAATATATGATGTAAAAGAAATGCTTACAAGTCAATTTAAGAGAAATACATATTTTTAAAAAAAGACAATAAAAAATAAGAAAAGGACCTGCAAATCATTCCCTTCCCGCTCTCCTCCCATTCCTCTAATTGCTCTTTCCCAAACCTTCTTGTGGATAAACGTGCTTTGTCATGGGCTGTGTTTATAAAAAGTAGATAATTGCAGTAATTTTGCAATGGTGTTATTTGTCATAAATAGTGGCTGGAAAGGAGAAGGAACATGTCATCTAAAGTGCAGGGTTAATTCTGCTCTTCAAATACCTGTAACTTCTGTATTATTACTGAGGCTCACTTGCTTTCACAGATGTTCTTGAAACATCACAGAAAAACAAATTTAACTGAACCAAGGAAAACCTGCTAAAACCCAAACCCAAAGGAAACCCAAAGGATGACTGAACATGCAGACACTCATTAGTAGTACACCTTCAAATAAAGGATTATGTTGTATTATTATAGTAAACACTTGGCTTTCTTTAAAAATAGATTACATCACTTGTTACAACTTCTTAAAAACTACCTAGGCTTTATTTATTTATTTATTTTTACTTACTGCTGTTGAGTTTTCTGAAATGGAAGGCCAGGAACTATACATTTTTTCCTTTAGCAACACACCTCTTTTCTATAATTTTAAGCAATTAAGTTGCTGGTGAAGATTAGAGAATTCTACTTCCACTTGTGGTGTCTTATTCAAAAAGAATTAGAAAATAAAGGTCAATGACAAGGATGATCATTAGGGAAATTCTTTCAACAGACAATTATTTTCACCGAAACCATAACTCAATAAGATGAATCACTTGTGACCACTTATACTTAAGCAGAATATATTAAAATTTAATGGATTTCAATGCAAAGAGCCAGCAATAGAATTCTGTACACCAAGGCACTAATGTGTTGATCCCAACTGTACTTAGACGAGGCAAGTTGGAATTGCCGTGCTGCCAGATAAATTTCATAGTACTACAAATGAATGAATCCCAAATCTCAGGCGGGATTTATTTTTTATTTAATATGCATGACATTTTCCTCTCTAAATTATTCATTTTTTAAATGTTACTGCTTTAGCCATCTTAACCTTTATACTCCTTCACTTTCTGTTTTTTTGCCAACTGTAAAATCAACTGAGAAGCGGAGAGTTTCCCAACACTGTAATAAAAAGCCTATTACCATCCTGCATGCTCATGTGGCCTGCAGAAGGATACCCTTCCATCTTGTTTTGCTTCTTGTCACAATAATGGAATCTTGAAAAAAATGATATAAACAAAAGCTACATATGTAACATGAAATAGTCAAATGAGACTTGCAGAGCACCATGAAACCAAGCGCTACAAGTGTCCTGAAAAATTAAATGCATTTTTTTTTCAATCAAGATCTTACTTTCAGTTAAACAAAAAAAAAAAAAAGACACAACTGTTTCTTCACTCCTTTTTTTATCCTGAAAAATCCCTATAATCCCTGAAAATCAACCACTTGAATAAAGTTGTTAACTGACTCCAGTAGACTAATGGAGTTTGACTAAAATTATGCAAATGAAGCACCTTCAGAGACTTCAGAGACTTCAGAGACTTCACTCTGTCTTCCTGTGTCTGGCGACCAGTTTTCCATTTTTAAATGTGATCACAGAATGATATAGCAAGAGGCTGAAGCTGGCTTATGAAGATCTTATACTTGTATCCTCTCTTTTGAGCATAAAAGAGATAAAACAACTGTATGTAGCAGCTAGGGCATTTTATTTGAATATATATAAGACTGTGAGGCATTATATTTGAGTTCTATTTACACAGGTGCTATTGGCTCATGGTATTACCTTGGGCAAGTCACTTCACTTGTGCATAGCTTCATTTTCCCTTTTACAGAATTAAACTACCACACTTACTAAAACAATAGCAAGTTACAATGGAACTAAAAATTATAAAGACTAAAGATTCATATCAGAGAGCCAAAGAATCAATGTTTCTGGCTCCACTAAACTGTTCTTAAGCCTTTCTTGAGCAACCACAAGACCTTGTTCCTGTAAGCACTCCCAAACTCTCCCTAATGATTTGCTACTCCCCTTCCTTTTCAGTAAACCAGCTTTTTGGAGCAAGAGGCATATTTTAGTCTCAAAATAGAACTCAAATAAATTGTTTAAAATATTTGATATGCTGTTGTTTAAAATGTTGGTTTGATATGTTATTATCTGCTTATTTCTAGTATTTTAAATTAAGATAAACCATTCATCATGACCAGCTGGTAAATTACTGCAAAAATACTTTAAGTGTGGAGCAACAGAAGTTCGCAGTGGATATTTTAAAGTCATGTTAGAGTTACACCACCCTATCACGTTGCATTATACACCATATCATGTCTCAGTGTTAGCTGGCATGACACAACATAACAGAAGTGCATGACAGAGGGGCTGGAAGAGCTACGACGACTTCTTTGTTCGTGTGTGATTATTATCTGCAATTAGCTGCAGAGAAGAAAGTTATATTTAAACTGGTTCAACAGTTCAGCCTGCACAGAGCTGCACAAAGTGGATAGAGAAGCACACAATGATCACAGTATTTATGGGTTTAGTCTCAGTGATGCCTTTGTCAAACCTTGCTTGAGCCTCACTGCTCGATAGAGCCACTCTAGACCTGCAGGGTTTCCTCTGCAATGACTGCTTGGGGCCACCCAGGTTGGCACTGGTAAAGCTCCAGTCAACCAGGAAAATGGTCCTGTCCTTCACCGCTGCCTCTTGCGGTCACAGACTTCTGCACTCTCGGGCGGGTGGCGACAACGTTGCTCATTCTTGACCATGGCAGTGAAAAAAAATACCTAAGTTGCACAGACTTCAAAGGGCACCGTACAGAGAAAGAAACTGGTGAAGTATGATACAGAAACATGAGAAAAAGTAAACTAGAAAAGGAAATAATTAAGAAAAGACAAAGAAAACAGAATGAAGTGGAGCCATACGGGTAAGAAGGATCTTTACTGTAAGGATGATTTAGATGGAGGAGAGGAAAAAGTGCACATTTTACCCAATGTATACGCTAGCCTTTGCCAAGGGAGAGAAAGCAAGGAAAGATTGAAAAGAGATATGGTGATGATTGGACTGCTTTATTTTCAAAAAAAGCTGAATATCTTTGAAAGTGAGAGAAGCAAACATTGGTTTGTTTTAATGCACAGCTTCCTCAAACGGGGAAGGCTTTACAGGGAAAGAGAATAAAAATAGGTACCTGATAAAATATAAACACATAATTTTCAGATCATGTAAAAATGTCTTAAGCAAATGAAGGCTAATACTTTATGATGATATAGCCAAAAATATTAGAATGTTAGAAACGCATCTTACTGCTTAAAAGCAGATTTCTATCTTTAAATATCATCTCAGATGTAAAAAATAAATTAAGAATATAAAAGTGTTACGAAAATCATACATAATACACACAATACTTAAACTGAAAGAGAAGTTTTCAAACTGTGATCAGTAGGCTCTGGCCATTTATGGAATACTTGCTAGTTATTCAGATGAATTGCCTAGTCCTCTGTACTGTCTTCCCCATGTTATTAAACAACATTATTCTAACTTTTCCAGGAAATATATATATACACACACACTATAGTTGCTGCTGAGGTACCATTACGATTACAGAGAGGTGCTCCGTACTTACGCGACTAAAAACACCAGGTACCGCATTTCAGAAAATATTCTGTATGAAAGTTCACACTATAAAGTTTGAGAATATATGAGCTTTACTGCTGATTCCTTTCCCCTAATGACACCAATGAAGAAATTTCCAATTCAAAGGATGAGATGAAATTTCAAGCAAAAAGGAAAAAACCTATTATTCTTCTTATGGAAGGTTCTTGGTGCACTAAAATTCTACAGCAATATTTACACTCTCTATAAAAAATGAATATTGCTCTTCTAGCAACTTAAAAGCATGTGTTTTTACAATTAGACCTGGCGTTCTTTCCACTTTGGAAAACAGAAGGAGTAAGGAAGATAGAGAAATCATCCTGAAAAGAAGACTAAGAGAACTTGGGCACAATTGCAACGGAATAGGAAGGTCCTGAAGAGACCTAATAACAATCTATCAGTCTAACAGGTGTAAGGAGGTGGCATTACTTGCCACATCTCCCTTCCATATTAGGATCACAAGAAACTGGAGTGATTGCAGGTAAGGCGATAAATAAAGTTTTAGGAAAACATCCCTATAAGGCCAGTCTGTCATATAAACTATTAAGAGAGAGTGTTCAACCTTGTGCAAGGGGCAGTTTGGATAAGCATCTGCCAAGGATATTCTAGATACATTTCTCTAGCCAACACATAAAAGGCACAATCATGCAGCTGGAGTGCTTTCTGGCTCTACATTCATACAAACCTTGAACACAACCATATTGACAGGAAAATATTTGCAAATTCTATTTCCTGAATACAATATAGTCCCATATTTCCTTATCATGACAGGTCTGGAGACTCAGTTTGACCTCAGAAAATTACAATCTTGGGCATTCCATGGCACGAGCATTTCGAAGGCACTGTGCTTACAGTTACTGATCCACAGGTTAAGTCATAGATTCTCTAGTGCTCCAGTAATATATAAAACAAGGTGACGAAGCACAATACAAAGATTTAGAGAAAAATAGAGAAAGAGAGAAAAAAAAGAGAGAAAAAATAATTGAAGTTTAGCTAAAAGAGTAAAAAGAGATGGAGGAGGAGGAAGAGGAGGAGAAATGATGGTTGAGAGAAAAAAAAAAGACATATTTTAAAAATTAAAAAACCTTGCTATGCAAAAGGTTGATTTTTCCCCCCCTAAAACAGAGCATTGAACTGATGTAGATGCCACTTGTAAGACAGATTTGTACACCAAGAACTACCACTACTACAAGAAAAGCAGGACCATATTGCAGACAGCATAGCTGAGACACCCAGCATATAGGTGGGTGGTGGAGTACTGCAAGCAGCCTCAGCTGACATTGCTTAAGGTTATCAAAGCAATCCTGCAAAACTCACCAATATTATAAGAGACCGTGAAAAGCTACACAATCCACTCACTACAGGCAATCAGGATTTATACCATGAATTCTCACACCCATTGCACTGAGGACATGGCAACCTGGGTGGTCTACAGCACTTTCTGCAGCACTTGCCCAGCTTTGACCCACGCTGCTGGTTGACACAGCTCCCCAAGGCCCTCACCTTTCCCGAGCTCCAGCCATTTACACCTTGCCAAAGGCAACACAGAGCAAGATACGGCTTGATGTGCATCACATGTAGCCAATGATTCTGATTAATTCTTAATCACCCTTATAAGAGCATTTTACAGCCCAGAAAACTGTCATGTGCCTCCTCAACCTCCTCTTTCTTCTTCCCCCAGGAGAGAGAGAGAGAAAGCCAAGTGCTTTAGCCATTTATAATTTTTATGCTCTAATCTGAATTCTGTTCACCTAAGGTTTTCTTAAAATGTGCTACCCATTTTTTTTTCAACTGAACCTTCCTCATGTAGAAAGCAATGATTCTGCTTCTTAATTCAAATCATATGGCAATATCTCCAATTGTCCTTTTTCTCTTTAATAAGATCATATTGCTGACTTCTATTTGTTTGCTGGTCTAGTGTAACCAAATCTTTTCCTATAGTAAAGCTAAGTAAGGAATTATTTCTTAAGTTTTAATGTTTGTCTGATTTTTATTTGATAGAGTCCTTTGCAGTCTTTACTGAATTTAACTTACTGACTTCACATGACTCCTTTAATTCAAGATCACTTAAGTTACTGCTGTCTTTCAAAGTATGTGAAAGTACTTTTAGCTGTTGTAAATCTACAGATTTAATGCTCATATTCTATCACTGCAATTAAGAAAAACAATGTATAAAACCAGGTCCAGCAGAGACCACAGCCTATCTCTGGCATATATTCTTGCATTGACTACAAGTATTGATAGCTGGTTTTTAAATGCATTTTTCAACTAGTTAACACCTAAAGATAATCATCATTTGTTTCAACACAATTTCAGCCAATTTCTTTAGATTTCAGGGTACATCCTCTTGAATATTTTGGATGTTTTTAAAAATCCTGGTAGCTGTTACAGCTCAGCAATGCCCGAAGGATCCTAGGCACTTCTCAAAAAACACAAACAGCTAGCCCCCCCTCAAAAATGGATGCTTTAAAAGCCTTGGTAAAATCGTTATTCAATAGTCTATGAACTTCCAAAGTATAAAGCACATCCTGCCTGAAAGTAAATATTATGAAGTTCTAAGAACAGGGAACAATATTCCTTGCTATGCAGTGTCTTGTCCTATAAATAAAGCAATTTCTTAATTTTAAAAATAATACATCTTTGGTCTTAGCTCTGTACTCTTCACAAATCTATGTTCTCTCAACAGTTAATGAGAAAATGCATAATGTATGGACATTTCATTTAGTCTTTTTTCTAGGTTCCAGGCTAAACTCCCAGTGAAAATAAAAAAGTTATATTGAGTTTTATAACACAGTTTCTTTAAATGGTATCTTCCTTTGACAGCCTGAAAGCCCAAATAGGTCACCATTTCTTAATTAGGTGATTTGCTATGTGAAAGGACTACACACTACAGTCAGCAATTCTGAAAATGGCCTTTTTTGGAATCTGTATTTGTGTTACAGATTTTAATGCCTTTTAATGTAAAGCATGGCCAAAGGGCATTTCATGTATGGCTGAAACAGTTTATGTTGGGTGGGACATAGCTATACCAAGTCTCAACCAGCTGCTTAAAAGTGCTTAATTTTTCACTACTCACCATATGTAACCTGTTAACCCTGATCCACATTTAATCAATACATGGTTATTGGCCAAATTTCTTATGTTTAGTTTGGAATGTACTTTCTCCTGGTGTTTTCTTTTTTATTTTGTTTTTATTTGAGAGGTAGTATAGTTGTCTACCTGTACTGCCATGTGAAAAAACACTCTAATACATCACTCATGCCTTCTTGGTATTTTGGCCTCATGTAATAGAAAACAGTGGGTTTAAAATTTTTGAATTTTAGTTTTAATGTATACAATATGGAGAGCATGAACAGACTACTTTCTCAAGCTCCCTCATCAAGAGCAGGATTTCTTCTGGGTTGTTTATACTTCTTAGAAATTTTATCCTCTTCCTATCAGAATTAGTCATGACCGAAGTGAGCACAGTCCCACATGTATTTTATAGAGAAATAAAGTCTTGCAAAGAAACAGCAACAAAAAACACAAATCCAATTTGCTACTTATTCTGGCTCACAACTTCAATTCATGTTATTACAAATCAATTTCCAGATACGGCCATAGCATAACACTTACAGAAATTAATTAGATGGAAGAGATTCTGTCATATAATAGTCTGAAATCACTTCATCAAAGCATTTCAACTAGCACATGCAAAGAAAGGCTGTACATACATTAAAACAAACAAACAAACAAAAAAAAAAAAAAAACTCCCCAAAAGCAGAGAAACTCTATTGAAAATATGCAGCAGCAAAATTGTAAAGAGTAAAAATCTAAAAATTCCAGATTATTCTATAATTTCTAACAGGAAATGGAAAAGTACTATCTGCTTATGCACGTAAGAATAACTCCAAACACAACAAAAAGTACATTATTCTTAATTACACATGTTTTGAATTACAAACATATCTTACCTGGCATGCCAGCAGTCTGTGGAGTGGTCGTCTCTGTACTTAGGGAAAGGCGACCACCTTTGGCCAATCTTTCACAGAGGAGGGTGATGTGTTTCTTCAGCCTACTAGTATCTTTAGGTATGCATAACTCACTGGTCAGAGTCAGGGCCTGCTCCTTAGAGCTCTTTGACAAACAAGTTCTTAATAAGTAAGAAATGGCAGCATCCACGGTTTCTTCCCAGCCCTGGATTAAAGAAAGGATAAGGAGTTAAAATTATGTGAACTATAACGTGCCGCTTCATTCTAAAACAAGGAAACAAATCACAGACTTTCTTTCAAACAGCACTGATACATAAAACAGGGTTAAGAGAGAGGTAGAAAGGCACAGTTCTTGAGTGTGTATAAGCAAAAAAAAAAACCCCTAGTAAAGCTAGAAAAAAAAGTTCCAACATTACTAGGATCAGACTGAGAAATAAAATTTAAATTAAAATCATGGACAAGATGAGACAGAATTAAATTCCATGGATTTCTTAATAAGTAAAAAACGGGATTTCCTGGGTGTGACCTTTGGAATTCAAATGGAACTATGAACTTAATACAAACATTATAATACATATTCTATATTATATATATACACCTAGATATGGATATAAACATACTGAAGACATTAGGGCCAGGAAAAGAGGTATTCAATTATACGTCATAACGTCTATGAATTTTTTCTATGAGATACACATGAATTTTGTGATGAGTAAGACACTACTTTGGACAGTTAAAGAAACAAAAGACCATCCTTCCTGACTTTGATGTCAGGACCTAAGGATGAGTCCAAAAAAGATCCTAGTACTCACATCATAAGAGCTTCATCATGATACAAACAAATACTGTGCTTAATGAATCATATCCAGAAAATGTGCTTTATAAAATGTTTCAATTCGCAGAGGAACAGTAGCAACCACTAGAGTTTTCTTTTTCAACATTTGCCATTCCTCATTCAGAGTAGTGACCACCACAACTTATTGTTGTTTGTGTTTGTCCCTCCTCAAAAAAAAAAAAAAAAAAAAGGCAAATTTGGAAAATCATTCCAAGCAATCAAAGTTGCATAAACCATCCACTGACCTGTGATGATGGTAGGAAATAATCCATTCTGCAGTCACTTTAAGGAGGTTCATGAGCTGGTAAATTGTCTACATTCCCACATAGTGGGCAATGAAACTTAATATGTACAAGGCATCAAAACCACTCAAGCCAGTCTCTCCTTACTATACAACAAACCATGAGAAACAATACCACATAAGTTTGAGAATCTTGAGTTTCAATAAAAGACAAAGAAACACATAGTTAACTTGTGTCAGTATGCAGTGGCTGAAAAGCTGGCTAAAATATCCCTCCAAAAATTATAAAAATACAGGTGAAAGGAATATTTAAATATGGAGACTGAAATACAAACTAACAAAAGTCAGGAAATTAAAAGTGGCTAGTGTTCTGTCCTTGGCTCGCACAGGTATGTTTTACTTTGTACTACGGCCTTAACATTTTCCAACACTAGTTCTTGTATTTAACTTCCATGTAAAACTCTTTTTCTCAGCAGACCATAAAAGCATTTTCTCCAAACCAAGAACTGTTGACCTAACAGATCCACTCAAATCCAAAGCAGTCTTTATGATTAATCCAAGAGTACATAAAAGCTGCCTCTATATGAAAAATAAAAAAACTCTTGATGAAAAGGATGTTGAGCACCCAAATGAAAACTGGTAGCTTCAAAGACGACTGCCTTTGTCAGCAATTTTATTGGTGCAAGCTAGGGTAGATGAGAGGAAAAGACACAAGTTCTTCATCCTATTGTGTTAAAAGGGTGAAGATGTGTTCAAAAGTGTCACTGGTCTATAGCCCATACTGAAGACTGATTCTAGTCATAGCCGCAATACTCATTTCTGACTTTTTGTGTAGTATTCTCTGGGCTGAACGCAGCACTTTTGAGGCCCTTTTGAGGTGTGATAACAGCAATGCATTATAATTATGTTTTCTTAATTCTCTAATGAGAGGTGGGTTTTTTTTTCCCTTCGGACTCTAGCCACCTTCAGTCCCACCAGCCACCTTTAATTCCCAGACATTCAGGCATCAAACTAACCAAAATATGTATTTCAAAAATTCTGTTTCCACAGAAGAGACACTAATTCCTCAGTTATGCCAAACGCAGCAGAGGTAAACTCCTACTGCTTGAATCGGAAATTCACTCTGGCTTTGCACATAATTACCCAGCTACCACCTAATTTTTAATGAATATTTACTTCATCAAAAATATCTTCATCATGGTAGCTGAGGCCAGAAAACTGCAGTCCAGCAAAATCTGGAAAACATGCCTAATTTGACATGTTCTACAGTCAGAAGTTTGTTAGTACTTAAGCAAGTGCTTAGGCTGGATGTGGTTATCATATTTCATCGCTCCAGGCCTCTAGGGAATGAGCAAGTAACATTAATTAAGTAGCATAATAAGAGCAGAAAACCAGTTTACCTAGAGGGAATTAGCTTTCACTCAGCACCTGTGACATAGGAAAAGCTGGCTCAATAGTAGCAAAATGCCGAAGACTCAAACGGAAGAGCTCTGTGTTGTGAAGTTGGAATCTTTAACAAGCTCTTTATACATGGCATTGCAGCCCAACCGAAATATCACTTGTATTCTCAATTTTAACCAAGTCACCACAAGACTATTGAAGTAATACTTACTAAAGTATTAGGGGGAGGGAATTTGTGGGGGGACAGGGAGACAGGAAGGATTCTATATTTTAACTCGGATAATAACCACGGAAACTCAGTTTTGCCAAGCTGTAAGTCTTCTGATGTTTTTCCTCTCTGGAGATAAGAAATAATTGTAAGATTCTTTTTGAATGTAAACCATGGTTCACTCTGTGATGTTTAATATTTATATATATTATTATATATATATAATTTACTTATATCTATTTTATATTTATATTAAATATTTAATAAAAACTAGTATGTAATAAGTCACTAGAATTAAATATTACACTTGTTAAAATTAAGCTGATAAAAGCTTCTATAAGGCTGGCATTAACATATTTTGCCTTTTGCTTTGCTTTTATATATCAAAGATATACTTAAAGATTAACTTTTAAAGATTAACTTAATTTCTTTTCAAACTTTGTAGGTGCAGAATCATGTTCAAGCTAAATAAAAATAAGTTAATGAGTCAATAATATAGTATGCAAAAAAAAAAAAAGCTACTTTGCTCTACATGCCACTGGATTTGTGAGAGGGGAATACTTAAGAAACAACAGAAACAGCAGATTGTTTTCAGTGATGGTTGAGAAGCTAATGTTGTCTCCCGAAAGTCAGCCTATGCCTAACACATAGATAGGCCTGGAATTTACTGGAATCCTCACCATGTTTTTTGACCCTGGTTGAAGACCTCCAAGCAGAAATGTTTGTTCAACAGATTGACAATAACAAAGACTTTTTCAGAGTCAGTTCAGTTTTTATAGTAGGTAATGCAGAAGAAGAGCATATTCTTAAAGAATGCTTAATAATGTAAGCCAGCTATGACACAGTATGATTACAAAATGGTTAAATATAGACTTTTTCATAACTGGTTTTCCATTAGACTGTTTAGTTTCCCTTCAGTTAAATCTGCTAGTTCCCTTTTAACAAACACAGTTACGGATGATCATAACGGAAAAAACTCACCATTTCAAGTGAAACCCACAAAAGTAAGGAAAAGTTCAAGTTGCACTTACAATAATTTGCACACATTGCACATGACTCTAAACTGCAAGGATCCTGACTCCTATCCGGCATCAGAATTTAGAGATATAAAAGTAGCTCTAAGTCACCAGCTCCTCACTTACAATAATTCCTACACTGCATCTAAAATATCTCAACCCATCGTGTTGGGCATCTTTTTACATAAAATTATACAGCAACTATGTCAATACAGGATGTTCATTTGGATTCATACCCAAATCATCAGGCTTAAGACCTTTGGAGATTATTCTTTAAGTTACATGACCCTTTTACTGCTCATGGAACAAATCACTTTGTCCATAGAAGATTTCTATTTCTCATTTAATTTATAAAATATAAGCTGAGAAGACTTACTTAATTTCACCTCAACACTATGTATGTTTTTTGAAATTTTTAAGCAACAAAAGAGCTTCCTTTAAAAAACACATCTTTTGAGTTTAATGCACACAGCTGCAAAAAAAAAAAAGGAAAATAAATCATAAATGCCTAGAGAAATCTAAATTTATAGTTGTGCTTGCTGATAAGTCTCTTCATTTGCTTAAAGCTGATTAAAATTCACTCAAAACCCCAAACATAAAATTATGTTAGACAGGAAATTGCACCTTCTTTGTGGGAAGAATAGATTATGACAAAATATTTCAGGAACAGGTTGTCAAGCTGGAGGATAACATGGGAAGTGTTTCTAGAAGGGGAACGAACACACTACAGGGAGCTAAACTGGAGATATCAGCAGAAGGAAGTGGCTGCTGTAGGAGCTTGGAAATAGGAGCAGGGCTGGCAACATTCCAGGTAAGGGATGGGGCGGGCAACAAAGAAAGGGAAAGGAGAAAGAAACAAGTGGCTGTAGGGAGCCACTCAAGAGGTAAATTTGAGAAGTGCTGGTTTGCGGAATTAACAGAACTCTGGGAATTAAGAAAATTTAGTTGACAAGCTACACATTAATATCAGCTCTCCTGAGTGTAAACAGACTATTCTAAGGGCTATCCTATTCTATCAGTGAAATTTGAACAAGACAGTTCTTATATTGTGTTCACCAGGCAGAAGATATATCATCTTTCGAAGTGAGAAAACTTCTCACTTAATATTATTATGCCTAAGGCAAAAAAAAAAAAAATCGGTCTGACTATGAAAAAAATTATCTTGGAGTGACGGCCAGGACAGTACTCAAAGAACTCGGATGCAATGTGAAACGTACTGCAAAAACTATGCAACACTGCTCTAAGCCAAACTATGGGAATTCTTACAGCTGTTAACTCTGGAATTTGACTGTATACATGTTATTTCTTGATTTAAGTCCCAATAATGATTTTATCAAGTCTCAAAAATTCTAGGGTATGTGGAAACTCACCTGACTAAATGACAACCTTGGCCTTTATGATTATTCAAACCACACATTCCTGCAAACACACGCGCACACACACACACACACAAAAGATTTTTATACTTGAAAGCATTGTGTAAGTTCTAAGAAACACCATCAATAGGTCTCAATTATTTGATTTTAGAGTGATTAAAGAAAAGTTAGCTTGCTTTCATACATGCAGTTCACTAAATCAGGGCTACTTAATCAACAGCCTTTGATACAAACCAGGAGCAAATTTTGCTAGGAATTTGCTGTACCTCCAGTCATCCTGCCTCATGTTCTACTCATCCCCCAAATGACAGATAACAGCCACAGCTGCTAACTATGAAGATGGCATGCAAGATCTCTCTGGTCTGGCAGAACTGGATCTGACCAACTGTTTCCTGAAAAATCGCTGTTAAAAATGAATTGATAAGCCATTTAGGAGACCATTTGAACACAGTTTGTGTAATACTAAAAGAAAAGCCAAATGATTAGACTTTATCTATGTCTATACATCACTGCCTAATTCTAGGGAAAAAATGCAACAAAGTATTACCAAAATCGTAATGCATGAACCTGAACACACCTCCTGAAACAAGGTGATTTTTAAGATGCACATTACCTAATTGAAGAACTACCCTAGTTATTACAGAAAAACATCCACATCATAGTGTTTTAAAGCTACTAGTCTGAAAAAACTTACAGAATCTTCTCACAATCACTTCTGTGTAAAGTAACAGTAGTACTAAAAAAAAAAAAAAAAAGGAATACCAAAAAGGCATGGAATGGATAAAATTCTACAGACTACTGAAATTCTTCAAGTCTGATGAAAATCCAGATGAATGACTCAAGGTTAAATACTTTCCAGATCTATTAAATGCTTAAGAAGGATATTTATAGCAAACACACTAGGAAAAAGAAGCAACTCTTGCTATACTTGCAATACTCAACCTTCTTCTAATCATATGTTCATTTAAATCAAATATTATGGATAGCATCGATAATATTATTTACTGATTTAGGTCTTATTTTTACTGGCATTTAAAACAACTGAAGTATAATTTAAATTCTAGCAGGAATTTCCAGACTGATGAAAGTTGTATCAAACAGAGGTACAGCTAATCAACTAAAACAAGGTAAGAGACAACTAAAACAAGGTAAGAGACGGAACAATTAAAATCAGGAGAACTAAGAAAATATAGAATTATAAAGAAGAGTTCAAAGCAGTACAGATGCATTGATTTCATTTTAATTTGAAACAAAAAAAATTGGAAAAAAGAAAAAAAATCAATTTGTCAAGCAGCATGTCTGAAGTCTCAAATATTGCACAATGGACTTTTGAATCTTATTAAGGATTTGGGCTCGCCATACAAAGAAATAGTCTCTACTCCCAAAAATTTACAATTTACTTGAAACACAAGGGATAGAAGCTGAATACAACAAACAGGGTGGTACAAGGTAAGAACTCCAATCACAGCATGCCAACTGCTGAACCACCAAACTCTGTAGGCATCATGATCCAACATTTACTTGAAAACCAACAAGTATTAAAGAAAGCAATTAAGACTAAGCAAGGAAGCTGCACGAGATCTCTTCTTTACAATACTGGCTGAACTACTCTCAGTCTCTGATTATACCACTGTAGATCTGTGCAGATCTGCTAGATAATATCTTAATTTCTCAGTGTTAGCAACTACTTCAAGCAACTTCAAAGCACCACCTTATTCAAACAGTAGTACCTTAAATTCTAAGGCAGTAAGTTGTGATTAATAGCCAAGGAGACAAACAAAAAGCTACGCAAATAATTTTTTAGAAAATCCTTGTATTCTCTACACTGCTCTGCTGTAATTGCCAGTGACAATAGGAATAGTATCTTTATGTGTTCAATCTGGAAATATTTACTTAACAGAATGCCTTCAGCATGAACTGCTCATTTTAAGTTCTGCTTAGTAAATATATAATGTGCCTTGTAGCAATTTTACACAGGAGAATACAGGATATAAGTGTGGATGACAGATATTTTTCCAAAAAGCATGCTTTCTATTGCAAATTCTATTTTTGCTCTGGTATTTTTGTGCTCTAAAGCACAGTTCACAAGCCACTGAACTCCTTCACACTAAATAAAAGACCAACAGCGTTTTATGGGGTTTCTATTCTATGGAAGGATTAATTTTGAAGCATGATTTACCAAAGCCTCTTTGCATAAGGTCTTCAGGTGTAGGAAGAAGGCTTAAAGTGGGTTTGGCACTTATCTTATATAAGATGCAGTTTTAATGATCAGTGTTCCTAACCTAACACAGTACTTTACCAACAATGACCTGGGAAAATAATATCATACAAAAGCGAATTATGAAAAGAAGTATTAAAAATGCTTGTGGAACAACACTTCTTCAGGAATTCACAGGACCTGAAGCACACCAAATAAGGGGTGTTCTGGCAATCTAGCAACCTAAGGGTGACTTAAAGATTCTGCTTGTTGCATTCTATCATAGTGACGACTATGATCATTGAAGATCTAAAAACTTTTTTTTTTTTTAAGTATAATCATCAAGGAACTGGAATAAATTATGATTATTAGCTGGTGTAGGGTTTTAGCGCAGTAATAAAACAGCGCATAACAGGATCGGAGAGTTATATCACCTATAAAACTGCAGATCTCTGTTCTAGGAGGGGATTGTATTCATGTTTCTACAGTTGATTAACTTTCTTCCATGCTCTGGCTTTTGGTGGTCTGATCTTAGGAAAGTTCATGCTTCACTGAAAAATGATAAAACAGGATGAAGATAAATGGTGGATTAATTAGTTCATTAAAATTGAAGCAGTCTCTGATCATTGTGCCCAAACTTGTATGTGGGCTGCCTCTTTAGGATAGGATGTTCTTTTCTATCCACATAGAAAAACTCCCAAATTCAGGTTATAATTATGTTAGGTCAAGATTAGAAAATAATGTGATCAGCTTTTTTCTTGACAAGCAGTATATCTGTATCACCTATTTCCCTTACATTTTGTCTCACATCTTCTAAAATGAGAATAGAATGTGTCCTAAAAATTGTTTTTTATTGTTTTATTTCTGGCAAACAGTGAGAATTATGAAGACCTTTGAAGTAGAGCTTGTTTGTAAAAGAGAAGAGAGTATTTTTTTAAAGAAAATCCACTATCCAACTTAACAGCTACACCTCTAGCAATGGTTGTTTGGCATACATACAAGTGCATCCTTTCTGGCACTAGAAGCACTCATACACATCACTGGTTTCTGTAAAGGCCACTGATGATTCAGTTTATGATTTTTTTTAGCTTTTTTGTCATCTTAATCTTCTATTTTGGAATGTGCCTCCTTACAACCATTGATCCTTTTCTGGGAACTGATGAAAGAAACATTTGTAGTCACTGCATGAATGGAGTGGTTTGGCGTCTTTGTAGCTAGCTTCAGAAGTGTGTTGTTTTGCTTTTTAGCACTGAAATCATCTAACACTTCATCTGTCTTTTCCTCAAAAACTTTTCACCAGTAAAGTCAGCTAAACTGACGTGCTGTTTTGGGCTTTGCAGATGCTGTCAAAGCTGTCTGCAGGCATGCAGACACGTCAGGAGTCGTGGATCTTGCTGAAGAATGCTATACATTCACCAGCGGGTCTCCCATAAACAAGGTCTGCGAGTTCAGGAAGGTTCAGCAAGGCTATTTTTGGACCCGGAGAAGAGAACTTAGCCCACGTTATACTTGCTCTGGAGAAAAGAGAAAATTTGCTTAAAAAAATCTTTCTGGGACATCTCACTGCATCTCAGCACACTTCTTATTTTCGTATCAGTGATATCCTTGGGGAAGAACCTCCTTTCTTATCTTACTACAATATCCTTTATTAGGTTGCCGCTGTAACATGCTAAGAAAACCTGACAAGTGAGCTTGTGTCTCGTAAAGCTGCAGAATATGAATCCCCACCCACTCAAATATCTTGGTTCTGAAAGAAACACAACCTGATAGCAAGTTTACTGTTTCCTGTTTGAATTCCCACAGCCCCGCAGATCCACTCACCCATAACTGTAAACCCACTTTGATTGCTTCAATTTGTGGAGAGCGTATTCTCACAAAATGAAAAGGTGAGGACAAAGGGGTAACGGCAAACCGGATTTCCATGGTTTACTCAAATATCTGATTTTGTAGCTCCTGCTAGAGCCAATTCTTTTTTCCTGAGACTGTACCTTGGGAACGATCATGAACTTCTCCATTGTTTACATGACCTTGACTTATGAACAATCTTCTGTTTTATGTCTGAGGAATCAAGATTAGATTTTGAGTATATCAAAGTCTGGGAATGATGGCTGAAACACAGCAGAGCTCTTTGCAGTCTTCATGTTCCTGTAATCTGAATGGGACTGCCACTATAACCAAAGTGATCACACCACTTCTTGTACAGGTATAGAGAATATTCATAGTCTTTTTTTTTTTCATTTAAGAAAGTAAGACAAAGAAGCGTACTGTCCACTAAAAAGAGAGAGACTTTCATCTGTAAAAATGGCTATTCTGTAAAATCATGCTAACAATAAAAAATAAATAAAAAATAACAAAAGACAGTGATTATGATCTTTCAGCAAGATGAAATATTCATGTCTTACCACACTGCTTGGTTTTATTTTACTAAATTGTATAAGACTGACCTTACAATACCAAAATGTTCAACAATTCAAATGATTGTCCTTAATAAATGAGAAAAATAACTAGAGAGCTTTTATAGCTCTCACAGCCAAAACCAACTAGTTGAGGCTTTTGGTTCTAAACTGGAATTGTAATGCTTCCAAAATAAGATGATTTGATTATCAGATCTTGATAGATTCTCCTAGAAATATTTCTGACTGTTTTAGACATTTGAAGGAATGACATATCTATTTAGCTGCATATTATTAAGCCATATATTTGATAAAAATCTAGAGCTTCCTAAAACCATTGGTAGCACCTCCTCATTTTATCATGCAAAGCCGTGGCACACTGTTATTTTGTTTTGTTTTATTTTTAAGTAGATACTAACAAAACATTGCATTACTTGGAATAAAAGAATCACAGCTTTGTTTTGAAGCGAAACAATGAGAAAATAAAATCAACATTAAATACGCAACACCTTAGTCTATGAACTTTGTCCTAATATGTAATATAACATCATTATACTAATGATGTTGAAACTGATAATTTCTTTAAATGCTGCTATTTTTTAAGTAACAAGTAATTTCAGTGCATGTCTTTTTTTCAATCTATCATAATTTGATTATATTTTTTAAAACAGAGACTAGCTCTATCGACATATCAAGGGCTTGCAGATTTTCAAGTAGGACACCGTATCAAGAGAATTATCCACTAACATTCAGTCTCCTTGAAGGACACCACCCAAAAGACAACACACTGACAATGTATCAAGTGTTAAGACCTTTTTCCCGAACAACATCACCATAATCATCCTAATGTACCTTGCTGTCATTAAGCAGGTTAAATGACAACTGATCTGAACTACTGCTCTGCAGCACAAATTCAGTAATTACTGAACTACTACACTGAAATATTTTAACTTCTCTTTTTGGCTGGTCTAGATGAATTACACTGCCTTAAAAAAGGAGGGAAGTCTAGAGGTGCCCCATCTCAGTATTAGATCAAAAAAGATTTCTGATAACAGAAGCTTGTTTAATCTAGCCAACAAAGGGCATGTCTCTCATGACAGCTGCAGTGCTTTGTAGGACATCCAAATTAGTTTTAAAGGAGGTAATATAGATGCTGGAGGCAAACTAATCACAGCAGAACAGAGTTCTGCCTTGACTAATTTACAGAGAAATAAGATCCCTGAGTAGGCTTCTGCTCACAGCAGAGATAGCCAACTGAGCATTAACTATGGTACCTCTGTAATGCTGGTGGAATTGAGTAATTTAGGTAAAATCAATTCTTAAAAAAAAAATTAATACATGTAACCAACAGAAATGTCAGATTATTCAGTAGTACAATGTTTATATCAAGGCTGAATGTTTGTTTTGGACTCGATACAAGTCCCAAGAAATACAGTTAAACATGACAAAAATATAATGATCCTTTCAGGCCTAAAATTTAAACAAGTTATAATTCACATCACATTAATTACATGCTGCATATTTTTGTTTAAATTATTTTTATGCAAACCAGAAGGAAAAAAAAAAAGCCTATATAAAACAAGATTTTCTTTGATACTTCCCAACCACCAGAAGAAAGTAAAAATTCTTTTTTTTTAGGAGCTTATTTCCCTATCTCACCAACCCCATTAAAAAGTGCAAACGATGAAACAGATTTGAAAATATCACTGGATGCAGCTCCAAGAATGTAGGACTTCCTCTGCTAGTCCTTTAAAGGATCATCAGATGAAATTAAAGTCATCAGATAAAAATAAACTATTTTATAGGTTTTCAGTAATACACAGTTTCACAGATGACATTATGCCTTTTTCTCAGTCCAGAAAGAGATTTGAACTTCTCTATGCTATCCACTGAATTCACTCTTAAAAATCACATGAATTCAACTACCAAAAAAAGAAGTCGCTAGATGATGGTATATGTTCTGCCCAGCTGCAAGCAACTTGCTATGCTTGCTATTGTGCACTGCTTTCTCACTAAGCAAAGCTTACTGCAGGAATATAATGACTCATAAACACTGAGAGGAACTATTTGGTAATGCTTAAAGACATGGTGGAACTTTACACTTCAAATTCCCTCTTTCTCTCAAATTACTTACTATGAACATTCAATCTTTTTTTTAAAAAAAAAAACTATTATAAGATTAGCAAGCAATCAATTTGATAACGTATTTTAAAGGGATTATGAAACAGCAAAGTAAGAATGATTACACACCAAGTAAATAATCTGTTTACAGCCAAATGTCTTTCCCTCCACCTACTCTTAAGTGCCTGGGCTGTACCCTCGTCCTCTTGGAAACACACTAGCAGCCTGTTCTGCTGCGCTTCCTGCCTCCTAACTTGTGAAAAACAACCCCAAAAAAGGCCGGCACTTGAGCCATGCCCTTACATTGCTCACGCCAGAGCAGGGCCATGTAGATATGAGCCAGCGAAGGGCATTTGACAGGTTCCAGGCACTACTATTTCACTTGTAACCTCCTTCCCTAAGTGCCAAGATCTTCTCTGCGCACGAAGGAGTGAGAAATCTCATTCCTTCTGCTCCATTTTTCCCTCATTTGGGAATCTTAAAATGCCCTGAACTAAAACTAAGCTTCAGACTGAGGCTAATCTGATTACTGTTCACTGAAAATTGTGATGATTTTTACCTGGAAAAGCTTGAAGTTACTTCTCTTTGTTTAGAGGATTAATAGTTCAAAAGTCACTAATGTTTTAGTGGACTTAGGTGCCTGACTATACTGGAACAATCTTTCTGATTGATTCTGTTTGTATGCCTTTGCTTCAATTAGGAGAGAAAAAAAAGGCAAACTAGGGAAAATATTTTATTTTAAATATTATTGACTATCTGAAAAAAAAAAGACATCACATTTCACATGTGTCTGCCTTTAAAACCACTTTCAGCTGTTCCACTTCTTTTCGGGAAAGAAGAAAGTGAAATATATCTGCCATAAGCTTGTTTGTTCAGGAAAGTATAGAAGGTGGTAGAACTGCAAGGAATTGTAAGGACATAAGCTACCTAGTTCCAAATATTATTATAACTGTATTGTTCTTTTGTTTTTGTTTTTTAAGTGAAAAAAAAGAGAAAGTATTTACCAAATAACAAATAGGTAGAAAAATAATATTTCTCAGTATGTCACATGCTTAGACTTGCACATTTAGAAAGTGGCTAAATAGGACAAAAACAGAATAAAAAATAAGATATTTTAAAGATTAATTCCAGATTTATTTTACTGTGATTAGGACACATACTAGACTATAGTATCTAACTAATTATACAGAATTACATAAAGTGACCATTTTTCATAAATTCTCAGCATTATGGCTCATGCGAACTACTCTCCTCAAAGGTGTCATTATTAACTCAAAGCTTCAAAGATGGTATATATGAACAGAAAAATTAAATAAACGTCGGATACTGTTAGTCTTAACAGAATTAAACTTCCTGGAATTAAGGAATTAAATTTATTCTTGATCTTGAGAATTTATGATCGGTAAAGAATTCCTTCCACAAAGTGACGGCTTCTCTTCTTTGCGAAAGCATCTCAATAAAACCCATCTTATATCATGCATAAGACCTTGCAGGCTATCTACCTTTTCCAGACTAACAATCTGCAATTTTTCACATGATTTTACATTCACATCTTCTCACAGAAACCACAGGCACATTTAATACTAACTAATGCAATTCTTATTAGGCACTTAAGACCTCATCTCCTTTTTCAGCATTATCTTAAAGTACTCTTACTGTATGTATTAACACATTAAACAAGTAAAATTATAGTCATTAACTTAAGCTCATTACACTAAATCATATAATCATTTAAGAACACGTATATTATCCTCAGGCATATTTTCCTTCCAATTTAGAACTGTAATATGAATTTAAGACAGAATACAGAAACCTACTTGGTTGCTATGATACCAAGCATAAATGAAAGCAGATTAAATATTCCTCAGTGCCAGTTTGTAGTGAATAAAAACAGTAACACCACAAATGTGACTACAGCAAGAAAGGGAGGCTTCTGAGCAATGAAAAGCTTGTATGACATTATTTGATAACATCATGAGAGCTGTGAAAATATTTATTCTGCCATGACACTGCTATAGATGACTCTACTGCTGGGGGCCCTTCACCAATCCTAAAATTAAGGTGTTAATACTGACAGACATTTTTTCCCCCTTTGTAATATTTTAAACAAAGAAAGTATTAATAGCGTTAATGATCAGACATCAGAATCATCACTCAATCTAGACACCATGCAACCATTATATCAAAACTATCCTGTGTAGCCCCTTTGAACACTTCAAATTAGCCTGAATAAATTCCTTCCCTTCCCCAAAGGATTTCCTATTATAAACATATGCTCAATCACAAACTCAGCATTTTTTGAAGTTTGCTTTTCCTAAGCTCAGTTTAGTAAAGCATAATCGCTAAAAAATAACACTTCAAATGTACCTATTTTCATTTTCCAGATCTTATAGTACTTCAAATTGTTGGCATCTCTTGTTATAAATTAAATTAAATTAAAAAATGCTAGGGTTGCAAAATAGTTGCCAATTTCCTGAAAGAAAAAGAAAAAAAGAAAGGAATTGCATATTAAAATCTCTGATAGGTTATTAATATTATTACAGCTATCAAAGATTTCAGTCTCTCAAAATAGGTTTCTCACACATTCGGGGAGGAAAAAAGAAAAAAAAGGACTCAAATATGGTATAATTTTAGAGTAGGGTTTGCAAGAAACTGGACTTTCACTGTAATGCTATGTTCTGAAATATAAGATATACTTCTTCTATAGCTATAGAGCTCATTTGTTTGCTGGCATTGTGTTTCTCAGATTGTGTAGAATCACTGTATGAAAAAAACACTGAAAAGAAAGGGAACACTCTGCCATTTCCAGTATTAAACAGTAGCCACTCTCTTGGTTTAGTCAAAGAAATATTTAGGTGTCAATTAGAAGCTTACTGTTAGAAATTAAGTATCTGATTTCAAAAATTTATTATTCCTAGGATACATATAAATAGTTAGAAAATGCGGTGATTGTTACGCACTGGAAGGGGAAAATGAACTTCTTTTCAGAAACCCAAAGTTCCCTTGTCACCAAAAGGCAAGAGAAAAATGCAAACTTCATTTAAGTGCCTTTTTAAAAAGTTTGTAGTATTACTTTTGCTATGTTTGTAGGCAAGAAAATCAAATTTTGTATGCTCTTAAAGAAAAGCTTAAGCAACAGCAATCAGAAATTTGGTGGCAACTGGAGCACAAAACATGACTTTTCTTTTTGCTAAAAATCTGACTGGAGTGATTGCCAGGTCCAGAAAACAAGATACAATCTGTTCTAAATGGAATGGCATGTATGAGAATAATGTTGATGTTATGGTTAGAGAAGCATTTCTTTTTACGGTAATAGTATATTCTAAACATTTCCCTTTTATTAAAAAAACGCCGACAGAGGTTAACGTTCACAAGGCAGAAAATATTCTGGAGAGGTGCACGGCATCCAAATTGTCTTCTAACACATTCCGTCCAAATAAAAACACAATAAGCCATTGAGCAGAGTTGTTTGAAGAATAAATAAAAGTGCTTCGGAGCACTTTCTTTCACCGCGGTTCCACTCAACTGCTTGCGAGGAAACCTGAACACGAGCTGGGAGCTTCTGTCTGTAAACACCATTGGTATGTCAGGAGATCCCTCCCTTCCCTCCCCCTGCCTCACTAAACCTCTCCTTAAATTACATGCAGATTTCTGCGGTACCATAATAACTTCAACATGGCATGTATTCCAATATTTTGTAAAGGTTTCATTTCCATTTCCACCTCCAGTTATTGCAGGTTTACATTCTTCATCCTAGCTGCTCTGCAGGATGCACGTCTTTACCATATCTGCATGTGATGTCTTAAGGCTTAACACGGAATACTGTGAACTACTACATCAAAGCCACACTGAGATATATATTAAAGTGATCTCTTGTATCACAGGGCATGCAACAGACTTAACCACGTTGTGTTGGAACATGTGTCACAGCAATGCAAATGCTGATGGCAAAACAAAAGTGAATCATCCAAAAATGTTTTTTGCGGCTTTGAGGAGATTCCTGTGAGTCTTTTTTCAATTCCATTCATGTGAATGCATACTCCTCAGTTGTGCGGTTTGATTTTCAAGCTTAAATGAGCCAAAAATCTAAAGCAAATCTCATCCAAACTGTTTTGCTTTGACTGCTATGGGTCAAATCATGAAAAACACTGACACTTTTTTTTTCCCCCCCTAGCTGAAACTGTAGATGATCCCAGTTGACTTGGAACCCAGCAGAGGCTTTCTAAGAGGCTTTCATGAAGCATTTCAGGTGTTCTGGGTATGCATTGAAATCTGGATTTGCTATTCATTGCAAAAACACAGTGAAGAGCATGATAGGTATTTAGATAGGTTTCTTTTAATTATATGCAATCCATTTGTAAGAAGAGCTGTGCGGTATACTTGAAAATTCAGATAGCTCAAAGAAGTCTTGTTGAAAGGTAAAAATGTCACCAGAGTTTACTTCACTTCTTTTCATGGCACACTGCTGTAAGTATTTTAGTCCACAATCCAGAAAAAAAAAAAAGCTGCACTAAACTAAATGGACATTCACTGTAGTTTTTATAAATTCATAACATTCCTTAATTTTACAAAAGCAGCGTAGTTCTAATCAGGGCCCTTGTTTCAGGACAGAATATAACCAGGGCTCTCGTTTCAGGATAGAATACAACACTGTCTTTCTTTACAAAGGGAATTCTGCATATAGTCTCCCCCACTCATTAAATCAGAGCAGAATTTGCAAGATATCTACACAATGTAAGCCTATATGGCACATGGTTGGAGAATACCAGCATGTTACCTATTCACAGTATTTTCTTTGTTTATCTTTCATCCACTATATAAACCAATGTGCAAATAGTGAAGATGCTCTGTGGCAAAAGCTTAACTAACAGATTCAATACATTGTATTACCGTGAATATGTGTCTATATATTATGGTATGTATGTAGTGCGTATATTATAGGTATATTATGTCTTTAACAAATATTGGAACCACTCTGCTATTGATAACAACCAGACAGCTGCTAAAACAGCTAAACTTTGTAAGTGAAATATTCCTATTTGGAATTTGATAATATTTGATAAGCAAGGATTGGAAGTTAACTGGAAGTTGAATGGTATAAGTCAAGTCTTCAGATGAACTATCCTATAATTTCACAAAAAAACAGGAGTAGATTAATCAAACACCTACTTGGTAAGCCTACTAAATGCCTTCAAAGAACAGACTTCAACTTAGTAAATGCAAAACGTGTAAATTTAAGAGCTTAAATAATTTTAAAAGAACATTTTCTGAGCCACTTCTATAGGTTCTTACCAGGTCGTCTGTATCCTGTGCTAATGGCAAAAACGTAGCTTCCAGAACAGCAATTTGATCAGCGCTGAGCTTCTGCCACAGACCAATCAGCATAACCACCAGATGGGTGGCACTTTTCAACTTCATAAATGCCTGGAACACATTGGCTTGGTTTTCCTCTGCTGCATCTGCTAGAGCTATTACCTGCAAAAATTACAAACTTCTGTTAGGTATAATTTTACCATCCTTGAACCTTCAACACTGAAATTGCATTTGGCACACACTTGTTTTCCTTTAGAAAATCCTGATGAATTCTGTTTTCCACAAACACAAGCCACACAGAGACTATTTAATGAGTTATTATTTATCTAGATTTTCTTTTGCCTACCGAAGGTAATTTCAAGTCCATATGGCAATAGGATTAATCTATCACTGCAATCAACATAGAAAGCAAGGACTCTGTTTAGTGCATATTCTATAAGGCATTCCTCAGGTTGATCCCCATCATAGGACATAATATATGATAATAAACTGTAACTTTCATTTTCATACCACACATGATGCTAATCCCTATATGACCAGCAAGCCTGTTGCATTAATCAAAAACAATACACTGATTTTATTCCATTAAAAATACAATTTATAATCATTTCCATATGAGCATAACTGCCATCTCTTACTTTGTTAACTCTTGGGTCTCTGTCTGCTTTGCACTAGTTGCTTCAGTATTTATGCCAATTATAAACGTTATGGATCATGTTTATGAAATCAATACCACTTCAATATAACTGCTGGACACTACGAAAGAACTTCCAAAATAAAATAGCAGATTTACTCCTTGTGAGATGGCTCTTTACTGAGCGCTTCAAGGTGGTGAAAAAACAGAAAAGGTATTATGTGATGTTTTACTCGTTTCTGAAATGAGTAAATGACTTTTTTTTTCCTTATAGACAATATTGTCCACTCACAAAAATATAAAAAAGTGACATTTGAAAAATATTGCTATAAATTCTTTATTGAAATAAAATGTTCAGGCATTTTCCATAAATAAATAAAAATGGCAGTAATTTCATTACTCAGTTTTACTCAGTATCATTTCAAAAGGCCAACACCAGATTTTTCATGCTACTCGCACTGAATTATTTTAGCTAAATTAACAGAACAAAGGTTAGTGGTTTGTAGTAGGGCCTGAGCACAACTTGCAACTTGTTCTCATTAATGGCACTGAATCTTCTTGTAAACTAAATTATACTTGGCTTGCAGCAGTGCTTGTTATCTTCATTGTCTTTTAAAACAACACAAAGCACTTCCCTTAACCCCTTTCTCCTTCTGTTTATTTATCTACAAAATGGGGTAATAGGTACTTGACTGGAGTTGTGAAAGGCCTTACAAAAATGCAGTTAACGTGTAATTAGTATTACAACAGAATTTACAAAGTAAAGCTTGCAGAGCTTGATCCGTTAACATTTGGCAACAGCATGGAAGTGAAAATACTATACAATGCATTTTCAGCCTGGAAACAAAGCCAACCAGCTGTTAGTATTTGGTGAAGGGAAAACTATTTTTAATCTGCAACACTGGCATTAGAGATGTGTGTGTGTTCCCTGCAGGTTCCCATGTGACTGGGAAGATAAAGGCACAGAGAATTTTAGGGAACCATAAATAAGAAGCCTTTCAAACAAAATGTGTTGATAGCTTTTGTTTCAGATTTTAAAATGCAGTGTTTCCAAATAAAATGGAGAACCCACAGGACACCTCTCAATCCAAATCCAAGAGAGTGAAGTAACAAAAGAAAGGCCCAGCTACATAGATTAAAGAAAGAACTCTGCTCAAAATCACTAAGAAATTCAACCCAAACGGAGCAAGCTGATACGACATGCTTTGAAATTGGGTACAGGAAGGCAACAGTGTCACAGACACGAGACCATGAGTCAAAACCATGCGACCCGATGTAAAGGTGCCCACATTCACTTTGTCCCTCTCAAAGCCGTGCCATTCTCCATACCTTGCATACTACATAAAGTACCGTTCCCACAGCCACAGCTTATATCCAACACGGAGTTACGGATGGCGGAGAGGCCCTTGCTCGTATGCACTACGCAGCTTCGTCGTTCTGAGAAGACACAACTACAACAGCAGACGAGTTCTCTCGGCCCTCTCATGGGGGCCTTAGAAAACTAATCAATCACCTTCCCTGCTCAATACACATTTGAGATCTCTGGGAATAACAGTATGCTAAGATGAATTTAACACACTGATGACATTCAAGAGTATGCTTCCCATAATATCACTGCTGGATGGGAAAGTGGAATTAATATATTCAAAAGCTCTTGGAGTTTGTAATTAAGCTGTATCCTATCCTGGATACAGCTCCATTGGTAAAAATAACCCTGAAGACAATGGCAAGAGATATTGCGCATGGAGCTGTGACAGTCCTGAACTCCATCTAAAAAGTTATATTGTCACCTTTTGGACAAAATTGTGCTGTTCTAAATGGCACCTGTTACAAAACAAATCCTGCATCAGTGATAGGCCTAAGCTTCTAAGCTTCTAGTGCAGCAGGGCTGTCTTGGAGCATTGCACACTACTCAAACACATAGCCAAGAAAATGCAAATATACAAGTTCCAATTTATAGTTACAGAGAAACCAAAGAAAGAACATTTTTAAGTGTAAATTATTCTGCTTATGGATTGGCCACATCTAGCTTCCTAAGTTATGAAACATACAGGAAAACACAAACTTAATTACGGTGAAATAATGAAGATACACATTACCATTTTAGTTTAGAAACTCCAGCCTCTACTACAGGTAAAGCAAAGACTAATAAAACTGCATCCTTTGAGATCTGCCGAGAATGGGAAGCCACAGAAACAAAGATGCTCCTAAAGGTACTTTGACAATACACGTGGCTCCTCTCAGTTTTCAACATTTAAATATATATACATTTCTTTCATCAGAGGAAAATTACTTTAAACACTTCCCAAGACATCGGATATAAGTTTTAGAAGTATCTTCAGGTCTTTATTCAAACACCTGCAGAATTTAAGGAAGAACACCATCTAAAAACATTTTCTAATATCCATGCTTTTATTTTCACATGACCATTACCTCCCTGTAAGGTGAGGGAAATAACTATCTTTGCAGAGTAAGATCTGAGTCTCCTCAGATTCAGTCATGTTTTCTCCATAATTTACCTGCTTTTGTTTTTCATGGCACTTGTTCAGTCTGTTTAATTAGGATCTCTTATATCACCTTTGTAAACAGATATAAAATAACAAAGAAAGGAATTTTCTCCCTGTGTATTTTATTTCTTCACAGGGCACGTGAAAAACACATTCGAACTGTCAATCCCAAATACAGCGTTGATACAAAGATTTTAGTTAAATTGGAAACAATCAAGTATGAAGTCTACATACAAAGCATAAAGCTTATAATTACCTTTTTCCTTTCTCCTTGTTTCTTAATATCACAAAGCTTTCAAACAAAAGAAGGTTTAAGAAAAAAGTTTCAAAAACCTCCATTCTTAAAGCATTGAAAGAAGGGAAAGTAGCTGTCAGAAAAAAAAAAATCTAAGAGCTACTGGAATAGGCTGCAAGTACAGCATTTAATATACATTTTTCAACCAGCCATTTCAATCATATTCAACCATATTTATACCCTCGTTGTTTCATTTTTTCTATCTGACCAAATTCTCACTCTGTTCAATACACTTATCTACAGAAAAGTAGAGCAGTAAAAAAATTAAGGCAAGCATGTCGTCAAAATAAAAGCAAAAAGAACTAGAGAACAGCTACTCTCCAATTTGAGAGTATACGTTTAGCAGATTTCTATCAAATTTCATATTTGCAGCTGGCAAAGGTAGAACTGAAATCCAGAAGTGTTTTCATAATCTCTTGAGATTATCCCATCAACACGAATACCAAGATGTGCCTGCAATAATTTCCAAGTACAGTGCATTTCTCACGTTTTCAACATAAAGTGTTCAAGCAGACAGATATTTCTTTGCATGCTTAATTCATTGCAAAGTAGACCTTATAAGATGTGAAGCATTTAGAAACTGTAAACTAATGGTGATCCAAGTTCAAAAAATGTTTTTTGGATTTCTCCATTGGTGCTCACATAAAAGTATTTTTAGCGTAGTGTTTAGCGTCCAGCAATAACTATTCAAAATTACTAATCCCTTTTGAAAAATTCTTACAACATACCCATTTTTGCATGTTCAAACAAGTTGCTTGGCACTGGCATGTACATTATTCTCCCAGGTTCATTCCTACTGGAAAAATACGACATGTATTCTTATTAGCTGAGTAGGAAGTTTAAGAAAACTTTTTTAAAAAAAGTCAAGGGTAAGAAATGAGTGTGAAGTTCCATCCAACTCTCTTTTGAGTGAGTAGTGTATTTTTCTGGAGTCCTTAACACCGTAGGGACCAAAGACTCACACAGATTTTATGCCAAATTCTAAAATGGAGAACAGGAAATGGAGAAAAGCAGATACGACTGACAATTTGTTTGCTTTTCACAACATCCAACAAAAACATAACTGTTCACCACTGGTGAAACTTTAGTCAACCTAGTCTTATTCTCCTCATTTTCTATAATACTGTGCTCAACTTCTAGTAAGTTTGAAACATCTTTATTTTTAATGGAAACTAAATTTGAAGAGAGCAGAAAGTGTGGAATTTAAGGGATACAGAATTTCTTCTGTATAGCATTCAGAAGCAAGTCTCCCGCATGAAATTCTTAAAGTATAAAAAGCTGGATCAGAAGCGTAATTATTCTGAAACAGACAGGGATAAGAAATCAGTGAGACAATTATTATGTACTGCACAGTAAATTACCCCATAATCATATTAAAACCTCTTTACCTTGTTTCCAAAGATAAAGTAATTCTGTACACAGAAATAGTTATACAAGCAAAAACAGCAATCATGAGCTCACAGCTCTCCTGTGGTAATTGTTCTTAGCTTAATATGTCATAATTTATGGCAAAATACTTATTTGATCCAATCCCTTCCAACTATTTTTAACACAATTAGATCCTCATAAAATGGGATTTTAATGAATGCAAAGCACAAAGATAGAGAAAACTCCTAGGATTATGGTTTGTTCATTCCTATTGTAACAGAATTATTATTCTGATTAACCCTTTGCCATATTCACTGATTCTAGAGATGGAAATATAATTCAGTTGCTAAGTCTGTAAAAAGATATAACACAGTATTTTTTCTTGTTGTTTTAAGAAGTCTCCATCCCGTATCTTATCTCAGGTAGAACAAATAAGCATTTAAAGTCACCAAACATTTTTCCCCCCTACAAGTTCTTTTGTTCAACTTGCACACATGGCATGCAACCACATACAAAAGGTAAGACACCAGTAAAGCAAATCTTTAGGACAGATAGACAACATGCTGACTGATAATATCTACTTAATTAATAAAAAAATCCTGAACATTCTTTATTCAGGAGTAAACTAGCGTTTTATGGACAATCTCGCAGTAGTGTTCAAAAGACTTGAATGGTTACGAGCAGCCTGATTGCCTGTGCATCGCAGCTCACTCAACAAGCATTGTGCTCACAGCTTCTGACAGGTGACTAAAGCTTTATGGAACGTAGGCAAAGATATCCATGTCAAAAAGTGATCCTTATCAAGCCCTCCATCACCAGAAAGAATAACCACAGCACTCCCACAAGGGAGCCCTTCTAACACAGCAGCATTCCCACAGCATTGCATTGCGTATGTGAGAGTGCAAAGTTGGATTAAGTACCCCAAGCCACAAGTATCCGACTCAGATAAGATGCCAGCTAGTGCTAACCATGACCGTGGATTTTGGAACGGTGGTGTAGGCCCACCATGATGCCAACAAAGCATCCATTCACATAGACACCGAATACTCAGCTTCCAAGTAAAACTCAACAAGACTCTGAACTGAAAAGGCAGCACAGACACAAGAAACACTTCATGATCTATACTTCGATAGCTTTAATAACCATCTTCCAAAATTCTATTGCCTCAATTTACAAACAGGAAATCCTTGATCATCACAAAAAAGCATTATAGCAATCCATGCCTCTGGAAACTAAAACAGCTAAATTAATGAAATATTCAAGGTTGCAGGGCAAGTTATGTGTTGTCTCCTATGGCTACATTTCAACAACCAACATCTGTATTTCATGACAACCTATGTCTATGTTTCATGATAGGATGATCTCCAGTGCACCATTCGAAATTGGAATTTACAAATAATCAGTATTTTCTGCAAGCACAATACAAGTTAAAAATTAAAGCAGCAGCCAACTCAAGCCCTCTTTAAGAGAGGAACATATATACCAATTAAATTTATAATTCACTCTTAGTCCTCACATATATTAAACCTTATCTGCACAAGCCAAGGAGATAGTGCATCATCATCATTGGGAATCACAATTTTTTATCTTATTTCAGGAACTAGTAGAAATGAGGTGGATAAGTGAACCCAAAGATGTGCGTATATGAACATGGAGAATTTAAAAGCACAAAAGAACTCTCTCCTTTTTGATTTTTTTCTTTAAAGCATTTGCTAAGGAAATATACTATTATGTATTTTTATGTAATTGTTAATAAATTTAAACACAAATTAGATAGATCAATGCCATCCTACTTGGTAGGAATTCTCTTTTATGATTGGACAAAGTTGACTTAAAAAGCTAGGCCAGAGAAATCCAAGCATGAAGAAGACCTGGTGTGCTCGGCCTTAGTAACAGCTACAGTCTAACTGCAGTAAGCACAACCATATTCCACTACTAGACTTAACTGCACTGCCCTTCATACACGTAAAGAAATTTTGAATAATTTTCTATAGGTTAGTAATACAAAAGCAGTGGCAAAAGTTTGCTTCGTTACATCACTGTTGTCATTCTTCAGTTCTTTTAAGCACACCTTAGTATTTTCTTCTGCTACCTATCACTATATTACCCGTGCTTCCTTGTTTCTAAATTCACGGTAACAGAAACTCAGAATTCCTGTGGTCTCCCATATTTATTCGATGGGGGATAAGAACTTCAGTTTAGGAATTTTAATTTCATTAACTTACTTGCCTCAATTTGGTTTGAGTTTTAAAAGGATATAGGGTTTTTGAGAAGTCAGATAAATTAATATGATGGATAAGAAAAAGTGATTTAGATACCTATTGGGTACCTCCTTTTGATAGATTCTCCACAAGTAAATATTGCAATGAGCTTTGCAGAAGAGTAACTGCTTGCTCTTTGATATAAATGTTAAATACCAAGACAGGGCAAAAAGAGGAATCTTTCATGAAGGAAGGCCACAAACATAATTTATTCCAAAATACATATAATACTTTTTAATACATTCAGAAGCAAATCCTACACTATAAATCCAAATTTAAAACTAGAGTTGTAAAATTAGTAGCTTATCTGAGTGAAAAAACATCTGGTACAAATTACAGAAACCCCAAGAAGCCAATGAGTTACAATGAATCCTTTACTTATCCCTTCATGACAAAAGTTCCATTTAAGCATAGGGATGTCCTAAATAATGTAGAAGACATGTCAGAGAATATCTTATATTCAGTTAACATTCAAGAGAGTTTCACTACAAAGTTTCTTGTGAAGTAGCACCTATATAAAAAAATAAAACTAGAAATAAAAATAAAACAGCTAAACATCAGCTATATTGAGAAAGAAGTGGAGGGTTTGGTTTATATCAACAAATACATGATATTATGGAACGATGAAAAAATATTTTACAGTAAAGGAATAAATTTGAAATGATGAAGCTATATCATTGGCATATTAAAATAAGCTAAATAAACCTAAACAAATAGTTTTTCCAGGGGCCTCTGCCTGCAAATTACTAAGTGTACTTCAGTCCAAAGGGATCCATGGATGTTAGGAAATCGAGAGAGACCAATGAGACCTTGTTTCTGCAGACATGCACAGTGAAGCTCAATAGGCAAAACCTTGGCTTCATTAACATCGCTGGGAAAACAGCACTGATTTAGCAAAGACAGGATTTCATCACATGGAAGAGCATTACTGCCAGTGTGATCAGTAACATGCACATACTGAGGAAAGAAGCGTTTGCAGCACGGTAGATATCATAGGATGAGTGTAGTCTTAAAAATCTAGACCAAATACAAGAATCACCATTGCATCCTAGAAAGTATATGGTAAATGAAACTTCTCTTAAATCAGGCTTGTCTCATATTTACATTTTATTATATGAAATATAGCAAACATGCATTTGAAAAAAATGTTAAAGCTTAATACAAACAAATTCTATTAATACATAGCAGATATACTTCATTTTGAAGGGAATACAACTCCCCACATTTCTATTTCAACATTTCCAAGTGATGAAAGTATCAATATCAAATGAATATGCAAATCAGTCAAAACAGTGAAATATTAAGCTAAATTCCAAGCTATGAAACTTGTTCATTTCATCTCATTTGCAATTTTGGCATTTCTGCTCTACACTGAACTACCTGACCAATTTTCCCTACTTCCCATGCAGGCTCAATAGCATGTTAACATTAAAAGACAGCACTAGAAACAAATCCTAAATATAGTAATCAAATAGCAGGCTAATTAGAAGCTGCAACTTCATGAATAACATGAATTTTAGGATCTCTTTTCTTTGTAATACTTTTTTTTCCCTTCCATTTTTGACATCTGGAGTTTAAACTGGCAAGGGATGTCAAGTATGATTTTCTATAAATACTTCGGCAACAAAAGGAAGACTAGGGGAAGTGTGGGCCTGCTGCTGATGGGGCAGGAGTGTGGGTGACCAAGGTTACAAAAGAGGCAGAGATATCAAATGTTTTCCTCGTGTCAGGCTTTACCTGTAAGACTGGTCATCAGGAAACCCAGGCCTTGGAAAGCAGGGCCAAAGTCTGCAAAAGGAAGAACATTCCCTTGATGGAGGAGGATCAGTTTAGGGATCATTTAAGCAAACCTGACATCTGCAAGGCCATGAGCCCTGACTGGATGCAACCATGGGTGCAGAGGGAGCTGGCCAGTATTACAAGGCCACTCTCAATCACCCTTGAAAGGTCGTGGAAATTGTGAGAAGCATCTGAGGTGTGGAAGAAAGCAAGTGTCATCTCTATCTTCAAGAAGGGCAAGGATGAAGACCCAGGGAACTACAGAGCAGTCAGCCTCACCTCCCTCCCAAAGATGGTGGAACAGCTCATCCTGGATGCCTTCTCTAAGCATCTGGAGGACAAGAAAGTGATCAGGAGTAGTCAGCATTGATCTATAAAGGATCATGCCTAACCAACCTGACAGTCTTCTATGATGACATAATCAGCCAGGCTTTGGTAAGGCTTTCGACACTGTCTCCCATAGTATCTTCATAGGCAAATTCAGGAAGTGCAGGATAGATAAGTGTGTAGTGAGGTAGAATGAGAACTGGCTGAATGGCAGAGCTCAAAGGGTTATGATCAGTGGGTCAAGACTGTTGGAGGCCTGTAACTGACAGTGTCTCCCCGGGGTCAGTACTGGGTTCAGTCTTGCTCAAATTGGGCAACAGAGCAGATGCTCCCTCAGCAAGTTGCTAATGATCCCATGTGGAGACAAGCGGCTGATATGCCAAAGGGCTGTGCAGCCTCTCAGAGGAGCCTCAACAGGACAGAAAAACAGGCAGAGAGCAACCTCAGAAAGATCAACAAAGGCAAATACAGAGGTCCTGCACCCAGGGGAGAAACAACCCCATGCATCAATACAGGCAGGGGGCTCATCTGCTGGAAGGCAGCTTTGCAGACAAGGACATGGGAAGCCTGCTGGATAACATGAGCCAGCACGTGCCCTTGAGGCCAGAAAGGCCAATGACATCCTGGGCTGCAGTAGGCAAAGCCTTGCCAGCAGGTTGAGGGAGGTGATCCTTCCTCATCATTCAGCTCTGATGAGGCCTCATCTGGAGTACTTTGTCCAGTTCTGAAATCCTCACAGCATGAAAGACAAACATCTGCTGAAGCAAGCCCAGCAAAGGCCTACTAGGGAGTTGGGGTACTGGAGTAATTCTCATAAGAGAAAAGCTTGAGAGACCTGGGACTTTCCAGCCTGTAGAAGAGAAGACAGAGCAGGGGGGATCATATCAATGTGTCCAAGTTCTTCAGGGGAGGATGTAATGCGGATGGGGCCAGACTCTTTTCAGGGGTGCCCAGGACAAGACAGGACAAGGGGCAGCAGGCACAAATTGAAATACAGGAAAGAACGTCTGAATATGAGGAAAGACTTCTTTAGTGTGAGGCTGACAGAGCACTGGAGCAGGTTGCCTAGGGAGGTTGTGGAGCCTCCATCCTTGGAGATATTCAAAAGTTGTCTGGACTCAGTTCTGAGGAACATGCTTTAGGTGACCCTGCTTGAGCAGAGGTGTTGGATTAGATGATCTCCAGAGGTCCCTTCCAACCTCAACCATTCTTTTGATACTTGACTGGCTATCTTATTAATAAAATCTTAAAAGTATGAGCCAGTACATTTGGAAATAAAATAGTTTTCTCAAATCGAAGTGTCATAAAACATGTGAATTGCTTGCTTGAACACCTTGTATTTGAATTAGAATTATTCCATTTCATCTATTTCTTCTGAAGAAGAAATTACCACTTCAAAAGAATGCTATGCTGAGGCAAAGGTTTTACATAACTCACTCAAAAAAACAATCTGTCTAAAACTTCGAGACAACTCAAAGAGATTGGATTCATTTACTAGCAACAGAAAAAAATATGGTTTCAGAACATTCTTTTAACAAAAACATAATTTCAGAGCTCACTCAAGGTGCCAAAGCAATATGTTTCAGACAAACTGGAATCTTATATTCCTCCACAAATAAAAACCAGCACAAACCACAATAGTGATTGCTGCTAGACAATACCCAGCAATAACCTTTACAAACTTGTTTGAGGTTCATCCTATTTCATACCACATCTGACTTCTATTTTAACATTGTTTCCATAAAGGAGGACTTCATTTTCTGAGAGAAGATTGGGAATAAGCATTGATAAACAAACAAACAAACAAACCCTGAAAATATCCTACTGACAAGCTGAGCAGGGCAACAGACTTATTGGGTAATACAGAAGCAAAAGAATTTAGCATACCTCTCCGACCCTCCAGCTACAGAAAAATAAAGGAAATGAAGAAAAGAATCTTCTTAAGCCACATCACAGTGTGCCACAGAATGGCAATTCTTTACCTGGTGATCAAAAGAACATAAATTTTTAGGGCACCAGATTTGCTGTGCTGGAGATAATTGCCAGTGCAATGACTGCATTCTTCTGTGCATCCTGCACAGCCTTTCTAACAACTCTCTTCTCTCAAACTGGGGAGAGAAGAAAATTCCCACTTAAAATACTCTGCTAGTTCACATGAACAAAGCCAGCAGATGAGCAAAATCAGGTACAGTTTTCTTCACATGCACATCTGCCCTAACCACAAGATAAACTCATCAGGCAGTGCATTCAGCCATTTATACCTAGGAATTAGAACTTCAAATAGAAATCAAAAAAATAAAACAAAAACAAGCAAACACTCCTCTCTCAAACTGGCAGGTTTTAGGTTTGAATGAGATGAGCTGCAAAGCCAGGAAGTATTTTAATGAATAAAAATGACTTTATCATGGGATTATTCTGACCAAATAAACAGTAGAATGGTCTACAAATTGGTGTGCAATAAAATAAATGCCAACATTATATGAGTACGTATCTGCAGGACTGGAACTTCTGCTATTCATCACATATCTACATGGTTCTCCTGTTGCCCTTCTAAATAAATCTGAAATTATGCAATTTCTAACATTCCACTCAAAATACAATATTTAATGATACATTTATAATCTTTTATCCTTTGAGAATTTTTATGGAAAAAAAAAAGCAAAGCAGTACCAAGTAGATGATACAAGCAGTTCTTCACATTAACTTTCAATATGGAATGGGCTAACTCCACCTACGTTCCTCTTCTTTTCCTTAAAATAAATTAAAAAAAATACAGAAGAGCTATCAAATAGGTTAGAGAAACTCCTTCCCATGTCAGTTTATTACTGGACCAATTCTCTACCTAAAGAGCACCTGTGTGGCAAAGTTGCCAGTTTGGAAATATAGACACAGTTTTGACCTAGCCTCCTTGCTTATGTGCCCTGATACCCTAACAGAAAAAGATGATGATGGCTCAGGCCAACTTGGCTTTAGAGGGAAAGGGACAGAGGGAATAACATACCATGTTCAAAAAGGCTTTGAAGGTGCCTTCGGGAAGGCTCACAGATCAATTCAGTTTAATTTCCTAGAAAAGGCACCATTTTTTCCTTGAAGGAAAACAGTGTGAAGAGCCTTCCCTCAAATGCACAAAAAATAATGCATTATTAATGCAACTAATGCGCTATTGAAACTTGCTGTGGAAACATTTCATTTCGTGACTCCTGCTTCATATTTCCAAGCTGCTGAATCTATGGATATCAAGAGATATGTAAGATCCTTTCAAATCCTGCTTGCTTAGATTAAGATTCCAATTATGGCTACTACAAGTAGTGAAGCAGAGGAGAAAAAAAAAAAAAAAGTTGCAAGTGTCAAACGCACTTCAGTTCTGAAAACCACTTTGAAATAACTAGCCTTATACTTTCTGTTTTAAAACTAGAAAAAAACTCCTGGTTGCCTCCAAAAGGTTTATACATCGTTCTACTGCATAATATTTGGATTAACAGTACCCTCAAATAGACAGAGCAGAAAAAAGCTCATTTTTTCAAGGCCATACACAAACACACCCCACTAAATTAGTAACAAATGGTCTTACTAATTTTGGATGAGATGAGTTTTCTGATAAGAAAAAATTTCCTTTAGTGGTAACAAAAAAGAGCTCAATTGAAACACTTTTATCTCATTTCCCTGATGTAATATAGTTTAAGATCACGCTCTGGTTCCATCAAATCTAATAGTTTTAACTTAGTTTCATCCATTACTGATCATAACATGACATATTCAGAGGGTATTTATTTTTGCTTTATTGTATTGCATCAAAGTTAGGAAATCACATCTGGGCAGCGTACATTCTAGCCACATTGCAGACCAAAAATCCAGATAAACGTTTTGTCTAGAAAGATGACTAAACAAGTTGGCCAAGTATCAGCACAAATTCACTTTGATGTTTCAAACTCATGGAGCACAGAAACATGACATAAATGATATAGTTACATCCTGTGAAAGAATAGCAACAGTCTCCTTCTAGGCTCTGCTAAGAAAAATATGAAAAGCATTTGTTACGAGTGAGGGTTTAACATGAATCAAGTGATAGGAACCTAAGGAAAGACATTTCTACATTTTAGCTCACATTTAGCTCTAGCTTTTGTACTCATCGTTTTTGTGGAACCATCTTCACTGCATGCCTCCCACTTATCCAAAAATGGCTTAGGAGCCTGCTCAGGATACCACAGAGAAGGATGGTTTTCAAGATTCATATTGGAGGTGCACACTGCAGAATGTAGGTTAATTAATGGGTAGGTTAATCAATGAACAATGAAATACATAAATAGATAAAACCATATAGATAAAATAGATAACAAGTACCAGGTGTTAAAGCTAATTTATTGAGCCCCGTCAGGGCTCAGTAGGCAGCACCTGGTGCACTATTAAAGTGCAGAGAATTACTAGAATGAGAGAAAAAAAGTCTACAACCCAGAAGCATGAAGCAAAGAAAGTGTGAAGAACAAGAGAAAATAAGTAACTTTGATTTCTTTTGCATAGGAATATATAGTATATGAATATAGCTGTTTAAAACAAGATGAGAGATCCATAAAGACTAATTCAAAGCTAGGGAGAGCTGTTTTACCAGATATTGAGAGAATACATCCAGCTTTCAATGCCTTTGACTGACTCCAAAGACCCTCTTCCCACTCTATTGACACTACTTAGCAAATCTCTCTTCTGCAAAGCTAAACAAAGAAAAGCCACATATTTAACAGATGCACATAAATGATGCTTAACCTTAGCAGCAAATATTGTAATAAAAACATGATTTCATGAGAAATAGTGTGAAAGGACAATGACATCTCATTAAACACAATCTGCATTAAAACAAATAAAAATAAAAAATGCCTTTCTTATAATTTTACTGAAATAAGCAGCATAACAACAGCCTCTAAGCAAGAGTTTGACATATGCTGCAATACTCCAGTGTAGGTACGTTACTGTGCCCCTCTGCTTTCAAAAGTGCTTCCTTCCCTCCTCTACACATTAAATCTTTCTTCTTCCTTAAAGAGATCTATAAAAAGTTTTAGGACATTAGAAGCTTTGTTTCTGCAAAATCAGCTGCCATTAATTAATATAGTATCTGTCTGTTTGTGGTAGTTTCTTAACTACTAATGAGAAAGGCTAAGAGTAATTTTTTTTTTTACAACACATGAAGTTACTTAATATAGACATTTTTGCAGTATTCTCAATACTTAAGACAAAAGCAAAGTGTGGAGCGCAGCCAGTTTCATATAATTAGAATGATTTTTCAGTTTTCCACTGAATTCAAAGGAAAATTTTGAAAAGAAAAAGTAACTTGCACTGCACCAAGCAGTAAAGATTATTGCTTGAATATTTTACGTTCACAAAGTAATATATTATAGGAGGCAGTTTTGTAAATTAGATATTGATAATTTCCTATACACACACTTTGCTAATTCTATATATGGGGCATTTCTGGTTTTTAGTTACCATTCTGAGGTATTACCATTACTTCCTATGTAGTAGTCCTTCAGTTAAAGGCACAGGTCTATTCCCACATTGCACGTTTTACTGCCACAAAGATAACTAAAACCATATGGACGTTTCCCACTATCAGCACGGTTTGCCTCACTGTACAGATAGTCAATTGGCACGAGCACTTTGCAGCAGTATAAGCACTGCACGTTACAGTCTGCCTGTTATTTATTTGATCAGAATTCTTTGTCTTCATAGAATGACTAAACTGACAACCTAAGGAGTCACTGTAGGTAAAATTCCAAAAGTACCTCAATAACTTGGGTGCTGAAGTTACAGGTTTCTGAAAAACCCCTTCCCCTTCAAAACTATGCATCCATAAAGCAACTTCAGAATTGTTTCATTCTGAAGTAAAAAGCAAAATGATCCCCAAGACTGTGAGGTCACTTGGTCCAACTTGCGGAGCATTAGGATAGGGCACTGACTCTCACTCTGCTTCTTAGCCATGCCCAGGTTTGCTCTGGGCATTGGAGGTATGCCCGAAACAAATCCCCGGGAGTTACTGATGCTTGATCCCTGGGATTAAACATGAAGCTACCCATGAGATAGTAAAATACCATTTTTCACAACTCCTGCTTGACTAGCCAAATCTATAACCTGCAGATGACCACACAAGTCTACTCTTCTTTCTTTTATACACTGTCTTCTTGCTAATCAACCTGCTTTGGAAGGACAAAAGACATCATTTGAGGTGTATACATGTGTATTTTGATTCTTGCCTTCATGCTTTGTAAGATCTTTATTTGACAGCAAAAGTTTAAGGTCCAGAATAAATTGATTTTTTTTAAAAAAAAAGCTTATGAGTTTGTTACATAGTGATAATCATCACTATTCTTCCTTTCACACAGTAGCACAATATTAAAGACACAAAATTCCCAACATTTTCCATTACTGTGAGTAGTGAGAAGTCTAATAAGCTGCAAAAGCAGCCAAGGAAGTTGTCCAGTGCAAAGTAAACGTACTTCTTTTAATTCCCTGAAGAACAGAATTTCTGTATGTTTTGTTCAGTACATGCTCTATACATCTCTAAAGTTAAATAATTCTAGCTGCAGGTAAACTAAACCTTTATCCGGAAAAAGAGAAAATGTGAAGAACATTTCACTTCATGCTGAAACCAGCCGGTTCAATTTAGGTCTACACAGCACATACTTCTGTTTAAAATGCCCAACCCAGTCTACAAAAATAAACCAACATATCCACCGAAAAAGCATCTCCTTTTTTGCAGGAGGCGGGAAGCTAAAAGCATCGCATTTAAGAAAGGATCAACAATTTTGAGTTGTTAGTTGGGTTCTCAGGGGCCAACCACAGAAAATTCCCCTGCTTCAGCTTACATGATCAAGCACAATACAGAAACACCATCCCATACAGCATTTTTAAGATGTCCTGCTTTCTACACTGCAGATGAGACACATTCCCAGCATTAAAAAAAAAAAAAAAAGCTACAAGGCAAACAGTGGCTTGGAATGGAGGCAAGTCAATTTTAGAATATTGTAGAAATGGTTATTCTCTGTTTGAACCGGAGGTTTCAGCACAGGCAAATATAACAAGCACATTCTGAAAGAGAGCACTACATGGTAGAGCCATGCCTCTCTACAAACACATTAACAAATAAGCATTAACTACTGTTTAGAATACATCTTATATCATTTTGGTAGCTATTTCACAGTGCCTATCACGCTGATTTACAAGCGAAAGGGTTTGTAGAAGAGGTCCTTAGAAAGTTACATCAGCATAATGTTACAAGGGGGAAAGAATCATTGTCCCCCATAGTCATCTTTTTCTAGTATGTCTTGAGCCCTTTCAAATTAATTTAAAACACATTTCTTGAAGACAGTATATATAGATCAAGCCTCATATTCTGATTTTTTTCACAATTTCTTAACACATGCAGTTTTACTCCACAGTTCTTATTTGAGAAATCTGTAAAAAAGGACATTAACCTATTATGATTTTTTTTAAAAAAAGTAATTTTGTAAAATTACAATAATAAGTATTTTTAGTCCATCTAGGATTTACACACAGAAGAACAAATGCAGAAAGTGAATGAATAAAATAATTTTTCCTCCAGCATATACTGCCAATTACTCTGCTGCTAAAGAGCTTTTTCAGAGTGCTAGGTAGTAGCCCTCATAACAGTATTCACAGAAACAAAAAAAAAGAAGTCAAACAAAGCTGAACTCCAACAAAATGCTAGCCTGATGTACTATTTAAATATTTCAGTTAAGAAAAAGTAACTCCATACTAAATGAAAAAAACTCTTGCCAACAATGTCAATATTCAACATTCCCAACATTCACAGATCACTATTGTTATCAGAAGTTATTATCAGAGTAGTGATGGACAAAATCCCTTTCTAAATGGGAAGGGTGTACTTCTGTCAGTAATTACCCCAGCTAATTGGAAACAGCCCTCTTTCATTTAATCTTTTTTAGTGAGTGCTCCTCTTATCTGTTCTTCCACCCTGTGATATCAGCCTGTGCCCCTCTCAGTTCATCTGCTGCTTCATTTAACACTCTTACCCATCCATAGCTACTCGTTTTCTTTTCAAATCTCTTCCAATTTTCAACACATTTCCCAGGTAAGAAATTTAATTCTATGAGAAGAAACAGCTTCTTTCCCTATCGACAAAAGAAAAACTGCATACAGAGAAGTAAACATGTTATTTACACCCTCTTATGAATAGGAACTGAATATAAATAACTTGTCCTGACTATTCTCAACACTCTTGAGCATTAGTTTTAGCCAGTGCTTGATGCTCTCTGCCCAGTCCTCTCCAGCAGCCACCATAGCACGGTTGTGCTAATGTTTTAAATGAATTTGGCTCTTACAAAATGTGCTACTTGGGAACCGTAATAGCATATAGTACAAAGCTTAAGTGCTAATTTTACACTATTTAAATAAATGCATTACTGAACTGCTTTTAAAAATGTACAGTTTAATTCCTTAAATAACAGCCTAGGAAAATATCTCAAAGATATTTTCTCTTTGGTCTCTTAATAAAGCTTTTACAGATGGATGAGTCAGAAGTGTATCCTATGTATAACAGAATGTTAAGATACTTTTTTTTTCTTTTAGCTTTGTTGAGGTTGATGTTTCACAGATGACACACCAATAGATTTCACAAACTGTCACTGCTTGAATCTGTAACCCACCTCTACAAAAAAGAGTTCAGTTTTAGCCCTTTCTTGTTTTTCTTCATGTATTCTCCATCTTTAATGGTAATTTTTCAAAATAATACCCCAAATCAAAGTAATACACATGGGAGATAAACTATGTAGAATTGACAAATGTGGTAGTTATTAAAGAGAATGTCTGTTCCCACACTGCATGTCCTGAATATACATTTTTTCCCTCAATTTTAGAGAATGTTTCTCTGAATTTTAGTAAAATTCAATAGCATTGAATTTACTATTTATACTAGACTCCTACATAAATTTCTAACACGGTTTTGCTTCATACATTCCACTGTTTTACACGAATCAATGTCAGGCCAACATCCTTACACTTACTTCAGTTTTCCTCTAATTCATTTGAACATTAGCTTTATCCGGTTCTCTAGAAATGCCCTCCTTTGCCACATCTTATTAACCTTATTTGTACAGAGATTTGTATTGCCCAAACCTTTAAAATTCTGAAAGATAAAGCAACTCATGGATTTTAAAAGGTTCACAGTAGTGTTTTACAGCCTCCTTAGTGACTACTGGAAACTATTTCATCATTTAATAGGAGCACAACTTTTCCCTTTAGATCCATGAAGAACAGATATTGAACACTTCTGGCTTTTGGAGTTACTATGTTACACAACTGAAACAAAATTAAATTAAAAAAAATCAGTAAAACACTTCCAATGGAAAGAAATTTCTAATATAAATGCACCAGTCTTAAGTAATTGGAATTTTAAAGATTCTTGAAGATTTAAATGAAAAACAACCTTTTAATTTTCTTGTTTCAGAAGAATGGCGCCTCATATTGACCTTTATACATTTAAAAGTCCACAAGAAAAAACCTGCAGGAAAAAAATATGCTATTAACTAATTAACTTAAATAGGCAGGGGATCAAGCAGGTTTCTTCCCTATTGTGTGGTGATCTTTTATCCCTATCTTCTCTTTTCAATCTGACTGATAACTGCTTCGAGACACATAAATACCTCTGTAAGAAAGAAAACCCACACCTGCAACTAAACTTATTCTTAGAGCTTTTCCTTTAATCTATGTCATAAATGTAATTACAAGTGAAGTAACTTGTTGATATGATAATTTCCATCTCCTTCTTTTCCTCTTGGCTTTGACAAGACCTGATGCTACAAGTTCAATAAGCAAGATATCAGCCCATTCATTTTAGGTCAAGGTAATCCAATGAAGTCACTTACAACTTGGTTTCTTAAAGCATCTTAAAGTTCAGTTTACATACACAGAAAATGTATATTTAACTAGCAGTGTGTTCTTAGATTTCATAGGGTGAGAAAGTTATTTTAGTATGTATACACATATTTTAATACGTAAACACATTGTGAAATGTGTTTGAAAGTACTAGTGGCATTAACAATTGTAATACTGATGACTGTCAGTTTGCTACAAGATGATTAAAAATACTATTCAAATAAGGTCTCACGTTATTAATGTTTCCACTATGTATTTCATTACTCAATCTTCTTATATTATGAAAGCCTCATGTAAACTGGAAGCACAGATGCAGTTATGATGTTACACACACGGCAGTACAGCGTCACTCACTAGTTATTCCCTGCTCAGTAAGGGTCAGAGTTGGGTTATGATCAATGGCCGTCCAATTTGTCTGGGACACCTTATTCCTTTCACTCTGGAGTAGCCAAGGGAATTAGGTTCTGCTGGAGCCATCCACTTGGGTTCTTGGGTTTCTTGGGTTCTATTCTGCCAGCTAGTAATAGTTATTTTTAAGGTCACATCAACACCACTACATATTCTGTCAAGAAATCAATTTAAGCAATTTTCAGGTAAAATATGAAGCTTTATGCCTAGTCCTATTCTTGCTCCTTTTGAAGAGTCAAATAAGCAAAGATTTTTTTCCTATATCCCATTACAACTACTTTTATTGATCTTTAAATGCTTAGTGATCTGACAGCAGTCACCAATATATATGTAAAAAAAAAATGCATTCCATATATGACCTAAATTAGACTCCCATTAGCAAAAGGCTAGGATATTAATCCATGATGCTCTCTGGGTAGCAAGAAAAGCCTGTATTTTTCTGATGTCTACCCACACTGAAAAGCTCTGATTGCTTTGGGACACATGAATTTATTTTAATGCAGAAATGCCCATTTTTAAAAACAAACTGGAACTCTAAACCTTTTCCATAATACATACTGAGAGATTTTATGTTGTTTATATTGTAGTATTTTATTTATATTGTTACATGTAGTAAGAACTAAATTCAAGATCAATAAACATCCATCACTTTTTTCACAGCAGTGTTAGGAACAAGGTAGCATGAATTTTTTCTCATTCTAATGCAGTTCATAGTTTGTATGAATGGTCTTAAATCTGAATCATTAATATAATTTTTACTCTGATACATATTAGATAAGGTTTTCTGTTAAAACAGGTAAGGTATTTTGATTTTGCTTAAGCTATATGCTTTTGCTTAAGCTATATGCTTATGCTATATGCTATAGCATCAAGAATTAAGGACACTTATATGATTCCATTATCATAAGTGGCACCAGTTCCTTATTAAAAAAAAAGGATAATATAAAAAAGGGGTAAAGATAATATGTTTAAAAAAAGAAGTCAGAACTCTCTCAACTCCTTGGAAATGTAATTGTCTAGAAAAGATCATAAAGGAATATTTTACAGGTGTAGGTCCCCAACTCCCTTGAGTTATAACTCAAGTTTTAAGAGTAAATACATGCTTAACAGCCTTAAATGACCTTTATTCTTCTGAATTTGATTTCTACGTCTCCTTTAATCCAGATAAAATTGTATCTCATGAAACTCTGACAGCCTTGTTACAGCCACCCTGTTACAACAATTAGGAATACATTCACACGAGAAAACTAATGTCACTGAACTTAAAATACTAGGGGGTGTTCTTTGACCTCGTCTTAAGTCAAATGCATATGCCAGTAGTGAATTGTGAAATGTCAAGAAATCAAGTAAGAGATTTCCAATGGACCTTGCAAAAATGCAGATGGCAGGAGATTATTCTAACTTTCCAGTGGTGACCTTAAAATACCTTGTTCCTAATCCTCACTTAATTTACAACTAAATATATATATATATATATTTAATTTCCCCCTTAATGCATATTTTTCTGTGATGTGGATTTGATGCTACCTTTCCTTCAATAGAAACTAAAGGCAGATAGCCCCCATATCAACAAAGAAGGAAACATAATACTTTAACTGAATTCTTGTCGCTTTTAGCTGTCTTCATTATTTCAGAGCAAACCTTGCAGCCTTCCTTTCAATCCTCGCTTTAGCTAAAGAATTGGATTTAGTAGAAATATTACCAGCCCTTTGCCTCTCAGGGTGGAGAAGAACATAATGTCACCATGCACATGCTCCTCTTTGTCCTGGTGGGCAGTATTAAGACTGTTTTAATGAGTATTTGAACAAGTATATAACTCGATTCCACACCTTTATCTCAACTTGTCAACAAGCTCTGCTCCCCATGGAAACAAACAATAAAAGACTAACTCGACATCTTTAACAAAGCCTCTGTCCTTCAAAGACACTGGGGTGAAGGAGCAATTTAATTAAGATAGCAAAAGAAGCTGCCAATCAAAATTTGAAACACCATTCATTAGATAAGTTAATAGATAAAAAGTGTGCCACAATTTCTGGAATCCAATCTCTTTCACTGTTGCAAGCAATACCTCACTGAATACAAACTGCTAAAAGGATTGACATAATATATTTGGGGGAAGCGGGCCGGGTTAGAAATGTTCACATGTTCCAGTGAATCACTCTTCCATAATGCGTGCAAAGGAACTCTGGTGCGTTCCCCTTGGGCAAACACCTGTTTATGAATGGGGACATATCATTAGAAGTGACTTCAGCTTCTTTTATGCTCCGTGCCAAATTCAGTGTAACTCATTTGGGTTCTGCCAGACCCGCATTCCATTCCCATGTTCTGGACAATTAATTGCAACCCTCAGTTTGACTGCTTATCTAAGGTGCTTAAAACGGTGCCGGAAAGAAAGAAAGAGAGAAAGAGACAGAAACTGCCTTCGTTTTTTTCACCTAAAGAGATGGTGCCACCAGCTTAGTTAACACAAACACACCCTCAAAACCTGCAAATGAATGAGGCAAGTTATTAGCTCACAGAGTATACAGCACATCTCATTTATACACTGCTGATGTCACAGATATTTATAGAGGAACAATTTTTTTTTTTTTTAAATACAAAGAGAATAAATATGTGAGCGCATGGTGGAGAAAACATTTTACTCGGAAAATTATGCAAGGGACTAAAAAAGCCTTGTGTTATCACCAGCATTTTTGGCCATTTCAGGTATGCAGTTTAACAGCTTTTTTTTTGCACAGAATGTTTTACATTCTAGTTTTGCTGAAAAATATTTTAACTAACTCCAAGAAACAATAAAAAAGTAAAATGATGATGCATTTATTCCTTTGATCAAGGTATCTGAATATCACCTGCCAAATCTTCATCCAAAACCGGTACTATCCAGACTTCTGAAGTACCACAGACTGATACTCCAACGTATCAAACATGTTCCAGCAAGTTAAATGGAGTACTCTAAGCAACCGAAAGGAAACTTTTACTTTAGCTCCCTGAACACAGGACCCTACAGTAGGGTGTATAATAACAGCACGCTCAGGAGGACACGGGGGAGCCCAAGGTGGCACGAGGTCCCCGCACACTAGTACCAAGGGAGCTGTGGAGCATCTGTGCCCCTCTGCTTCACCCCAAGCCTTGCTGCCCTTAGGTGACAGTGCAGCACAATTCACTTCAAAGCCAATTCAAGCCCAACCCACATGTTTTCTGGTAGCTATTTATGAACACCAAAGGAGAGGGAAATGACTTGTACTTATTGTGCTTTGGTAGCTCTAATCATTAAACGATAACAGTACTTGCAGAAACTGTAGAAATGAACGAGCCTTGAAGAAAGAACCATGTGGAGCATGAAACTGCAGTAGGTAAGCGCTGGTTAGAAATGTGCTCAGAGATTATCCGTGCGTCATCGTGCACATGTAAAACTGGATCTAGTGGGAAACTACATGGGCTTGTCCTGAATATTGTGTTATTGCATATTTTCATTAGTCACCTAGAGCATGGAATATAAAATACAGCCAGACAGCAATAAACACTGCTACATCATGAGGGCATGCCAGAGAACAGGATTACATTTTCAAATGATTTTGAAAAATTGAAGAAATAGTTTTAAAAAAAGAGAAGTTTGCTATGCGGCAGGAAAAACAGACATAACTAATTTCTGAAGAAATAATTCACAGCAAAAGTGTGTCTAAACCACGTAGTAGATCTCAGCATTATAGCAAAGTACAAGCTGAAAATGAATCAATGGTATTCTGCTACTGCACAAAAAACACTCTAATAGGACAGTGCAATGTAGAAACAGTGCATGGATACGCACATGCACACACACATAGTGCATACATATGCACATAAAACAAGCAAAACTTTAAAGAAATGAAAACATTCTACTTTGCGAGACATAAGTTATCATGAAAGGGCTAAATATTAAAATGAAAGACCCAGTTCACTGCCACTGACCATTTCCATGCCAATCCATACATAGTATATTCTTCTAGATCCTTCCTGACCTCTATGTTTAATTTGTTACACAGAATATGCAGATATTTGACAAGAATTACTTGCAAAAGAGAAATAAGTAGAACATGCATACTTGAGTCTTAGTTTAATAATCAGTTGGGGGAGATGACTGAATCTTTTGCTCATGCAGCTTAACTGCAGAGTGTTACAATAGACAGGAGGTATAATCATTTGTTATCTATACTCAAGAATTATACCAAGTGTTCCCAAAATGGACACTTTGCAAAATAATTGTTTGAAACAAAACTTTCTCACTTACTACTTGCTACTAACTAACAGAAATACCTTAACATTTTTTTTTTGTTAAAACAGAACATAGTGAATCAGAAAAGAAGCCAAGAATAACTTTCAATTCTGCCAAAAAATAGCATTAATTTAAATATAACTTCACACATCATCTATAAGCAAAAGTATGCAATTATACAAGATCTATAGGGCTGAATGCAAGAATTCTCTAATTAATTTATTATGTTACCAATTTGAAAGTTAACACTAATACCTAGGAATAATGCAAAAGCAAGAAAGATCTGAAATGGTAAAAACAGACGGCACAAGATCTGCTGCTCACTATCTAAACTGTCAGGATGCAAACCAGCTGTAAAACAGAAAATTTAGGGGTGCTTGTAGCACTGTGCTAACCTAGTAGCCTGGGCCCAAGACTTCGCAAATACGACTTCAGAATCACAGCACAGACAGACTGAACTCATATCTGTCTGTAATATATATATTGATCAACTCTACCAAAAGGGGAATTTTCATATCATCATTTTGGATATGGAGACAGTATTGTTGCAGAGCCAAGCATCTTGCACAACAGCTGTAATGTTGAAATGTAAGAGCTATGATTGTGACCTTAATTTTCTCTTGCATCTCATCACTATAACGAGGGGAAGAAAGTGGTTCAGTGTTGAAAAACAAGTGCTCAGCTCTGGACTTGATTATTTGCTATTAGTTGCTCATGTGCTAAATAACTGGCATTAAGTTTCAAATTACAAATGAAAACTACAATGCAAATTATCAAAAGAAAAAAAAAAAAGAGAGAAAACAATTTTATTCCATCACTTGCTGCCAAACTATATATTTAGCTCTGTACAAAAGAAAGCACAATATCCAATATGATAGTTGAGCTATGGAGACTTGGCTGTCCCATCTGCTTTATTATGAACACTTCACTCACACATAGGTAAAACATCTTAAATATTCTAAAACTCAAACTCAGACTTTGTTGCCAGCAGTCTTCTGCATCACCTTTACAACTTCTGAGCTTGACAGACAAATTAATATATATACACAAATAAATATATGCTTATACACACTGTACATATTTATGCACGTACAGACACACACTTATTTCTACACGTATGCTATATCGAATCGGTGCTACTGATGAATGTGAAAAACCTATGTATTTGCTATCCGCTCTCACAAAAAGGACAATTTCCTGGATTTTTTTCTAATTTTTCTATTTTGCAGGGCATCCCGCCTCTGTGAAGCACAAGCGGCTCTTTCCAGTGTGGGCCAACGCCGTACAGTGGATTTTTCTCCCCAAACCATGTGTAGCCCAGCTCGCCGACGGGGCGCGCTGTGCGACGGTGCGGCCGCGTGAGGGGAGCCCCACGCGCTCGCTGACCTCCCACCCCGCGGGCCGCTCGGCCTCCTCCGCGGCCTCCCGCGTCTCCGTCCTGGCGCGCCTCCAGGGCCGCGCTTGCTCCATAAATGTGCTCTCAGAGCCAAGACATCTGCGCACTTTAGTGACATGCGAGTTATAAAAGGAGTGTTTATATCCAACTGCAGCATAATGTGAAAGTTTAGCAGCCACAAGACAGCTTTATACAGTGACTGGGCCTCGCTTAAAGGCCTCATTGTACTTCCAGTGACAGTGCTCAGCAAAATAGCTAGAACTCTATAAATTAATTACACTTTCTTCTAATAATTACCAAAAACTCTCCCGAGTGATTTGAATGCAAGATGGTCCAAACATCTGAAAAGATGGCAGGAGGCCCAAAGACTGATTTAATATTTCTCCCCCCTGACCAGTGTTTCCCATTATCCTCACGCAATGCGGGAAACAAGAAAATGAGTTTCAAATGACACAAAATGTGGCACCGCAGCTGCTTAGCACCTCGTCCCATGGGCCAGGTTTCTAACGTGATACCTGCCTGGACTGAACTTCCTTCATGTTCATGAACCTTATTCCTATCACGGCATTTAGAGCCTTTCATGGGCCTTAAAACTGCATGGAAGATCACCTCTTGCAATTGGGATACTCCTTGGCTTGTAGACCTTAGGTCCTTCCTTACCACAGGCATAACTACATTAGTCCTTGGCTTGCATTATGGTGCTCAATACCATGAGCATTCAAAGATCCACTTTTGTATGAAGAATCAAATGAAGACATCATCTCTGCAGTTCTGCTTCCTCACAGTTCACTTTTCCTACAGGTACCATTTATCATTCCTCTGGTTAACACAGAAACTAACAAACAATATCATGGACACTGACTTGACCATTTTCCCAGTGTCCTGAAAACAACAAAAAGATAATGTTTTAAAACATCTGTTCAGCTCTTTTATACACAATAGTCCATAGTGCATGCCTGCAAGAATGAATTAGTTTTCTCTTAAATAGCACTGAACATAGATAAAATAATTTACATTTATAAAAGACATTACTCGAGGGCTTTTAAAAGCCATTACCATAACTTGAGAGTGTGGATGTGTTTTATCACCTTTCAGCAACATCTGAATCTGGATAGAAAAGCCACAATTTCTAATACAGATATTGAGACAGATACAATGTGGAAAAGAAATGCATGAGTAAGGAAAAAAGTACCTGAAAAGGCAACATTCATACCTGACCTTCCCCAGAATTACGAATACCTTGTTCTATCATCCCCATAAAAAACATGCACACTCTGCATGTTACCTTCTTCCAATGGACCTGCTCCCATTCAGCACATGTTCTCATTCTAGATTTTAAAATACATAATTTATCAGAACCTACAGTAAAACGTATAGAAATGCAATTTTTAAGCGAGTGAAGAACACAGCAGTGGCAGCACGTTAGTATTTTGACAGAGTAATCTACAAAATCGTTGGTGACTATGAACAAGTAACTTGATTTTTTTTTTAACAGTAACAATTAGACTTCCTTTTCCTTTAATCTTTTCAGATCCAGATTCACTGGGACTCTGACTCCTTTAGAGGAACACAATGAATGCAAACCAGAAGCAGTTAGCACCGATTTGGAAAGGTTTACCAGATGCTTATTTCCTTGGAGCGGCTAAGAAGTATATCCCTTTCCTCCCTTTTGTCTTACAGTTTTCCAGTCCTGCTTACAAATTCCCATGAGTTTCTGTATATTCCAAACTCCCAGCACTTCCCTGCACAAGTCTCCCTCCCCTGTACAGACTCCAGAATTCATACATGCCCAGCACACCAGCTGGTCTCCCTACCCAATTATACGCTTATGGACAAATATCTGAAGGAACAAATAAGGCCAGATCTAAATGGTTTACTTGACTGTGATATCATTGCTTCTATTAGATACCATGTTCATAACTCAAGATTTTGATCACAATTCTTGGTAGAAAAGTTTGTCAGCAAATGTTGGTACATAAAATCAGCTTTTTTAGATGACACAGAGATTAATGAAGCCTTAGAAACACTCTTTTCTTTTTTTCCCCTCACTCTCCTGTCAGGCAAGAGAGTAAACTTTTCTGTCTTTTCCACAAACAATGAAACAAAATCCCTGTCTTAAATGTGAAAAGCTCAACCTCAACTACAAAGAAGCAACTGACTCCTTTGAAAGTTTTATCCTCTTTTTAGCTATGCCCAGTGTTAAAACAAGTACAAATAAATACAGAATTCTTATGGAATACAATATTTAAATGCAGTACACAAAGCTTCTTCTGTAGGGCTGTGGTCAATACTCAATACATTAAGCTTTCTGAGACAGCTCTACTGCCGCGTCTCCATAAAGCCTTACTTAGAGAAAAGAAAACATTTCCCTGTCAAAGAGCTCATCTGCTAACACTGCCATGAATACTATATTTTTAACTACAAGATGAATATAGTGCTAAATGCACACAGGTACAGACAGCTATCTGTGGTGCTCCCAGCTCTAGCTGTAGTTGTGTTATGAATATTTAAATAAACATCTGGATTCCCTTTAGAATTCAGCTGGGAAGGGAGTGCTATGTTGAGAATAGAGGATTGGGAATGAGAATTCAGACCTACTTCTAATGCAACAAATTACTTGTTATATGGTTTCTGCATCTCTGCAACAAATATAAAAATATATCTACTTAGCTTCAAAAATGCAATGAAGCAAAAAAGTGCAAATACTTTAATTTCTATTTTACAAAATATTTAGCAATTTAAAATCTCAATGCCAACACCTATTACTAAAACTTCCCAGTAAAGAATTTTCAAAACTACTCCATCTTAAGCCATTTAAATTTTTGGTTTCAACATTTTGAAATGGTTATACTCTGAACAGGGACAAAATATCAGAACATTTAAAAAGCTAAAAATATGAAGAGTGGTAAATAATAATTCAAGCAAAACATTAATTTAGCTTACTTTCATAAGGTTGGCTTTCCAAAATTCTCTTTTAACATTAAGAAGTGAACATTAGTTTAAATTTCAAAGTAAAAAAAGTCTCTTGGTCCCAAAAGGCATGTGCTCCATGTATAAAATGTCGAAACAGAACATTTAGACAAACTCAAATACTTTTGAAAACCTGGAGACAAACTGAAACAAGTAAACGGGCTCATCTTAGTGAGCAGCATTTTCAAGCAAAAAAATATTTTGCCTATAGTTATGAACAATGCTATCTGTATGGAAAAAATAAAAAAAAGAAAAAGAAAAAAAAATGTTAAATATTAGGGAGGGAAAGATAGCAGAAAGAGCATAAAGGGGATGAGAATTAGGGAACTGTGGTACCCACTGCAGACATTTAGGATGCTAGAAAATAAAGAGGCTTCAGGTCATCTGATTTGCAAGTAGAAAAAAAAAAAGACTTAAAATAAAATTGTATATTATACAATAAATGTCATAAAATTACTTTCAATTCAGGCTCAAAATATTTTGATAATCTTTCTTTTCAGATGATAACCTGTGCTATGAAATCACTGAAAGGTACACCTCGAAGTATGCTTTCAATATAGCTACAAGCATGAGAGGGAAAAAAAATCCAACCTGAGTAGTACTGATAGTTCTACAATAATGATTCTAGAATATAGCTTGCCCTACTATTTCCTCTGTTAGGTATCTCTAAATAATTGCATTTTCAGCCACTTCTTTAAGAGAAAAAAAAAAAAAGATCATAGGAAAAAACTATAACAAGCCATCAGCAAAAACAGAGGAAGAGAAGTGCTCGTACAACCCTTCATGAGCCAGCTGAGCCTCCTTCTTCCAGAACTTCTTCATTATTTATTAAAGGTATTCACAAAGGCTCCTGCCCCCACGCTCCAAGCGATTGCCACACTGGCCCACTGATGTGTGCATTTAATTGAACATCTTTCTTCATCACTCCTTCTCCTCTCCTTAAGCACTGCACACGGTCGTAGTGTGAAATTTGTGGCAATACAGGAAATTTCATGGTATCACACTTAGAGGCGGATGACTTCACTGCTAAAACCAAAGCACACATTAGCTGCCTGGTGAAACAGCAGCAGTCACGTGCCAAACTTTGAAGCCACATTTGAAGAAGTGATACTCAGTGCCACTGGCAAACACTATTTTAGGATAAAAGGATGCAATACTGTCCATCCTAACAGTTCCACATTAACGGGGTGAACCACTGATCTGCTATATTTTCCTAATGTTATATACAGCTATAAGTGTCCAAGCCAATCTTTGACTTGAAACGTGTGAAGTATCAAAATTTAGCAAGCTAAGTCAATAGAAATATGCCCGATGAAATACACCAAAATACACAGACAAATTTTGAAGGTAAAAGAATATCTGTCCCTTTTGCTTTTCAGTGTTGGTGAAGGGGTTGGTTTGAATTTTTAAAATAGCTTAAGATAACTGCAGAATCAAAAAAAAAACCCACCTGGATAAAGATCTCCAAAAGGAAAATGAAGTCCAACAAATTTATCAGAGCAAGAAGCACTTTAAAAGAATATTTCACAAATAGTCTTTAGAGCAGATTTTACAGCATTTACAAGTAAATAACATTTTAGCAGGAATACAGGGATGAAGAAGTGAAAAGAGAAAGTGCAGAAAGAATTTTCCAAGATGAACAAAAAAAAACTCTACTCAGTATGATACAAAAAGATTGTGAATGTAATGCCCTAAGAAGTACCACTCCTCTCATCGAACTATTATTTGCAAATAACAGTATTTGTTACATTGCACCTTTTAAACACACATATTGTCGTCACTGAATAAGTAGGAACTTATTCAAAGTGATACAAGCTCTCATACCAAAGCTGAAGAGACATTCATGTTTCCCAATACCAGTTCTCATAAGCTAGTTTATCCATTGTACCAGATTGCCCCCAGTGTAATTAATTACATTCGTGGTATATAAGTACTTCATATTTTACTCACTGGAGTTAATTACAGTAATACTAATAATACTACACACTCACAGGAGCTAATTATTTATTGGACGCACTACATTACAATTCTAAAGTAAACAATGAAAATCTGACCCTAAACATATTAAATGAAGACAAAATGTTTTAAAGAATGAACCTGAAGTTGAATACTCTCTGGTACATTCCTGGGTATACTCCCTTGTTATTATTCAGTACCTATGATAGAACCATACTGGGGAGGTTTGTACATACTCAGTGATTTTTAGTGCAGTTAAATTTGTATTTATAACTTATCCCTACCATAATGCTGCTATGATGTATACTTTAACAAGATAAATAAGCTGAAAACAGCAGCTTTCATTCTGAGTGGAATAAAAAGACAAGGCCAAAGCAAGCAGCTAACGAGAGCTGCGTGTCTTTACACAGAACCCTAGGGGGAACAGCATTGTCCTGGGGAGACCCTCTCCCAACCCGTTCCTGATTTCTAGGGAAGCTCGTTAAGCATCGCGATGGGATTCTAGTCACAGTGGGTCCAAATGAAATAAAGAATGAAAAAAATTATGACACTAGGAGACAGAGGAAAATAAATAAATAAATACATAAATAAATAAAGGAAAAGAATAAGAACTGCAATCCAGTGCAAAGAAGTTTCTCTCATAATCCACTGTGCTGTTTGGCTATGGCACATCTTACCCTGGCCAGCGTCTGAATTCTTTCCCCATAACTCTGTGTCCTATTCACTGGAATGCATTAAGATGCAACTACTTTTATGAAGGTCAAATACCATGCAAGGCATTACATTTTTTTTTTCTGCTGAATATCATTAGGTGAAGGCAGTGGGGAGGGCTCTGGGGACTTGCTGATTTTGAACCGTTTGCGGAGCATCTCTTCTGTTTGTGCAAATAAAGAGGTTGAGCCTATCCCATTTAAATAGCACTTTGATTAATCATTTTAGGATATGTTGCTGTAAATGTCTGGAATTATGTATGTGCACACAGCGATTCACAAAGAGAAAAGATCATTAATTTCTCAAAAACATATTCCTCAAAAAGTGAAATACAAAATCATGTTAAATAATAAATCATAAAGGCTATTTATGTAAACATAAAAAGCAGAGTTCCTGAAAACATCTCTCTCTCTGAAAATAGTAACTTACCACATTTTCTAAAGTCTATTCACAACACCACAGAGTAATGAAATAGTGAAGACATAAAGACATAATGTTGTTGTAAATAACTGAATTTTCTCCTAATTTTATTTTTAGCTCTGAAACCTCAGTTTTTTATTAACATAAGCTGCTACATATAGATTTCCTTGTCAGAGAAACACAAAGAAGAAAAGGGGGACATGATCTCCAAAGCATATTTCTATATACACGCACCTTCCAGACCATCTAGCGACTGTCAAAGGACGCTACCCTCCTTACTCTCCAAAAGACTGAACGTGTATTTTTTGCCAGCTCCAATAAAAGCCGAAGTACAACAAGGCCTCTTGGAATATACATACACTTAAAAACAAAAGTACTCGCCCTCTTGCACCATCATTTTCTCTTGAACCTATATTTTCATTCCTTTGCTATATACTTTCTTGACTTTTTAATCTTTTTTTTTTTTTTGGGTCCCTCAAGTTGTCTGCCTCCCACTCCATTTAATCCCCTAGCATCTCTGGACTTTCTCATCTTCTTTTATCAGAACCCTGGGAATAAACTTTGATGCTCTATAAACTTCCTATTTCTCACAGGCAGCTGTGAAGATTTTGCTCAGGCTCTTTCTTTCTCCAAAGATAAAAATTCAAAGAAATAAAGTTTCACAAATGCCAATCATTTGTCCTCTTGACATATACACCTTAAAACGTGGTCACTTTTTTGAAGTGTTCCTGCCAGGAAGAGATTGCTTCACTCCTTATACTGCTGTTTGAAAAAAATAAATAAAGGAAATAAAACATCTGAATAAAAATAATTCTTCTAACTTCTAATTTTATCTCCTTGCAATGCCACATCCTGAGTATTTCAAAGTTAGGATTTTTTCCTAAAATTAGGATTTTTTTTTCTTTTTTTTTTTTTTTTTTAGGATTCAAAGTTACCTGTTAAGAGATTACAGGTTTTTTGGACTGAATTTTCAGTGAGAATACTGAATGAGGGAGAAGCATATTTCTTATAATTGAGTCTGTTAAAAGACTCTCATTGAATTTGATTGACATTGAGATGGGCCCTCTACACATGGGAAAAAGTTCCTGTACTAAACGTTAAAGCAGCATACCACCATCAAATCTTCATTATGATTCAAATGAAAAGTTCTTTCTTTCTTCTTTTCTTTTTTTTTTTTTTTTTTTCTTTTTGGTACCAGCATTAGGCATACCTTCAGTAATCTTAACCATACTGTGTGCATTTAGTGTATATCAGCTCTAGGCCCAACGTAATTCACATGATCAGAAAGTATACCCAAAGGACCATATGCATGGACCAAAATATCAGGCTGCTTTTATGTGAAGGCTGGTTTTAATTCTGTTCTTGTTATTTTCGTAATGGGATGGTTTTAGTTATTTGTCAGTTCTAACGACATTAGCTATCGGGAAGACAAAGATATAACACAAGAACTAAAAATAAACCAGTTCTGATACACATTCTGCCTTTCACAATTTGGTTTACAACTCTCCAGTACATTTACGATTCTCATTGCATTGGAGGCGGGGAAGGAGGGGGAAGGAAGTCTGAGTAGTATCAATAAGGTGCTGTTGTTCACTCTGTCTTGTCACTAAATGTGAAATAGGATCTGAACCACAGCACAAGTTGCTGTACAAAGACTCTTCACACAAGATTACCGCTGCAGAATGCAGCATAATGTTGCCATTGCTAATGGGATGAAACTAGAACAGTATGAATAATACATTACATGCACCAATCAATGTTGCACTGTAATGGACTGATGGAAAATAAATACTCTTCGTGAAAACCAAGGAAGAACTTTCAAACACAAATATTTTATGGTAATTCATTTATTATCTTTACTAGATGAAAAGAAGAAACCCTGACAAAAGAGTGTAAAGTCTGTATAAATGTTGCTTTATCTTTACCAAATATTTATTATTGCTTTGAAGCATGACTAAGCTTCTGTACTTTCCGCTGGGCTTTTTTTCTCCTATCAGGCTTACAAAATTTAAACTCCCACTTCTGTTTTAAATCATTCCTAGGACTCCATAAATTGGTTTAGATTTAGAAATTAAGGCAACATTTAATGCGTAAAAATAATCCTTATCTCTTTTTTTTCTAAATGTCCCAGACACTCCTCCTCTCCTTTGTGTCTCGTCTTAACTCATACGAGTATAACCTCTACTATGTTCCTCCAGCCCTGTCTCCCTAAACCCTCATCTTCTTTGTAATAGCCATTTGGATATATGTAACCTTCTCTAAGCTATTTTTTCTGAGTTTCCTTATTGTGGATATCTGTGTACCGACTTCTTTCCTTTCCTATGCCCCTTATTTCAAAATAGCCTGCACCCACATCTCTTCTAGGCTTAAATCCATCCTACTGCCTCACAACCACCATGAACAGTCAGACCCTGTGCAGATCGCAAATACCCCCAGTTGCTGTGCCTGGAAAAGTAAAAATGAAGGCTGCAAATCATCCAGTATTCTGATAACAAAGACAGCTCTGTATTGCAGGGCCCTGAGCCTCTCCTCCTTCTCACCACCCGGCTCGTGCTATAGTCAATTCAGGGGCATATAGTTTATATCATCATTAAATCAAAAAAAAACCCAACAACAACAACAACAACAACAACAACAAAAAAAAACATAGGCACATCATATTCTCATCAAATTAGCACTCCACCTTCGCTCTTTCTCTCATCTGAAAAACGGTGAATGTGCTCTTTGTAGCCACTGTCTTTACATTCTTTCTACTTACAGCATTTTTGAAACCTACATTCCACTAGATCCATAAACTGGCTCTCAAAAGACTAATGACTTCTTAACATAGATTCAGGACCAGCCTACTCACTTCCACCAAGATAATTATCTAGCCACAATTATCATCTCATAGTCCCCTCACCCCAAAGGGCTTTTATGATTCCATCTTCTCGTTGATTTGTTGGGGTTTTTTAAACCTTTGCAATTACACCTCCACTAATCTCCTCCACCTGTAAACTCTCAGAGTTCTTCAAGCTCTGATTGCAGAGCTACTGGTGAACTTCCTAGCAGAACCCATGAAGGAATTTACAATTAAAGAGCACATCCATGGAAGGTACAGATCTGAGCCTGGCGAAAGACACAGCCAGGTGATGGCTCCTAACTGCTGCCTGAGCCAATTTAGATTATTTGCTCCTCTAGCAATAAAATAATGGTTTTGTAAAACAATAAAATTCTATTTATCCAAGTGTCAAACACTTTATTTCTTTATCTTTCCTTGTTCCCCATTTCCAAACAGTAGAGAAAAATAAAAGGTTCTCTAGATTTTCTTAAATCAGGGAGAAGGCAGTCATTAAGTTAAAAAGAACAAAGAAATATTGTTTAAATTGTAAGATATTTGGGACAAGTAATGTTACTTATGTTTGGGCTGTGCCTGCAGAGAAGCGTTCCAGCTTGAGAGTGGCCACACTGTGCGACCATAGAAGAAATGTTACGATAATGAATACTGTAGGGCAGCCCTAAAAGCAGCCATTGACACATTTTCCACATTATTAGGAGAGTTTTCAATTTTTCTTCTGTATGAACCTTATAGCCTATACTTGCTGACCACTTTTTTTAGTTCGTCGAGATTCGTAATGTGCTCTGTAAAACTAAGCATTGCTTTCACAAGAGTAATAACCACCACAACAATACATTTTCTCATCAGTGAAAGATTCTTAAATGTATTCCCCTTTGTCTTTTTGTAAATAAAGCCTTGACAAAGCTGAGGCAAGAGAAAAATAGATGAGCTTAACACCCTTCTGGCTCTGTTAAGATTTTCTGGTATGAGAAAGGTCGCTAACTAATTCCCTTCAGACTACAGACTGGGACACATCCAATGATTTAAACAAAACACAGAATTAGAAAAGTCAATACATTAATCTGGGATCACTGCTGTTATGTAAAAACTATTGTAAATATCTGCATGTGCTTATCACTCTCAGCCTTCATCTTTACCTGAATATTTGTTAAACTCAAATTTTGTTGTTTTGCTGCACTTAAAGGGCAAGGCCATTTAAAAAAAAAAAAAAGCCTGTATATTCTATGTTTGCACAACATTATTACCCTGCGTGCCTTGATACTGACTGGAGTCTCCAGGTACTCCAGAAATTTAGGGCTGCTTTATATTGCACATATGACCCTGGTCAGAACCAGACCCTCAGCAGGAATTTCCTTTTACTGCCACCTCAGAGAGTCCTGGTGATGGCAGGAAAGTCTCATTCAGTTTGTATCAGAGGCTGTTACCATCACGTTAGAAGCAAGAGCAGGTAGGAAAACCAGGAAACTCTTTGGTGCAGCACACTGGGATAACTTCCTAAAAGACTGCTGTGACCCCCCTCCAAAGCAGCATTCCCGGTCCTTCCGAACGGCAACATCCCCATGGGTTACTCCTCTGCCAGGGCACCGGCGACTGGTGCACGAGCACTGCCCCCTACTCTGCGTATGGCCAGGGAATGGCCACTCCTGGCAAGGGTCCTCACTGGCAGAGGGAGAGCTTCTTATGGGCATGGTGGCTCTCCAAGGCCCAAAGCGACTGGAGGGGGATCCCAAGCTTGCACACCCTCAGTTTCATATGCGACTTGTTTGTGTTGATTAATGAGCTGAGAATGAACTCGCCTGGGAACACTTCCCACTTTAATTTTGGCAGTGCAAGGCGGTTTGAAACCCAGGATCAGGAAGACCAGGGGATCAGGCTGCAAACCAAACAGTGAAAGCATAAGCCTGCTTCAGGCTTTAAATCTACATTCTGACATGGGAATAACACTAGAAACTATTAGTAATAATGTATGACTTGATTCAAATTATATAAATTTTAACAGATGGATTAAGGAAAACTACATTCCTTTGAGATATACTGATTTTAATTTTCAATCTTTGAAAAAAATATTTACTTTTCCTTAGCTAAATAAGTATCTCTTCTACTCATTAACACATGTTTTAAGACTCAATTTCCTCTTTTCAAGTTCGGAAAGCTACTACTAGCTTTAGAGATATAATAAAAGACTATACTTGTAGGTGGTCTCTTCAGCATTCTTTAACTCCTCATATCCAGTAAAGTTATACCTACACAGAAAGTAAAACATAATAAAATGACTTTGGACATGCAGATGGTATAGAGCACATGCAAGAATCCTCCCATGTCATTGGGAATCTTTCCCAAACCAGAAATTTGACTGAAATTATACATAATATCCACAACCAATTACTCTCACACTTGACTCATATTTTGGGGGTGGAACGTGGCAACCCATATATATTTATATGTTAATATATACTTAAATAAGGCTTCAAATGACTACAGGAAATTTTAGGAATGTTAACAATCACCCCAGCCTTAATTATTATAACTTAAAAAGAGTATTTAAGAAATGACTATTCGAATGCATATGGCACACGGGCATAAAGCAGAAGGTGCGCAGGGAACGCAGCGGGGGCTGCACCGCCCCGGCCACCAGCGCTCGCTTCAGTGCGGTGGGAAGTCTCACCAGGGAGCAGACGCTGCTCCTGCTGCTGCACCCTGCACTGCCTAATCTGAGGCCCTTCACAGAGCGAAGATAAGGTCTGCAGTTGTTGTAGCCTGCAGGTTTCGTGTTAGGTTTCAGAATTAGAAAAAAAAAAATCCCCTCTGTAACAAGCCTAACAGAGCATGTGTTAGACCCTCCCATGCTTTGCTGGACTTTCATTATAAAGAAATAATCCAAAATTACTACAGTAAATTGCAGCTAGTCCCCAATATCCCTAGGGATCCAGATCAGTGCTTCTTGTGATAAACTCAGCAACTGGTGAATCCTCGCAGAACTGATAGCAAGAGGACATCTGACAACATGATAGCCCAAACTACTTTTTATCTGCAATCTTATTTTGAATTTATTAAAACAGATGCATGGTGATGGCAGGATTTGTGTAGGAAGAGTCCTAATCTAATCTTCATTCCTTTCATTCTCACTCTTCACTCTCAGTTAATAACTCAAATTTAGGTCTGCTAATTCAAACAGCGAATCGATCATTTCCCTGCAACGCTGCTCAAACCTTTGGGTCTTTCTCTTTTAAAATCATACTGACACTTAGGTATCACTCCTCACACACGCAGGCATCAATGAATCTTTACCTGCTGTAATGAAACAAAGGCCAAAATAATTCAAAATAGAATCACTAACTTCAAAGCAACTAAGCAGGAAAAGAAATGAATATATAGTAGCTAAAATTATGAAATGTAGGGATGTCTGATAAATTAAGTACAGGAAGAACAAAAAAGAAAATCTTAAACTGTAACCTCACCCCTTCCTCCCGCTTGCTGTGCAGCCTCGGCTAAATTACTAAGCAAGTAGCGGTTAGTTACCAACAGCTTGGGGATGTTTACAATTTATCAGTGATGCTTGAAAGATATTAATGCACTTAACATATTATTTCTTATACATAAATGATTTTAATGGTTATTTTTCTAATTAATTCTCCTTAAGTCTCTTAATACATTGTGGGGAAAAAGCCTGCAGAGAGAACTTGTTAAGCTACAATCTTCATATGAATATTCTCCATGTTTTATTTGACATTTTATGAATTGTCAACTCCTTTTTATGACACACCAACTCTTGACAAGAAGGCTAAACATATTTGCAATATTTGTCTTTTGCTGCACTCTGCTGGAACAATCCATTTTTCAACAGAAAGTAATGCTGTTCCACGTATAATGAAAAAAAAAACAGGAAACATTTCTCATAAAAATAGACTATTATGCAGCATATTTATTTTTCAAACCAGGAGTTGAACACTTAAACGCATATTTGGTTCTCTAATAAGAATATCCCTTTTGCAAAGGCACTGAGCACCTGCAACTGATCGAGACTGAATAGGATTACAGAGAGCTCACTAACATTTGCAGTAAAACCGAAACAAAGTAAATGGCTAAATAAGGAATTGAAAAGCTTCTTGGAACAAAAATTGGAAAAGTCTGGACTGCCATGCATCTTTTTAAAAATCTTCTGCCTGATTTTATTTTAAAAAAAATCTATGTACACACAGAAACTTATTCCCTTCCATGTGATCCCCACTTACAATAATAGTAAAAACTGGAAAGAGAAGTTATTACACTATTTACATAAAACGACAACACTTTGAATCTCTTAAAAAAATTACTACCATTTACTAGGCTTTTTACACAATTGTAAAATTTGCAGTCCCATTTGTTATATTGAAAAAACAAAAACTGAAGAAGCTCACCTGGAAAAAGCTAGAAAACAGATCTCAGTTTATGTTAGCAGTCCTGCAGCTAATGACTGCAGAGATGATTAATTCTGACCAAAGATCTGCTCCAGAATAATGTAAAGATGCTGTATTTCAAGTTAAACATATCTTCTTGCTGGAAAAATGGACCAGTGGTCAAAACAAAAGGTTAAGACACAAGCTCCTTCAAAAAAAAAATAAAAGCTCATAAGCATAAGAAGGTTTATTTGCTTCTTTCAACCCACCTATATTTTAATGTGTGGTACTAAGCTATTTTTCGCCCAGTGGATGTTTGGGTGTTTGGGGATCTCGAGATTTCAGCAGTGACTGCTGGAAAAACAGATGGTATTTGCAAGGGCCTTGGAAGTCAGGCTTCTGTAAGTGGATAGGTTGGCTTCTTTAATCAGTAATGTCAAAGCAGTTTCCCTTCTTCTTTTTCTACAACAGATGGGTTTTAGGAGGGGTGCCTCTAGTATTTTCAGAGCATTTTGAACTTTGTCATAAAACAGTTCCAGGTTGAAGTCTAATTTAAATGGAAAGACGGAACACTGTGGGCTTTTCAGATGGAAATTAAGCAATTGTGCGATGAATGAACGTTAACTTCTGAAAAGTAGGACCAAATCATAGCTGACATTGGCTCGCGGCTTCACGCCACAGCACAGGATTGACATTTAGGAGTCCTTACATTTGTTCTGTTCCTGGAAGGTTCTTCATGTAACTGGCTGACTTTTCTAGAGCCTTTTCAATACCCCTGTTGTTTCCAGGAGGACACAGAGTAGTCATGCCACATGGCAGGATCTATCCCAGTATTAAAAGCTGACATTTAAACCACGAACTCTAGAGCTCACTTAGCAGTTTTCTTTTTCTCAGAAAGAAAGAGATATTTTAGAGCTACACCTGATTAAAGAATGCAGGCTCTGACTTGCAGCTTTATTTAAGTTTACTCTAAGATACACACACATAAAGAACATTCAGCGCAAGGAAAAGCGTTAAGTAAACGTTTTTTTAGAAAAGCATCCAAAAAGAGAAAGCTATGATACAATAAACCTTCAAAGCTAAACGTATGGAGAAAAAGCAAATCTTTTGTATCCATGGACATAATTTTAGGGGGCCATAGGAAGTGCACTAAATATTTATGCTTCCTGAGGTTTCAGCAGAATGTGTAATTAATCTGAATTTCTGGGCAATGCTTAAAGGAATTAGAAATCAGGATCCCTTTGAGTACATCTTTTTTAAAAAAAAACATGACAATTGCTAAGAATTTTTGCCCTGGTGCTGTTGATCAGGCATGTTAATTCTCTATTTTAATGTGATCTGCAAAGATTCAAGTGTTAAAACATTGTCAAGCAGTACTTTAAGAATTAGTGTGTGCCAATTCTTGTTCATTTTATAGAAACATTTGATATCATTAAGCAGAAACAGTTTTAGGTGTATTCCACTATGAAGACTGAAGTAACCTGTTGATTCTTTGTCGTATGGTTTCCTCTCTGAAGATTGGGCACAAACAAAACCAGTTAAGAAGTGACAAACATCCAAATACAAGCACATTTTATCCTTCTTTTGTCTAACACATTTAGTCAGGGTTTGCAACAGACCTTTAGCTATATTACTACAGCAAGGTTGATTTATTACATGGTATTATGGCTCACAATTTAAGGGCTTGTCTTTATGACTGGGGATGAACTGTCACACATTTTCTCACCAGCTAGATGTGAGCAAACTGCCCCCTGGAAGCTTTGCGCCCATGCAGTGCTGAACAAAGTCTGACCCGTACCCCTTATTTATAGCACTTCACTATCGTAGTTATATAGGCCTGAGTTTGGAGATAGTTCACAGTCTGCTGGCTTAGAACAATTCCATGAAGCTCTGCAGTCCTCTCCGTAGCTCTACTCCAACCTCTTGCTGATCAGATGCTAGGGCAGTAGAAGTTTAGATACTGTATTCCTTACCTTTATCTTTAGATAAGTGCTTTAAGTCCAGTGCCCCTGTGGCATCTCTGCTGCTCAGAGATTCCTGGAGTCCAGCTACCCAGTCCCTCAAACAGGTGTCACCAATTTTGTCTTTGCCTTGAAGTAGCTATTGAATTTCCCCAGGGATGAAGAGTGTAAATATATTTGACATTTAAAGCAAATCACACTTAAATTCTTCTAAGGCATTTTTACATGTGTATTCATCTAACAATTTCATCTCTTAAGTAAGACAGATGGTTTTTGTCACTGCCATTTGAAAGGAATAGTCTGTTCTGTTTGTCCCCTCTTTGTCTATTTCCTTGTTCCCTTTTCTCCTCACTTCCAATGTAGGATTTCCCCAGCTACCAAATGACTCCTCCTTTTTATACTGACTATGATTCCTGGGACTTCATTCCAAAATCACCTGATTGAACTGGCTCCCCTAGAATTAGTCAGGTTTTGTTTCAGGAGACTGGACATCCTCCACGTGTCCTTGGTCAGTTAGCTGCTTGTTAGATACAAGATAGATTTCTTTTGATATTTTCATAGTGAAAATCAAAATCAAGTAAGCGTAAAAATCAAATGAGCAGGTCTAGGAGGGCAATAGGCCATTTATAGACTGAAGTACAAATTGACACGTACTGGTATATGTACAAAGGTATGCACATATACATGCACATACACGTATTTCATTACATCTTTATTTTCGTTTTCAATCTTGTTTCTGAAAATGTCTTTTCAGCATTATATGTTTTAAGTTAGACCAGCACTTAACTTCCTTGACAGTTAATAGTAATGCAGATCTAGCACATAATATATTAAAGAAATGAATAAACAATTTCCTTCCTATTTCTTTTCTTACCTCACTTCCATCAACTGATTTAGGAAGTTAGGCTCTTTATTTGTAAGTTTTGATCTCCTGCAGAGGCACAATACAAAATAAGTGTTGGCATCTACAATATTTTAAGTAAAAATATTTTTTTACAACTTTTACAAACCATGAATATAGGTCTCTAAATTATTTTAACACTTGCAGTGTGTGGAGCACTTTGATCACTAGTGAGATGTGAGCAGTGCCGAATGAAAGTGATTATGTTCTATTCACTAAAATACATTTAGAATCTCATTAAAGGTCCATTAATTCTTTGCTCAGGCCTCTTAGCTCTTTTCCTTGTCTATTAGTGGGTTGATGAAAATCTCAAAACTGATCACTAATGATTGAGTATTCTCTCTAAATGACACACATGGCCTCAGAAACACAACATTTTGGGAATGATTCATTGCCTGATTAGTAAGGACTTTTACCTCAAAGCAAAACCATTAGGGTTTATCATGCATGACTCAAAGGCTGTATATCACACCCGCTCCTGTAATAGTCATTTTCCCCTGATAATGTCAGTGAGACCTACACCCATAATATAAATTAGTTCTTTTTGGCTTAAGTAAATACACTGTTTCTTTGAGAAGTTATATTTAGTTTCTCTTGTTTTATTGCTGTTTCTGCAAAATGTAGTCATTTATTCTTTTCACAGCCATTAAAAGTCGCTTATTGGCTATTACATATAATTAAAATTCTCTATTTTATTGGTGTACAGATAGTGTTATGTTTCTTCTTGCCTAAGACTTATTTAACTTTAACAGTGGAATACTTACAACATCATCAAAGCCCCTGTTTATTTGAAGATGTAGTCAAAAAATGTCGCAAATAGCTGCACTTGGGAAGCATATATTGAGCACAACCCTTTAGTATTTTAGTGTTTACCAGCAATGACTTGTTCCGATGAGAGACTAGTCTTAAGAAAAGACTTAATTTGTCTCAGAGTTTGTGGGACAAATAGATAAAACTGATGTTTCACATTCTCAGCAAGTTTTTTCACAGGAGAGAAGAGTTAGAGCTGAAAACATGGAAGAGTCATCACAAAAAGAGAGAGAATTGGAAATAAAATGCACACACGTGTGTGTGTTTATGTGTGTGTAGATACAGCACAAAATGATCCAACCAGGGTCTGTCCACTTGAACTTGATCCATTTGATCTGTCACATTCTCCTCAAAGGAGGACACCAGTTATGACGTGCCCTGGCACGCACTCCTACGTTCTGTGTTTCTCCCTTTGACCTTGAGAGGGGCCAGGTTTGGAGAATCACTGCTCCATTCAAAATGCTGAAGGGCCAGAAGTGTGATTTTTTTTATCCTGTTTGTGGCTAACATTTTAGAGCTGTTCCACAACCTTCCCTGTCAGAGGATTTTTCAATCTTTGATTTAAGTCTTAGGGGTATGGGAGAGATTATATTTTACAGAATATAAGGGCAACAGCAAGAAGTGAAGTCATTCATTTTACATTGGAAAATATCTTTTTTAAAGGGAATAAGTGGTACTACTTTGTAAGGCTAGAGCTCATATTCTAGGCCAAAGTAGTCCAGATCATTAGGGATCTCTGAAGGGACTGAAAAAGTCTGAGTGCAATTGAATGACTGAAAATGAAACTAGTTGGCTACAGTTCCCAGTAGAACTGAATAGACTGAATAAGTTTTCTTTGAAAGAAAACTCTTTCATATATGGCAACACGAAAGATAGTGTATGAGATACCCACTTTGAAAATTGAATTATTTACAGGGAGAGGTACACTTTGTAAGCCAGAGAGGAAGTGCTATGCAGCATCTGAAGAAAACTTTCATAATGTCTTCGCAGAAAGACAGAAAAGCACTATTTTTTCATGCCCACTAGGAAGGTTTTTATTTCAGTCCTATAACAATACAGTGCAAAACGAAACTGAGGCATGAAAGCTACATAATGGAAAGCAACTAGTGAGTGTAAATGATGAAGATTTCATGGCTGCTTGGCAAGCCTTAATAGGTGATATTTCAAAAATCAGCAATTTTTATTACCAATTTATTTACAACTCCTTGACACAATTATCCAACTAATATAAATGTTGGTAAGTTTCCACACGCACTACCAAAAAAAAAAAAATCTTCTGATGATGCTCTAGCAGATTGCTTTGGGACAGCTATATTTGTTTTACCCGTGTGAGGTAAAGCAAGTATCTCAAGGCACACACAGGTGCTGTGTCTTGAGATACCTGAAATAATAACACAGTTAAGCAGATCCATTGCTGGTATAGCATACAGTAAATTATATTGATTTCTCTGATCTACAGGAAATGAGATTGCTCGTCGTGTTCAGATGACAAGTATACATTGGTTTCAAATTCATGCCAAATAAACATTCCAGAGAAATGCCACACAGTTCTTCATGAGTGGGTTTATCAAACATATGTTCATAAGACCAACAATTCACTGCACAGTAAGGAGAGGTGCCTTTTTAATAGATTTACATGGGTTTTTAAATGGGTTTAACAGGTACCATGTTAGTTATTAACATTTTTTTTCGAAATACAGATTAAAAAAATATATATATACATATATATATATAGGACATTAAATATCTTATGGCCAAGTTGGCTAAAAACACTTGCAGATTTTGGTATAAATTAGATAGAATATAAATTTGGTATAAATTAGGTTTATTGTGACAATGGGTCAGAGGTTTACTTTTTGTGTAGGTCCAGCTGCACCAATCTGTTTTGTCTGCTGACTTAATCTAAAATAATCTCACATCAGGCCCTGCAACTACTTATTTTCATTAACTTTACAGAGAACAAGCATCTGAATCAGTCTTGTATTGCCAATTATGCATTATAATACAAAAAAAGCAAAATGCTGACTTTTTTTGAAAATTAGGTTTTTTTCTCTGATTGTGTATTCCTTGCAGTCAGCACAATCTAATGCAGATCTAGTGAGTTAACCACTACGTCTCTGGAAAAAAAAAATGGAACTTATGTGGTCATTTTCTGAATTTAGATCTTTTTAATAAAAGGAAAAGTTCATGTTGGAATAATATTATGGGCAAAATCTGTAAATTAACAAAAAAAGGTGGGGGGAAAAAGTTTTTTTCAGTTCTTTTTGGTAACTGGCATCTCACAGATCTAATGTATGTTTCAGTTGTGCTTAACTGGTACCTTCCATGTAGTTCCCTTTAGGAAATTTTAAGTGTTGGATATGAATAACGTATTTTTTTTTTTTTATCTTGCTCATTGTTTGTTACTCTTTGCACCAATTTACTTGAGGGGTCAGGACAGGAAAACCCCTACACCTACTAAAGACCTTTGAATTCGGAGTCTTTTATGTACCAAGTGTCTACTTACTGCCGTCAGTAAGCCTGTCATATATTGAGCTTGAAGAGGTAAATGAGCATACTTTGGAGGGTTACTTTTATTTTCTGTTCTGTGACACTTAGCAAAACCCCATTATACAATTGAGCAGTATTATAATGTTAAAATGTTAATTTGTTCTGCATTCCATTAAAATTGGATTCTTTTTCTTGTGCATTGGCCCATGCACTTTGTATAAAACCTGTAATTTAAACACTACACCATAGAAATGTCCTAAATTAGTAGCCTTTTGCCTTTGCTGCCTTAATTACTCCTCATTATTTACTACTTAAAAAGCCACCTCTAGCTATTGGTTAAATATTTGCAAGCTAATTAGATTTGATTAGATTTAGAGCCCTTGCCTCTGTTCTAATTTAAGAGAGGGGGGCAGGGGGCAGAATTTGGAAACAATTCCAACTTTGCTTGGAAAAAAAAGCAGAAAATTAGACTTCTGGAAGTTTACTTCATTTTGCCATATACGGCACCCGCCACCATGATTTCCAAATATGGCAGATTTTGCCATATATCTCAGTTTCCTACATTATTTCCAAATATGGTAGGTTTGGACTACACGACAGTTTCCCATTATTGCCATATATGGCACATTCCCCCAATACATGGCAGTTTTCGCCAATTCTCCCAAATATATGGAAGTTTTGGGCAAATATATATAAGTTTGGGGAATTATTTCACAGATTTATAGGTTATACGGAGCGTTTCTGTAAGCAAACATTAATCAGTACATAAAAAAACAAAAGGAAGTCTTTCATTGCTGCAGACACTGAAGCCTGTTTCTATGTTTCCCTCTCATTGCGAGGACTAACAGGTAAGGATACATTTATAATGAACACATTAGTAATTTTATTGTAGCATTGAATACATCCTGCCTTGTGTTCTTGTACAAAGGCTAATAGAAAAATTATATCACAACTAGAATGCTTCTTACCGAAGAGTCAAATGCTGCCTGATTAATTTTCTCCAGCTTAGCATCTATAGGCTTAATACACATATATGGCTGCATATCTGCATATACCTTTCACACATACGACTTTCTTCATGAAGTAGTTCAGAATAACAAATATGTGCATTTGCCTTTTGACTATAAAACTCAGTATGAAAGGTAACAAATGAAGGCTTTCTCTTGCACATAATTGAATACATTTGCAGTGCAAAGGAGGGAGGAGGATGCAAATTCTTTTCTTCTCTTTAAACAAAAATATAGGCACAATGATAACTGATGGAATAAAAATAAAAATTTCTGTCTAATATTTAAAAATGTAATAGAATGGGCAGATTGACAAATTCTAGAAAAAAACCCAAACCCTAAATCTTTCATATTATTTTCATTGAGGATTCAATTCAAATTCCACTGAACCTAATAGGAATGCTTCCCCTAACTTCTACAGGGTATAGATCGCCATTCCTCATTGAATGCATTCTTCAATGAGAAACAGAACCAAATGTGCTCAAAACAGACTCTTCCAAAAGAAATAAAAAGAAGATATGCTTGAACAGTTCTTATGAAAATTAGTATTCTCCAGAAACATCAGTATTCATTTCAATGTCAAAAGGACTTAAAAGAATTTTCGGAATAAGATTTCATACTGGTCATATTTACGCAAATTTACGCATATTTACACATTTCGTTAATGGAAAGCTATATGTTGTCTTTTGAATGCTTTAAATTTTTGTGTTAGATATATTTGTTGAAATAATAAAGACAGAAAATGAAATTCACTTTTAAAAAAGAAAGCAATACTAGCAAAGGTCTTTCTCTTTGCATAGAAAATATAGTCAAGCAATTTCACTTCATCCATATAGCAAAGAGACCTTATTAAAACCTACCCCAGGACTTGCTTACAAAATATACAAAGTCTTGTGGTCCCTATGGTAATTACTATTTTATTATATTTTTATTTGTGCATTGCAGAGAGTCTCACGCAAACAAAAGGAAATAAACGAAGTGAATCTATCAAAGAAAAGCTTACATAAAACAAAGTTTTAACAAATATGGAAAAATGTAAGCATTTCTTCTCTGAAAAGTAATCTTTTCCCCCCTCAACTTTTTTTTTCCTTTTTTTTTCCTTTTTTTTTTCTTTTTTTTTTTTTTACAACTACAGTTAGAGTTAATACAATTTTTTAAAGTACATATCAATAGTAATTGAAAAAATGATCCATCTGATTTGGGGTAAAGAAACCTGCAAATAAAAAACGTAGAAAGAATAGGACCTGGGCAACTACAGGTGAGTCAGGCTCTCCCCCAGCCCTGGAAAGGCATTGAACAGCGCATGCTGGCTGCCATCTCTGAGGCATGCGAAAGACAAGAAGGTGATCAGGAGTAGTCAGCACGGATTCATGAAGAGGAAATCACACCTAACCAACCTGAGCGCCACCTGCAATGGGATGACTAGCTGAGTAGATGAGGGGAAAGCAATAGACGTTGTCTACATTGACTTTAGCAAGGCTTTTGACACTGTTGCCCATAAAATCGTCGTAAGGCAAGATCAGGAAGAGGGGGATAGATGAGTGAACGGTGAGATGGACTGAGAACTGTCCATATGACAGAGCTTAAAGGGTTGTGATCAGCGGCACAGTCCAGTTGGAGGCCTATAGCTAGCAGTGTCCCCCAGGTCAGTATTGGGTCCAGTCTTGTTCAACTTATGAATTACCAACTTATTTAACAATTATCAATTTGCTGATAATGCCACATGGAGGCAAGTGGCTGATATGCCAGAGGGCTGTGCGGCCTCTCAGAGGAACCTCAACAGGACAGAAAAACAGGCAGAGAGCAACCTCAGGAAGCTCAACAAAGGCAAATACAGAGGTCCTGCACCCAGGGGAGAAACAACCCGACGCATCAATACAGGCAGGGGGCTCATCTGCTGGAAGGCAGCTTTGCAGACAAGGACATGGGAAGCCTGCTGGATAACATGAGCCAGCACGTGCCCTTGAGGCCAGAAAGGCCAACGACATCCTGGGCTGCAGTAGGCAAAGCCTTGCCAGCAGGTTGAGGGAGGTGATCCTTCCTCGTCATTCAGCTCTGATGAGGCCTCATCTGGAGTACTTTGTCCAGTTCTGCAATCCTCACAGCATGAAAGACAAACATCTGCTGAAGCAAGCCCAGCAAAGGCCTACTAGGGAGTTGGGGTACTGGAGTAATTCTCATAAGAGAAAAGCTTGAGAGACCTGGGACTTTCCAGCCGGTAGAACAGAAGACAGAGCAGGGGGGATCATATCAATGTGTCCCAAGTTCTTCAGGGGAGGATGTAATGAGGATGGGGCCAGACTCTCTTCAGGGGTGTCCAGGACAAGACAGGACAAGAGGCAGCGGGCACGAATTGAAATACCAGAAAGAACATCTGAATATGAGGAAAGACTTCTTTAGTGTGAGGCTGACAGAGCACTGGAGCAGGCTGTCTAGGGAGGTTGTGGAGCCTCCATCCTTGGAGATATTCAAAAGTTGTTTGGACTCAGTCCTGGGCAACATGCCTTAGGTGACCCTGCTTGAGCAGGGGGTTCTACTAGATGACCTCCAGAGGTTCCTTCCAACCTCGGCCATTCTGTGATTTTGTGATTCTTCCAGAATGTACATCAAGATCAACTATGTGATTTTGGTCATACGGTCGGGCTCGATTTTTCAAGTGCATCAGAATACTGTCAAACACACCCCAGCTGCATTAATTTTAAAAGCAACATGCATATGTATATCAAAAGCAGACTCAAGAGAGCCACTTTATTCAGTTGATCTTTGGAGCTTGATCTAGTTGTGCTATTTCAAAGTGCTAAAGAATGACACGTTTGCCAACAATACCTATATACATTAATGGTAAAAATGGAAACAAAGGCTCATTCAACTCATATATTTTCTAACCTGTCCTACTAAAGAAGCTGTGCCACAATTAGATTCCTTACTGAAAACAAGACTATCTTTACATGCTGTTGCATTTGTATATGATGACAATCAAATAAATGAAGGCGGTAAGAAAAACTACTTTTACTGTTTGCATTAGAGAAACTAATCTGTAAGTTAGAGGAAACTTCCTTCCATGATTAATGTATCAGATCCTCCAATATAAATGTACAAAATACCAATACGGAACTTCATAAGGGGATGCATCATGGAACAAGGGTTATTCTAAAGCACTGCAGGGCTGAGGCAGGAAGAAGAAAGTTTGGTGTTTTTTTTTGTCCTTCTTGTGTACTCCCAGGATGGGTATGGTTTAGGAATGAATGAAACAAAAAAAAATCTGCAGCTATTGCATTCTGAAACCATTAGAACATAAAAACCTCCTAAGGAAGGACATGGTCAGCCTCAGACTATTTTGTTGTGAATGTTACAGCAGTCGCCAAACCATTCCACCAGTTTACAATGTACCATAAAATATTTACACAAGCTATGAACTATAAAATATTTTCACATAAACTATCAAATATTTACACTATCAACATCAGTTAAGAAAGAATGATGTGCTGTCAAGCCAGTGTGACCCAGGAGTAAAAATTTTGTGGTTGCAGATTAAATAAAACCATTGCAAATCATCTGGAAACTTACAGGGAATATTAGGTTAAACAAATTACTGCTTCCTGGTCTTTTGGATGGCAAATGTAACCAGGAAAGCATAGCTTATATGCTTTAAACTAAGTTTTACCAACGATATAAAGAAAGTTTAGGTTCACAATCAAACTGGACTGACCTCTCTGAATGTTCCTTCCAGCAAGGTGTCCAGATGTTGAAGAGGAGCAGGAGTTTTATCTTTGAACCGTGTCAGTAGTCGTCGCTCAATAGCTCTAAACTGAACAGCCCTTTCAGATAACATCTCCTTAAGCTTTTCAGCATTCAAACGTAGCTGCAATTTAAAGGTTTTCAAGAAATCAGATATATGCACATTCCCAAAGAAAAGGGAGAACAGCAATAACATACTTAAGAGTGTATGCATTCATTCAAATGTGATTATGTTTCCCAAGCCAGTTCATACTAATATGGTTAATTTCAAGCTCTTCATGAAACAACAGTGAAAAAGCCATCAGTTGCCACTGAAATCACGAATAGATGTTGACAGACACAATCTGTAATAATGCACAAGAATGTCATCAAAACCCATAAATGACAAAAGTGATATTTCACCATTCTCAGGGTGCTTCACTGAGGGCATCTCCTTAGCTTTGCATGTAATTTTTGACAATTTGTGACATGTGTGTGAAAATTAGTAGATGTGATAATCACTGCATTAGAAAATAAAAGATTTTGAACATTTTGAAAATAAAAAGAACCCTTGAACATGAAGTATTAAGTTCTGTGCCAGTTGAACAATCACCTTTTTTCTGAGGTGAAATTCTTTTTCCTCTTTATATATTGACCAGATTTAGTAAACCACTCTCTTAATACGTTCACAGAACTTTGTCAAGACTGTATATCAAATGTCCACATAATAAGAATTCCTACTTTATAATAAACTTTTCATTTTCCAGTATATTTTTCTGCAACATAAACATCTCTTAAGAGCGAGTTTTTTTTCAGGAGAGGGTTTTCATTGTCATCTGCATGATCAAACAGGAAGGCAAGGATCATTCATATGTTTCATACCTTATCTGGTCAATGTGTTCATGTCTGCAATGATGCATTTAGATGAGCAACTACTATTTTAAAATCTAAAGGTACTTTTTGTATTAGCACCAAGATACTGAAACAAATGTTCAAGACTTCTTTATTACAGACTACTAAAACAGTCTATGACCAAGGACAAATTTTAGAAACAACTTCACAATTAACATGATGTTAGTGAGTGAAGAACCGATGGCTCACGAACTAAATGAGTACCCCCAATTTGTATTAGTTGCAGACTTCACATAAACTGCTTGGGCTTGACAATCACAAGGATCGTTTCAAAGGCAAGACATACTCCACATGCTAAAAACTAAACAGAATGGTATCTTTTCCAGCATTACCTTAGCTACAGCTTCCTGTGTGCCACCGCTATGCAATTTTAACCTTTAACCAAATTCATCTTAGTGGTGCCTTACAAATGACTTTCAACTAGGGAAACTGTTAGTTAGATAGTCATATATTATGTAACATACCTCAAAATGTCGATCAATTAGTTCAAAATATTCCTGCAGGGGAATCGAACCAGAAAAGCTACATGTGAAGTCTTTGCAGTTTTGCTTCTTGAAATGTTCTTTAAGTCTAAGTGTGAGCTCTTTTGTTATTAGCCAAAGATCTTCTAGCTGATCACTCTGGATTCTGTATCGTTCTTTAAAAACAAGATTAAATACAAGACTAAATGCGTAAACTTAAGCCAGACACATTCACTATATATTACTGTACTCAATACAGAAAATTTTCATGGAGTTGTTAAATACATACAAAGTCCATACTAGAGGCTTTAATAAGGTATACTTGTTCAATGGTGTTAACCAAATATTTAGAATATATATATATAAAAAATATATCCACGAACACATATGTAGCACATCATAACCTGAAATGAAAAAAAACCTTCAGCCAATGTTATCTGTCCCATAAAAATCACTCAGCTTATCACATTTTAATACATTTCAAAATATCAAACTAATGGGAAGACACTTTATTTCTCTTCTGCTTCTACTCCATATTTACATCTCTTCATTTTCCAGGAAGTCAAAATTAACTAAATATTGACAGGAAAACATTGCTGAAAATCCTAATAGCATAGTAATGTTTCTTTTTTGTCAGACAGCCATATTCAAATACCATTGCCTTATTTTCTTTCATTATTCATCTATCAATACCTTATCCAAAAGAAAAAACAAAAAGAAGCCATGATGAGTAACAGTTGTTGGGATTATTGATACAAAATACTCTCAATCCCACCTCCCCCCAGCCCTTGTTAACACGGTTCACATTAAAATCAAATGAACGAAAATTTTTTAGGATTTTAATTTTTAGGACTTTCTCAACATTAGCAATACCGAATTGTTTGACATTACCACTGGCATCATTCCCAGGATACACATTTCACTGAAGAGAGAAATTCTGTTTACAGTGTAACAGAAAAAAAAGCAGGTTTTGTTTAAAAACCATGTCTGTTAAAGAAAAGAACTCCATCTGCTAAAGATAACATTCAACCTAATATCCATTTTTTAAATACTCACAATATAATATCTGGACTTAGTTGGATATCTCATCATATTTTCCCTTAAATGATTTTTTTGTATGTGAAATTATCTCAGATGTTTTCAGACCAAACCAACATTCATTCCATTTATCATTGATGTAACCAATACATTAATGGCTTCAAATGGATAAAACTAATTTCCTCCAAAATGCATATTCAGTTTCCATACATTGGTTATTGGTCAATACAAATACAATCTAATTTTACTATTGCACAAGTAGAGCACTACAGTCGTTTGTTTTATGTGATCTTACAGCTCTTAAGAAAAAGACAAATTGCATTTGGCAACTGTAGTACAGCTAGAGATTTTCAGTTTCCTAAGATGTGCTTTTATGCAGAAACACAATGGAAGCAATAAAAAAAAAGAAGCAATAACAACAAAAAGTGGGCTTCTGCTCCTTCAGTGCTTTTCTAATTGTGATGCATTTTATGTTAGCCTTTTTTAAAAAAGCTTTCCTACAGAAAATTATAATACACTCTTTTCAGAAAATTCTCACACAGAACGGTCAGAGAATCAGCAGAGTTCTAATAGGCTACAAAGGCTTTAAAACTAGAGCAGGTGGTTTAAGGTAACTACTACTACTAAGGTACTACTAAGGTAACCTGCAAGGATGATTATTTGCCCTGCTGGTAGCTTATCTGAATGCAGTCTAGAAGATTCTGTTCAGTTCCTATCAAGGAAGTACTAATCATAATAGAAAACAATCACAAATAGCACTTTACACTTGAATTAAAGTGCGGAGGTTTAAAAAATGTTAGCAAACAACCAAAAAGTCTCAAGGGCAAGCTTAATTTTTACATATTTAAATGTCAAAATGAACTGCAGGCTACACTACTTTTCAGCAGACACATTGGCAGGTTAAAATATCTTCCTCAATTCCCACACTGTTTAAAATTAATTAGTTAATACATCTAAAAATAAATTAAAAAACAGATATCATTATAGCATCCCTTTTTGGCAGGTTTAGCACTGAAACCCAACGGAACCTGGAGGCTTTCATGGCTGTAGACAATCCTTCCCATTGAAAAGGTAGGGACTGTTGTCTGGTATTGGTCATGATACACATAGCCTCCGCTCACAAAAATGTTCTCCTTGTGTAATACATTTTTTTACAGTTTTATTTAAATAACATTTCAAATGAACAAAATCCTCTGAAAAAATCTGCAAGTAATGCAGCTCTCAAGGTAAACACTGGGAACTGTTCTCTATATCAAAGAGGGCATCAAACACCTCATTGTTTTCTAAAGGAAGGATTCCCAGACAAGAGAAATGAGTAATTATGTTAAAGAAAAAGAGATATTTTATATCTTCCTCTTAAAGCAAACTTCACAACTAAAGCAATGTGGGAAAGTTTACAGTAAGATTGCGTGCGTCATTCCTGGCGAGAGAATAAACAAACCTGAGAGGAAAAGCTTGAGCATTTTGGTTGAAGAACAGAAAGTTATGTCCCCAATAACAGTTAAAATTGACACAAATTTGTCCCTTATATAAGCATCAGATATACAAATCAAAGACCAAGTAAATGATTGAAATTGTCATTTAAAAAGAAATAGCTATTCATAAAAGATTTAGATTGTTTAGCTTCTAGAAACTATCACTGTATGTCTAGCTATTCTTAAAGCTGTGTCTAGTTCAAACCATTTAAAATCTACTGTCTATATAAACAAGTATTAAAAAGCATCTACAACATTTCAACATACAAATAGTGCATACACAAACTAATTAGAATGGACTTGAAGCTTAGAAGTGTAAAATGATTCCTGGTATAATGCAAGTTCTTTAACAATTACTCTTCAGATAGTTTCTATTTTTAACCCATTTGATTACATGTAAAAGGTATTTAATATTATCTCACAGTTTACAGCTGACACCAGTAATATTTATATAACCCATCATGAATTCTGAATTTTGAAAACACAATGAGGCAGATTATTTTTATATATATTTAAAGAATATCACATCAACAAACCAGATTCTTATCTCTCACATGTTTTCATTCATTTCACTCTTACTAAATAGTTTTCATAGATATTCATACAGTGTTCCATCTGAACTCTGAGTAGAAGGTATTTTAGCTTTACAGTTTGTTAATCTGCGGTATTAAATGTAGACTTCATGGCATGGAAAATGCTAAAGCAGTTGAACTAATTTGGTTCCAATGCACATGCCAAGAAAGACATTAATAATTTGAGTAGTTGCACAAGGCAACTCCATAACTCTCCAAAATTGAGAGCCAATTTTTTGAAGAGTACAAACACAAGTTGGTCGGAACACAACCACTTAATTCAAACACTGCTCCAATAACAAAGACACTGAACCAGGTAACAGTATAGCTACATACATGTTTGTACACTCCATTAATTTGATAGGAAGGATATGAATACCCACACCCTAGATTTACAAAAGTATTTAGGCATCTGAAGATACAGACAGGTATTCACTCAGATGCAGAAAAACATCTAGGTGGGTCAAAAGGCTGAGGCTATATATCAATGATTACTGAAAATCTACAGGGAGTTAGAAACACTTTCTCGACCTTTTTGCAAATTCCCATAAATGATTACTTCCAAACATAATTTAAACACTTTTGAGGAAAGAAGATTTTTTCCTTCATTATTCAAAATGCAATAATGTCATCATAATTAAGATGGTGTTAAAAGTAAAAACTTGAAGAAAATTCAATTCCTCTAAAGACTTGTTACTGTAGCACACTCTAAGTATGATTTTTGTTTAGTTTTAGAAGTTTGTGACTTTCCAGCAATATTTCTAGATAGTTAATAGAGATTGTCAAGAAATGGTTTATAAACACTTTGAAAACCTTGTGTAAATTCCTAGAGATTCCTTCTACATATGATTTATTTCTTCTTTCATGGCCTATCATTTTTTATATTTTACATTTAAATTAATATTGATATCACTTACGTGATGTTTTAGAAGCAAGAAGAGTGATTTTTGAACCAGTTAAAAATTGAAATCCCAGGGCATTAGATTGGTCCTCTTCAGATTGATCAGCAAAGTCTAAAAGAAATTCAAGATTAGCTTGCTATAATTCAACACTAGTATACACCAAACTTCAAGCAAAAGCAAGGGATTATATCAAGTTTTGCATGAGCAACCTAGGAGGAGTAATTTGAAGTAAAGAATTTCATGGGTATTTTAGTACACACTCCCTTCTATGTTCATATACAGACAGGGAGCTAAGCCATGCTTTCTTCTCACAACTCATTGCATACATCTAGAAAAGGCAGTTTCTCCAGAGGTTCTGCTGTATCATTAAATAAAAATTGTAAGTACTGCACAGTCGAAAAGACCATCACTTTTGATGGATGCAGGACTCACTGTAGCTCTCCTTTAGCTCAGATGTCTATATAAAATTACCATTAAACTGCTTAAATGGCCCTTAGATTTTTCAAGTTCTGTTTCTGTTTTTCCTGCATACATGACAAAAAACATCTAGGTTGCAAAAATTAACTACTTTGCAAAGATCTTGCTGCCCTTCTTTAAATTGTATGTATTAGACCACATCTGGTTAAAAAAGCTCAATTTTTAAAAGCACCACCCCATTTTAAAAAGTACTATAAATCACATCTCCTCACAACCCTTCTCCTAAAATAAGTGAAACAAGAAGTAGAAGGGATACAATTCCCATCCAAAAGCACACCAAAAATCCAAAGTTTCCTCACAGATCACATCATAAACCACATACTTCATGCTTCCTTTCCATCACTGAAAACAAGATATCACCTCCCTCTGGGACAACAGGTCTATCCTTTATCTTATATTTTCAACAATGAATCCTTAAGTTAAAAACAAAGTGTTCTATTTTAAGATTATCTCTAAACAGAATTTCATCATCAACACATTTATTATCATTTCACCATAACAGAAACCTATGACTAAAATATAGAAATGTAGGTCTTTAAAAGAAAAGTTTTTAAATTAATATTTATGCTTGAGGGAAATGTTACACAGCACATACATATCGGAAAGAAAAAGGTATGTTCACTGTCAAAAAGATGAAAGCCAGGCTACAAAAAACTCATACTCAGTCCTTTGATAGCTCAGACTAACGTATTATTTAATCTTTTCAGAAACAGCTCATTTCACTTTTAAATTTGTTGGCCCATACAGCTCATCAAGAGACTGTGTCAGGGCCTTAGAAACTTTAGGATTTTCAGACTAAATTTATTCACAGTCATATTAAAAACCCAATTTATTCACTTGTTCTTCTGCTAACATTATCATTTAGGTCAAAGATTTGTAAAAAGTAAAACCTTGAAGTTTTACTGAAGGTAACTGTATTCCTTTTTTTGCCTGAATTTTGTTAAGCTAAATTACACATTTGTGTAAACAAATCAGCAGTTTTAACAGACGCACATATAATATTAGCCAAGATGGGTAACCCCTCTTGAAATGTTATTCCATCATTTCATTTGAAACATATTTTGGAAACATTCTGATATTAGTTTTGTTTATTATTTAATTACTACTGATTGTCAAAAGTTTCCAGTCTGAGTTACGAATGCATCTCCTCTTACGGACACATTTAAAATCCTACCTGGAAAAATGGTGAGAAAACTGACGGGAGGTTTATTGGTGTCAATAGTTAGCTTGTGGTTTGCTGTTTTTGAAGGTTGCGTTGGTAAGCAAATTAACCGCAAAGGTAGCCTGAATTTACACTGTGCAACTTTTATTATTCCTAAAAGAAAACAACATACAGATTCATCTTCCATATGCATAATCTGAATACAAGATACTTCACACTTCTGTTCTTAAAGAGGTATAAGAGTGATTTTTTTTTTTAGGCAGTTAAGGAAAAAAAAAAAAACCCACTACGCAAAATTTTCAATCATGGTTAACTTCCCACAAAAAATTCCATGTTGTCAATATAGGATCTGAGCTCAAAGTTACATTTTTTTGAGGCAAGACTGAAAAGAATACAAAACAAGATCTGGATTTAATGAACAGAATTGTTAAAGAATCTGTTAAATTCTTTTTTATTTGCTTAAATGCTAAATTAATTGAAGGTATATTCAATATTATCTTTCAAATGATTGCACGGTAATAGAAAAACTGTAGTAGAGCAAATGGGTTATATTCTTTGGTACTGGGATTTCATATCAGAGGCAGTTTTATTGGAATGGTGCTAACCATGAGAGAAAAGAGGCTATTGCAACACTAATATTAATTATAAAACACGTTTAATACAATTAGTCAAGAATTTGCATGAATACAAGTTAATGCTTATCTAGAATTCCTATCAGGTCGGAAATTTCAAGGTATGTTCTATATATAAAAGATAGAAATCCTTGGTGCTATGAAACATGGATGGCTGTCTCTTTGGGACAAAAGGGGTGGGAGGAAGTAATAATTTTGAAGCAGCTTGTAAAAATCAGTGTGAAATTAGCAGAAAGCTGAAGACAGGTGCTCAAAGCTACGTTATCCCTGTGCTTCAAGAATTGATGAAAAATACATATATATTTTTTAAATATGACATTTCAGAATGATCTGTCCAACTATCTCTTCATAATCCAATGGGAAATTTTAAGTCTTTTCTTCTTATGACGATATAATAAATATTTTGTTGTTAAACTTGGACCTATTTCAGAGACTGTTGCGACAGGAAAAAATTAGTAACAAGATTAGCCAAAAGATTATGAAATACTTTCAAATATAAAGCAAGGTGTTTTTCTTCTTGTTTCAAACCACCTTCTCCTTGACTGCCTGTTCTCAATGTGGCTCATAATGAAGCATAATTTTTCAACATTTCAGAGAAATGTTGACAGAAGGGACAGGGGAGATTTCCGATTTACAAGAATCCACCGTGAATGTAAGAAAACAAAACCAAAAAGCTCCAGAAAAATTTATCTCTAGAATGAAATACTAATTTTCAGAAATTCTTTTGAAATGCTTCATTGGACCTGCTAGAGTGGGAAGGGACCCAAAGCAACAGCAAAGTCTGGGAAGCCAGAACTTCTTTAGTCTATTTCCTAGTCTTCCTGTTATGTCTAGTAATTGATCTTGCTTCATCTAGAGTTGTGATGCAATGGGCACCATATAATTTTAACACTGTAAAAATGGAGAAGAAACCACATAGAAATGTTTTTCTTTGCGATGTTTAAAAGTAGAACAACTACTCTGAAATATGACTGAATCAGACCATCTCATAATGTTTCCATTATAGTTAAAGATATACTATGTGCTTACCAGATGAAAGCAATAACGTAATTACATGCACTGTAGTTAGGCTTCCACTTCCAAATTACTCACGCATTAATCTTAATTATGTCTATAATATGACATCTGATGCGTATGATAAAAGAAACCGTTAAGTTCAGAGCTGCAATTTGGAGTGATAAATATTCAGAGAATTCACACCTTTTCTATTATTATGAGATTGAATTTAACTAGTCTAGTGCACATCACACTAACCCAAACAGAAATTTTACCAGGGATAATTCTACAAAGTTCATTGTGCTCCACACAATGCAGTGCTCTTTAGCATTAATAGGTTTTAATCCTGAGTTTCTTAAATCAAAGAACATCATATTACTGTCTTAATTTTCAGAATGTCACCCATCTTATATGCATTTTTATATTTTTTTCTATATATTTAATAATAATTCAATTACTTTGCATGGTAAAAATCTGCCACATGATGACAGCCATTCTTGCCAAGAATACTATTTTGTTTTTTTTGAAATAGTTCAGCATCTACTTTCTGTACAGCATCTTGAGGTCCCCTGAAATATCCAGAACCCATAGGAAAGGAAGGAGGCCATTAAGACAGTAATATACTTTTTCCACTTCTAGGATGCTTTTAAGAGCATAAGTATGGAAGATAAGTTTCAAACATATATCTATAAATACACCTACGTTTAGAAGAAAACTGCAAAAACACTCTTTTGGTTGACCCCTAAATCCATCAGAAGCAACATTTTCCCCCCCAAGATAGAATTTCTCCCTAAGATTTTTATGTCAGTAAATTATTTCCTATTGAGACTGTTGTATACCTGTACACAACCATTTTTCAAAAATAATATCTTTTTAGCCTACCAATATGTAAGCTACCTTTCCATTCCTGTTTTGTCTTTTTGTAGCTCTTGCAAGTATCACATTCACAACAACCACAACTAAGTTCTGTGCTGACATTTTTAATCACACAGAAAGTAATACTTTAGCTTTGATGCTTCCAACAGGATTTGGAATGAGTAGAGTTTTGTGACATTATTCTCAGAGCTACTTTTTTTACAAACAGTTGCAAAGTCGGAAATAGAAAGCACAATGGTATGGGTTTCTTGGACATTTTTTTTCAAGTTTCAGTAAGAACTTATCAGGCAGCAAAGTTGTAGCTTTAATCACAAACAACTTTCATTTCCAAACCTCAAAGCAAAAAATGCTTAACAGACTGCAAAACTCCTGTGTCACATATGGGAAAGCCTATTATAATTCACTGAAAAAAATCATTATTTCTATTTTCCTGTAGGTAAAGTTTCATTCACTTTCAAATTTCTCCTATATTCATTTTCACAGCAGCATCACTGCAAGGATAGTAGGTTGTAGAAGTAGTAGATAAATTAACAGCTCACTTCCAAATCTACTTTGTTCAGTAAGTGTTCTCACTCTTAAGAATACTCAGACTATTTTTTTCATTCACTCACCTTCAGGATTGAGCTCTACCATTTAAACAGCAGCATAAAAGAAAAGAGAAAATTATTAATAAGTTACAAAATAAATAAATTTAAGTCCTGTTTGTAAGTAGGCAAATACAAAATATAATACTAGCCAAAAAACAGTCATGACAAGTTATGATACCACGCGCATCAACTCTTCAACAACATCCAGCTGCTAATTCATATTAATCATCAGTTTTATGAATCCTACACAGTTGCATTGAAGACTAATTTAGTCACAAATACTGTTATCTTAAATTTAAAAGGAGGAGGAAAAAGACTATTCAGATAAAATGAACTCATAAAAAAGCTCTTCATTTTACTGTGCTAGCACATTACTTATAGCTTTAATTTATTATCGTCTCAAACAAACTATGTTAGCACTGGATTTTGTACATCACAGAGTACAAACCCAACAGTTGTACATTTCCCAACTGAAATTTGGGAAATTTGTACATTTCCCAACTGAAATTAAGTGAACATCTAAAATTTTATAAAGATAAAATCTATGTTTCTGCATTTAGAGTTCTTGTAAGTTCCACAATTCAAAATAAACTTTAGATTTCATATCTCCTGGGGATTGTTTGTACGTACATTTGTACTCAAAGACATTCAAGATAAGATTTACCTGCTTTCCTAATCAAAAAGGAAAATATACAAAATTCCATCTCAGTTTCATATAGTGATCTTGTAAATGTAAATCACAGAAAGAAAAACAGGAAAACTAAAAGATCAGAAGATCCATACACTCAGAAACAACCTATATAGTTGCACCACAGCAACTATAACTTCACAGCAGTTGAAGCCACATGACTTTATATGGGACACAAGAAATAAGGAGACTAAGAGACAATATGGAAGGACTAAATTGCATAAGCTGTTTGTGCAGGCTCTCAAGAGAAAGGGAAGAATATAATTTAATTCCCTACCACATGCACCTAAGTCTAGCCTAGGAAAGATATGATCAAGTGTTACAAAAAGCATGAGTTTCAGTTGACAAATTGACCAATACAGACAAATACTCACAAGGGCTGCTGTAGGAAAATTAAACAAATCAGCTTTAAGTTATAAATTGCAGGATAAATTTACATATTCTAACACAAGGGTCGCTAAGACATCTTTAAACAGAATGACGAATTATATCATTTTGGATTAGCTTGTTTGTTCAGAATGAATTCATTGCGCTGTTAGAAGTGAAGGGGGGGACTACTCAGTCCGAGCTTATCCAAGTCCTCCTCCTCCCTGGGGAGGCAGTTATTGTCACATTTGTTGGCAGCCCCAGAAGCTGAACAGTCATAGAGGTAATTAACTTCTCACTCCAAGAGGTGGTCCCTAGAAGAGCTGAATGGAGGTAAATAAATGGGGCAGGATGGGGAAGCTTGCACAGCTGCTTCTTGGGCCATAAACATGATTTTACTGCTAGCAAACAGATTGTGCAACTTAATGATGCTGCATGAAATATTAACCAAAACAACTGCTGGATTCTCAAATACATTCTTGCTTTAATTACTACACCTTCTAAAATATGTCAAGCAAAGGTCAAAAGAAACAGGCAAAGAAAAAGACCTGAAAATAAAAATAAAAGGCTTATCAACGTGAAATCATCAGAGAGGCTCACCTGTCGGTGTGCTGTATGAAGCCACACAATCCCCCTCCAGTTCTGGCGGAAGACAATTCCCCTTCAAAAAGACAGACAGGACCACGGTTTCAGATGCATCTGGTTCTACAGATAATACAAAATTAAATCAAGTAATAGGGAAAAAGGCAACAGTTTCTAGCATTCAGGAAATATTTCATTAAATTATGATAGTCACTTCCATCAGTCCAAACTTCATCAAATCATGGTTAGTACTTTTTCTGAAATACATGTTTGTAAAAAGCATCTAGCCTCGTCAAACCAACACTATCTTAAAGCACAGAAAATCTCAAAACAAGAGCAATAATATATTGTGATCTTAACATCCTATAAAGTCCTCACCTTTTATTCCTGCCACACATTGAAGAAACAAGAGACCTCTTTCCTTTGAGATTAGAGCAGCAGTAAAGCCCTCTGTCAACAGTGAGCAGTGCTAGATGCCTCAGGGCAGAACTTGTTTGCGGTCCCAACAGAGGCAGCAGGGCACAGTTCTCTGGTTTGCAGCTCCATTTACATTCTTCAACATAACCCCAGCTGTGGCCATCTCAACAGGGCTGTTTAAAGGCTAGACTCAGCAAGCAGTAAATGCTAGGTTTGGAACATATGTCATTCCAAATAGAAAGGAATGGATAGGCCATGGATAATCAAGCCTTCAGTCCCTGCTTTTAGCTCAGCAGGGCTATTCTGCACATACAAAATTGCTAGAATGCTCCTGCATGCTTTCATCTCTGGAGAATATTTTTATTTGCACCTGGTGAAGTTCCCCACCCTCCTCTCGTCATCTGCAGCCAGACATCATACTACAAATGAAAGAAGAAGCTTCACTCCTCCATTTTTTAGCCTTTCCACTTTTTTTATATGCCAAATGGCATATAAGAGTTGTGAAGTGCAGGCGGGACCCATATACACCTGCTTGCACTGCAGTTTATCTGCAAAAATGCACTCGATGGGCCATATCCTTCACATATCTCCAGGAAAAAAAAAAAAAAAAAAGTTACACAATAGCCGCAATGGTACTATAATAATTTACCTAAATCATCAAAGTCGAACTGGTCACAGGACAGTGCTAGGGGGGCTTCTACACATACTGCCAGCTTTGGTTTCTGTGCAGTCACTCTGCTCTGTATGGTTATCTAAAACAAGTTAAAATAGAGTTATTTAAGTGAAGGAACAAATTAATGTCTGTATTGCTGAAACTAAACATAATCAGCAAAAGGGATAGAAAAAAAAGGAAAAAAAAATCACCAACAATGTTTAAGAAATAACCAGTATTTTTCTTTTCTTATATATTTTCAGCCAAAAATAATGGCATGTAATAACTAGAAAGTCTTCAACAAATGAGGGAATTTCTCACATTTTCTTTGTAACTTTACGCCAAGATAAATTTATGTTGAAATTTAATTAAAATATTTCAATATTTTTGAAATGTCATATTTGCTTATTTTAATGTAAAGTAAAAGTATATTTTGCCTCTTTTAGGTGGATAAAAGGAAAAGAAAGTGTAAAAACAGAGTTAACCTTAGAAATAATCTTCTCCGACTACAAAGAACAACACATGGTCTTTTGAATAACTTCAGAGTCAAGTTCCATTTGCTTTTTACAGGAAACAAGTTCTAAAAGTCAATATATAGCAGGCCCAGCACACCTACAACTGTAGATTAAATCACAGCTGAATAAGCTGCGAACCTGCAATGTTCCCTGTCGCTTCCACTGCAGAGGGAAGCAACTGGCTGCTGAAACAATGTGTATCAGAAGACTATTCTTTACTCAGACATAAGGTGAAATCGTTGTGGTTGACCTAAATCTGAATAAGGTCTCTATATAAGTGGACCATATTTATTATCTATGCTTCCTATATGCTTCCTACGACTGGTCTGCCAAAGTGCTCTCTAGGGCCAGGTAAAATCAGATTGGGAAAAGAAGTTATTAAAGCTTTAAAGTTACTTAAATGTGAGGAAATTTGACTGCTTTAATTAACTTTTTTATTTTGATTAAACAGCAATATGTTTGAGCTGTAAACAGGCCCTCAGATAATCCTTCATTTCTAATACTTGCAAGTAAAGGCAGGAAGGATCATTTCACATTTACCTAATGTATTTTTGCAGAAAAAATCAAGTAAGCCTTCCCTTCTTTCTCTGAAATTACAATCTCCATAAAAGGAACATGGAAGATGAAATTAAGCTCCTCCCTTACACTACTGCAAGTAAGCAAGCATGAGACTGCACCCTTCAGAAAATTTATAATCAAAATAGTGACACTTGGAGTCACTAGTAAATGCCATTTCAGTGCAGCTTCAAAATAATATTTTTTTCACAAGTTGCTTTTGAGGATAATCTGTATTTTGCCTTAAAAAAAACATAAGAGGGAAAATGGGACACACATTTTTAAAAAATCCATTTTTCTGAATCCAATTCTCAATTATGTTGGACCTGAAACAGCTCCATGAATGCAGCTGCACAAACGCGCTTGCATTACCTTAAAGCCAGCTAGCTGGACATGCCAGACTGCTTACTGCAACCACAAAAACTTCAGTGCAAGTTAATTGTCTGACTATTTATTAATTTTCTAAAGCAGCTACTATACCCAGATTACTCCTTTCAAATCTAATTGAGCCAGTATCTACATGTTTTCCACTCCGGGTGCTGCCTACACGCTAGTTTGTCAGGTTACTCCCTGAAGTCCAATTTACGCCAGCTTCTTCAATGCACGAAGGGCCATAAACCATCTGGAATTGCCAAAATACTGCATGCCCTGACGTTGTCTTTCCTGCCTCAAGCCTGGCCCTCCAAGCCACATGTGTCTCCTGTACTGAGCAGCACTTAGAAGACCATTTCAAGCCGTTCTTTGCTGCATACATGAGCCTGAAGTGAGAGCATCTTAGCCAATAAGTTTTGTCAAAAGCACCTGATTTGATTAAAACTTTTTTGGTAGGCCTGTGTCTGCCCTTTTTAACATATTAATCTAAAAATCAGTGCCACAGATGTTGGAAGATTTTTACAGTGTTAATGCATTACCTGTAATGCATTACTCTAAGAAGCCACTGTCAATTTCAGAAATAAAATCACAATTCTTTGGATGCAGTACCAAGGAGAAATTACATGTGCATAGAAACATGCACATGCCCACACACTCTTCCTTCAACATCAAACACAGGCAGACACCCCTAGTGAGGGCTAAAATGATATGAATCATAAATTAGATTTTCTAACTTTTTCATAGAATCATAGAATCATAGAATGCTTAAGGTTGGAAGGGACCTCTAGAGATCATCTAGTCCAACCCCCCTGCACACGCAGGGACACCTAGAGCACGTGGCACAGGACTGCATCCAAGCGGGTTTTGAAGATCTGCAGAGAAGGAGACTGCACAACCTCTCTGGGCAGCCTGTTCCAGTGCTCTGTCACCCTCACTGGTAAGAAATTTTTCCTTAAGTTCCTGTGGAACTTTTGCTGCTTCAGTTTGCAGCCATTTCCTCTAGTCCTATCAGTGGCCACCACTGAAAAGAGGCCAGCCCCATCCTCCTCACTGCCTCCCTTGAGGTACTTATAGACACTGATCAGATCCCCTCTCAGCCTTCTCTTCTCCAGGCTAAACAGCCCCAGCTCTCTCAGCCTCTCCTCGTAGGGCAGATGTTCCAGGCCCCTGATCATCCTTGTAGCCCTGTGCTGGACTCTCTCCAGCAGCTCCACATCCCTCTTATACTGTGGAGCCCAGAACTGGACACAATACTCCAGATGTGGCCTCACCAGGGCTGAGTAGAGGGGCAGGATCACCTCCCTCGACCTGCTGGAGACGCTGGAGACGCTCAGTAGCAAAAAATAAAAATGTTTTTTTAGAAAAAAAAAAAAAAAGGCATTTTTGCTTCCTTTTAACTAAAGAGGCAGTTGAAGATAACCATAATCAAGGTTTGCATAAAGTTACATTTATTTCCTTTGAAAAAGAATGTTGTAAAAATTGTTCTTTTTTCTTCAAAAATAACTTCACCTCATCATAACAGTCTTTACATATCCATCTTAAAAAGGCGTAAAACTATCAAAAATGACATTCCAAAGGGCCCTTTGTCATATTAAGAGAAAAGAAAGTAGGTATATATTGCATTTGAAATTCTACTCATGCTCATGATCTCAGTGAAACAGACAGAAAACAGAGGTTTGCTAACATTTGCATCCAATTGAGTGCTACAGTTTGAATTAGGCACAGTACCTTCACTGTGACTGATGGAACTGCCTCTGCTTTTACCTCACTGTCAATGGCCTGCTGTGAAGAAAAGATGAAAACAGAGTAAATTCAATATTACACATGAATGAGTGAACACAATGAATGCAATATCACTCCCCTAGCATCTACTTGGTAAACATGGAATTAACTGTAAGGGACTTATCACTTCGATGACAGATTAAAATACACAAAATGTGTTTTTTAACTCCTTCTGAAAATAAAATGCCTCTATTTGAAACTGCCTGCAAAAAGGATAGTAAAAGGTCATGAAAGCTAATACGCTTTGACGTATATATGAATATTTGAAACTGTTTTGCTTGGCACACTACTTTCCACTGTATATTTATTCAAATTTTGCAAATTATTTCTGTTATTGAGCAAGGAAAGGTGACTTCCAATCTGCCAGTAAATTATGCACACCACAGTATGTACTTTATAATCACCACACACTATCTTAACGATCAGAATAATACATCTTGAACTTCAAAAGAAAATAATGGTGGGCATCTTGTTGCTGCCATTTTTATCCATTGAAAGTAAAATTCATCTTGGCCATGGAGCCTTTCTGAATATCTTGGTTTATGCTCATATGTCATTTTGCAAGGGGAAATCTCCACAGTCCCAGAATGTATTCTCTTTAAACTATTATTAAAGCTTAACCACTACTAAAACGCCAAAACGCACTGACGTAAGATTTTTCTTTCTCATGATGATTCTTTCAAAATAACATGTATTTGCTAGCATTGTATAGTGTTTTACATATCTAAACTGCAATATAAATAATAATGGTTATTGACTTATTTTCAATTTATCTCTAATTTCTCTTTCTAGGGACCTGAACTTTAAAAATTTCCTTTTATTAAAGGTACATACAGATTCTGCATCCAATTCAGGTGAAACTTCCGCAATGACAATTAGCTCTCTCTCACTTTCAGATTTGGGCAAGATATCTGGAAGGAAAAAAGAAAAAGAGAATCTCAGCTCTCCTTTAACAAATGTTCAGTTACATTTCTAAAAACATCAAATGATTTCAACAACAAAATTATTAGAATTTTATATCATTAATATGATTATAGCTCCTACAATTAAAGGGGAAAAAAACAATTTTTTAAATGGAGAAGTCTTTCAATTTTGCTGTTTAATGTGAATTCCAGTCTGGAGTTCTGTCTTATGGATGATAAAGTATTTATCATCATTTCATAACAGGCTTTTACAGCCACTACCTGTGACCTTCAATGATTCTAGAAAGATTGTAGAGAATTTTAAGATTTGTTTCATCACACATATTCACTAATACATCTATAACAAATAAAACTACTGTTCCAAAATATATGCCACACACCTCTCATGGCACACTTTCTTCTAAATAATCGAGAATTAATGCATTAGATGAATATACTGTGTCCAATATTGTAATGCAACTAGAATACATCTTAGAAATTCCTTTGCATGGAAAATAAAGTTTTACATTCAAAATATGGAGTTTAGTTGAAATATAGTGAGTACCAAGAATTACACACAAGGTAAAGAATGCTACTAACTGGTAGCCTTATGCAGATTCACACGTGGAAAAAAGTTGTAAGGTTTAAAACAAAGACATGTAAATATCTTCAAGAATAACTTTCCTTTTGTGGAAAAAAATAAAGGAAGGAAGTTTCCTAACTCTTTAAAAATACTGCTGTCTTTCTGAAAAGTATTTCTTCTCAATATTAAATGTACTGAAAAAAAACGAAAAGAAGAAAAAAAGTAAAGTAATTGGGAAATTAACATAGCAACTGAGCAATTAAGGAAAGCAAGCACATCCAGAAAGCTCCTAGAATTTTATTACACGTAGAACACTAAAGATGAGCTCAGAACTACTGCGTAGCACATTACGTCTCCTTTGAACAATAGAGAAAGGGGAAAAGACTTAAGGATTTTGATGAGAAGAGAAAAAGTTTCCTTTCAGAGAAAGTTTTCTAGTCAGAGAAAATGCCAAGAAAAAGATAGCAAAAGCAAATCATTTTGCCCCTGATAACATCAACTACAGAGCCTATACCTGTTTCATACTGTCACACACACACAACTGGTTTTGCCAATGATAGCAACTAGCACAATCCATTCCACCTGTGTGAATAACATAACATCTATCTTTTCCAACCCTATTGAATCTTTTTTCTTCAGGGTGTTTCTTCAAGCAAACCATGACAAAGGTGTGCCTCACAGTTATTCTTCTATTAGAAATAGGACAGAGACCATAGCCTAAGTTCACGTAGAGGCATCAGCTTTTTGTTAGCATTAAGCTGCCCAAAAGCACCCATATTTAGTCAGTTACACTATGCAGATTGATGCAAGTAACATTAGATTTAAGCTAATGTACCACTAAAAAAAAAAGTTTTGAAATATTACATCAGTTTTTATAATGTAAATCCTCCTTTGCAAAAAAAAATATAAAGTAACTAAAGTTCAACAGTTTAATGGTCAGCACTGGACAGAAAGACAAAACATATTTATGGAAATAACCACTCTACATATTTTATATGATGAGCTAATTCTAAAAACCTTCCGTTTTTGGACGTCAAAATGAAACAAAGAAAAATTAATGCCATATAAGGGCAGATATTTAGAACACCACAAGATCTGACTGCATACACATGAACATAGACGACAGAAAAATCAATGGTTCATTTTAAAGACCACCACTCATTTATCTGAATGGTGACCTGTGTTCAAAAGTGTTTGTATTCCACTATCCAAGATAAACAGGTTTTAAGACTCAGCTGAAAACCTGAAAAAGCCAAAATGCAATAAAGGCAAAACATCACAAATTAAACGGCATTTTCATAACATTTTTCATTTTTTGTTGTAACAAAAGTTTTCTGTTAAGTTTTACATCCAATTAAAATTAAACAAGACCTCTTTAGATCGTCTCTTCATTAGAGCGAACATTGGTAAGATCTCCTACGACACCTTAGATCAGCTTAGAAAGATTCTAAGGAAGAAGCAAAATAAAGGGAAAAGGAAAAAAGGAGGAAAGAGCAATATTCACAGTAAAGGTGGGAATCTCACTACAGTATAATTCTATTGGAGAAGTTTAAAGGACAGGGCTTTTATTTTCTCTCTCCCCATCCCTCCCATTTTCCTCCTCGCTCCCTCTTTCCTCCTACTTCCCCCCATCCCGACTGTCCTCTCCCATCACCTCGAAAGGACCCCTGTTTTGTCCTTCTCCCCACATCTTCTCCTCTCCTGTCTCTCTCTCCCATCTCCTCCCCGCCTCCCGCTTCTCCTTCTCTCCCTTCCCATATGTATACTTGGTACAACATGACAAAATGCAAGTTACAGGAAAGTTCCTCACAAACAGATTTATTCTACCCATCAGGGAATTTTAGACATGTGCATGTTTAAATACCCAGCTTCTGGATTTGTCAGAGTAGGAAACCCTGATGCTAGTCTATCACAACAGTAATGGAAAAAATTATATGCGATTACAGAGATCTTTGACTTGGAAAATCAAGTTAATTAATGCAGATAACAAACTACTACTTTTCTAGAGACTACAACGGTGCGCTTTTTAGCTCCCCTTTTCACACAAATTATATAATTTTCAATATACATTTTGAGAATGTGCTAAATAACCTCTAGAAAAGACTTTAACTAGTACTTTCTACTTCCCTACAATATTTTTTCCAGCGTTTCCTGTAAAATGACATGCTCCAGAATCCCAATGCAAGACAGATGTACTGTTTGAAAACTAAAGTTATGAAAACACAATCTTTAAAGGATCTTTGTGGAAATACTGTTCCATTATTTGAACAAGTGAGTGCAATATAAGTTATTAGCAACACACGTAAATTCCAGAGTTTAACATGATTGGTTATTCTGTGCCATACTTTTCATATCTCTTGCCATATTCACATATAACTGCTGCTGAAAGAGGTAACAGAACAGTTGCAATAACACAATTCATTCTTTGTTAATTGCATGACATTTAAGAAGCTGTTTGTAATAAAAAATAGAACTTGGCCACACTTTTGCTCTTTCTGAAGCCTTAAAATTATATTAGACTGCATGCATGGAATTACAGAAGTTTTCTTCCCTTCCTTTGCCTCCAGTTTTTCTCTGAACCCTAGCACCAGTAAAAATTCTCTTTAATCTGACATCAATATCCTGCACGTTCCTACAGGCATTATGGAAATGCAAGTACACTGCATATCCAAGAGCCAAAGAGTCTATGATTTAGTTTGTATGTCTGTCACTAGGAGAAAGTGGTGGGGTTTTTTTTGTTTGTTTGTTTGTTTTTTTAATTGGACATATTAAATATTACATTTCCTACATAAATGTAAACCATAATTTAAGTATACAGCAATTTAAAGGCAAAAATGAGAGCCAGGCAGTCAGAGGTATATACAGAAAAGGGAAGGGTATACCTTGTGTTTTTGTGGCTTCCTTGATGATTTTCTGAAGTTGTTTCATTTCAGCATCAATTTCTTCATAGTTTATTTCCCTAGATTCAATCTTGGGAGCCTGGAACAGTGAAGGATCAGTTCCAAGGTAGGAACACTGAAGATGCCCACTGTCACTCAGGGTAACTATTACACCCCTCAGATCTCTGCATAAATATAAATAAATAAAGCTCATTAAGAAATGAGAACTGCACAAGCAAATATAACATTGAATTTTTAATGCTGCTTCTACTGATCTGTCTTTAACAGAATTCCATAAATAGAATTTAATAAGATCCTTTGGACAAAAGAAAACAATAATACTTATTCTTTTATTCATATGTGTTTATGAATATCAATCTCTCTTACTATAATCACATCTAAGGAGCAATCTGTGTTAGATTACTAAGATACTAGTAATATACTGTAGTAATAATAATATAATATATATATATAGTGTGTATACTGTAATATACTATCATCCAAATAACTCATATTCTGTATGAACAAGACAGGCAAAGGAAATGACCAAAACAAACAAACAGAATACAGTGCTAATCATTTTTATTCAAAAGTTCTCATTTAAATTTTTGAAGAATATTCATATTGGGTATGCAGGAAGACAAGTTAGCTAAACAGAAAACAAAATAAAGAAAGAAAAGGCGTGCATTTGAGAAAATCACTAATCAAATGGAAAGAACATTCAGAGTGAAGGCAGCAGGAAGGACTCAGGCGGCATCAGCAGCATCCCTTATTCTTAGACTGCTGCTGCAGCTACTGTGCTGGTTTAAAACACTGCCTGGCTCCTCGCTGCAATACCTTTCTGAAAGGACTCACGGATCTGGAAGATCCCCTGAGATCACTCTAGACCAATCCAAGTTAGTGCTTCATTAGCTATGGCATAGTCCAGAACGCTGTATTCTCCAGCGTTACTTGGTTGATCTTCCTCCTACAAAACCTGACTCATATTTTGAGTATATGAAGATGTACCATGAAGGCACAACACTGTAGAAAGGCATTTTCACACATTATAAGATAAAAGGGCAAGCACTGCCAACATTTGACTTCTCCCAAAGGTTTTCCAGAATCAGAAGAGGAACACAGCACTAAAGGAAAGCTAGCAAAGCTGTTAGTTAAGCTAACAGAAAACTAACTTTCCTTCTATTTTTAAAATGATATAATTAATTTTAAAGTTTACATTTATTTTCATAATTACAAGATGATGACATACTCAGGCCAGTAATACATTCTTATTCCATACTTAGAAACGTCTTATGGCAGACACCATCCCAGTGTCAGACACAGCCATGTTAAATAAGGTAAAGACAAGTTGAAAGGCTTGTTTAACTAATTCCCAGACGTGTTAGGCCACTCTCCAATGACTTTGACAGATTATGGAGAACAGGAGAGGTGCCTGAAAGCTGGAAAAGAGCCAGTGTCACTCCAGTGTTCAAAAAGAGCATGAAGGAGAACCCAGGCACCTACAAGCCACTCAGCCTCACCTCCATCCCTGGAGAGATGATGGAACAGCTAATTCTAGATGTCATCTCTAGGCACGTGGAGGACAAGAAGGTGATCAGGAGTAGTCAGCATGGATTCACCAAGGGGAAATCATGCTTAAGCAATCTGATAGCTTTCTATGATGGTGATGACTGTCTGGGTAGATGAGGGGAGAGCAGTGGATGTTGTCTGCCTTCAGCAAGGCTTTCAACACTGTCTCCCATAACATCCTCACAGGCAAGATCAGCAGGTTAGATGAGTGAACTGCGAGATGGATTGAGAACTGGCTGGATGGCAGAGCTCAGTGGATTGTGATCCTCAGGGCAGTCTAGTTGGAGGCCTGTAGCTAGCTGTGTGCCCCAGGGGTTGGTCAGTATTAAGTCTAGTCTTGTTCAACTTATTCATCAATGACATGGACAAATGCAGTAGATGCTCCCTCAGCAAGTTGCTAATGATCCCAAACTGTGACAACTGGCTGCAGTTAGAAATAAGGACCTTATTCAGGAGAACACTCTACAAGTAAAATAATGCAGTTGTCTAGAACTTCAGAAATCTGATTTTCTACCTAAAAGGACATTTTATTTTAAGCCTGGTGTTTTAGTCAGTGATCTTCACTTAGATATTACAATATCATCAAAGGAATTTGAGCATTTACAGGAAACCATGAATTAAATAACTGAAAGATGCTTTTGTTACTCAAGTACCATAGAGCTCTGACATGACTTGTCAGAGATCTGCAGAAATCCTGGAGAGTACCTCTGTGCTTTAGCCAGTAACAAATCATAATTGCAGGAGTAACCCTATTTTAAACCAAGTGTTGGACTGAACAAAAATATCTCATCTATCCCTTTATAGGGCAGATTAATAAAAATGAAGTCCTGAAGTGGCCAGGCAGAGGCTATCATGAATGTTCTTGTGAAGTCTGCCTTAAAATAAACCTGTGCTTATTTTGATCAACTTTCGTTCTAGCCCTGATGCCCTTCAAGTCTACTCAAAGACAAAAGTGCTGTTTTAGGAAAGCAGCATAACCAGGGGCACTTCGCCTTTGCTCCAGCTACTGCTGGGCCCTAAAGAAGATTGCTAGTATGAAACATACAGGAATATAGAACAGCTTTTGCCAATAATTTTCCTTGTTAATTCTGTCCCTGAATTTGTAAGTCAACAGAAACCATAAGAGAAACACAGGCAACAAGTTGTAACACCTGATACCTAGCATATTAATTTATCTGTTGGAATGTTTATCATACAGTCACGTTGCTTTATTTTCTCAGGTTTTAATAATGGTGGTTAAAGATGGGGGGGAGGGAGGGAAATGGAGTGTATTTAACAGTTCTATAGTAGTTTCCCTACAGCTACTGCCCTCATACAATATCCCTGCAAATACCATTCCTTCATTTGGCACATTTTGCACACAACCTGCAATTTCAATTACTCGTTAATTTTTTTTTATCGTAAAATATTTTATTGTTATTATTATTATATATCGCACAATAGTCAAAGTAGCAAATCTAAAGGGACACTTAACAGAGAGGAGCTCAAAGTATGAAACAAATTATTCTGCTATCTAAAATAACAGGGCAAAGCAACTCCTACACACGTATGGTAATAATTTCAAAATCTATCTTTTATTGGATTTGAATAATAATAATGGCATATGCTTTCTGTAGGTCTTCTCTTATTAAACAAATTGTTCACAACATAATTCTTTAACAAATTAAAATGCTTTGCATGTTTTCAGCTACATAATATCAAATCTATCACTCAAAAATTAACCTTGAATTATGGATTCAATTTCTCCAATTTCTACTTAAAGGACAAACCAAGGCATTATTCCATAGGTTTGATTATTGACACTATTTATAGTTTTAGTTATTTGTATTTGTAATAATAGCTGAAATTTTACTTCTGAATTTCGAATCAAGTCTTGGTAACGTATATTATTCATACCAATAATTTTATAAAGCAAAGTGCTCTGCAGTATCACTGCAATCTTTATTGATAATGTTATTTATAAGCAACTGAATTAGGATGGAGTCTCCTTCTCTGGAGATCTTCAAAACCCGCTTGGATGCAGTCCTGTGCCACGTGCTCTAGGTGACCCTGCGTGTGCAGGGGGGTTGGACTAGTTGATCTCTAGAGGTCCCTTCCAACCTTAAGCATTCTATGATTCTATGATACTAATTCCTGAACTGTGCTAAATTATTTGAATCAATTCTCTTTTCATTTTAACATCCTACAAAATCATCTTTTATATGTAATAGCATAACTAAAATTTAGTGCTCTTGGAAACACTAACCTAAGTCTCACTACCATTTCCACTTCACTTTAGCTATAACTGTGACGTATTTGATAAAATTTGATAAAATACTTCACAGCATTTGATAAAATGCTGAAATGAAACAAACTCTAAGAACTTTCTAACAGGAAGAAATGGGAGTAGAAGTCAAAACTCCTCTTAATCTGCTATACAACCCATTCTCTAAAATCATATACCTCACTGAGTATTTAAAGTTTCTGATGGAATCCAGCTGCCACCGATATTTAATTGTGTCTGCGTATCAACAGATCTCCCTCGTGCTCCTTTGAAAACTGTTTGCTCATTAATATTCTCTATTCTACTTTGCAGCAGAAACACCAATTTTTTATGCGTTAGACCTCCCCATTCTGCCACTACAAATGAAGACAAATAATTTGTTTGATCACAAAAACTAAAATTTCTTTAAAGCTATTGATATTATGTATTGAAAATGCTTTGCATACCCTGAAGAGGGCATGCAAATATCTTATATATATATATATATATATATATATATATGTAAAATATAAAATACATAAAATATTGAATAGCATTAAGTAGCACAGAATTTGTGCTGCTCCTGTATGGAAAAGAAGTCTTCATACCTCCCATTTGTGTGATAATTTTGAACAGGAGATCTTAGCGGAATACCAGACACAAATCCAAGTAAAAAGATGTATGAAATACAAGTAAGAGGGAGATGAAACACGATTTCATCACAGCCCATGCAAACTCAGTTTAAAAAGGGCAAGCTATGACTTGGTCAGGTCAAGGGTCAAAGACTATTCCCCTTTTCTGAAGGAAAAAAAAAAAACAAGAGTTGGAACTGAGGTACCATAAAACCTGAATTTGGCCATAATGTTGCCATTTTGAATGCCTGCAGGATTCTAACTCTTCTATGAGTACTTTTGCTTTCCCTCTCTATTGGGAAGGAAAATATTTTCAGCAGTGACAAGGTTTTTGCACCTCTACATGGTGATGCCACATATCAATCACTCCAATTAACTAGTACCTTACAGAATGCCAACTTCTGATCTAGTCTTTAGGAGTCTTCTAACTGCAAGAGATTCTTCGCGTAAAGGGCAAGTACTTTCAAAAAAAAAGAAAAAGGCACAAACAAAAAAAAACACTAGCAAAAAAAAATTAAAAATTCACAAACTTCAAGGGAGGAAGAAAAGCAATGGAGATGAACATTGTTTCCACTTTTCCAGACGGTTTGGGTCAGGGGCTGCTTGCACCGGTTCATTGCTGCCACCTGCGGGTCAGCACACCGTGTTTTCCAGGGCAGGCTGAACAGCCAAGCTGCCACCTACACAAGTCCTAAACGCCCCCATGTCACATTAAATAAAGCACAGAGCTGGTTTGTTTGTTTAGAAAGGGTTCATATAATAGCGACATAATAGAGATGGTTTAAATGTCAGGAAAGACTAACAATATGTGCAGAGTTAGACTTCCATGCACAGTGTGCTCTTCTGGTTCCTTGCAGTAGAGGACATGCTGGTATCAGCAGGCTACACAGCACAAACAACTTAAACTAATGCTACAGATTACATATAGGAAGTATTTTCTTCCTGATGGATCATCCTTTGTCACGAAGTAGAATAAAAATAGAATATTCAAAGTGATGGCCTTTAAAAACATGTGATCTTGCTTTAGATAAATGACATATATATCATATATAAACATATATCATATAGATAAATGTTTAAAGCTCTGAAGCATAGTGTTATTCTAGAAAAAGTTCTTAACTCCCACACTTCCCTCTCACTCAGAAGTCAGGAGCAAAGGCACTCAGTTGCATTATCTATCTGACCTGAAAACAAACATCAAGACTGATAAGAAAAGCTGATGGTTTTAAATAAGAGTGCAGTCTCTAAGCCAGACCTTCAAGTAACAAGAAAGAAATTGCAACTGCAATTTCATTTCATAGAATCACAGAATGCTTAAGGTTGGAAGGGACCTCTAGAGGTCATCTAGTCCAACCCCCCTGCACACGCAGGGTCACCTAGAGATTTACGATATTATCCATGCTAGCTACAAGGAATAAACTAAGAGGAACCATCAAACACAACACAAACATTTCCATGTCTCAATCCCTCTTAGAATGAAGCTAAGGGCTCTTTTTTTCTTCATTTGCAACATTTTCCCCCTTAAGTTCAAAAATCTTGTGTTTTAAAACCATACTCCCTCACTAGCAGACAGGCATATTTCAACTTCTGAAGATTAAAGAAATTACACCAAAAGGCTGCAACAGATATTATCACAGGACAACATTATAAATATACTACTTAGGTGCCTTGGAAGTTTATCCCTCCAACACCCTCAACTCTAGACAGTGGTTTCAGTTTATTTTTCTCCAGGCAAGCTGGAGAGATGTTTAGCATCTCTGGTTCCAAGAATTTGAGATGCAAGGTGCTACACTGACAAAAATCTACAGTCAGCTATTAAGTTTGCTGTTACAACAAGAGTTTATTCTCAACTGCTTGTTACACACAAGTTCTGTAACATCAGGCAATACCTGGGTGAAATTAGACAACTATCTACAAAGAGGCTAACAAGAATAAGAACTTTGTTCAAAGACTGCAATATTCTAAACCATCGCACTGCAACAGTTCTTTACATTACCTACTGTCACCTAACCAGCATCACTCCCTACAGTTATCACTCTCTGCAATGTATATTTGTTGTAGAATACCTATGGCTTCCCAGTCAATCAAGTCTGAATGTGGTTTAGCTCATTTTTCTGTAATTAGTGAACCCTTATTTTCTGTGCACCCTACCAGTTTCAACCCTCTTTGCAATGCTCTTTACTGAAGACAGCAGCAAATCACATAGCTCCTGGTAAGCTTGGTGAGCTTTAGGTCCAAGGTCAACAGGTTGGAAAATCCAAGAAACTGTTTAAAAAAAAAAACAGGAGGAGGAAATACTAGGAGGAGACCTGAATAATCAAAGAACTTTAAAAATGCTAAACTCGAGGAATTTATTTCTATCTCTTTCCCCCAGCTCCTCACTTGGTTTGACAATGCTCAACCTTCAAACTTTAAAAGTCACCAGCATGTCAACCTGTGAAAAGTCTATATGTGATTATTTTGGACAGCATTTCTCACTGCCCCTTCACTCTGCCTTGTAAATAGCAAAGCTGCTCTTCATAAGAATCCCTGGCGCTCTGCACTGCCAGCTCTCAACTTCACATCTTTGCATACACTTCCCACCTTTCAGGTCCTAGTGCAGAAAAATAATGTACTAATAACACTCAAGATGTTCAAAGTCAACAGCCCTACAATGTTCACAATTACAGTCTTTCCATCAGGAAGTGCAGCACTTCCAAGGGCAGAGCAAGTGTCACAACACAGCCACAAATTCCAGCCTACTGCTCCATACCCAGCTTCAAGTTTGAGTTCAAAATCTGATGCAGGTATATTCCACTCTGTTGCCACATGAAAAAGCAAAAAGAAATTGCACATTAACCAAAACAAACAAACAAACAAAACCCCACACCTTTGGCTTAAAAGCAAGTCTTTTTATGTTAAAGACTAAATTTATTTGCTTTGCTGTTCTTGAGCATTTAAAAAATCCACTTTTAAGGGTTTCTCTAGAAGCTTGAGGGTAGGAATATTTTAAGTGTTTTTCTAAAGAAAGCTGAAACCCTTACAAAACCACATGTCTGTAAAAACTAGCCTTTTTTAAAGCAAATAAGTGACATGCAATAAAATTAGGAGAACTGGCAATACAGGCATGCACTTAATGCCGTACAACATACACCGTTTAAAGCTTCTAACTTGCTAGAAAGCCTCAGTCATGAATCAGAGCGCATGCCAGACACAGCACTTGGCACATCTGTACTTTCTGAAGAATCAGAAGCCTAAGAACCACTAAGGTGGTTTCTGTTTTTTGTTTTGTTTCGGGGGGAAGGGATAGGGTGGGAGGGAAGGATATAAACAAACAAACAAAAAAAAAAAAAACAGAATTTGTGGCCGTGCAAACTATACACATCAAAAAAAATCTCTTCAAAAGACCTTTAAAAATGGTAATATTCTATACTGTTATTTCTTGCCAACTTTAGTGGCAATTTAATGGTGAAAAACATCCATGTAATCAATTTCTTTTTCCTAATAAACTTTTCCTTAAAATGCAACTATGTTTAAATAGAAAGATTCTAGAAGTCTCTATGTTTAACTTCTCGGATCAGGCAACTTATTCTTACAGAACACTCAAATAAAAATTTATATATATACACACACACACACATATAACTGCACAGTTCATACACTGCGTCATAACTGGCATTGCTTCTATTACAGTACTACTACACAGAAAAAGGAAAAATCTTTCAGCAAACTGTAAAGTTTGATTCCTGCAGTTTTCTTTCCATAAAATCATGTAATAAGTGCTAAATTTTGCTGGTTTTATATGCAAGTTTTGCCATTTTTATATGGTGGTTCTTTAACAGTTGTGGTAGCTGTGGTGATGTCAGTTATAATAAGGAATAACAGATGGTCTGGAATGAAGAACAAAGTATTTTCTAGCATCTGGATAGCTACAAAAAGTGAATGAGAAGGAGGTTGTTTTGACTCCACCCACCCATACTCACCCTGTATGTGATTGAAATGTTACACTTAACATATTCAATTCAATGATAATATTTCTTCCTAATTTTCCAATTAAATCCAGTTTCTGCTGTTCTTCTACTGTTTGCAGAGGCCCAGCTACACAAAATACCTAACCTAACTATTCAATATATCATGGATCAGTGCCACAGAACATATTTTAATTTCAAGTTCATATTTAGATATTTTCTCATTGTCAAATTGATCATGTTAATTCTCTTATATATATTTATTTACATTTATTTTTATATAATGCTAAAACTTCATAAAATGAAGCAGATATTTAACCAATATTTAAACATCAGAATTCTCAACTCCACTTGTTGATTACATACTTCATTAAATAAATAAATAATCAGTTTGCTGGACTACTATATATTTTTTAAAATGGGATCCCAAAATCCCAAAATTCTTCCAAAGACTTTACACTCTGACTCATGTTATATCCTTTATGGAAACAGCCTCCTGAATCACAGACTTGCAGTCGAACTTATTCAGATAAAGTGCCACAATGTTTCAAGCATGTTAACCATGTCAGGTTCACGTTAATACTCATATAGAGACAACAAGCCTTTATAGTATGAAGCCAGTGAACAGCATTGAAAGAATGATCATTTCATTATTTCATTATTCATCCACACATTTATTATTAGATCACTCTAATATTATTCTATTATTATGCAACACTAACAAATGAGATTATCTGAAGGGACTATTGGATTAAACTTTTTTTTTTTCTCCCAGAAAGCATCTAGAACTGACCATCTCCAATGATATATGTTCAAATAACTGTAAAATTCTTTATTGCTTGCTTTGTGGGTGAGTATGGGCCTGTTTTTAAATGCAATAAACACAATAAGAACCTCCTTCAGCGCTGTGCTCCTCTTCAAGATGCAAACCAACAAGTGACCATACCACAGTCTGAAGTTCAGCAGTTCTTATGCCTTGGCTTGTGCCTGAAGCCCCCAGCGGTGCAGGAACAACCTCTGCTGCTCATCAGCATCATCAGAATGAAACTTCTCTTCCTCACACCATCAAGGCAAGGATGCATGGACAGATGGGACAGGACAAAACCAGGTCGAGATAAAACCTCCCCAGCCCTTCCTCAAACACTGTTTATAACCTAGGGTTAAAGCATCAGGAATTTTGTTTTGTTTCTAAGGTAAGCAGTCGCTGTTGCTTATATGGTATTCAGGTAGCTGAGACCAAGAAAAATAATACATGGTACAAAAATGGTACAATTCAAAGCTAGCAGGCTATTCAAGCTAAAAAGGTTGGAAATTATATTCTACTAGATGACTAAGCAACACTGCACACATCTTTCATACTACAGGTCTGTTACATATGTCAAATACACTTTTATTAGAAGAGCTACAAGAAGAAAAGAAAGGGAGGAGGTAGGTGAGAACCAGTAGCCAGAAGCGAAATTATAACTTAGATCACAGCAAGTGATTCTTGCTTCAGGAAACAAGAAGTTACATCCTCCAAAACTAGATTTGCAAATATTTCAAAATATTGCAAAATTCTCTCTTGCAACGTGCCTGGCTGCCTGCACACAGCAGGGATTTCCCGAGACACGAAAGGGGAAGGGCAGCAGCCTGCGCATCAGCAGGCACCACATGGAGCAGGGCAAAATTCTAATACACAGTGTTCACACACGTTCACATAGAAAAAATCATATGTGATTCATCTAATTCATATGTACGTTCATCAAATAGGTAACAACATAATTCAAAGCCTGATCACAGAGATGGCCTTTGAGTACCCATCTAACTGTCGGCTGACAAATACGTTACTATGTGAAGCAGCCTTAACGGCACGATGGTTCATGATGCTCATGTTTAGTTTGAGCATGACTCCCTCCATTCAGGGGGATTAAAATCACTAATTACACATGGTGAAGTAATAATAAACACACGAAAAGAATCAGCAAGTCAATTTATACCACAGTCAATTGTAATCCTAGCAATTTTTTTTTTGATCACAAATTCAGTAGTGTTTATATAGGATCCGTGGTGAAAACATGGGAGATGTATAATATTTCTCTGTATTGTTCCTCAGAGGAGAGACATAGGTATTACTCAAATCAAAAAACTAAATATCAGAAATATAATATTATAAGAAGCTCAGAAATGCATATTCTTCAAATGTAACAAATTACATTTGGACTAAAAAACACACACGCATACACACACACACACACACAAAAAAATCCTTTTCCAGACCACTTTATATTTACTCTTCAGAAAACATGCTATTGTGTTACCAAGTAAAATATCTACCTGTCAAACAACTGAAAGTAAAAGCAGGTCTTCTGCTGACTTTCACCAACTCCTCCATATCTGTCAACCCCTTGTAAGAAAGGGAACTATACATTTTACAAGGCATATATGTCCTTTTGTTGGTTATTTGCTTCAAAAAGAAAAAAGAATCTTTCTTCCATAAAGAATAACTTATTCTTTAATTTTTAAACAGCACTTTTACTCAAAGACACAAGACAATTTGGTACCCATATTCTAATTCCCCAATGTAAAAACAAAAAGATTCCACATTGCGAACCATATTTGTAGACAAATTCCATACAAAAACAACTATTTTTTTCTTTACAGGTACCATCAGGCTTCACTGCCTGATGGATAAACCAGAGCACAGAGAGAAAGCTAGGGGCACCAGGCAATGCCACCTCGGGAAACAAAAGAAAACCAAAAACAGCAAGCAAACAAAAAAGATGTATTTTGAAGAAAACTTCAGTTCAAAAGGAGGCAGAAAGGCAGACATACGCTTACTAGGTACAACCTAAAGGCTGAGCACAAACAAAATTAAGTAGTAAAATCAGAACTAGCCAACTTAAATAAAAAACTTTCAAAAGAAACATCCTTGATTTAGAGCGGTCACGCTTTCCTAGTACAAAAACAGGTTTGGGGCTTGGAAGCGATCAAAACAGAATTCCCTTCCCCAAGCCTAAATCCAAGCTGCAACGCTCCATGTGGTTTTAAGTTAGGCCGCGGCGGCGGCGCCTCGCAATTTGGGATGGAAACACCCCTGAGGGCAGCGACACGAGGCCCAGACCCAACGCACCTGAACAGACTGTTTCAGCTTTGGGCCAGCCAGGTCAGGGCAGCACTCAGGGCCATCAATCAGCCCTTGGAACGTGGCACCTTGGATGCACCTTTGCCAAGGGAATTAATGTCAAGTAAATAAAAAAGAGAACGGGCTAAGGATTTTAATCCAGTCCAAGGACCTTTTATGGTCAAGAATATGGAGACTGGATAATTCAGACACAAGAAAACAAATATGACCTGGGATAGGCCCTTAAAAAGTGACCTTCTGATAATTTCCCTAGAAGTTATTTCAGATGATTCAGGCAAGTATAACCTACCTTTTTTGGTAGAAAGAGGATTAAGTCACTTAGTTTTACAAGACAAAAATTCCTGCCAACACAAAAGAATTTAAAAAAAAAAAAAAGCTTCATAAGAAGTGTTTTAGCTGACAAGAACTGTAAACAGCCTTGTCAGAATCACATTCGTATAGGCCTGTGCCTCACACAGTTACCTGAAACTGGGGAGAAAGGAAAATCTAACATACTTCAGCACCAAGAAGTGACTGCATCAAATCCATGAACATCAGATAAATTGCTCGTGACACATCCTTTGCAAAGTAGATTGTAGGGCCTAGAAAGATATCTGCCCAGTGAAACAGGGAAATGGATAAGAAAAAAAGAAACAGAATTCAAAGTCAATGCAAAGATGAAATTTGGGTTTTTCTGGTGGGCCGCAAGCTAACACTGGTGCGCAGAATTGTTTCAACATAAGAATTGCCATTGCACTCAAGTTCTCACGAACGCTGTGTGATTTCCCAGTCTCCAGCTACTTTAACATCAGCAAATCAACAGTTCCTCTCTCAGACTGCTCTAGAGGATTCTTTTTTCCCCCACCAGCCCAGGCAGAGCTAAACTAGAGTTTCGGCTTCAGCAAGGATAGTTTGTCACAGTCCCAGCTTTAAGGGTAATGACATGGCACATAAAAAAAAACAACTGTCCAAGCAAGCCTGTTAATGGGGAGATGATTTTTTGCTGATACGAGGTAAAGCCCTAAACAGTCCATGCTAATCCAAATTTTCAATTTATGCCGTTATGTCTCCGAAGCAACCCAGGTGGTGTTAATAACAGAAGAGTCTCCTGACATTAAAACAATCATAAACATTGCTATTAACTACTACTCATTAACAGAAGAAGCATATAAAGGTCTAACACGGTACAGAACAAATGTCTGTAACAATGCCTGGAACTGGACCACCAGTTCAGTGATCACAGCTACACACAGCTACACAAGGTCTAACAAGGTAGAGAACAAATGTCTGTAACAAGGACTGGAACTGAACTGCCAGTTTAGTGATCACAGGTAATACACAAAATAAGTTATTTAAACTCTCAAATTTTTATCGTTACTCAAGTTTCAATTCACCAACAGAATACTCAGATTTTTATAACAGGAAAGAGGCAAAAAGGGTAGTTTAACAGCTTAAAACCACATCACTTTAATAGCATAAACAGATAAACTTCACTAAAAAGGTTATTAGTTCCCACTTATTCGTATTCAAGATTTTCCTAGTATGTTTCTGAAAATGGTGGTATGGAAATCAAACAGTTTATTCTGGAATGTAATCCCAAATGTTCTAATGTGTTATTATCATTATTTCCATACTGCTATTTGCTGTAGAGAAATGATGGATTTCACATTATTGTAAGCAAAAAAAATGAAATCACAAAGAAAGAGAGGGGCACACACTGCAGGGGAAGGGGGCAAGGGGAGAGTTGCTTACTGAGTTTACTTCTCTGAAGCCATTAAAGGCTTGATCGTAGGAGCAGACTATAAAGATTATAAGTTTATGACTCTCTCCATGAGACAGCCACAACTTCTGCCTCAAGAGATTTCCACAGAACGGCTTCTCATAACGCTCTCCTTATCTAGCGGGCCGGAGCAGCACATTGGAAGCGCGACAGACGTCATGGCGACCGCAGAGCGCGGATGAACACGCACACAGGCCTTTCCAGAAGGCCCGAGTCACTTCATGCGCTTTACAGTAAAAGTGAAAAGGATATGAAAATAATTCATTGACATAGGTCATGTGGAAGGTGCTTCCCTCTCTCAGCTGTACAGGATTAACAACTCTATGCTTATTAAAACACTTAATAGTATTTATGTTACTACAGTGCCTAGAGGCCCCAATTGAGACTGAAGGCCCTCCCGAGTGGAGTATTAGAAAATCATTATCACATTGACTCATAAAAAGAGAATTTCCTTTTAAGTATATATATATTTTTAAACATATGCTTTGTTTAAGCCAAATTACTACCTCTGTAAGGCAGTACTTAAATGCAGGTTTTGCTGTTTGGCTTGTATTCATTTTGAATGTTAAACAGAAGGACAAGCTTACTGCATATATTTACATAAATGACAACATTTATCTGCTCGGACAAGCATTTTCATCCTCACCTGGCATTAAACCCAAAGCAACAGAAAATCAGCTTTTCTCCAAAAGCATTGTAAGCTTACCATGCTTAAATACATATGGAATACACTAAATCTAGCTCTATGATCACGAGATATCCTGACATGACTTGCTGGTCACCCAGCTTGCTACCACATATCTTCACAAGCATTAAAGTTCCTATACAGATACTGAGGATACTCCTAGGTGCCTGAGCAAGTCATCCTTTTACATTTCCAGGGTGCATTCGTTCCTAACACAAGCAGCAAGAGCAACACCCTCCAAGTGCATCAGAGCTCCTGTGCCTGCAATGAACAGCTGTACTGGTCTGAAAGAAAGACAACCCATCTTCGAGGCACTGCAGAACAAGTCAATAAAGCAACAATTGAGCAAAGTCATTTGTTTAAAGTGATGAACTACCAGAGCGTTTTTTTTTTCAGAAAAACTGTTGCGTTCTTCAGAAACATTCTGAGTGGATACGAGCAAAATTATAAAGACTTGAGAAAAAGCTGTCAGAAAGTTAGAGGTGTACCCATTCCTTGGATGAGGAATTTAGCTATGGGTACGATAAATTGGAAAGTGCTGGAAGTTTTTAATTATCCTTTGAATACAGTGATCCAAAGGACTAGCTAAGCAAAAAGCCACATGTACACATTTAAAAAAATGTGTATGTTAATAGAATCATATGTAAACCAAGCAGCAAGTGTTACTCCTGCAGGATAAAGAGGAGATCACATCAAAAGTGAACAATGTGAAATATTAGAATCTACCATTATTCTAATAAGAACCCAAACTGTAAACCAGACCTATTTTCTCCCTGGGAGCAAACCGTAACTTCTGGAAAGGAGATAGTCATAAGCAAGAGTAGTTTATGACAATAAAAGCTGTAATGGGATTTCTGAAAACTCAAGATACTAGAAATACAGCAGAGTTGATGTATTGGCCATCTGCTTTTCCCCACATAGGCACACAATCAATCAGTAAATCCAGATGAGTATCCAAAATTACGAGTAAACCATAGGTTGCAGAGGACTTTTCAGTGTCTACTCATAATGAACTTCAAAACAATGCAAGTCAAAACCTATTTGGACCCCATCTCCCATCTCTTTTAATATCTTCAGCCATCATATAGTCACAGTTCTTTGTCCTTCAACCATGTCTCTTCCCTTAACTATCTACAGGTGAGATCTTACACTGTCCCTGCTGCATCTCTCTGAAACACAAAGGCCATAGACTTCTGCCATTCCTTTCTGGACAGTGTGTGGGTACACATGCACTCACACACATTCACATATCTGTGTTATATAGAAACATATCTATGTGTCTGTATATGAACACTGCACAAGTATGTGTGTTCACCAGCACCTGCATAAGAATTCTTTCTGTCTAGAATCCTTTCTCTTCGTCCTTCACAGAAAGAAACCCCAATCTGAAACCTAGTGTTAGTAATACATCTGTGGGAATTTTGATTCTGTAATTGCAAAGTAATCTGGGCTGAATTACCAGGCTCTAAACTTTCTCGCTAAGATCAAACTACTGAATGTTAAAAATCACATCAAATGGACAGAAATTGCATAAATTTCTTAAAAGTTAATTAAAACAGGTGTTTCAATAATATGTGTTTCTAAATAAATAATTGTAGGTGTAAACCTTAGAATAATCTCCTTTCTTTTTCATTTTATTTTCTAACGACATTTCCATATTTTTTCCAAACTTCAAAAGCTGTGCTGCATATTTACCTTTTTTGTTTTTCACTAACTGGCCCACTGGGATCATTTGCTCTACCTTACATTTAAGACTTGCTTGATGAAAGCTATCACAACTCTTTAGAGTTTTTCAAAAACAAAACAAACAAAAAATCTATTTTAAAAACATTAAGCACCTATTAGTACCAAATGGAAAACACTTACTCCCCTCACAGATTTCTAGTCTGCATAAAGCAGAGTATAGGTAAAGCTACTTAATCAGATGTTGCATTTTCATGTGCTCTGAGATTTATGATCCAGTAAGTTTTCAACAGCACAGGGTATGTTGACATTGCAGTTCACAGGCATAACTGCAGATGCTGAGCCTGCTGAGGACCTGAAGTCATCTACCTGCCCATAACGCTCTCACTGTGCTCCACGAGGTGCCAGTCCCAGGCAGCCAGCACCCACCACGTTGCTCACGCAGCGTGTCCGGACAGAACAGTCCTAAACTGGACTGTAAAAACACTAGCTCAACTTTCGTGTAGTTTGCTTCTCGTTTTAGTGACAGATATTTAGCACAACTAATACTGCCATAATTCCCTTACATTCAATCCCTGTCTCCTCTCCAAGTTTTCTGCTTTATCACTTTTACAGAAAAAAAAGTCTGTTGCACTACTTGAGCAATTTAAACAGTTCCTTAAATTAATTTCAATAGTTTAATATTAGAGTCGAATAATCTATTCCAACAAATCATCTCTGCAATACCTTTGCTTTTATATACTTAATAAAACATAGATCTTCAGTCAGATTCCGTATTTTTATGTCTCAGGAAAGGGCTTACCGGACTGCAAAGTTTCACTTACTCTTTTAAAGAAGAAACTACTTATGGAAATAACAGAGACCAAAGTGCTGCCTCATGCATGAAATTCAGAAAATCTAAAGCACAAGTACAGCAATTGTAGAATTGCAGAATTATCAGTACATGCCTTAACATAAATGAATATTTTATACAAGAAAGAAAAACACTCTGAATTTTCCTTCTATAAACTACCTTGTTTATTACACACCTTAGAGTTTTTTGTTAGGATCTACAGCTTAATTTCCCACTGTAAAGCAAACTGAAAATGTAAGAATTTTAAGAAGCTACTTACTGTAAATTTGCTACTTTAACTGATACAGGAATGTGAGGAAGTTGAGCGGCCCATTTCAGTGTCACGTCTTGATAAACATGCAACATGTTACTATGGTTTCCAACAAGAGTGTTTATTGTTCCTTCTGTAACTGTTAAAGACATAAAAGCAGCTTTAAGATGAAAGATACTTTCATAAGTCAATATTTTTCTTTGAGGCTTGTATTACTATGATGCTAATTTTTCTTTTCCCTATAAGCTGTTAATTGGCATACGAAAATACATCTTTCTCTATAAATATATACCTACACACACTTTTTTACTTAGAGAATTTTAAAATGTCGAAGTGAAGATAATCACACTGACAATAGCCACAGAGATAAGTGATTAACTATGAATACAAATTCCAATTACATACAGCATGTCACACGTTACCACTTTTCCACGTACCACATGGTTCTAGCCAGCCATGTTAGGTAATTTAAAACATGACTAAAAAAGATTCTATTGTATGAAAAAAGACTGAGCTGGGCCTGTTTAGCCCAAAAAAATAGAAGACTGAGAGGAGATCTTACCAATATGTATAACTCCCCGAGAAGAGAATGGGGCCAAACTCTTCTTGGTGTGTCCAGGGACAGCACAAGGGGTAATGGGTACAAACTGAAACACGGGAAGTTCCATCTCCATGGGAGGAAGAACTTCCTGACTGTGAGGGTGACAGAGCCCTGGAACAGGCTGCCCAGAGAGGTTGTGGAGTCTCCTTCTCTGGAGATCTTCCACACCCGTCTGGATGCCACCCTGTGCCACGTGCTCTAGGTGTCCCTGCGGGAGCAGGGGGATCTCCAGAGGTCCCTGCTAACCTCAAACATTCTGTGATTCTGTGATTATAATTATGATGTTAACATGCAAAGATAAACATGAGAAAAATACACATTGGTTAAGTAACATACACAGTTATACTGCTCATTAATTCACTGAACTGTGAACAGTGACAAAAGAGCTATTTATGTTTTAGTTATAATGTATTTAAGTCAGAATCACTGAATTTTCTATCAACAGCATATTAAGAATATATTTATTCATGGGAAAAAAAGCATCTTAGCTGTAAAAATGACTAAAACAAAGCTTTTTAGTTCAATTTTCATTTTACAAACCTGAGCAATAAGGAAGGAAACAACTTGGGCTGCAATCCAGCTTTTTCATGAATCGGATTTGCCCATTATCCTTAAGGCAAAAGAAGTTTCTCTCACCGAGCACAAAAACAGAGGAAACCGCCTGATTAAAGGACACTACACATATATCCAGTGCTTGCTCTCCGATGTTTAAAACCCAATCCACCTTCAAAAGAAAAAGCACACTCTAGAGACCAGCTGACATTTGCATATTAAATAAAATACAAAGAAGGTTCAAAATTCAATTTATAAAAACAAAAATAAAGGTCTTTTTGGAAAAAACCTTCTAGCTACCCACTTACTTATTTTGAAGGCAGTTGTGATTTTCCTCATTGTGAGGAAAACAGTAAAACCACCAAAAGGCTTTATGAAATGGTCATGAATTAATGACTATACTTCAATTTATCGATGTGTTAAAGTATACTTCAAAATACACATTCCATTCAACATAAAAATGGTTTATACTCTGAATGAAATGCCTAATTACAAAATCATTTAAATCTGCATCTGCACTTGTCCTTTGATACCAAGGGCAGCCAGTAAGCAGAACTTATTCTACCAATATATTTCACTCTACCCATGTATCTAATGGGAAAAGATAGATTGGATTTCAGGTGTACAAGCCAACCTTCATGTTTGCATTCACTAATGTACATTTTCAGTAGGAAGAATAGTTGCATGTATGCAACATTTTTAGGTGCAGACTTTCCTAGTAATGAACAAAGGATTCTCTAAGAGCAATGAAGTTTATTTTGTAAATCCAATACACAGTCACAAATAGACTGCCAAACTCAAAACGAGCAATGTCAGATATAACTATTATACCAGAGTTCACAATCTGCAATACAAAGACTAGCGTAGATATAGCCAATTTCAGAACACAACCTTCTTTTTTCATAGAACAGCAGGGAATTTTAAGGCCCAGCCTTAAGCAATTTGAGCCCAAAGAAATCCTAACAAAAATCTACTGGAGTCCTTCCATTACCTTTAATGGAAGTTGGATCAGATCCTTTGTCAGCAGACAATTTTTCCATTTGTTACTTAGCATTCAATCTTTTTAATATGCATGCAATGTACCGTACAGGTTATGTAAAATAAACAGGTTTTACCACGAGTCTTTTTCCAGAACCAAGTTTTTGCTGTTCTGTTTCTTGTCTTTCATCAGCATCCGTTGCAAATGCCAGCACTTGGTATCTGTTATAGAAAATTAAAAAGGAAAGAAAACAAATATCTTTCTAATTAATACCTTTTACAAAAATCAATATATATATATATAATAATCAAACTACGTGTATGCATGTATTAACAGCAAAGATTTTTAAATGAGTATCACTAAAATAAGAGTTAAATGGAAAAGAGTATTTAAAACATTTCATTTTATCTGATGCTTAACAAAAAAAGCAATATTTAAATATATTAACGAATACAGACTAACAATGAGACTGAGTCAGGATATCAAGAAATTTTCAAAATAAGAAATTAGGACAATGACAAAAATTTAATGTTACTTTGTATAAAAAATGAAATTTATAAGCTACCCCAAGATATAATCTTCTATTTATAGCAGTTACAATCTCAAATATGCCCATTAAGCAAACTAAACAGTTCTAATGCAAGAGATAGCTGTAAATTGGCACTGGCAGGTCGTACATCTGTCTCACATATACTTGGAAAATAAACAAAAGTTGCTGTGTTTTTCTTTGCAACTGCCGGCCTGGTGTACTAACTAAAAGTTGGCAGTGACGCTACTAGAGCAAAAGATGTTATCTGTAACTTTTATTTCTTGCACTGAATTTGCACTGGTGTTATAACTTACTGAACTAACTTGTTTCCAGTGAAGTTACATTAGGGGGTAATATGCAAAGTATCAAAATCTCTCTTTAAAGTCTAAGAGTCTTAGTCTAAGTCTTCACAAAAATATAATAATCATACATATATGGGAAATTTATCAGTGCAAAATGATTTCTTTCTTAAAACCTTTTATCCAGAAGGTCATGGATTACCCTCAGCTCCTAAGCTCAAAACAACAAAATTAAGAATTTTTCAATTTTTCTTTAACTTATTGTAATGTAAATATTAAAGGTTTTTTTATATTATCCAAGTTATATATTTAAACAGATGACATAATATCTCAGGTGTATCCGCTGTGATGCTGCCTAGTGATGTATTTTATTTAGTTAGCTTCTAGTATTATTCCACAAAGATGACATTATAAACTATGTACTTGTGGTAAGTGATATAACTGATAATATGACTACTGCGACCTAGTTAAAAATACTAAATAATTTGCTTATATGAACAAAAAAGATTGCCTTTTTAATATCTTCCTACCCAAACAAATTCACTTGCTGTTTGCAATTTAAAAGAGAATTTATAAAAGTTTCAGATTCTGATGTTAGAAAATTTTCTCTTTCCATCCTAAGGATGAAAGGGTCCTTTCTTTTTAAGGACACTAGAATGTCCTTAAAATGCCTTAGATTACATCACTATGGTAAGCAAGGACAAATATTACTGCAGAAAGTATATTTTCATCTGTCAGCGGTCCAAGATTTTGAAGATAATAGGTTATTCACAATCGTAACTTACAACAGTGGCCAGTGTAAAAAAAAAATAATAATAATTAAATCATGGTTAACTGATTTGGCATATCACTTGGCCACTCCCAAGGACTAGAAGTAAAATAAGAGTCCAGGAAGAGGAGCAGTGACAACTGCACTCATTCACGATAAAAGGACAATACTTTTGGTCCGGAATAGATTTATCAATTTATTTAGAAATATCTGTTGCTCCTGGAGTAATTAGGCATATCTAAATGAAAAGTCACACAAAATTGTGAAGATGAAGTTTCTGCAGCTTTAAGGGATGTGGAGATCAGGTAGAGGACTCAGGGGATTTGGAGAAAAGAAAGAGGAGATGTTGAAAGACTCCTTTTAGGAAGACAAAAACCTCAGTTCAGTGTATTAGTGCTTCCCAAGTTCTCTGTTGCTTAATTGCAGAGGAGTTGCCAGGTTTAACAGTTGTTTTTAACATGGGAGATATTCCCAACAGAAAAGTGAACTGAAAATATTTACTATCAGAGACGCATAACCCACTTGAGCCCGAAGAGCAAGTATGACTCTAAGCTAACAATAAAAATAGAATTCATTTTATACAACCACTCTGCTAGGCAAACAGAGAGTGGCTAGTCACATTTTTGTCCTGCTATCAGACCAAAAATAGCAAGAGAGTACATTAGATGTTTGAAAGGAAATATATTCCATGCCCACTTGCAAATGGGAGCATGAAAATCTCATGTATCCTCACCAAAACAGCAAACTCAACCTTTACACAAAAGAGAAGGAGGCAAATAAGAAGGCCAAGCAGTGTTTCAGCTGTGGAAAAAAAAAGGGGGGACATGGTGGGGAAAGAGGAAAAAATGCTGAAAACAGACAGGAAAAACTTCATTGCCACTGTTAGTTTTACCTTTGAAAGCACTCAAGCTGTGATTTGTGTTTCTCAGCTGGATTTCACTGCAATGTACCTAATTTATCTGCCTAATAATATCCCAGTAACTCAACCTTGAGATAACACATCTCTCATAACGGGGCGGGGGGCGGGTGCGGAATCCAAAAAGTCTAGCATCAGGTCTTATCTAACGAGTTAGCTCTGAATCACTCTGTAAAAGGGCTAATGTTTCCCAACAATAAATGTCAATGTTTCTAAGTCTTCTCATCATATTAAAAAACAAATAAATAAAAATCCATCATGTTTACAGCAATGTTCAAGCATAACATTCAAGCATATTTGAACATTAATTATTTGATGACAAGTCCAGGTTATGCATTCTGTTTTCAACCAACTTCAACATCCAGAAACACAAGTTCTTCAGACCTGGTGGGATGCAGGACCCACGAGCACTGAGGAAACTGGGTAAAGTTCTATTATCTTTAATAAAATTAAAAAAAAAAAAGCCTTCAACCGTGAAATGCCTGGCTTGATGGGCAAGAGAAAGAGCAGTGGATGTTGTTCATCTCTACTTCAGTGAGGCTTTTGACTCCTTACAGCAAATCTGGGCAAGGTAAGTGGACAGCGAGGTAGAGTGAAAAGCAGTTGAACAGCCAGGCCCAGGGGGCTGATCAGAGGCACAAAGTCCAGCTGGAGGCCAGTCACTAGCAGTGTAGCCCAGGGTTTAATACCTTCATTAATGATCTGGTTGATGGGATAGAGTGTCCCCTCAGGAAGACTGCAGGAGTGGCAGATGCACCAAAAGGTTGTGCTGTTATTGAGGGACCTCCACAGGCTGGAGAAATGGACTGAGAGGAACTTCATGAAGTTCACCAAATGCAACCAGCTGACTGTGAGCCAGCAGTGCGCTCTCATGGCAAGGAAGAGCAGCGTCATTCTGGACTGTGTTGCCAGCAGACCTGGAAGGAGATCCCTCCCCTCTGCTTAGCGCTGGTGACATCCTGTATGGGTTGCTAGCTCCAGTTCTGGGCTCTGCTTAGCTCTGATCTTCTTTGTATTTTGAAAGATCTCTGCCTATTTGCATCTACCTAAAATAATTCACAAAGTTCCCCTATCAGTTGTGTGACACACAAAACTCTGCAACGTTATTACTATAAAAAAGTACTGCGCTGAAAATAAGGACATTTGGGATTAACATATTTGGTTATTACACTTTTAAGAATATTAAAGTATCTATTTCAATCTTAAACAGACCAGGAAATATTTCAAGCTGCTGACCATTACTCTTTAAGCCTAGCAGTTCCATCTTCTCGTTCCACCTTACAGTTCTTAATTCTCTTTATTTGCTGATCTTCTTTAGCTCCCTCAAGATCTTAGTGCATAATATCTCACGTGCCCTGTACCCATTGACTATTGCATCTACCACCAATTCTTTCTCATTTGCAAGCTTTGGATTGAGCAGAATATCTCCACTAGCCAGCCTAACAGGCACTTGCATCATTTCCTGGGATGTACTACAGAAACTTTTCAGATTGCTCAAGCCCAGTGTGTTGTCCTCCCAGCAGATATCAGTCCTCCACGAGAGCAGGTGCCTGCAGTAGAAAGACTTTTACTCGTTTAAGGAAGGCTTCACAGTCCACAACGTCCCTTTCACTGTGCATCTATTCAATCATGGTCCACAATCTCTCAACAAATTGGCCATCTGTTCTGTCATAGAGCCCCATGCCTTCAGGCTATCTTTGTGAGGAGCACAAATCCCTCCCTCTTTCTTAAAGACGACTCTCTCTTTCTTCAAGAGCCTGCAGCCATTACCTGCCCTGTTTTAGGCATGCAAGCTACCTCGCTGCCTCCCTGTGACTGCAGTGGCAGCATCGCTCCGCGACTGCACGCAGACTCCCTGTTGCTCCTCTTGGTTGCCCAGACTGTAGACATTCGCAAACACCTCCAAATGGACCCCCAGCCACCCCATTCCCCCTACGGGAGTATGACAGCATCCTCCATGTGCACATCACCCTTGTTATTTAGCTGTAGCATTTTGTACCTAACCCTCAGTAAAGTGCCCGACTAGCTTGGCAAGCCTCCTCCCCCACTTCATCAGGTGGCTTCCATCTCTCCCCACCAGCTCTCATTCCTTGAGGATGATCCTATGATCATAAAAGCCAAAGCACTGTCAGTGACTTTTAGCCTGATTCAAATTTTTCCTAAAAACCGAACAGACTCATCAGACTAACATTTATTTGCATCAAAATAAAAATGATGTTGAAACAATTGGAAGGAACATCTCCTCACTTGAGCTGTCTAGTACAGATAAAACTGAAAACACACATAAAACTGAACTACACTGAAGCATGGAAAAGTCTGGCACTTGCACGACAACATGATGTGCTTTGTGCTTTTGATTAGTTAGTAAACATATTAAATAAAATATTTTTGTACCACTTAAATATGGCCATAAAATCAGGACATACAGTATGTTTTCTTCGACAGCTGTACACAGATATTAATTGCACTCAACTTATAACACACTGTTTTTCATCTTTCTTGCATCCACCTGTCACCTGCTTTGGGAAATAATATTAGTAAAGACAATAAAAATTAGATATGATTATCATTTCATTTGCTTACCTACTACTTGACATCACCAAAATATACAATAGTCACTAAACAGAAACACATACTTGTAACTCTCAACCTGTCGACATGAAGACACTGTAATGAAAGAATCTGTCCGAGAACTGTACGTTAAAGGACCAGGTAGAAGAAAGCCAGGTAAAAATCGTCCAAAAGCATAGCTTTCCTGCTCAAATAGCATGAGCATCCCATCCATGGACTGTATACATATCAAATCTCGACCTGAAAACAAAGGAAACAAAGCAATGTTATATAGTATTAATCTTAAAGTTATTGTTAAAAATTAGATAGCACTCATAAGGAATACTTAGAAAAACAGATTTAATTCATGCAAGTGTTTACTATGGGAAAGAACCCAAAGCATTCCAATCTTCGCAAAAATCTTATTTATTAAAAAGAACAAAGCTAGATAATTAGATTTTTTTGTTAACATCCACAATATACTAATAGAAAAAGTGAGAATAATTAACTTCACACCAAAATTCCAGAAGACCTAAATCATTACAGTTTAAAGAAATGTTTGAATACTCCTGTAAAAGTAAAATTGTTCTGGTTCTTAAACATTTCTATATCTTAAAAGCTTAAAAGATCTTTAACTTAGAAATAAATAACTTATTCCACATTTTCTGGTTTAGCTAAACAGTATAATAAAAAATATCATAATATATACTATCCATAGTATTCATAATCATGTCACAATCATAATCAATGGTAAAATTTTCCATGCTTGGCATTCACATTTTGTATCGCTAAGTAATGATGAAAATAATAGGTATGACCAGTTTGTTACTAACTCTACTAAAAATGGAATTAAAAAAAATCACTTTGAAGTAAATGACTGCAAGTCCCTCAGAGCCCAGCAGCTCCACGATTCAACAGCTTCAAGACATGACTTGCCGTATCTCAGCTACACTAATCCAAATCAAAGTTTCCTTTTGAAATCTTCAGAGATCAGAAGCTGATTGTGAGTTCTACATTTCCTATACTATGGCAATAACTGAAATCTAAACAATTTTTGCGTATATTTATAAAAGGAAAGCTGCAACAATAAGATGCATACACTTTCCAAACTTGATGGAAATACATCTTCTAAATTCAGAGTAAAGCTTTATTTTGGAAACATAGCATAACAATCCTTGGAATTTAATAGAAGTCTAATCCTCTGCATTAAAGCACTACTGTGATTGTTCACAGTAATTATAAGCATCAAAAAAAATTAAATATATATATATATATGCGTGTATATATATATATATATATAATCATGATAGGTCACACAGCACATTGCATTATTTGTCCCTGTGTTTAAAACATAGGATAAAAATTTGACTTAGAGTAAAAGTGGAATTCTAACACAAGCAACAGATTTGTGTAAGGTAAAAGGAAGGCAAAGCATCAGAATCATTTCCCCTGGCACTTCCTCCCTGTTGAGATTTTTTCCATTTTCTAAATATTATCAAGTTCACCTGCTCTTCCTTCCAGACTCTAGATAGTCACTGCACGTCCTATAAACCCTACTGCAAGTATCGGCTATTTAGTGAGGTAGCTATTTGAAAATGTAATTTACATTGTTCACTTGGCAGAGGCTAAATTCAATTTCCCAGTCTCTCTAGTAAAAAAAAATAAAATAAAATACTTTAGTTCTTTACGTCAATGATGATATAGATAGACCAGCAAAACAACAATGCAATTTTAGGAATACTCTTGTGGGCATTTCCACCACAGTCACACCACCTGCCTCTTTCCTTACTTCTATACAGATCTTTCCTGAAAAACACTAAATTACATGTCATTTTTATTTGACAAAGTTTTGTTGTTTTGTGTCTTTAATCTGCTAAAGCACACATATTTCAAAGGATAATGTTACTAGCAGCTAATATCAAACACTTAAATCTTTAATAAACTAGAAATAGAACTTTCATTCAACAAATTCATAAATTATAGAAAAGAATTTCCTTCAACACAAGAAAAATAAAGTACTCCATTAATCAAGAATTCTTTGTGGCTTTGAATTTGAAAAAAAAATACTGATAAATCTTTGAGTAAAAAACTTAGCTGAGAAAACCATGAAAACTAACCTTCGTAAGTCAAATCATACCAGAATCTGTACTGATCAACCAATGCTTTTTAGAAAAGCAATTCAACATGAAATCCATCAGAGTACTGTTGAATAGCTCTCAGACTAAAATTTTGTCTGCTACTGAAGCCAGCAAATAGTGTACCTTTGCTATTCTTTTCTACTGCAAGTGAGAAAGTTTAAATACACCCCTTTTAACAGCAGCTCTTTAAGCTATTGGCAATTTGTCACTAGCAACTTCAATTTGACGATTAAGTCTCAAAATCTAATCTATAATGTTTTGAAGCTTGACGTTTCCAAATAGCAGTACTTTTAAAACGTTTCCTTTTCCACGTGCAGACTGAAGTCATACATCCTTCTAGGAAATGGAAACTCTTTACCTCTGTTAACAGCATAAAGTCAATGAACAAATGTTTCCTGCAGCTAAACCTAATAATTTTAAGAGAATTACGGCTTTGACATATAGATCCCCCAAAACGTTTTCTAAACAGACAGATTGTTTTAGAGTTATGATTTTCCTAGGGCTTTCTACACAGACTTTTTAAATTATAAAGTTGGGCCTATGGCTTCTGTTCAGTCTTAAGTTTTATTGTTTATAAGATTAGAAACATATTCTACATATACAAATACATCAGATAAGCACATATATACATAGACGCCTCATATGTGCATAACCAGTAAGTTTCCTCTCAAATTTGTATAAACCATCTTTATTAAAAAAAAAAGTGTTATTTAACCTTTTAAGTATTATTTACAAGGCATGAAGATCCAGCATTGTTTAATTTATTCATAACTTGGAGCTGACATTCTATAGCGAAAGTCTGTGTATTCAAGAGGCCAAAGCATCTACCGATCACAGTCCGGATGAACATTTGGTTTGCTGCTTACACTGAGCCTCTGAAGTTTTAGCCAAGAACTTTGCAATGATTTTACCAACATAAGATTCAGAAATTAGTCAGTGAAAATAATCTGTAGGTACCTTAGACATGTTTCGATTAAAATCATGGGACCTTAATATTAAATATTTGTCAATTTCACACATGCATCTTGCTTTATTTTTTAAATGTACTGTTTTTCATCATTTTAACATCTGACAAACTACTATTAGTGTGAATCAAAAAAGAAAAAATACACATGAAGCACACAAGGTCTCTGGCTAAATAAATAGGCTAAACCAACCTAAAGTTCTGCTAAGTCTGGAACGGTCACTCATACCTACTTCCAACTGGGCTCCAGCACTCATCAGGCAGAAGACACTAGGATGCCATCCAGAATTTTTTTGTTTGGTTGTTTTTTTTGTTGTGTTTTTTTTGTTTTTTTGTTGTTGTTGTTTTTTTGGTTTTGTTTTTTAATTTTCAACTGAGCAAGTCATTACACTACATAAATAACACCACCCAAGCTTAGCAGCTGAACTCTGTGGTAGATATCTGTCCCTCCAGTTGGCAAAATTTTATAAGACTCAGTCCTATCATGTATCTTCTGATCAGCAAACAACAGAAACCACTAGAGAAGAACTTGGGATGCTCTGCACTGGTACCCTATCAACAGGCTAATGATATCCAGCTGCTACTTCCAATAATTGCTGATCTTGCTAACACCCTGCTGATGGACTCTAGAAAAGAGTACGAAAGTTAGCTAAGGCTAATTGCATAAAACTAGCTGTCAACTAACAAGCAAAGGTTCACTGAGAAATTGTACAAACACTGAAAAGTTTAGTAAGCACTAGCCCACTGGCTGCCACACCAGTACTTTAGCTATAGCTGTCGTACAATATCGCTAATGGCTGCCAGAAATCACTGGTGGCATTTTATTATTTGGCATGCAAGCACCAAATGATCTACTTCATGATCCAGATGTACATGTGACTGTAGTTATTCTGTTATCTCAAAAATGTATTGGGAGATTTCTCCCTCCCAAACACCCCTGGGGAATTGTGGATGTTCAAATTCCTCACAGGCGCCCCGACCCCCTGCCCCATCACTGTGCATTAACTGGCTGTTGAGCTCAACTTCCCTTTTACAACCTCTTTATAAAGGGTAGGATCCTCTAAGTCTTCAATTCTGTTCTATAGTTTCCTTTTAATTAACCTAACATGAGCATGTGATACTATACAGAAGAAATCTAAGGCAAAATCTGTCCTATTTCCATTGCCTTGACTCTCAATGCCTCCCTGCTACCTGAAATCTGAAGACATAAAAGGTATCCACTTCAAAACAGAAACCATATTTGTTTTTTAATACACATAACAGGATGCATCTGCATTTCTTCCTCGAGGACTTTCATTTTTCATCATTTTGACATTAGAAAGATATTGTCACAACCTCTCTCCAAAATGCAAAAATGTAATAATATTGTGTACAATTTTATTTTTCAAAAATCATGAAAAATAAAACCACATCCATCTCTGTTTTCATCATACTGCTATTCTAGTGTTTAAAAATATATAGAGAGATATTGCTTGATTTAAGATAAAAAATGTAAAAGACATTTAATCCTAAAGTGAATGCCTATACAGAAATCTTGAATAATACATTTCTTAATACTTTGCATTCAATACCAAGTACTTCTGATTGTATGCACAGTAGTGTGAAAATGCTACCTTTTTGATAGATTCTGAGTATAACCTTTGGATTTAAACAGCTTGGCTAAAATACACAATCTAATTGTTAATTTCTATTCTTCAGATGAAGCTTAAGAACCCGGTGCATTACAGCAGATAATATCATTGGTACACAACAGTGATAATTTAGTAGACAACCTACTACGATGTCAATAACAGTCAAAAAGTCCATTGGAGAAGCTGAGGTGTTACGTAAGGAACAGTAAAATGTTTTCCTCTCGCATATATCGTATACAATATATCAAACTTACAATTATCAATTTGGTTACAGTATGAAAATGATAGACAGTAGAAATAAAATGACAGCATCTTCTCACAAATATAAAAGTTATATGTCATATTAGACATAGAAATATTTACCCTTAGCATTAATAAATGAATTCTTAAGCAAATATATAATTATCATTGTTAAAAGATTGCCCATCTTAAGAGTAATGAAAGACTTTAAATGAAATAGATGATGACAGGTTACTTAGAGTATTCCCATGACCCCCACAGTGCTACTGAAGCACTTGCTGAAGAAACCAGTATATTTCAAGCACTTGAGACCTGACATAACAAAAGTAAAGCGGCAATGACTTATTGCCGTTGATGGCACCATATCTTACTACTGCTAGCACATTGCTCATATTTTGTTGTTTTTACTCCTTTTACATTATTTTAAATGTGGATTTCAACTAGCTAGTATTAATGGATCAAACCTCAATTATCAAATCTATTACAAGTAAAATAATTAAAGAAAATTAAGTTATGTATAAACTTTTCCCCCAACTTTTTATGGGCCATCTTGTTTTCTTGCCCATTTGTTTTTAATGTGTAGCTCGTGAATGGGGTTTTTATGTTTCACTTTAAGAGATGCCGTCTTCCAAGAGCTCAGCCAGAAATGTCCATTTCAAAAAAGCTTATTGCAGCCAATTGGCTTTGCCAGTGACATATTTATAAAGTGAAAATGTAACCCATAGTGTTTTCTGCAAATCAGATGGAATCACTTAGTGTACTCTACATAGTTTCAGCAACTTGCCTCAAGAGGAATGTCCCTCAGCCAGCAAGTGTTACTTTCAAGCACAAGTCCAGCTACTGTTGTTCTGTAGCTTTGTTACTCTAGCGTGATACGAATATATTTACGTCACACTTTTTTTTTTTCTTTTAAACCACAATGCATTTTTAGAGCTATTGCAAAGCTAAAATGAGAGGCAGGCGGTGACTCTTTGAAATAAGCTTCTAATTAAAGCTATTTTGGAGCTCAAGTTTTTGCATGTTAATGATTTCCTCTGCTTGAGCCTCCCCTCTGGCTCCAAATCATTTCCACAAAAATAAGTACATTATGTAATCACAAGGCCTGAGCACCATGTGAAATCATGCAACGAGAACTTTAGCATCAGATGGGATAAATTAGAAATCAGGGCAAGCTTCATAAAGTTACAGATTTTAGGAAGATGTCAGCACAGATAACATTACTGCCACCAATGGTAATTCAAAAGCTTCAGTGAAGAGTTTAGCATGGGAGGAAGTGTCAACAAAATAAAAGGATAAATTGGCATTTAAAACAGACAGTCATAAACCAAAGAGTGTTTTCCTTTAATGGATATATAGGGAATGTCTTCTTAATTTAAGAAAAATTAAATTGATAGAGCATTGACCAAATGAGATGTACACAAGCTGCACTCTCACAGATTAGAACAAAAGTCACTGTCCTAAAGTGACACATGCAGATAGATTATTGTTTTCCTTCTTCACCGACATCTACCCAAAAAGCTTCTCCCAGCATAAAGTCACCTCCAGTTCAAAGCTGCTTTGGAGAATTCAGCTTGCAGCTGAACGTAGCTCCTGAGGCAAAGCAGATCTGGAGCAACAGCGAGAAAAGCACTTCAGGAATCACTTCTGACTAATGGAAAAACCATTTGAAAAATACGCCGAGCAGTTCTTAAAACAACGTATGCCTAGTAAAAAGCACGGCTTAGGTTTCTTCCCTAACCCAAGGCAGGAAACGCATGTCGGTGTGCATTCAGAAAGAGTGCTGAATTGCCGAGCGTGGTGGTCTGGTGGCCGCTCGCTGCGTTACCACAAGAGGGATGGAAGATGGAGGCTCCAGCTGAAGCCCTTCCTTCGAGGGCCGCAGCCTCGCCAAGGCAGCGCGGTGCTCCGAGCGCCGGGAAGAGCAAAAGGAAACGCCCGGCATCGCCCCTGGCACGCGCTGGGCGCCAAGGCACCTGCCCCTGCCTCACGATGCAAGGGGAGGAGGCGTTTGCCAGCCGAGCCCTCGTCCGCTGGAAGTGACGAATCGCTGCAACAGGAAGGAAATAAAAACAAGGGATGGTGCAGGGATTTTAGGAGAACCTACAGAGGACACACTAAATCCTTACTTTGCTGATGTAACAATTTTAACTATTTCTAATCCCTTCCAAATATTATGGTATTGAAGAGAGTGAGCATGTTTTATTGCCAAGTTTCACAAATCCCAGCACGTAAAAGATGTTTGCTCTGCGACAGCTCGCTCTTTCAGAAGTTTCACTGGTTAAGACCAAGGAGTAAATTATGTATTTGCAGAACTCCTTTAAGAAATGGATTTTTTTTTTTTTGCATTTCTCAACCATCATGTTGTATTTTCTCTACCTAATCTTTTGCAGATTTCTACCTGCTATAAATCATGAAGAGGAATTCAGATGGAAAAGGAATGCTGAAGTATGAACAAGGCATCTCCCAAGGTCAAATCAGATAACTCGGACATTACTCACACAAACAGCCCTTTTGAGGCTTTAATCCTCCCCTTTATTCTTGATCCAACCCCAGCCACAGAACAAGATGACACTAGATTGTGCTATTCAGGAATGATCTCTTTAAACTTCACATGGATCTGAAAGGATCCTTGGGGAGGGGGAATTTTGATTCAGCACGGCACAAGGGACTGGCACGCAGCATGCAGACCCAGAGTTAGCACAGATAAGAGCACATAGAAAAAGCACATAGAAAAGTCTCTAATGGAAAAAAACTTGCATTTGGCGCTGCATAGAGATAAGGGAGGTAAAGTGCCCCCCTCCAAACAGATCTTGGTGACTACGATTTGTTTATTACAGCTCTTGTTAAGCAAAGGTTTTTTCCAAGCATTCACGAATGGAAAAGCCTGATTATTTAGTGCAAGATTGCTGTCTCTGAAAAAGCATTGCACGAGCAAGATCTCAAAGGGCTGGTCCTCTTTCAATACACCTTACAGATGTTCAGATTAAATCTAGACAAAGTAACAGCAGGTCTTGGAAAGAACATTAGCTGTGGAAGGGAGAGTGGATAAGTATAGTCTGAATAATGAGGATTCATGGAAGGATGTTGGAAGTCTATCTTTCCCTTTAATTCAGTTTCTCTCTAACTTGTCAATACAGCTATTTTCCAAGCCCAGGCAACTGTAGAAATCTACAGTTTGAAGTCCCTGCATTGAGCAAGGTGCTGCAATGTAAAAGCATAGCCTTTTTTTCTTTTTTTCTCTCCATTTGATCAATTATCAGGAGAATATTTACATAGGAGAACAGAGAGACCCTAATCTGTGAACCTGCCCTCATCTGAGATTATACGCACATATATCATACATTATGTACACATTATATACATTATGTATACATTACTTAATATCTCATTGAACTAGCAAATCTGCCACAAATAAGAATGAAACAAAGACGAATACTGTCAGCAGTCAGCTCCTCAAAATCAATAGCTTTTGACTGAATGGTTATTTAATGCATCTGGATAACATTTTAAAATGAAAGTCACAAATAAGTAGTAGACACTCCACTGTGCTCAGTTCAAGTTGAAATAGAAACTCCATTTTGCAGTGATATTTCAAGCACTTTCAAAAATTACCAGTAGGATCTTAAGTCAATATGTTAAATCTGTCTTCAGAATTCAAAGACAGATTAGTGTGCATACAAACAAATAAAACAGACAATTCTGATGAAACCCAGTAAAATTCTTTTCTCCTATTTCTCCATTTTCATTCATTGTCCCTTCAAGTTGGCAACTTCAAGACTCCCTAGTGCTTCACAAAGCACAACCCAACAGACACAAAGTACTACATCTTCCTTTGTGGTCAAAGGAGTCAGCAAATTACATCTAGAGAGAGAAAAAAAATGTCACCATTGTTACCAGTTTCTTTTCTGGCATTCTGAGAAAAAGACATAATGGATTTTATGAGTAGGAACAATTTGTTATCTTGTATTTTAAGACTGTGGGAAGCACACTGCAAACAGTCACAGAACCTTATTACTTTGCCACTGACATGGTAAAACTTGATTTTCACAATTATTTTCGGCCAGTAAGTTACTTTTGGCAGGTAAGCAAAGTGACATACCTTTTCACTATAACCAGCTGTATTACCAGACAGCTGCATCTATTTTAATTTGGTACAGCTAAATTTTCATGTTAGATTTGCAGAGCTGTTGTAATGCTTCCTTGTTCTTCTTACCACAGACACTAAGCAAATTTCTGTGGATTATTCATATTGGTTTCTATTAATTAAACCACACTAACAATCAAATTCAATCTTGTCATTAAAAAAAAAAAAGAAGAAGAAGAAGAGGGACTTGAAAGGTTGCAACATTATTGCTTTCAGGTACGGATCTTTGCATTTGGCCTTACCAAAAGGGCAATGCAACAGGCAGCCAAGCACAGCACAGAATGCTGACATTAAAGAAAAATTCTCAAAAATCAATGTTTTAATCCACTATCTTAGCAAATTTTCTTTTTGGCCTACTAACCTGCTTTGGGGGTTACTTAAGCCCCTCAAAATTTTCAAATTTTCCTTAAAAATGTAAAATTTGACCAGCTCAAATGGCAGTATGATATAGCACCAGCATTTAAATCATCAGTGGGCAGATGTTCACTGCCTGGTAAGAGCTACACATGCACGTTCAAGTGTCTCATTGAACATACCTTTCCTTAACACCCAAGAAAAAAACATTGCTGCCCTACACAAAACAAGTATATAAAATTACACTGAATTTTCATTTTTTCAGCTTCTTCATTTACTGGCAACTTGGGGAAGTATTAAAAAAAAAATCTTGTAATTCTGCATAAGTACAACTATCCAAGTTTATCATCCATTATAAATCTAACTTTCAACAAGATCTAAAACAAGTTGTCACCATAAGGAGGCAGTCCATGATAGGCACCAGCTGGACAGTACAAAATTACAACTCTCCTCGTGAATAGGAAAGAACTACCTTGTCATATTTTCTCCGATTTTTAATCCCTCTTGTTGTATTATTTCTGTTTGATGGTTTTTTTCTGTGCTTTGAGGTTACACTAAGACCCACTGCTGCCTAAAATCCCCCAGTAAAGAAAATCTCTCTTGAATGACCTAGCAGAATGATTTCTAATAGAGCTATTGATATGAATCATTCCCTATTTCCCAGAAGACTTTTACAGTAAAATTAATAGAAAGCATCATAGCCTATACAACATGTTTCACTTTTTTTGGAAGAGCAACAGAACCAAGGTTTGGTGACCTGCCAAATTAGCTCCTATAACTTAAGCAGACCTTTTCTTTCTTTTCTTTTTTTTAAATAAGAACACTCACAGAAGGACACTAGAAAAATAAAGACTCTCAAAAAGATGAAAAAGTTTGAAGAGTTAGAAAACAAAACTGCATTTCCCTGGAGAAGAAAAATTGTAGGGCAACTAATGTATCTAATGTAAACCGACGTATTCACATGAAATGTTGAAACATTTAAAAAAAGTACATATGCAAATAATAAAGCTCTACATAGAAGGTTTGAAATAAGAAATTCACCACATCCAACTATTTATCAAATACGATAATAATATATACTGTATTTCTAAACTTTAGAGACAGCATCTCTAAAACTTAAGTAAAACATCTGATATGATCTCAGCCAATTGTCTCACAGGAACCAGAGAATGGCAGGCAACAGCACTAAAAAGAAGAACCTGGGGATTAGAGTAGGGTGATGAATTAAATATGAGTCAACAAAATGCCACCAAAAAGACAAATGCAAGATTGGGTCATTATTAATATACATGTGCTATTAAAAACACATGAGGTCATTATTGTTCTGCTTGGCCCTGTTTGATTCTTGGCAGGAAAACTGCAGAAGCCCTAACCCCACATGCAAGATACAAAACTCTTTATACTACCAATGCACAATGACCGCACACATTTGGATACCATATTTTAACAAAAAGAAATTAGAAAAAGCATTGAACGAAGTCCGTGAAATATTTGGGAAAAAAATTATATGGACTTCCACTTAGATACATAACTGCTTTCAAGCTATTTATTTGTACAGATACTTTTAGACTATTTTAATTACGCTCTATTTATATGATGTACAGAATAAGTGATAGACCTAGCAAATAGTAATAGAAGCAACATTCTGGCATACTGAAATCAAGGGGAGTTTTTAAGATTTTTCTCTTCACTTTGGAAAGAAAAGTTGAAGAAGCAAAAAGGAACTGGGTGATAAGACATTCAGAAGGATTTTCCCTTGATTGTTTTTCCTTTTTTACATTGAAGTTTCAGAAGAATTTCTAACAGCGCTTTCGAAAACATACTAATAGGCTTCCAAAGTTGTGTTACATGTAAAAGCATTTAAAAAGTAGTGATAGGTAGATTTATTTCTTGAAAAAAGCTCACAAAGAATAAGCCTTCCAAATAATCTTTCTTTATCCAGAAGCATTTTAACAGAAAGGTAATAGTTAAACACTTTGCTCCCTAAGAGAACTAGCCAATAAATCAAAGTCTGAATTTATATTGCCGCTGTATTTAAACATAGTCATAAGAATCATTTAACCTTGCAGTATAAAACTCAGCTGATAATTTTTTTCTGACTAACACCTAATAAAATTCATTCTTGCAGAATTGTGGAAAACTTAAGCACAGTCTGCCCTTCTTATAAAGTTTCCTGTTACAAGGTTGCACGGTTTACACATATGTTGTGTTTTATTATTATAAAAATTCCTCCTTATAGCAGCCTCTTTGTTGTAACACTCAAACATGCTTTGCCTCTAGGCCACTGCTATAATAAAAGTAAAATAAATTCAAGGCCATTTGCTGAGAAAAATATAGGTTCAAGGTACTTTCACACTTTTTTTATTTTATTTTTGCTTACAACTTTTTCATGTCCAAGTTGTATTTTACTTTTTCCTTCCCTTTGCTATTGTTTTAGTATTTCCTTTTATTTGTACAGCATTCATGGAATATCTTCAAATAAAACTGACCAGTCTGGAAGCCAACTTCCAGTATTAAAGTTCCCAATTAAAACACAATTTCTAAAAAGAGGACGTGATTAATAAAGCTCCAATGTTAAATCATATACAAACTCATCTGAAGAGGCTATATAAAACACAGTGAATTCACAGATTATTTAGCTCTTATGCAATACAAGTATATTTTGTGAAATCACACAAAATGGTAACAATGCTTTTCAAATCAAAATGAGAAGTATTATTCATGTAGGAATACCATTCAAAAATAACCCATCAACTAATAGAGTCACATTGTTAAACTGTGCTTTCTTTCTCTGCTGCCAGCTCAAATGAGCATTCTATTTTATTGAAGGGTAACCCAATCGTCTCGAGTGTCCCACCGGTGAGCTTTCCATACACTGTTTCTTCAGTTCCTGAGTGGAAAGCAACATCCAACTTTTAACAGCATAATTGGAAAATGAAACCTCAAAGTGCCAGGGATGTTCATACACCCAGCTCAAGACACCACTTGCCCCCCGCAAGAAACAATCCTATAACTCAGCTCTCAGCCGGGAGATGTCGTTTTCCTATTACAGCATTTGCTCATTCCCACATTCCATGAGCCCTTTGGGTAGTAGCTCAGGAGCCCCACACTGCACATGTCTGGTGTCAAAGTGTGGAATTGCAGCACTCTCCCCTTAGCCACTGTGTTTGAGCAGAGTTCATAGCTACTACCCTGCCTACCATTCAATCTAATGCACGATTGATCACGTGAATTTCATGTGATATTTATAAGCTTGTATAAACTTTAAGTAATTGGGCTTTTTTTTCTTTTATCCTTTTTAAAGAATTTCTTCATTCTTTGTGTTATTTCAGCAGAAATCTATTATATACTTTTTTTTTCCTCTCTTATAAGTTATATCTCTGACCCAAGCAACACACACCAAAGAATGAAATGGCAACCTAATCTGGATTTTTTTTTTCCAAAGAGTAATAAGGGCATAAGGGCATAAAGCTACCATTCTAAGAGCAGGAGGAAACAGGTTCCACAATCAGCAAACCTCTCTTTTCCAGAAAAGCAAGGTACAAATAGCGCCCTGACTCTTCCTCAGGATGTGGAGGATCTTAGTTGAACATTTATAAGCTAGTGGAATTGCAAGGCCTCCGACAGCAACTGGAAGGGTAGGTGTAAGAGGGATTGCCAAATCCCAGTGTAACTCTTCTCGGGTATCTCCACGGGCACGGTAATGCATTTGCACTGTTATATCTAAATACCCTCACAGCAAACAAGACAAAAAGTCAGGACAGTACAGAGAATTGTCAGATATTGTAGAAACACTCTTAAGACACCTACAATGCTGATTCTCTTAGTATCACATAAAAAAAAAGTTTATAACAACTAATTACAAAAAAGATGAAATTAGTTTTTGTCCTGAGTTCCCACTTAATGCCAAGTTTGTGCAGCACTGGTATACCAGTATGCAAAATGACCACATGCCAAGCAACTTCCAAACACCCAAGAGATCACCCCCTCTGTAACTCCATGAGGAGAGTTCTCTGCTATCATTACATAAAATTAAAGTCAACACTAGTAAATCAATTTAACAAAGTTTCTGCACAGCTGGAACAGCTTCATTGAAGCATTATTTTAATTAAAAGAACTAGAACTAAGAAATGCAAATTTAACCACAGAGAATACAAGCCACATGATCTTGGCAGAACTGTTAACAATACTCTGAACAGAAGAATGGAATAAAAAGGCTTTCAAAATGTTATCAACCTTGTTATAAAACTTCTTCAAGATCCATCACTATATATTTACTAATATCTAACCATCAATAGAAAATAAGTTCCTCTGTCTTTCAATACTGTTTTTACTTTAATTAAGATTATACAACATGTGATAGATGATTGGTTAATAAGAACTGACTATCTCTAAATGAATATCAGACTTCTGCCTTCATGAAGTACTGAAGTGGAGATACAGAGCTACATAAAGAAGAGTAAGAAAAAGGATTCCTAACTGAAACTGCAGTGGATCCAATCCACTTGCTTCATTCCATTCCTTTCAGGGAGTTGCAAACGGAGACGATTATCAGAACCCTCTGGCACAAACACATGAAGAATTTTTCCATCTCTTCAGTATGAATATTTCTATGGTTTCAGGTGAAACATCTAAAGAATTTCCATCAGCCAAATGAAGTTCCAACTCACAGGGTTTGCCAACTGAATACAACATACTAAATTTATTTACTTCTTAAAAATCCTGGCACTTTCCAGAAGACACATTGGAGGCACGCATGGCTCAAAATATGGGCTCTAACCTCAGAAGTCTCTGCCTTAGAACTAGTATGAGTGCAGCTACACCACATGGCAACCACAAAAGCATTTAAGTGACCAAAGATTTTGTGACAGGAGGCTCAATGACGTTGGTACTTACCTTCCAAACAAAAACGTCAGCGACACAAACTATTCTCCTACTATTATAAACAGTGATCAGGTCCTTTAACATCATCTTATAAGATAATAAAATGCCAAGTTATCTGGTAAGGACTTAATGACACTCCACAGATGTGAATACAGACACCACTTCCCAAGATGATGTAAGTCATCAACAAACATTTCATATAATGAAAGTTGAACTGTTAACACAGCAATTTGTGGTGGCATAACTGCAGGATTAATTATGTACCATTATAGTGCCATAATAATTTTATGTAAGGTCACATTATGCGATTAAATAGGTTATATAAGACAGAAATTTTGTAAAGCCAAGTCCTTACTGTAGATAAGGTTGCACACAAATCACAAAAGTATATGTTACTTTTCTTCTTTAGTTTTCTTAGAATAACTAAATAAAAAACAAAGCTTACACCTGAATAGAGTCATCTGAAGGTCTTGAAATTAATTTTACATTTCAAGTAAAAAATGAAGACTGTGTACAATCTGTTCATTACTTGAAAGCTGTGACATCTTGTGATTAGGTTAAGAGTTCGTGTGATCAAAAAAGATTGTTCAGCACTTACTAACTTTCACGATTTTATCATGAATCTTCCTTTCTAAAAAGGCCCAGATGCTAGAACAATGGCAACGAAGCATAAACTCACTTTATGGCTCTGAATTCATGAAGAAAAGCCCAGAAATTGGGAAAGCTGATATACACAGTGAAACTCAAGAACAAATGCAAAATTGAAGCAGCAGAGCAGCACCAAGTTACATGGCAGCATTACAGTTACATTAAAAGCCTTCTCTCTGCTAGAGTTTTTAAAAATCTAATTCATAAGTTTTAAATATGCCTACATGGTTCTTGTTTGTTGTTTTAGCCTTTGCATTTTTTTCCACTTACAGTTTTAATGCTTTTCTAATTTTACTAGCTTTTTTGGAAGTCTAGCTTAATCTGGTAAATGCACATGAGTTTTCCTGCACCCACACCCTCTTGGCCACTTTGCAGAAAGAGCAAGTCAAACTCATATTGCCTTTTGGACAAAACCATGCAAGCCACAGAAAACATTTGGTTTTAAATCAACACAATACGTCTCACTATGCAGATTTTCAGCAAGTCTTTCTGCAGTTTCTACACCGTATTAGAAGTCTCGCAGTAGGAGCACCTGGACAGTCAGTTCTGGTGCAGGAACCTTAAAAGAGACGCAGCCTCCAGGCCAATAACCGTCCTGAGGGGCCCACCTAGCGGCGACTCGGCCACATTCCACACAGGAACAAATACCCTTACTCCATGTTTTCTCAATCTTCAGCAGCTTTTTATTCTATTCGTTACCTTGAAGCTGCTAGCAAGAATGAAGTTGCTTTTGAATGACTGAATAGGACATTATTTACCTCAAAATTCTGAGGAGCTTCAGCAGAGAGATTTATGATGTTATTTAAGACATATAGGAGACCGAAATAACTACTAGAAAACCAAGATGTACTCAGCATGTTTTACTCATCACAGCTCACTTAAACAGATCAAGAAAATAAATTATAACATAACAGGGGAGAGAGCAGATGGTCACAGATGAGCAGAAACAGTAGAACAAAAGCTTCTAGTGTAAGCTGACCAAGAACATCATGATTCTTTTCTAGGCCCTGAGCATCTTGTTATTTTCTTAATGTCTAAAGCACATGCAGACTGGGTTTTTCCTGCAGAAGCTTGGCTGTAGCATAATAAATAAATAAATAAAATTCTGTGATTCAAATCAAGAACCTTTTGACTAGCACTTTTGGCAATACACCATCACAATACCGATCGTACAAGGAGCTTGAGGATGCAGGACCATCAGTACCTATCAGAAGGGAAAAGAACAAGTCCTCCAGAAGAAGCTTCCTCCCTTCCTTCCCCACTCATTCAGCCAAGGATGTAAAAGACTAGCCTTTCAAATAGGAAGCCTCTGTCCCACATGGAGGGGAGAGAGGAGAGGATAGAAAGGACAGAAAACCTTGTTGGCGGGAAGGAGGGAGAGACGTGCACTACTGAAACAGATTTAATTCACATATGCCAATCAAGATATGTCATACATTTTTAATATTATGCAATAGATGACTAAATTACTATGAAAAACATTAAGATATAAGGCGTAATTTAATTGAAATTTGTAAGCAGATGGTAAGTTACAGGACTTAGTTATTAAAGGAATAAACTTTGGCCTAAACATGACTATTCATTCTGTTACAGTACCACGATGCACAAAGAACAGCGCGTCATGATTAGCTTCATGTCAGTGAGATGATCTAAACACTGACAGACTTACAACCCAAGTCTGCAAAAACAACATAGACACTTACTGTTTGTGGAGTGTGGGACTACCCAGGGCAGTCAGATTGAGCCCACGGCTAAAACTATATAAAAGACGCAAGACCACAACAGCTCAGTTGTTTCATAAAAGGGAAAAAATATATATATGTATTACAACATGGATACAACCTTCCTGCATAATTCAGGGTGCACTAGGAAAGACCTCCTACTGGCTCCCGCAGACTCTTGCTCTGTTTCATCTCTAGGTACAAGCAGCGAGTTGCAGAATCCGAACTAAGGCAAAGTTTCTGATGGGAGCCCAGAACCTATCTGCCTTTGCAAACCCTCCCTGAAAAAAAAAACACTGAAAGCAACCCAAAATTGCCAGTAGAACATGCAATCTGTACCTCCTAATGATGCTCCTTTCTAAATGCTTGCACATTTCAAACAACTGCAGACATTCTTTCCCAGCTAGCGCATCAAGAGAGGCCGTGAAAAAAACACTCCTACCTGATCAGGCAGCACATGAAGAAGGGGGACTGTAGGCATGGGGAGAGGTGTACATAAGCACACGTTTAACTTGAAATAGCTGAAGACCACCAGGAAGCTTTCACAACCAAACTGAACCATAAAAGCAGTCACAGATCTTTGATATTAGTAGCCACACTGCTTATCTTGGGGAAAGTTCTGAAAGGTGTAGAGGTCAACTAACATTTAAAGGAAGAATTGCTGTTTCTCCTTAAATGCGAGCTTCCTGAACACAGCAAGATGTTTGGAAAATTGTAGAGGTAGACTCCCTTCCAGTACAATCTGAAACAAACTTCTAAATTTTAGAGGCATTAAAAAAAAAAAAAAAAAAGAGAGAGAGAGAGGACTACAAGCACATTTTGAACAAATTTCTCTGCCTCTTCAGCCTTGGTAAAGATCTAAAAGGGATGGCAGATTTCCCAGCAATTCAGACCCTAAGCTCTGAATCTGAAAACTGGAACGAAATTCAGTTCCTTTCCATACCTTGACACCTGGTTATGGAACTGTCCTGCCATTTCCACATCAGCCACCCAGCCTCAGGCTTCTGTTCCAGCTTTATGCATCCCACACACACACACTCCTAACGACCCCATCCTGTGGTGGAGCAGCCTCCTGAGGAATACTGAGCATGTTCCTGCTCATCCCCAAACATCAGGCTCTAGAAACAACTGGCAGCTCTCAAGAAGAGCCTCAGCTGCCTTCTCTGCAGTTCAGCCATACTTATTCAAAGGAAAACAGAAATGTTTTCACCTGCTTATTCCTTTGAGAGATGTAGCCATCTACCATATAGGCCAGGAGAAATGAGATATTCTGGTACCATATAGGCCAGGAGAAATGAGATATTCTGGAATGGCAAATGTAAATCATGCACCAGCTTTACAAGATTTTCAGAAATCCTATGCAACCTTACAGCATCATGGGACTAACAGACCATGTTGCATTGCTGTTAAGACCACAACAGTAGTGGCCCACTAGACAGCAGACTGTACCTGCACATGGGAATCCAAATTCTAAAGGAGCACAATAGAAATCAATACCAAGATTATTTTGTTCGGAGTGAGAACAAACAGTAGTGAATTGATTATTTTCTTCAGTTTCTATGAAATTGATAGCTAACTGTAGAGAAGAGAAAAAAAAAACCCACAAACTCACCCCACAAACGCAAAACATTAAAAAGAACTCAAAGAGCCAAAGAGTGTTTAGTTCCAAAAAAAAGTCAAAAATGAACCTCAAAGTATGTATGTTTCCTTTAGCAGTTTCAGATGGTATGATTAGGTAGGATGTGTTTCATTACCATAGCATTAAGGGCTTTTCAAGATGGAAAAGATGGAGGAGAGGCAGAAGAGCTTCACCTTCAACAAGAAAAATCTGACCCAGACAGCAACTTCATAGATCAAGTGGTTTGACAACTCCTGCAACATTCTTCATTGCTTCCACAGATGAAAGCCTATGTTCCTGGGGGATCTGCATTCACCCCCCTCCTCCTAATCCTCCCCCAGCACTTTTTTCTTGTAGTCCTCCTGTTTGACCACCACTCTTCTGTGTCTGTTTCAGCAGCTCTGCAAACATTAGCTCTGAAGTGCCTCTTTCACCTTTTTTCCCCAGGATGCTTGAGTACCGCAATGAGGAGGACACATTATTCACAGCAATAACAGGAAACAAACACAGGAAAGAGCCTCACTGTGTTTTTTGTTGGTCGGCGTTCTCCAGAGAGCGGCATAGATCGGCACAGGTCAGCCTGCTGGCAGGGCAGTCTCGTGGCTGCACTTTCAGCACTGCCACTACCATGAATTAATCCCTGCCGGAGGTGAAGGAGAGTGTTAGCAGATGCCTAGCAGGAATTCCAGAAAGGTCGGCAGAAGTCAGTCAAAAATATATTTTTATTTACAGCCCGCTGTCAGCTCTCAATTGCAGCACAGAGCATCTGCCAATGATACAGAGAGGGCAGGAAAGCAAATCAGGACAGGCACCTACTTACTGAAGCTAGCAGTGTTCGGCAGAACACTGTTCCGTGCCGCTCCACAGCTTTTCCTCCCACATCGACTTTGCCCATTGCTCCTTCTTCAATGTCTGCCTTGCTAACCCAAGAAGAGACACCAAACCAAGAACTCACTGTAGTTTTCCCTTAAATTTAAGTCTTAAATAGAAAATGCCATTTTTAAATAGAAAAAGGGATTATTATATAACACACATCTCTGCCTTGTTTCCTGATACTCTTCCATCAGAGCAACAGCTGAGGCCACCCTTTTTCCACAGCATTAGAAACTAACATAAACTGTAGTATGGGAAATAAGAAAGGAAAAGGGATAGAATTTGATATGCTGGGACAGAAGTGCTATTAGAAACCAGAAAAAAAGGAAAAAAAAAAATGCAGGACTTACCAGTTGCTTTCTATGGCCTTGCTGCTCTGCCTGCCAAAGACTGGTCTTCATTTTAGCTATCCAAGGCTTTGGAACGTGTTTGGCTGGCTGACGGAGTTCTGAAGTAAACTTTGCCCTCCATCTTCCTAACGTGCAAAGGCATTTTCCTCACTGTGCAACTTAGCAGCTTCCTCCACAGCTTCCATAGGCATGTAGAGGTTTGGCATCAATGCTGAGCTGGTGGTCAGAACATGACCCAGAGTCTCCAGGTAAAAGAACACACTTCACACAGGAAGATCCAGACAGTTTATTCTGCAGAACAGTTCCCTTGTGTACTGTTGTGTGTACAGCTTAGAGCTGTGTGTACGGTTGTAAAGATCCCTTGCTTTTCCATTCCAGACACACTAATTGGTCTTAGTTTGGGATCCCTCAATGCATTTATTTCTGCAATTCCACTGTAGCAAGGTAGAAGTGCACTTCCCAGGAAACTGAAGATCCTCTTTTTGCTGTTAGCAGGAACGTGCCCATGCCTTACACTCTTGCCCATCAAGATACTCACGATGGCACTGCTCACTCAGAGAACCAGAGTTGACCATTTTCCCCCAACATTATCCAAATGAGGAAGCATCAGGCTCCTCATTCTGTCTGAGGTTTGGTCTGCTGCATTCAAGCCCAAGTACAAGCCTAAGTTGACTCAAAATATTACCCTGTCTCAGTAAAGTGGTACTATGCTACCAACAGCCCAGGGACACGGTTTGTGCAGGTGACCACCAACCCCCAATACCGCGGACAAAACGACTTCTGAAGAGAAAGTGCTGCCATGTTGAGCAAACCTAAACGCTTCCAGATTGGAACACAAAGAAAGCACCCACAGTTGTGTCACAGGAGTTCAGAAACTGAAATTTATTAAGCTTATTTAAAACTACAAACACACCATAAATATCATGTTTCATTGCTATGTTTTCAAATTAAAAAATAAATCTTTTGCTTAAAAGAAAAGAAAAAAGGCCTGCAATGTGTATTTTTAAGAACACTCAATATTTTAAATTCAGAGAATGAAGATGTTGATTTTGCTTTGTCTGGGATAAGAAAAACAGAATATAGCATAAAAGAACACAGTCATTTTGATATTAAAATATTTTACAAGGGAAGAGCAGGGGGTTCCTTAATTTTTTTCCTCTCAGTGATATAACCTTGTAAATCCATACCCTGCTCTCAAAAAGATACATCTGTGAAGAACTATCCTACATTTATTACACTGTGTTTTACTTGCATTTCAGTATTTTGTCCCCCCCCCTTTTTTTTTTTTTTTTAAATATGCACAAGATTAGATCATCTTTCTAAACAATGGTTTCTCTCCAGAGAACAGTACCACACAGCATTTCAAAACTGAAGTTATCACTCAACTTTTCAGTTCAACAACTAATGACAAAGATTACACAGGAAGGAGCTTACCTTTTACACCACCAAATGGTCCATAAGTCATATTACAAGCAGTTCGCTGAAGATTGTGCTCATACATCAGTTTAACCTGATACTGATTCCCATGTTCCACATTTCCCAGCATTCCTACAAAAAGAAAAGGTGTGTATATATGTGCATCTACACACACACGTATTTGTGTGTGTGCACACATCCTCCAACTCACGCAGTATGAAAAAACCGAAAGCCATAGCTTATTCCTAATGATGTTGACACATGACAGCTGACACTGCTGCTTTCTTTCCCAAAGCAGCACCCCAGAACCAAAAATACGGATGCACTACACTAAATGAGCTATAAAGACTTAGCATGAGGCAGAGATTCTATTATTTAAACATAGTCCTCAGGTCAAGTATACCTCAAAATGAAACTCACCAAAAAAGCCTACTCATGAGTAGGAGTATCTTATGATTCTCTAGTTAGTCAGCGTGTTCAGTGGATGTGCTGCATCCATATGAGAAGCAGAGCTGTAATAGCCTGCGTCTCAAATTAAGCTTCAACCAAGCTAATTTTGAAAAGGTACTTTTAGGACACCTTTATCACTTACCTTTACTTGCTCTGAAATTCAGTGCAGTGATTAAGAATGCAAGGATAAGAGATATATGCATACAGTAATAGATATATTATGCATATATACAAAATATAATATGTAATATATGGATATATTATGAAAAAGACTCATGGTGGATTGGGTTTTGAACAACAGAGAGCAAGTACTGGATGTGCCTGTGTGTTGTATCCTTTAATCAAGCAGTTTCTTCTGTTTTGTGCTTGGTGAGAGAAACTTCTTTTGCCTTAAAGATAATGGGCAAATCCGATTCATCAGTTTATCTCAGAAAGGAAACAGAGCATGTAGGCCCACTACAAAGTACTGCTGCTTGATTTTTCTTGTTTTAATTATGTTTGAGCTGTTTTAGGCAATCCTAACACTTCTCTTAAGCAGTATTTTGATATGTAGAAGGTACACAAAGTCAAACTGTAAGTGATCTTACCTGTGTTCCCCTGAACATCTACTAAGCGGGAGGAGGGTGAGAGGGTAAAGAGTGATTTGGAGATCTTCCATTTAAACCTGCCTGGATGCCACCCTGTGCCACGTGCTCTAGGCATCCCTGCTTGAGCAGGGGGGTTGGACTAGATGAACTCTAGAGGTCCCTTCCAACCTCAACCATTCTGTGATTCTGTGTTATTTTTCTAACATGCCTTATAGTCTTCTCAAGAGCACCTGCAAGAACCTTAAGGTCCTGATCCCTTTAGGGAATTAAAATCCCAAGTCTTTCAAAAGACACTGAAGTTAAGGTTATCTTTTGATAGACAAAGGCCTTTCTTCAGCACTCCCATAAACAGTGGCATTACTCTCTAGAAGTCATACTAGCCAGCACAGTAAGTTTAATAAGTCACACAGAAAAAGGAGACATCAATTGCTCTAGTAAACAGTCCTATGCTAGATCCTCTCACAATTCTCAGGTATACACAGATCATTTCAATACCAATCTTCAAGCTCTGTGAAAAGCTTAGACCAACCTTTTTTAGGCAATTGCTCCAACCAAAAAAAAATCAATATAGATTCCCAGATATTAGCATCAAAGCAGGCTTGATAAACTAGGCAGGTAGGTACCTACCTATAATTTCAGGTAGATAGCTACTTAAGTACCAATAAGAGAAGAAAAACAGGTTACAAGGTAGTCATTTTATGCCTATTGTCGGAAATGCAATATCCAGGTTATAATCTAATCAGTCTTGAAAGATGCTCTCAGACATCCAGGGAGAGAATCTATTTTACTATCAACAACAAGTGTATGGCAAAAAGTATAAATCGGGTAAAACCTTGATTTACAAAAATAGTGATTTCCCCTTGAAGCAGGAAGAGAAAGTGATCTTCAATTCTGGAACAGACTTGCTCAAAAGTATCTGTTCAAATGATAGAGGGTTATCATTATTGCAGGGATGCTTATGACTTCGTTAATTATTGTTATTAAAATATATAATTTATCTATAATATAACAACATATATTTTGCATTATAATTTAAGGATTGTAAAACTTGGCTTTCATTTTGACCCAAATGCTCAAATAACATAGACCAAATGCCACTTGAAAATCAAAACAAACTCTAGACTCATTTATTTGTTGTACGCTCTTAATAAAAATATTTAAAAATAAGATATTCTAATAAAAAGTATAACAGTAGGCAACAGGACATAAGCAACATTAGAGAAGATCAACTATGCAGGTATCCCCAGCTAAGATAACTAGAAGGCAATTATTACTTGAAAGAACATGCATTTGTAACCTCTGAGGATCTCTAATGAGCAGGAAGCTGCTCCTGTGAGAACACTACACACGAAGGAAGAGTGAAAGTAGCCACAGTTGTCACTGCATGAGGAAGGTCAAAACTGAATTGAAACTATTAAATTCTGAAGATGAGTCACAGCTTTACCAGGCCTATTAAATGTGTCTATTCTGTTCCGCAAGACACAGAAAAGGTATTTTGTGACCTTCCTGTTCACATATAGTTCTAGTGCATCATTTAGAACTTCCAGTCAAAGACGGAAAAAAAAGAGGTTTTAAGAAGAGGAAAGAAAAAAAAAAAAAAAAAACCCACACACACACACACCACAGCAGTAATTTCGGATTCTTACCACTGTTAACTTTCTATCTTCTCTTAAGATATGTTTCCAATCTTCTGGCTTTCTAAGAAACTATCTGGATTTTTGTGAAATAATTGTAAAAATGGCTTAAAGAAAATAAAGTTGGGTGCGTAGGCTGTCCTTAAACAACCATTTATTCATCTGCATGCAGAACACCTATTTCTGAAATTGCTGACACTACACACTATAAGATGAGTTATTTAGTTACTAATTTTCGAGCAGCTCAGCTGCAGACTCAACACTTCCCTGAGATCAACATCATCCTTCTGCCACTTAGCTAGAGCATTGCAAAGAGCAGAGCAAGACTCAGCCTGCATACGATAAATCACAATGCTTAAGCAGAGAGCAGCAAAACACATCTCCTTTAATTATCAAGAAATATTCTGACCTAATTACTAATGCTTTCCCCTTCAAACACACCCTTAAAAAGACCACTAAAATATTCAGGTGTGACTATCAAATCCTCTTTCTATTGAATTTAACATTCAACCTGAACCAATTTTAGAATAACCTAAAATGGCTAGAAGATTTATGTCTTTAAACGCACCTGAAACAGCATACACACAGAGTTTTCTGCAATGCAACACAGCCAGATGAAGTGCTTCCGTACCACTGTAAAGAAGAAAAAAGTTTGAGATTAGTTTGTAGTAGAGCGCAGAAAATTGGATTAAGTTCAAGTGATGTATTGAAGTTACTGTAAAGATTCCCAATAATTTCTTATCAAGTGTGAGCCAGACCCCAAGGTTTGGGCATGTTAAATCCCAGAATACTTCAACTACCTTCTTAAATTCATATTTCAGTATTTGAAGACAATCTCAAAATTAAAATGAAATCTTAAAGAACATTTTTTCCAGATTTAAATATGAAGAGCAAGCTCATTATTTTTCCAGTTTAGTCTGAAATTCAATCCAAACAAGATGCTCTTAACTCCTCCAAAACCAAATGGATAATGAGGACTCTTACACCAAACACATATTATTTTGCAGCTATGCAAGATACTTTAATTTTTCAGTGTTCGCCGCATGGAAAATATTAATAAATTAAACAAAAAAATCCCCACACACAGAAAATCCACATCACATCCACAGTCACAATTCTTTGAATCCCACATCCTACACCTTCCTCCTACACCACCTTTAGTACTACCTCTTGCACGGAGGAAAAAAAAAAAAAAACATGCTATAACTACAGAAGGAAGCTTTATACCAATCGATCAGGCAAAACATTAGTATTTCTACACTGGGACACTCCATAAGTATTAGAATAAACTAATGATTCCCTAGAGAAAATGGTTCCTTCTAGAATGGGAACTTAGGTCTCCAAGCACAAGATTCAGAGAAGTCTTTTCCACGATTACACAGGGTGAGAGTCTTTAATAAAGGAGAAAGGAAAGAAAAAAAAAAAAAAGCTTGCACAATTGCAAACTAGATTATTTTATACCAATTAAATATAAAATCTTTTCCTTGAGCACCTCCTGTAGTGCACTTTTCATTAAATTCCTTGAAAGGAAAGATCTTCAATCCCAAGTACATGCTTGGCTGATAACAAGAGGTTACTCTTAAAGATTTCTAGGTGCTGTGAAAACTCATGTTTCCTATTTATGTTTCTTAAAAATTAGAAAAACAAACAAACAAAGGAAGATTCCCTTCCACCTATATATTTGACAAAAATTTGCTCTCATATTGACATGAGTAAGCAGATCAAATACACACTATAGTAACGATATTTTTAATAGGTTGCCAATCTGAAAAGTGAAATTCCCAAACTGAAATTCCTAAAAAGAAAATTAAAAAAATATATCTGAGCCATTAACACTTACTAAATATTTGCCCTAAATATTTTAGGGAATATTTTACCATGCTAATTAGACAGCTTTATCAGCAACACAGCCTGTTCACTTACGAAACAAATTTTCCCACTTCCACCTGCAGTATCGGTTCTCGTAACTGCACTTCCAAGAGCAGGTCTTCAGCTTGGAAGCCATCCCCAGGTTTCATAGGATGTGGATTAAAGATTCGGAGATATCCCATATAACTGCCCACAATAATTTTATCTACAAAAAAGAAAGAACAAAAGAAACAAACAAATGAAATTAAAAAAATAGTGACACACACAGAATCAGATTTTTTACAGAAGTGTTTCAAAGGCAAAATATTTGCACATGATTTTACTGATGGTTTGTCTTCCAGACTAATGTTAGTAATTATTGTTTTTTCCCCCAGCAACAAAAATGGTTAGCAAAGGGTCCAATTATCATGGTGATGGCACTAACCATTGCTACTATTCTATTGCTTCAGTTTGATACTCATACTGGTTTAAAAAAAAAAAAAAAAAAAAAGTGACACGCTAATTTTTAAGGGTACTTCAAACATCCTGATTCTACATCTTGGATCTGTGCAAACACCTATCAAGCCAGGAGAAGTGTTAAATTTTAAGACAGGGGCCCATGACATTAACCTGAATGAAAACTAAATTCACACAATTGCTAGATGAGGTCAACACAGCCTTAAGACCTCCACATCTTGGGACAGAGCTGTCATTTCCAAGAGGAGCAAGGGAAATCACATGACAGTTACTTTGAGATCATGTTGTTAACCACAAATATATATATATATATATATATTGATGTATATCTATAAATGAAAAACCTCGGAGTTGCTGAGATTACTTTAGAAGAGCTAACCTTCTAAAGAAGTCATCAATATGTATTACGTCTGGATACAGGTCACTAACACAGGTCAAAAAGAATAAAAAGAAAAAAAAAAAATCAACCCCCCCCCCCACAAGTCTTTCCAGCACTCAAAATATTTATCAGACTCTAAGGATTTGAAATGGTTTCACATGACCCTAACTCAAGAGTTAAGATCAGCTGCCTCCTCCTCCTCTCCAGCAGCAAACTTTTCCCAACAGGCCCTAGTTCAGATATAACTGTCTGCCTTCTGCACATTACTCTTTGCCTCATTTCTGTGCTGTAACAGGTAGTCTACCAGAGGCAAATTAACAGTTGTGCAACTTTTATCTTAAAATATAATTTAGTAACACATTCCTTAAATATACTTAATAAGTTTATCTAGAAGATGATCGTTTGCCTTAAGGTTGTATTTACTTTTGGCCCTGAACTCTGCAAGAAAAGGATCCTTGTCTAAAAACAGAGAAAAATAGTGTTAAGAAAGAAAATAAAGTACTGAACTACTACTACTACACTCACACAACACTGCTCACAACTGATATGAAAGAAGGGCCTACTTTCTCATTAGAAACAGATTCCACCTATAATCCCCTCAGTTGATTTTCCTCCAAAAAGCACAGCATAGCAGCAGCATAGCTTTACTATGTTAAAATCCTTCTAAAAGAGCAGAGTTTTAAAAAACACTGGCAAAAATTATATCCTACTCAAGGACTTCTGCTGAGCAAAAAGAGGTCCAAGATGCCGCAAGAGATTCTATAAAAGAAACATCCTAAATTTTTATTATAAGCTAATATTTATTATAACTAATAAAAATATAACATATGCATACTTATGAGAACCCTTCCTGAGAAGAAAGATCACTAATTTTTGTAAAAATGTAGCCACAGAGATATATCACTTCAACTAACTCTATACTTATAATCTCTTAATGACTACAAAAAAGCAAGACTTCCTTTAGTGAAGTACAACTTGATTCCAGCATGCCCTTATTTTTGCTGCACAAAATGACATTTAAAAAATATATATATTTAGCATATAAAACTATTTAATGTACTAGCTCTCACCCTCCTGTTTTTTTTCCCCATAAGTTCAATGGTTTATACGAAATTTATGTATTTTTTCCATGACTAACTTAAAGTCTTTGTTTTAAATATATCTGCCGGGATATATCATATATCAACACTGAAAAATATATAAAGCATTGACAAAGTTGCTATGAAAGATGAGCAAGGCTTAAAATATTGAGACATAGAAATACACAAAGAGCAAACAAAAACAGGAGCCCTCAACTTGTGTTATGAAATCTACAAGAACATACTGAAGACAGCAGACCTTAGACTAACTAGCCAACTAGTCTGGCTAACGAGCTGTAGCCCTGCACAGGCTTTGTTAGAGCAAACTTGCAGCTGTGTAGCTTAAAAGTCAGCAGCTGTTAATTCTGAATTTACCTTGCCCACTGTTATCAACATCAGCATCAACATCAGCAACACAAAGGCAGCCTTGATCGAATTCTTCCTTTTCTCCAAGCACAGTGGACCACCAGTCACGCGCTTTGAACAAAGACATTCTCCTTCACTGAAAGGGAAGCAAACTCTCGTTAACACCTGTAGCTGATGGATGACTTCATACAAATCCCTTTGCTTTCGACATTAATAATAGTTGCTGTATTTCCATCTCTTAGCTTTACACTACTGTAACTTTAAAAAAGCTCTTAACCGAATAGCACATACGTAATATTATATACTTTAAAAGAAAATAAGGAACTTCTTGTGATGAATTCATAGACTAATTGCAATAAACGCTGGCAATTATGAGAAAACACACAAATAAGGAAAGAACACAGTTCTTTTTAGAACTGTTACAAGCCTTCTATAACAAGCATTTTAAAAAAGACATTTTCAAATTAGACTTCCCCATCTCACCAAGAGAACTAGGAAAAAAAAACAGATCTCGGTGTAGGCCCTCCCTAAGGAGGCTTATTTGAGAAAAGTCCCTCAAGACACAAGCAGCCTGTACTGGGACTGTGAAGAGTAATCGCCTTAAGGGCGCCCTGCTGACGTGACTGCAGACCTCGCTGCGAGAGGGCGCAGATCCGCCTTCCCGCACCCCACCTGCGGCTATTTTAAGGAAGGAAGAGGCGGGGGGTAGACAGGGGCTAAACGGGGCTAATCGCTTCGTGCGTTACGCTACCCCGGCTCCCGCCTCCCCAGCCCTGCGCGACACTAGCGGCGCAGCAGGACCAACTGAACAGAAATAAAGAGAAAGGAAGGAAAAAAAAAGCGGGAGGAGAAGCTGGAGACACGCGTGGGCTCTCACCGCGGAGGATAGAGGCGAGACGAGAAGCCGCTACCGAGCCCGCAACGGCGGCGCGGCCGCCATCTTCAGCGCCGTTGCCGTGGCGCCTTAGCAACCGGCCCCGCCCACCGGAAGGGCGGGGCGCCCCTCCCATCCCTCCCGCGGGCCGCTGGGAATCGTAGTCCGGGAAGGCGGAAGCGGCGCGCGCCAAGGGCGGTTGGGCGCTCTCACGGCTTCAGGGGTGGGCGGACAGGAGAGGTGGGGAAAGGACGGCGTTTCCTGTGTCCCTGAGTTCACACACAGCCTCCCAACGTGCGTGAATCTCTGAAAGGCAACAGAGAAACCTTCAACGCCCCTCGCCCTCTAGGGCGCCTCCTGAGAGCGCCCCTCTTCCCGGCACACCCCCCCCCCCGCGCCCCGCGGTGGTACCGCCGGCAGGGGGCGCGCACGTGACGAGCGCGCGGCCGTTGGCGGCGCGCGCCGCGGGGGCGGGGAGAGGGCGCGCGGCGCCGCCGTTGCGGCCGTTGCGCGGCGGTTGGTGGTAGGCGCGTGGCGGCCCAGCGCAGCTACCATGGACAGGACCGCGGTGGCGAAGATGGGGGCCGTGGCGAGCGCCAGTGTGTGCGCGCTGGTGGGCGGCGTGGTGCTCGCCCAGTACATCTTCACCATGAAGAAGAAGACGGGCAGGAAGACCAAGATCATCGAGATGGTACGTGGTGGTGGTGGCGGTGGTAGCGCGGGCTGAGCAAAGCAGCCCCCGCGGGCTAAACGCGGGTGTGCGAGGCCCCGCGTTGACAGGAGGAAGCGCTGCCTTGTGCACCTTGCTATAAAAGGAAGGTTGAGTGAGCCCTGTGTCTGCCACTCTGGTTAAACGTGTTGTTCAGAGGATGGTTTCAGTGCCTCCTGCTGAGGCTAAAAGGTCCTCGCTGTTGTCTTGCACGCTGAAACTCCGAATTTGAGTTTGGGGTTCGGACACCACTGTGCTAAGGAACTGAACCGAAATCAGCAATCAGGTCGCTTCATGACAGCCAATGAATATTCTGTAATATCCCCTTCAAATCTTTATGCAAAGCTCTTTTCCCCCCATTTTTTTTGTCAAAATGTACATTTTTACTAAGAATTGCTACAGTTGTGTATACAAAGAGGGAAGTGCCTATTGACTTGCCCATGCAATTCAACAATTGCCAGTGGAAGTTACACAGAGTAGTTTATGATAACGTGGAGTCAGAGAACACTTCCCCTGTGTGCTTTTATAAGAGTCATCCTACTTCCTACTGCAGAAGGGGTGTTTCAGCCCTACTGCCAGTCACCGGTCCCTTCATTCAGTAATTTGGGATTAATGTTCTTTTTATTGTCTCCTCTTATTGGCAACAGTTTGGGCAAACACAGAATCTTTGGATTGCCACTTCAGAGAGGTTATAGATGTTTTTGTAAAAATGCCTATGAACTATGTAGTAGTATTTTATAAAACTCATTTGAAAATCTACAGCAGTGTAATACTGGTTAACTAGAAATTATGCCTTTATGACTAATGCTTATAGTACATCTTACTTGAGAGAGTTATAAAAGCTTAACCATACAAACGCTCATAGTCAGCTATAATCATCTCACCAACTTGTACTCTCAGTAACCCAATAAAGCTGTAATTCAGAAAATGCCTAATAAGTGCTGAGAATATATCTGTAGTTAATTTCCTTCAATGATTTTTAAGTCATATCTTGCCTAGAGAAACTTAGCTTCAACATTTTGTTGTTGTTGTGGAGGTTTTGCTTTTAGTTGGAAAAAGAATTTTGTCATGTCAATGATAAATTAACCTTTTAAGCATGTTCAGGTAGTATGTTCAGAATTACTTTCTCTGATACAGATCTATAAACCTAGACAGATATTTCTGAAAATTCTACTTTTAGGATCAAAGCTTTTCTCAACTTTTCCAAGGGAAAAACAAAGCTTGTTCAAACCCTGTTAACTTGCTTATATTTAAATATTTTATCAAATACAACACATGAATACTGTTTGAAACACTAATTCTCTGAGAGGGCAATGGATTGATTAGAGTTGGCAGCTTTGTCAGCTCACAAACTTCAGTTCTTTTTTCTTTTTTTTTTTTCTTTTCTCCTAAGGCAGTATTTTCAGTGAACCTATGTAGTCAGGCCATGAAATTTCTTTTACTTCTGAAATGGAATAGTTATGTAAACTTCATACCTAGGATTTGAAAACGTTTTTAAAGTGTTTGTTTTAGCCAAACATGCCATGTTCTGTGGAGCTTCCTCAAACAGTTTTTTCTACCAAAGCAGATTTGTTTCAACATTTGTCATTTACACTACGCAGCGTATCCATTTTAATTTATGAGGAGGGAGCGCTTGCAGGAAGGTGCTGTTCTCCAATCTCTAATTTGGCTTTAAATTAATATAAAGTGGGAAAGCAAACTATACTACTTTGTTGAAATCTACTTTTTCCCATAAACAAACTGCTATGCCAGCCTGGTCTTCTACATTAGAAAATCTACTTTAAGATTTTTGGATTATTTATTCTAAGACCAGAAAAAAAAATCTCAGTGATTACAAAAATAGGGGGGTAAGCATGTTTTAATGTTGAATGATGAAATCAACAAATACATAAATATATCTGTCTTATTTCAGCAGGTGAGTATTTTTAATGACTATTTAGCCTTAAATTATTTAGATAATTTAAGGTTTATAGAGATCATGAAATTACTGCATCTCGTTTTAAAGGAAAGGTTTATATTTGGAATCAGATTAAGGAATTAATGTATTTGTTAACCACTTACAGTTTGCAAATACTGATTTTGCCTTATCACCTTGCACAGCCAAATTACTGTTTCTGTGCAGTTGTAAGAATATTCCTATGGTCAGGTGGACATAATAGTTATGAGTGAGGTTGTTAACTTTGATTTAAAGGGGAGGTTAATTAGGCTTGTCAAGTAACTTATTAGTTAAGTTTTGATAGCTACTGTAAAGAGATTAAAAGGTACAGTATTAGAATAGCACTCAACTTCTTGGATTTTCCAGGCCCCAGACAGTCTTGCAGTGGCGCTGTGGATCCCTACGAGCAATGCAGGTGACTGGCCATAGACAGAGACATTTCTTGGCTGGCACTGGAAACCCTTAGAAAGTCTGCAGAGATGGCGTGGCTGCAGAGAAAAGAGGAAAACGTTGCGTTGGCCTTATGAAAACGCTCATCTTTAAGTAATAGCCCATGCTGACTAAAACGTGGGGCAACAGAAAAAGGTTTCATGTCAGATATCAACAACAGAAAATGAAAACTCATGTTGTTAAATGTTTCTGATAATTTTTCTTGTAAATATGTTGAGGAGAGGTGGAAATGCATAAAGTTTGTTCACATCAGCGCGGCAAAGCCATCCTGTCCCGCGCGGGATAGGGATCTCCAGAGCCGGCTGCTGTAGGCGGCCGCTCCACGGCATGCTCCGTTCGCGCTGCTCGCGTGGGAATGTTTACACCCGTTGCTATAGCGACGGTGACGTCACGGGGCACGGGTCACTGAGGACCCCCTAGTGGAAAGGCCTGAAGGAGCGCGCGGAACGTGGCGCATGCGCAGCGCTCCTGGCGGCTCCCAAGGGCTCGGGCATGAAGGATTCCCAGGTAAATGCGGATTCTTCGAAAGGCCAGAAAGTGGAGGCAGTAGAAGCGGGAGAGGGAAGAGCATGGACTATGGACTCGCTTTAAATATCGCTGCAGGACGTGGTCACTTTCTGGATATTGCATTGATAATATTTAAAACATTGTGACCTTGGAAGCCAGCCACTAACGTAGTCCACGTGGGAGTAGTACTGTTCCAAAGGTGCCTTGGTATGAATCAAAGAACTGCAGCTGAACAGCCCATACATAACTGAGAGCCGTTATGTTATTAGGGACTAGACTATCTGAATAATTTTTAGAAGACTGTTAAGCTTTTAAGAGCCTATTAGAATTGATATAACTACAGGAGATTTCATATAGCTCTTTCTATAAAATGTGGTTTTGTTCAAACTGTACTTCTCAATAGGAAAAAAAAAACACTTTGACAGAGTGACAAGCATCAGCATTATAAGTACAAGCTCGTGTTGCCTGTAGGCCTTTCTGTGCAGTTAATTGTGATATATGGCAATCTAGAACATGGTCTGTAAAATAAACTTGCACAGAGTCATGATAAATAATTTAAATGTAATTCATATTGATTTTAGTTAGATATTACTTTTGTTTTTTTCCTTAATTCAGGTTTTAATTCAGTCGTAAATCTTAAAAAAAAAAAAAAAAAAAGCTCTCAAGATCTGAATTGCACTCTTCTAAAATCAGTTAAGAATCAAAAAAGTAATCTATTATGCAGACTTTACTCACAGTAGTATTTAACCTAATTTAGCTGATCCTCCAGTTTAACCATCTGTTTCAGAAGTTGGTTTTAATTATCAGAAATTGCCACTTTTTAAATGAATTTTGAAGCATACATTCTTGCAATGAATGAGTTTGGGAAGGTCAGTTAAGTCTTTAGTACTGATTCAGTTTCCGTGAGAAGTGATTCATCTTGCTCATAACTGTTAATGAGTTGTGATGATCAACTGCACCTGAAAAGTTGAACCCTAATCAGTAAATAGTCATAAGCCAATGTCAGGATACAATGTATGATGTAGGTAGAGGCTCAGAACGGTATTAAGGAATTGCTATTTTTGTATATCTTTTCTGGGAAGACTTCCTCTGAAACAAAGAGCAGAGCAATCTTTTTGTGAGTCATTCTGCTCTGAAGCATTTTTACCTTTTCATAAATGCTTTGTATGTGCTAAGACATGTTAGCACGTCATTTACTCCTATTTGTGGTACCTTGTAATTGTTGTTTGAGCTGTAATGGCATCTGTCCCATTAAACTTTGTACAGATTAAAGCCAATAACAAAAAACTGCAAATATTAAGCATGTTACTTATAACTGTCAAAAAATATCAGTAATTTTTAAAAAATCTGAATATATGTATCAGAGCAGGTTTGTTCTTGTTACGAGTTTCAGATGCACAGCATTTTAACAATCAGTCTTAACAATAACTATGAAGCTTTATTAAAAGAAATAACTAAATAGATCAATGTAAGTGCAGAAGAGAAACAAGATATGGATCCATGCATTTATGGACAGGGGAATCCTGTGTGTAAATGCAATAGTGATTTTAAATGTACCTAGTTTGTCTCAGTCTAGAAAATATTTTAAAACAGCTTAACTTCTTGAATTCTGTACTTCAAGAACCTGGATTGGCTGCCTCTTGCATATTATTAGCACTTGAAATTATTACATACTATACAGTACATAATCTTTTTTTTTTTCTGATGCCTGCTCTTCTTCATGATAGTAGCCTTCAAACTATTAGCTTCAGTCCTCTTCCTTATACATAAATATATAGAAGCACATTTGGTACTATAGCTTGTAAAGAGTGGGTTTTTAAGAGACATTTAAGGAAACCTTGGCATGAAAGAGTCATGTGGTCAGATTTTTTTTCTGTAATCTAGCATCTTTGTCAGGTAATACTTGCTAAGTATTTGAATTTCAGCTGGTTTAGCTGCAGGAGACAGCACCGAACGGCAGGTGGCCCTAGTGTGGATTTCCTATCAGTTTGCATGTTACATCTCAGAGGATGAATATACAGCACTTTTAAAGCAGTTTGTCATTTAAGAAATGCTGTCCAACAGCAACTAGCTTTCTTCGGCCTCTGCTGGCTCCAGATCAGACCTGTATGTGACGAACTGAAGGTGCACGCAGCGGGCCTAGAGCAGCAGCTACGTCTCCAGTGCCTGTCACACCCACTGTGCTGAAACGTGGCTGATCCCATCACAGCCATTTGCAACTGAGAGGCAGAAATAGCTCCCAGCTGCTATACCTGGCCTCCTTTTATACCCAGCATGGGAAGAGATATGAGGCCAGGTAACACCAGGCAAGAGAGGCTGGTAAGTAAATACACTGTAGTAGGGAAAAAGTCTAACTTGTAGCCTTCTTCCAGCCAGGTTACTCCGCAGCAGTTATCTGCCGTGACTGTTTCTTCCTGAGGCAGAGCTCTTTCTACAGCAGTTGTTTTGACCAGTTTGCCAGACAGCAGCTGCTCTGTCTCTTATCCAGATCAGTCACCAGTGATCAGCTGCTGCAAAACATCAGTGAACTGATGATGTGATTTCTGGACAGTTCCCTAGTCCCATGTCAATCAGGCAGTGGTTTGACTAACACTGCCAATAAGCTGAAACCTGCAGCTATTCTGTTGGTCACCTCTGTTCCTTTAACTGTACTTTAAAAGTTCTCTGGATTTTTCTAATTTAGCTAAACATTTTAAATTTACTGACTATTGCTTGAATGTTTAAAAAAAAATGAGGCTTTTTTTAGTACAAATGGGTATAGACTTAAGGTTTCAGAACACATCAACCATGCAACCCACAAGTTTAAATAGTAAAAGTAACTATATTCTTATTTTTACGTGGTGTCACTAAAGGCATAATTGTACCAGCTTTCTCACAGACAATAAATGCAAAAAGAATTTTGTAAATAATTATTATTTAAACTTACGTAAAGTATCTGCAGTAATAGAAGGAAATGTGGCTTCTCCTTTCATGTATGTCAACCTTTAAAAAAAGAATTAATGCACCTAGTTGTTTTAATTTTCATGATTTCTTTTTAAAAAGAGATGTGGATACTCGTGGATACTAAAGATTCCTGAAGTGTCTGAATATAGAATTTCAGATTTCTTGAGTTGATTTTTGTAATTAAGAAAGAGTCTTGTTTTACTTAATTGTTCTTACTTGTTTTCCCACTCATAAACTTTAGCCTACTTCCCACCCCTTTTATCAAAATAGTTTGCAGGCTTTGCAAATTGGATCATTGAAATACTGCAAAATTATTGGAGCTTTTGTTTTTGCATAGAATTTGTGATATTATGCCTTGATTTCAGACAGAATGAGTTCTACTGAATCACACAGAATCACAGAATGGTTGAGGTTGGAAGGCACCTCTGGACCATCTAGTCCAACCCCCCTGTTCAAGCAGGGTCTCCTAGAGCACATTGCAAGGATCACATCCAGGCAGGACTCCACAGTCTCTCTGGACAACCTCTTCCAGTGCTGTCACCCTCACACTAAAGATGCTTTTGCTAATATTCAGGTGGAACTTCCTGTTTTTTATTTGTACCCCTTGCTTCTTGTCCTGTCGCTGGACCAGTCCTTAAGGTAGTTGCATACATGGATAAGATCCCGTCTCCATCTTTTCCTTGCTGAACAGGCCCTTCTCTCTCAGCCTTTCTTTGTAAGAGAAAGCAGCTGTCCCTCTTCGGTGTTACCATATTCGTTATCAGTCAGTTTTTCAGTGCATTTGGTTATTTTTATCTAGATTGCATCTTCCCTTGCAACGAATAACTGCCATACAGTGATTTTGAATGTGCTCTGTATCGCTTTCAAAGAGCCAATACACAGAGAAACAAGAAATAAGTAACATTCAATTGTATCAATAAATGGATCCAGCATCCAGAAACAGGCATCAAAAAATGGGACATAGAGAGAAAACAACCCATCACACCACAAACCATCCTGCTACCTCTTACCTTTACAGTGAGCGATAGATAGATGGATTTCATCTTTACAGTTACTGGATAATTTTTAAAGGAATGCCTGTACTAGAAGACATCCCAACAGTAGAGAAATTAATGTGATTGTCTTCATATGTAACTTTAATTGCAAAATTATTAGTACTACATTCTTTCAGCAGAGTTTAGTGTCTGGTTATTCATTGTGGATTAAACTTTGTCCTGGGGACTTTGTTTTCAAACTAGATCCTGCAACCCATCATTTAAGGGTCAGAGTTTATTTGATGTAGATACAACATTCTTGGGCTTAGTGAATCTAAGCAGGTTTTTTTTTTCCTCTTGCAAGCAGATAAGAGAAATAGAGAATCAGCAGCAACTGCCTCAGTCCAGGCCTTGGGTTTAATGCAAATTCCATTCTAGATAGTGTTACATGGGAAGCTTCTTCTAGGAAAACAAGCACTTACTGTAAGTTCTTTCAATGTACAGATACACATATACAAGATATTTTGTTTTAAAAAAATGTATAAATGCAAACTTACAGTTTGCAGAAGATTCCAAGTGTAGCTGATAAATTATGTTCCTGTGCAGGCTGAAATTTTGCACATAAATAGGGATATAAAGATACTACATTATCTACACTATGTTGATACTTAAAGCTGTCTATTTTTTCACTAGGTATTTTGTAGAGGGGTTAGTTGTACCAACAATCTCATCAGTAAACTTTCCTCCAGTGAGCACTAGAATGTGTGTAATAGGAGAGGGAATTTTCTATATTTCTATATAATATTTCTATATCTGTCAGAAAGAAAACTGGTAAAAAAAAAAAAAAAAAAAAAAGGAGAGAGAGAGAGAGCGAGGAGGAGGGAAAGAAAAGTAAATAAATGACTATCTTGAGTCATGAATGATTCTCCATGTCATGTGTTACAAAACAGAAGGGTTGACTTACCCTTCATGAACATGATTTCACTTGATGCCATTGCCATGTATGCAGCAGTTGGCCTATAGCACATGCATAGGGAAAGCAGAAGGATGGGACAAGCAGTCATGATTCTTGCTCACACTGCTTTTCCATACATTTGTAGGTGTTCTGTTTTTGTTTCGTTTTGTTGGCATGCACTTCCTGTTAATTTGAGATGATGACTCCTCACTCTTAAACTGGAAGAGATGGTGAGCAGCCTTTCCCTATTAATCTCTCCCATGCCATCCATCTCTTTTCCTGGCTGAAGGATGAGTATATTGATTTGTTCACTGTATTGAAGCTTTTCATATCACAGCTCCTTCCTACTGCCTTTCTCAGTACCATTGGCTGTCTTAGCTCTCTGAGGTAGGCATGCCAGAATTGTATTTGGTATTTAAGTTGCAAGAGTATAATGGATTTATACAGAGAGATATCTAGAAATCATTCATAAGTCAATAGTGCAGTATTATTACGAAGACCAAGAAAATCTTCTGTCCTGGGTTGAGAGAATGTTGAAGCACAGAGATTAGTTGATTCCTCTAAGATATAGTCAGAGCCAAAGATACCAGCCCTGAGCTATATTCATTCACTTGCAAAGTTTTCAGAACTGGTTCTAAAGGGTTTGTACACTCTGTCAGAATCTGCCTCGGGTAATACTTGGGAGGGGGAGATCACATGAAATATTGAAAATGAAAACTAGTTACTGCTACTTGCTAAGAGACTTCTACAGAGGATTTGAAATACCACATGAAGTATCAAAACTCTGCTGTCGCAGTTGTTGTGATTTGTTCTGAGCTTTATCACATATAATATGTAATTATAATTTATAGGGGTATAACCACAGTTCTGTGTTAAAGAAAAATATTTTTTGTCTGTTATCTAGACTTCAAGAGAGCAATTAAAGAATGTATTTGAGCTGTTTTCATTCTTATTTTATTGGGAGATGCTAAATACATGTTGATTTATTAGCAGTAGGGATCTCTGCTATTGAAGTGTTCTTTGGAAGCACAAGAGGAAGGTGCTAAGGGACCCATATCCTGCAGAGTGCTTTATCCTTTCATCCCAACACCACCTTCCTTCTGAATTGCGACAGGCATGGTCTCCTACAGGTTTCAAATTGATGCTTAATCTCTTATTTGTTTTAGATTTCTAGAATTGCAGAATCAGATAAGAAACTTATTTTAAACTCCTTATTGACTTCCTTAGAGTAACCACCTTGAGAAATCATTGAAACAAAATAATTTATTTCACTTCTATGATCTTAATGTAAGTTAAGTATTGGTCCTGTTGACAGCTGAAAACCTAATGAAACTGATGAGATAGTTAGGTTTAAAAAAATGCATGATTATCTTCCTGAATTAAAATCTATCCTTACGTAACCTAATTTTATTGAATTACAGTGGCTCTACTGAGATATAAACTAACTTATAAAACTAAATTATAAGTTTTTAAGTTTAGTTTTGTTGTTGTTTATGCATTTGAATGCATGTTTGAGGGCAGTAGTTTTCTTTATACTGAAAGGGAAAACTATAGATAGTCACTCATTTTGTATGATAAAAAGTGATCTCCAATCAGATCTAAAAAATCTATATTGAACGGGGTTGCTAAATATATCTTTTGATACAGTATTTACCCCCTAGCATCCATTTTATGCCTGAATTTATAGTTTGCCTGAATTTACTAAACTAAATGATAGTTTAGTAGCCAAAACACATTCTCTGGTAAAATTATACTGATGAATCTTAAAGCTTGTTACGTTAACATTTTGCTGGCCTTTTCCTTCCTACCATTTGCCTTCTTTGGATTTATTAATGTTCAAATCTTTATTCTTCTGAAGGCAGCATTTGGTATATTCTTTGGGAGTCCAGAATAAATTTCCTTTCTAAGCATTATTTTATAGCAAGTGCTAGTTTTTGTTTGTTTGTTTTACACTAAACCCTTACAGAAAACTTTCAAAATTCCTGCAAAACACTCCTATAAAACTTTATTTATCCTCCTTTTTTTAGCATGATGCTTATGTTATTCTCTTTGTAATTGTTCTTTAAGAACATAGAAAGATATTGCTGGAATCAAATCAGTACTCTGCTCATCAGCTACATTCACTAAAACACAAATAAAGATCATATTTAGATGAGATTCTTTTACCTTGGTTCCTTTCTTCTGCTTCTGCTGGAGTGCTCAGGTTCAGTCAGCATTCTTTGTCTTGTGGAAACTACCTCAAATAGTTTATTTTGAAAAGTATACACTAAATAACTTACTACAGAAAAAAATAGGAAAAAAAATCTTAGTGTTCAAGAGCAATCCTTGCACTAAAAAAGCAAGCCCAGGTAACGCTACTAAATGCATGTGGATATATTCGAAGTTCTTCATCTGCAATAGGCTTAGTAGACAAGACTTGGAAGGTATTAACCTCATGAAAGTTTAGCTCATGTTTGCATGAGCAATACAGGATTCAGTCATCTCTGATTTTTATAGGAAATGTTCTCATTTTTATGAATGGAAATTACTCTTAAATATGACAGCTTTCTTGATCTTTAAAATCTGGTGGCAGTTTAGTTCCAGTATTTATCTTTCTTATTAAAAAACAGCTCACCTGACTTGCTTATATAACTCATCTGTGCTGTGGTCTTTTTTTTCTTTCCTCAAAGAAGTAGGTGAAACTTAGAGGAAAGATGCATAAGGACCAGTGGTAGAACCATTATTTTTCCTTTGCTTTAAACTAAGAACTTTCAGTATTTCATGCTCTTTGAGAGCATCCTGAATCTCTTTAAAAAACACACTAACCTAACACACCACAAGATAAGGTGGAACCTTTTTCCTAGTTTTACAAGGCAGACAAATCATCTGATGTCTTAAAGCGAGTTCTTTGCTGCTTAGAATATTCTGCACAGGAGATGTGTATTTGTCCCTTGGCCAAAGAGAGAGGGTTAAAATAGAAGTTATCTCCTGAAATAACTGTCCTGCTTTAGTCTGTGGTGCTTAAAATATTTTTAACTGACCTTCAATATTGTAAGAGTAGAAATTATTCAGGGGTCATGCTGAACTTGATCTGTTTTTTAAAAACAAAAAGTGATTTTAATTTGCCTCAAAACAGAAGATAAACAGTGTGAAACAAATCTTGATCTGACTCAAATCAGCAGAACAACCTGGTCAGCAGTAGCTGTTATTCTCTGTTGGTCACTTAAGGAAAGCACTTAAGGTAAAGGTTTCATTGAAGTTCAAAGACAGCCCTTTATTTTTTAGGGGAGAAGTTTCACGTACTGCATTTTCATAAAGTGAAATTGCATTGTTATTAGGGACACAGTGTTTTTTTCCAAAGAAATAGATGTTGCATGTCTTAATGTTTGTCCATACTGTAAGCATTATGTAAAAACATAAAGTTTTACATATTTTTTTTTACGTATTTTCTAGTTCTTTCAGTAACACTATATTAGTACCTTTAAAATTATAGTTAGGTCAGTATATAAAAGTTGTTCTGTAAAGGTTAGAGTTAATTTCTATAACCTTTTCTTTCAATTAAATCATAAATGAACATAAAAGCAAGACTGAAATACAGGATTTTTTTCAACTTCTCCAAAGAGCAAGGTGATTTCCTTTAAATTGTTGATGATGATTGTTAGAATGACTTGTTTTTCTTACTGACTGACGTCTGAGAAGCACCAGAATATCAACAGCTCAGCTGCACACCCACGAGCCCCAGTCTCCTGCAGTCTCACAAAAGCCATTTGTGTCCATAGCTCTGTCCTCTTTGAAGCTGCTTAACAGCTGCTTTATATAGAGAATGCATAAAGTGACGCCAATGCCAGACTTCCATTATTGAGCTGGAATGGCATACTTTTCTTCAGTGTTCATAAGAGTATCTTAAAATAGAAAACCTGTTCTGCTATAACATGCAGCATTTGTTGTGTATGTAGTTCATATTTATTCAAGATAAGGTGTTACAGTGTAGCTTCCTCATATGCTATTATGAAGGTAGATAGTATAAACTGAAAGTATGGTAAGTTCATTTGCAAGTGAATAATATAAGAGGTAGTGTTACATGTATGTTAACTGTTGTAACAGTGTACTTGATCAAATAGTGCTGTAACAGGTAGATGTAATAAGAAAATGAATAATCCTGCCAAATACCAGCACCAAGTGAGTCTTTGCAGGGTTGTGTTACATTTGTAATATATTTTTGAACAGTTTTGCTGCCCAAGAATGCAGTAGACCTTAACTACTATGTTTTGGAAGTCTTGTTCAATTTTTAGTAGAGGAAAAGTTGCATGTTCTCAGCTGAAGTATTCATTAGTCATTTTATTGGGTCAAAACACACAGCATAACTGAAAATGAAAGTAGTTTGTGATGGTCACAGTTTGAGGAATCCAGACAGAATGTCTATCAGCCTATGGTTGGTGTATGGACATGAAACGTATATGGATCTACTGTACCATTCACAAAAGAGTCTATCAATCTTTTTGAAATACAGAAAAAATTGTACATCCTCTATAAAAGCAAATCTGCCTAACTAATGAATTTCCAGTATCACAGTAGGAGTTTCTGCAGTGGGGATTTTCTCTGTGCCACAATATTAACCTTCCCTTGCTCTATTTCTAGCAGTTGCTCCAAGCGCAACCGTGGCCACCTACGAGCTGTCTTGATGTCTGTGGTTGCTTCCAACAGCCTGAGATAGTTCCTGCTTAACCTTAAGTCACTATGGGGTGGTACAGGGAAGCTGACAGTGGTGCTGTAGCACTAGAGTTCTTAACAAGCAGCAGCCAGATGTGATACTTGCAAGCATCTACACAGCTGTAAATATGCGTAAGACTAGAAATTACCTTCTTCGTCCCATTCCAATTAAAAAAATAATAATAGTAACAGTTCCCTTTAAATGCATCTTTTGTCTCACGGAGATGCAATCCCTGCTCTGGCAGAATACCAAATGACAAACCCGCGAGGCATGTTGAGGATTTTGTTTCCCAAAAATCCAGACAAACAAGCTGCCTCGATTTCCTGTTCCAGCATTGCATAGATAATTAAAGTCAAAGCAAGGATTGATTAAGTAATTAATTTGCTGCTTCTAGACAAATAAATCTTTCTCCCTTCTAAATGATAATGCAGCCAGTGGCAAAGACCTATGAGAAGTTTGTCGTGCTCTGCAACAGGAAATCCTAAAATCCTTTGAAAGATTTTGTAAGGAAACGGGCAAAAAGTACGAAAGTTTTTGCTGTGAAAACCAAGGGCCTCCCAGCGCCGGGGTGGCCGCGCTCTGCCTGCTGCCCCGTGCGGGGCGAGCGCGCGGGCCAGCTCGCAGGGAAGCTGTTGGCGCAGCCCCGGCTGCTGCGCGGAGCAGAGGGCCGCGCTGGGCCAGCGCGCGTCACGGCACCCGGCGCTTCTGCGCGGGGATTAGTCAGGCCGTGGTTGGAAACGCCCTCTACTTCACCTTGTGCTGCTATATTAGTGTTTCCCAAGCAAGAGGAATTTTCTTTTGCTCCTGCAGCTGCTCCTGCAAAGCCCTCCGGTAAGTGCGCGCGGCTCCCAGCAACAGCACTGCCTGGCTTCTGCTTGCATTTTTAAACCAGGGTTGTTACTAGCTAAGTTGTTGTTTACTTTTTTTATCCTGACAAATTACGTTTTAAAGTATAAGTTCAATAGCATAGAATTATTAACAGCATTAAAAGAATAAATACATTTACCATTTTTTATTGAATAATTTAATTAAACTTACATTTTCATCTACTTTTAAGTACATATCAGAGTAGCCTTAAATGTACGTACTTCCAGAGTGCTGTAGCTGTGTACCGTACATGTCTGCTTTCATTTCTATACAGCAGGAATAGCAGAGATCAAGTAATACAGCAGACCAGTTCTTAAAAGGATTTGGTTGGTTTTTGTTGGCAGCCTGTATGCAAGCCCTGCGTCTCTGGACTCTGCTTGCCACCTGTGCTGTTGCAGTAGGACAAAATCAAGGACAGAAGATTCAGGAGTGCCCTAAGCTCAACGCACAGGTACTCTCCTTTAGTGGCACCAGGGGAAATGCTGTTGTAATGCTTTCTGTCTACCCTGTCTCTCCAGATTTATTTTTTCCTCTCAAACATCAGGATCCTGCACATTTTAATTATATACATTTTTATGGTAAAATTGAAATTTTAAAAAATGGAAAATAATAGTATGCATCCCAGTGCTTACTGCTGTATTATTTATTTAGGAGTGCTATAGGCTTAGGTAGTGCAAGGCCTTCCATTTCTTTCACATAGCCAGTGCTGGATCTCTAGTTTTGTGGGTTATTATCAAGGAAATGTGATTATTTTCAATGCTCTGTCCGTCCATTTCCATAATAATAATAATAGCCTATGATGAGAAATAGTCTGAAGATTACTTATCTTAAAAATAAAACTACTTAAAAGTAATTTGCTAAGTAGTTGCTTATCATATTTGAGTTTATAGTACATGAAGAGGAATTGCAATATGGTCTTGCTTTTGGTAACCCAAAGGAAAGGTGCCTGCCCAGGGCTCAGGTTGTGCCAGCAGCGCGTGACCCACAGCACAGTCCTGCTGGCTGGCCGCGCGCAACGGAGTGACTGATGCGGCTGGAGCTTTAGGTGTCCTTGCCCAAAAGAGAAGTCTACTAACAGCTGGGGCTGCTGAGAGAAACCTCTCTTGCATTTAGGGAGCAAAAGTCAAATTTCTGTGTGAATTAAAGCCAAGACGCTTAAAGCTTTACATGAGCTTTACATGTATGTAGCTGGAAGAAGAAATAAACAAACACATTCCCATCTGGCTAGTTTTCTTATGACCTCACTGTGGTGTTTTGCAACTCATACCCTGCAAATAGCATAAATTACATTATTCTTGCAGGCTTTTTGAAAGTTTTCTAATAAGCTTTGTTTTGTAGACTAAACAGATCAAAACAATGTTCTGCAATACCATCAAAATAAGTAGGGAATAGCAAAGAAAATATAAGTTAAGCAACATGCCCCTTTTTACAATTTCATCAAACTGTTGCTTTCTGCCACCAGAAAAGCTGACATCCAATTTTCTTTAGCTTGCCACAGCATTAGATTTCACAGCTATCACTGATGCCATGTCCTGCCTTTTTTGGTACAGTTTATAAGGGAGTATATATGATAGCTAGTCTCAGGCCTTGGAATCGAGCATTTGCTGCTCCCAAAATAAATATAGTTTCTTCCTGGCTTTTACCATTTTACGTGGAAGCTATCGCCATAAAGGGGGAAATAAAATTTACCTGTAATAGATTCCTATCCGTTTTATCATTTTGATTTATATTTTACTTGCTCAACAAATAACATTAATAGCTCCCTGTCCTTGTTTATGCCACTCTCATGTGTCCTCTACGTCAAAAGTTGTTAGTAGGTTTGGAACCAAGGCTAGTCTAAGGCAGGCTTACCAACAAAGTTTAAAAAAGAAATCAAGTGATAATTGAAATTCTCAGACTGTCAGTATTCACGCCATTAAAATACAGTATCATGGCTATTTTTTTTACATTATTTTATCACTTGTATGACCTCTTATTATTTTTATATCTTTATTATAGTTGCAAGTATGAGGACAATATTCCTTTTATTAGTAAGAATTTAGACATGAGATACTAATGCCTAACAAGCATTCTCTCAATCAGTGAGAACTATAGAGAAGTTCCATTAAAACTTTAGCAGTTGGTGATGCAGGGTGCAGTGCTTTTAAAGAGGCATCCATCTTAGATTAGTCTTTGTATAATAATGAAACCATATATGCCAAGCAGTGTAGGTTTACAAGGTTGTCAGTGCAAAAATACTTTGCCCATTTTTTTTGTTCTAAAGGCTTAGGAAATGCTATTGCATCAGGTTTAGTGGTAAGATGCCACATCACATGCATTGCTTCTGTTTTTGTCTTTTTAGAACCACTGGTAGTTTCCCCCATCTTTCCCTTAAACTCATTATTGATGCCAGGGCTTTGGCTCTTAGGGTGTTTTTCCTTGTTTTGTCTCTCCCCGCACAAGCTGCTTACATGCAGCACCCAAATAAAATATAAAAGCAGCCTTGTTCACACTCTTGCAATCCAGTTGTACATAGGAAACTATTTTAAACCTGAAGTTCAAAATGGTCTTTACATTAAGCAGTTTTCCTGTTTATTTAACCCAGTTCCATAGTTGCATGTCTCATGTACTTGTTGTTTTCAGAACTATCCTTGCTGTAAATGACACATTCTGTGGTTTGTAGGACTGGGGGATTTCCAAACCTGCGTGAACCCAGTACAGTTCATTCATCAAGGTATGATTATAACATTGTGCACTTGGGAAGAATTTCCTGTATCTTCAGTCCAGTCATCTCCTATCACAAACCACCCTATCTTTTTATCCCTTCCATAACTCAAGCAAGTACAACCTGAAAAATATTTTCTTTCACTTTTGCCCTTCTTGCTTCTCTTTAAAAGTTGGTTAAAATCCTTAGACACTAAAAACTTGAATGTGCTGTGGTCAGTGTGTGTCAACCACAAATGACCCTTGGCAGTGGTAATCTTTTAACATTTATTTCAAAATATACCTATCTCAGCAACCTATTTCACTAACATACATGTATAAAGCTCTTCTCAGACCTTTATATAATGACAGAATAAATAAGGTCGCTTAAGTGTTTACTTAATGTACTTTCGGGTGTCACAGGTAAGCACAAATTCCTTTTCCTGTGCTCACATAACCTTAGTCCTGTGTGTAGAAACTCCTTGCTCCTAAAAGTTTCTTATCCTTGCTAGGTGCTGTAGAGTGTTTTGTTTTGTTTTTTACTGGTTATTTCTCCAGTTGCATTCTTCCCACTTGGCTACTCTATCAGGAATTTAGGGGCTTTTGTACATACAGATTTGACGCTTAGAGCCTTCCTGAAGAATTAATAAAAACACAGATCTTATCAGATTAATTACATTTTTCTTATTAGCATTATTTCATTCTACCTTGTTCTTTCATCAGACTTACCAGTTCTTTTCATCTTTAATCTGCTTTTCTTTTTTTTTTTCCAACTGTGAACAATGGCAATTATGCAGCAAAAACAACAGTCTAGGCAGAAGTATAAAACTTTGGAGAAAATCTTGTCAGAAAAATGGTGATTGCTGGAGGTGACACTCAGTTTCATACACTCGTAATAATGATAAAGCCTAAATAAAATAATTACTGTATAATGTTCAGTTGTAAATATAGATACAAGGAAATAGAGATGGTGACGCTACCTGTTTTGACTAATCATATTTGCCTGAGGCCTTATCAGGTGCCTTATTCACGATGAAGACTCATTTTTGCTGCAGAAGACTTTTCCCCCCATATTAAAATACTCCCTCTTACCTCACTGTAATCTTCATGTGAAAATAAAACTGTATTCAGGATAAATTAACCAGCAGAACTGATCCTTAGGAGTACAGCATGTCAATTTACAATCTTAAAGAAGGAAGCTTTTATCATACTTGGTCTTAAGCAATGTCTTGTTTAACATCATCTACTGAAGTGTTTACTAAGGGTGTTCTTCCTCAAGTTCTTTCAAAACCTACAGGAGTCTGAAGCAACACAGCAGCAAACAGGTCACGTGTCCTCGTGCAGGGTCTCCCTCTCATCTCTCCATCCCCCCAGCGGCCATTCCGTTTAAATCACCTATATTATGAAGACTGGTGCCTGGTATCTAAGTAAACCAAATGCTGTTTGAGCTACTTCCTACAAAGGGACACATTTAGAATTCCCTTTGCTTAGTTTCTGCATTCTACCTCTAAGAAAATATAAACGGTTCCCCTCCTTATAGCCAAAGGAATTACAGTTGTCATTTTACAGTGAAAAAATTGCAAAAGAGAGTCAAGTGCTTTATCTTTCAATAAACAGTGCTGTGTACCCACCAAAGAACTGTTATCTGCCTATTGCAGTTTTGTCTAACAGCACTGTACAAAATGCAAGAGAAACACCATAAAACACTTTGGAAAGAGTTGCAGATTTTTGTTGCTTTCTTTCATGCAGCTAGATCACTTGATACTCTTGTTCTTCCGTATCTGTGAATAAATATAAGTGCTCTGCAGATGTAGTTCTCAGAAGAACTCCCAAAGAATTCCTCAATGAGCATTTTCATGAAGGTTTTGTTATGATCTTTAACTGTCCAAGAAATTCCAGATCTGGTACAAACCTTTGGAAGCCAGTCCAAGTACACATTTTCTGACTTTGCTATGCTAATAAGAGTAACAAGGAAGAGCAACAACACAAAAAGTAACTACATCAGTTTAGAAGGTACCACTTTTACAGAAAATGTCTCTCAGGTCAACAGAAAACAGAGGAAGAGAAATTCTTCTAAATTAAGTGATTCTCACAATGTCAGCAAATGAGAGAGCCAGTAAAGGGCAAGTACAAATAAAAGGAAAGAGGTGAAAAGGAAACAGAACGTAATCTGTTGAAGGAAAGAAAAATGATTTAGTGAATAACAAACCATTTGCTTATTTCAGTTCCCAGAGAAAAAAATCTAGAAGAACATATTTTCATACACTAAAAGTTAATATGGAGATGAGTAATTACCAGTGGTTCATCAAGAATAATTAATGTGACACAAACCCAGTTTCTTTCATTATCAAGTTGATAGTGCAAATTAGCGGTAAATAGTACGTCATGAAGCTTTTTGTCAAGATATTATGGGATAGCGGAAACTTTTTAGATGGGTGGAAAACTACCACTGGTTCATGATGAGGCTTTTAGAAGATCTCTTCTGTCTGTTCTCATTAGCATCTTTGACAACATCAGCCAGAAACTGACCATGGGTATATTGGAGAATTACAATTATTTGTTGTATTTGACAAATGGGAGCATTGGTCTGGAAGAGCAGATATATTCCAGTGAGACCAAATGCAGAATTTCATACTTCTCACAGCAATTTCTGCCCAACAGTAGTTTTAAGAAAAAAATTGCAAATTACCAGCTGAATTTGAATCAATATCACCATATTATTGATAACAAATAAAATGTCTTCAAATGTTTATGGAAAAATACTCTGTGAAAGACCCGGCCAAAGTTGGTCTTTAAGCTAGAGCCTTTCCAGTGCTGAGGAGTGCAGAAAGGTTGTGTCCAGTTCTGAATCCTGCGTTTCAAGAACAGTGTGAATCAGATGGGGTGGCCAGGATCACGTGAGGAATAATTGGAGGTTCAGGCAGCAGGTACAAGAGGACTGAAGCAACTGGGTAGTGGCAGTTCTTTAGAGGAGAGAAAAAGGAAGCATCCTCAGGAGCATATCTCCATGTACATTTTGGTCAAATAAGCTCCAGTCTCACTAAGAAAAGGTTGGGTTCAAGAAGGAAAAGGGGGGGAGGTTAGCAAATAAGCAAGCTTTTCTGGCCCAGAAATAAACACTGTGAAAATTGCTGCAAAAAGCAAGGAATGCCTTACTTTGTGTTGAAGGTGTTGGAGAATAGATTAGACAAGCATCTGTTCAGAGTGATGCTGCTATAGCCCTTTCTACCTGTGGGCAAAAAATGGACAAGAGAAGATACTTAGAGATATCTTCCCATTGCTTTTTCCCTGAGACGTGAGTGTCTTTTCCGTTAGGAACCCATCTATCTACAGGACTCCTTTGGAGAAACTAACACGGGCGGGTTACAGGGTATAAAGGAAGGCAATACTGCTATATTGGAAATTGCTCCCTTCAGATGCTCCCCTAAGTAATTCTGCAAGGTTGAAGAGAAACTTTTAGATCAAGTGAAAGTCAGCTTTTTTTTTTTCCCTAACGCAAACTTAGATGTTCAGAAAATACTCCTCACTGAAGAGAAATATTTAGTGTGGTAGCATATGTTACTTTGCAAGTTTGAGGCCAAGTAAGTAATTGGAAAATAGGTAATCAGAAAAATAGACTGACGGGGAGCAGTGCAACTTGTTGTCAACCAAGACGTGGTGCAGCATGCTCAGCTGCAAAAACAACAGGGCTCTAAAACTAGGCTGCCATCTTTGTCTGTGTTGAGACTTCAAGTGCTTAGTAATTGCGCACAGAACTAGTATGTTTAAATTGCACCATTTCCCAGTGACTTGTTTCAGCTACAAGGTGACTCTGGATGTCCCGTTTTTCTACATTTCCCTTATTTCCCGTGAGTATGATTACCTTTGAGTGCAAATTTACTAATTTGAGAAGGGAATGAAAACAAATATGAAAAGCAAACAAAACTCTGCGTGCTCCTGAGTTAGTATGTTCAGAGTTTCGATCTCGCTCTTGTCTTCCTGTCGTGATTTAAAAACCTGAACTTGTCTTGATGTCATGTGAAATTGTTTCTGTGTGCAGAATTCCAGTCTGCTGGACAGTAGGTGTTGCCTTGTAAGTTTTCTCTGCAAGTATATCTTCTTTTTTTTTTCTTCTTACTCCATAGATGCCAGAATTTCAGAAGAAGACTGTCCATATCAAGGACCCAGGAAGAGTAGAAGAGATTATCTGTGGCCTTATCAAAGGTGGAGCTGCCAAACTTCAGGTAAAAATAATAGGAGTAAGCAGATCAGAAAGAAAGCAGTTTTAAGAATGTATGTAGCAGAAGTGAGCCTTTCAGGAACATATATAGCAGCAGTCAGCCTTCAGGTGTCCTCCAAAATTTGTATCTGTCAACTCTGGTAGTAGCCCTTGCTGATTCAAGTGTAATTCAGACAGTCTGTAATTAAGGAAATGATGTAGATGTAAGATTTGTAATTTCAAGAATTATTTAGACCAAAAGAACTAAAAAAATCCCAAGAAAAAGTTACTCTGATGGTACATTCTCGCTTACGTTACTATAGTTCAGTAAACTAGGAAGAAGTCTGTGATTGAATTGCCTCTCAAGTGCAGCTGTTGATGATTATTCAGAATTTCTAGCCATTCTTTATTTTGTCCCTTCACGTTGTAAGACAGTTTTGCTTTTTCTTTTCTTAAATAGATTATTACAGATTTTGATATGACATTAAGTAGATTTTCCTTCAATGGAAAAAGATGTCCAACTTGCCATAGTGAGTACTTTATTTTAATATGAAATGTTTTGTTCAATCCTTTCAGTTTCTCCCAGATTTTAATTTTCTATCTCACTTATCCCCTGATATATTTGATATTAACTTGTTAGCTAAACTGTATAATGAAGATCTAGAGTGAGTGTCTGTATGTAATTTTATGTATATATATATTGAATCATCGTTAGTGTGAATTAAATTCAGAGAAGTGTATGTGGTTGACATATTTTTCTTAGAAGTCCATAATAGTCCTGACCCTAAGCATCAAATACAAACTCCTTGGAAGTCTTGACATTTTCCTTTGTTTTAAAATGCCACAAGATGAAAAGAACCAATTTTCTAATGGACTGGGAATACTAAAGCACATAGGATGCCTGATGATCATTTCAGAAACACATCTCAAGAAACAGAGTAATTAGCTTTTTACCTTTTGATTCAGAGATGAGGGGAAGCATCTTCATGCTCATGAAAAACACTCCCCCCCCAAAGAAGCAACATGGCTTTCAGTTGGTTTTTTGGTTAAGACAAGTTCTGAAGAAACAGAGTTGTTTATCATCAAACACTGCCTTCTGTGCCATTTACAATGTTGTAGAGAAAAGCAGAAAGAAACATGTCTTATTTAAGACTTTTTTCCCCCCCTACAGACATCATTGATAACTCCAAGCTCATCACAGAGGAATGTCGGAAAAAGGTAATCACAAAGCGTATCAGCTGTTGGTTCCTGCTATAGACAACTGCTTTTATTCCTGTCTCTCCTATGTGTTTACCTGCACAGCAGCGTAAGACAAGGATACTCTCAAATCCTTGCTGCTCTGAGAGCATCCTCACTGACTGCAAGGGGCTCAGACTTTCATCTGTCACTAACAGAACAGGAATGCTCGTGTTCTTCATAGTAACATATAATTTAACAGTATTCATTTATTCTTCTTTGCTATATTCACAAGTAAATTCTTTCTGTCTGCAAAAGGTATTTGGGATTCCTTATACCTAAGAAAAGGAACCAGACAGAAGAAAGTTATTTTGATTAGCTAGGTCAAACATTATAAAAATACATTCCACTTTGTTTTCTCCTTTCAGTTACTACAGCTGAAAGAAACGTACTATGCTATTGAAATTGATCCTGCTCTTACTATTGAGGAAAAATATCCGTTTATGGTGGAATGGTAAGAGGCATCTCCCGTCTTAAGAGTGTACCAATATTAGATTTAATACTAAGTCTCTAAAAGCACATGAATAGCTGTGATTAGCTTTTCCTAATGCTTTGACTGATTTAATCTCCAAGTGCTGTGTCACAACTGCTTTTGCTGTGCTGTTAACCTGGATGAGCAAGAATTAGATAGAATGCTTTTGGTGATGAGATTTAATGGTATTTCTTTAAGTCAAGCTTTCTATTTGTACTGTAGGTACAATAAATCCCACGCACTACTCGTTGAACAAGGCTTACAGAAGGATAAATTCGCAGAAATTGTGAGGGAATCGGATGTTATGCTCAAGTAAGTTTCTTTAGATTTGAACATGACTGGTTTGAAGTGTTTTTGCTTAAAAAAAAAAACACAAAATGGAACGTGACACTACTCTCAGAATGCAGCAAGTTCTTCATGTCTCTTTTATGGATTATCATCACAGCCTGTGATGATCACACTGGATAAACTGGAAATCTGAAAGTCCAGGGGTTTAGCTGCCTTAAAAGCTGTATTTTGAGGGCCATCTCTACAAACTTTGTTTCTGCAGATTTTCACCCTCTTAAAAATGCACTAGTGGCGCCCTTTTTTTAAAAAAAAAAAGAGGGGATGTAGAGTTCAACTTAAAAAAAAACATTCCTTGTGATAGTTTTATCTGAGATAAAATATAGTAACTTGAGGACTCTGCATTTTATTATGATATTAATTATTGTTCTTCCCCTACAGCCAAAGGCTACTTTAAAAGCCAGCAAAATCCTTGCTTTATTAAATGCCTCCCATTCATTTTAAAGTTCTCCAAATAATAATCTGTAAATTTCAAAATACTAAACCTGGTTGTAAAACTTAATCTGTGGAAGTGTTTATCATACTGGGTAAGTTCTTATCTTTCCATGAACAGCCATTCACAATCTGGCTTATTGAAAGCTTGAGTCCATTTGGGTCAAACCTTCCCTCACTTGGCTAAGGTTCCAACAAGGGCTTTATGGCAGAAGAAGAAAAAAAACACCTCTAAAATTCTACCCATCGATGCCTGTGTGACACAAGTGCACCTCATTTGCTGAGGTGGTACTTAGATACTGGAATACTGTATATTAGTTTTGATTTGGGAATTGAAAATTTAAAAAGTTTTTTAAAAAGAGCAATAACGATATTTTCAGGAATTAAAAACAAAAAGGGTACTTTGTTTTGTTGGAAGAACCTATAGGAAGTCAAATCTTTACAGTGGGAAGATTGAAAGGAGCGTCTGAAAGTATCTATCTGCTATTTTGAGAAGGGGAAAGTGTTTTATAATTTCAAGTCTTTAAAACACAACTGGATGTTAAAACCACATGTTTTTGTTAGGCCTGAAAAGGGGAGGCAAAGTAAATACAGAAAAAGGACAAAGGAAATTTGTTTCCTACTCCCAAGAGGATAAGTTAGTCTTCCAAAACCTCTTTTTTTTCCATTTTTCTATTTGAGATTTGACTTATATTTCCATCCTGTGTTGCAGAGAAGGATACGAGAACTTCTTTGATAAGCTCAATGAGCACAATATCCCTGTGTTCATCTTCTCTGCTGGGATTGGAGACATCCTCGAGGAAGTTATCCATCAGGCTGGGGTCTACCATTCTAATGTCAAAGTTGTTTCCAATTTCATGGATTTTGATGAAAATGTAAGTATGAAATACACTCTTTTCAAAAATAATAATGGTAGAAGGATTTAGTAGCTATTTAGATGTGCTACAGACAAACTCTAACGCCACAGACGTAGCCAGCTGGCCAGCCATTTGGAAGATCAGCCCTGCCTGGTCAGAAAGCAAGCAGAAGGGAACAGCTCAAAAGCAGAGTGCAACCAAAATGCCCTTGGTTTCCTTTAGCAGCAAGGGCCTGAGGAGCCAGCCCAGGACCGAGCTGTTCCTCCACACGAGGACAATCTGCCTCTGCTGGGGCCTGGCAGGGCTGCCACGGGCATCCGGCCACGTAACAGTAATTCACGTTGCTCCTGATTAAAGGATAAGTGGTTCAACATTGCTCCTGGAGCGGTGTCTTCTATTTCTTTCTAGTCTCTGTCCGTTTCTGTAATTCCAGAAATAACTGAAGTGTTTTTAATAGGGAATATTAAAAGGATTTAAAGGAGAATTGATTCATGTTTACAACAAACATGATGGTGCCTTGAAGAACACAGAGTACTTCAAGCAGCTGAAAGACAACAGTAACATCATCCTGCTGGGGGATTCCCAGGGGGACTTGAGCATGGCAGATGGAGTAGCAAACGTCGAACACATTCTTAAGATTGGCTATCTCAACGATAAAGTAAGTCACCTTGTAACCCTGTCAAATTTGAGTGAAATATTGTGAATTAGCAGTAGGTTCATTATAGAAAGCACCAAATATCAAACCAGGTACCAGCATGCAAGAGAGATCTCAAACATTTTTGAGATCTTAAACGTTTTGCATGCATTCCTTGCCTCTTGAGGTTTTTTTCTGACCTGTAAGTTATGAAAACACAAATGTAATTTGCCTTGCTTGTTGTACTGAAATTCTTCTGGGGGAGGAGGGAAAAGAAAAAAAAAAAAAAAAACATTTTGGGGGAGGAATTAAAATTCAGAGACTGAAGAAATTAATTATCTGAAATTCCTTTTTCTCTGTCCCCTCCCCCTTTCAATACCGGATCAGGAATTAAGCAAAACCGGGTCTGCTGTCTTGGCAGAGACAGAATTGAGTGTTTGGTAAATTACAGTGCATCCAGTTGCATTCAAGAGAAAACTCTTCTCCACTTTCTGCTTTTTCCTTTTTTATTTTTTTCTGTCTTCCTTTCAGGAACCCGAAAACATAGTTTCCCTTTCACTATCCTTATACGTGAAATCATGGAGTAAACTTTAGGTATTATTCCTTGGAATGTGCACAGAGTTCATGTTAAGCTTCCCTCCCCTCTGTCACCCTGTGGAATTCACTCACAGGAGTGATGGATACTCGCATGGCTCATTCCCTGATTTTGATGGGAAGATGGGGCAATATTTTATTGAAGAAAAATCTGTTAATATTGTAAATCTAAGTGAGTCTCTCTCTATCCTTTCTGCAATCAGGTAGAGGAGCTTTTGGAAAAATATATGGACTCTTATGATATTGTCTTGGTGAAAGATGAATCTTTGGAAGTGGCCAACTCCATCCTACAGAAAATCCTGTAAAGTGCAGTCTCGAGTCACTCCATTCCTTCCAGGAGGCAACTGGACAGAAGAGCACACTTGTGCCATCGTAGTTGTGTTTATTACTCATTTACAGAACTGTTTTATTTAATTTAAAAACTTTTACCATCATTTTGGGTATTTTGAAGTATACACGCTACCAGTTGTCAACTAGAAGCTCCTTTTACTGTCGTTACGCTGTTCTTTGTCTCACACTCCTATTGTAATAGCTAGATTTAAATTGGATTTATAGATGTGATAAACTCTGCTGCTGATGGAGCACTACGGTTCACTTTCATTTAAATCAAGCCTTCAGGGGCGCATTTTAGAAGATGTGGCCATTCTGCAAAACAGAAGGCAGAAACATTCTGTGGATAAGCAACGCACACAGGTTGGCCTTGCCTTCTTACATGACTGAGGAACCTTTTGGTGAAGGCACTTCTCTCTCAGCTGCACTTTGAAGGCTCTTATTAATATGCTACAAATGTTCACGAAACTTTTTCATGTTTTTCTTCAGTAAAAATGCTTTATTCACCTGATTCAGGCAGTGTTTGCTATCAGTAGATTTTCTGAGAAGTTTGATCATTACAAAATATTCTGTATCCCTACTGTGTGCTTATCCTTTGTGGAACCTGGGAGCGGGGAGGGTAGGAAGGAAAGTCCTGCTCTTTTATGTCAGTGTGTCCGAATTAAAGCAAGCTTCTCCCCCTCGTAAAGCAGTTTCTCAGGTACTAGCATGCCCAGCCACGGCTCCATCCCCAGCACTCGTGCGCTCCCATCCTGCTGTTCCAAGGCCAAGCGGGACGGGAAGCCACCGCCGGTGCGGGCGCAACCTCCCTGAGGCAGCCTCGGGATTTCAGGAGTCTGGCGGGGGGTTCGGCTTCTTGTTGCTGTTTGTTTTTTACCCAAGAGATTACGCAGGATCTTTTGCAACAGCTCTCAAACAAAGTTCAAAAGGCAAAGGGCTCCCGAAACCCTCCCAGCGTCTAGCCGCGCTGCTGAGTCGTGACGCAGGGGGCTCGTTACGAGCCCTTGCCCCAGAGCCCGCGCTGAGTTTTCCCAGGCCGCTGCCTCTGGAACCCAGAGAGGAGGACGTAGCTCACGCGAAAGGCGACGACGGGCGCAGCTCCCGGCACCGGCCGTGTCGGCACCGCTGTCTCCGCGGAGCCGAGCCCAGCCGGCAGGACCATCCATGAGGCGTTTCTGAGGGGCAGGGCTCTCCCGCAGGCTCCCGTCCCGCTCCCTTCAGCGACCTGCAGCACCTCCTCCTGCTCTGCCCCGGAGCCCGACCTGTGTGAGCCCCACGGCGAGCCGCAGCCACCGCCGTCCTGCCCCGCTCGCCGCCCGCGTGGCGGCTACGGCCGCGCTTCACCAAAGGAACCTGCCTCCTGCGCCAAGGGCGTTCGCGTGCCAAAACGTCTGCTTCTTGACACACCACGTGCTCAGCTTGCTAGGAAGGAAAGCAGTCGCTTCCTCGATAAATCTGAATCGGGAAGCGTCTTTAAAGTGATCCTACATGTAACTGGGCAGATTACCCATTTCCTTCCGTCATCAGACAAGCCAGTAGCGCAGAGAAAAAGCAAAACCTATTTACAGGTATCCTCCATTTTTCCAAAACAAAAACAAACAAACAAGATGCTGTCTATTTTTGGTCAAAATCCCACCTTTTTTACTCAGGTTATTTTAGCTAGAAGAACGTAATAGGGTCAATCGCCTCTCCAAAACCATAAACTGCAGACCAGTTACCTCAACCCAAACTGACATGGCGGTCTAACCTTGTAACCTAAAACTGCCATCTGTGTTATTCACTCACTTTTAGGAAAGAATTATTATTGTGCCACAAGAATTCTTATTATACTTGTAGTACCTTTCAGTCGTCATCAGCTTGGAAAGGAAAGTATCACTCGCATTTCCCCAAACCTTTAAATAACCAAAAGTGTATTTCTGACCTCTAAAGCAACAAGAGGAAGCAGAGCTATGTGAATTAGTTACTTAGTTTCTCCTCTACTCACAATATCTGTTCTCTGTGGAGCACATGTCCCTGGCAAATTATTTGAGACCTTTATCTAGCTACAAACATTTCCTCCTGTGGAGGGATGTCGCAGCCTCCTCAGATGTCCCCTTAGTGCCCAAGGATGCCAAACTGAGAGGTGCCTGCAACAAAGACCAGCTCAAGTTGCCCTTTTCAGGCTTAAGGGAAGGACTGAATTAGTAATTGCTCTCACACAAAGCTAGCACCTCAGTTCAAGAGCTCAAAGAAAAGAAGAGGTGGGGCAAACTCATTTTTGACTTTCAAACTTTTAAAACATGAACAGTTGTATGGTAAATTAGGGTTCAAAAATCATGCAGAAAAAAAAGTTGATAAATACCTGGTGTTTATGAGCAGAGGGCTCTTCCACAAGGCACCTCTGCCTCAGGCCTGCAGCTTCCCTCGTCGGGCACTGCCTTATGGGGAGCAGCTGCCAGTGCCCCAGCCCCACACCCGGCTGCAGCTGCTGATTCCTGCAGCCTTCCCCAGGGGCAGAGCCTCTCCTGAGCTAAGGAAAAGCACTTGATTTCATCCAATTACTGGTGATACGGAAACGCTGGTGCTGCCCTTCTGAGTAGGGAAGTATCTCAGTTAAGCAGGTACAGAAGCCCCCAGATTAATCTAATTTAAAAATCAGAAATGGGTGTTTCCTCTTCTGAGGAGCGTGGGCAGCACTGGGATTTATCCCGGCCTGCGCAGGGCCCCCACAGCCTGTTGGCTGCCATGGGATGCAGCCCTGTCCCTGCCGGCCGCTTCCTCACGCCGCGGTGACAGATGCAGCGGCCCCATGGCGCTCCTGCCGACCCAGGCGCTGTCGCTGCTCGAGGAGCTGCTCGGCTCTCTGCCAGCCGCCGCCGGAGCCCTGGGGCTGTTTGTGGCCCTGGGCACCGCAGCAAAGATCTTTAGGTGAGTCCTGTTCATCAGCCGAGCGACTCGGAGGCCCTGGCCTGGAGAAACGTCCCGTTCCCAACAGCCACAAGAGCAGAGGGACAATTCTAAGGGTAAAGAATGATTTATATTCACCTCTGTGAACTACAGAAACAAAGCCTTTTATTACGGCTTGTTATTTTCAGGCACTTTGAGTCAAATAATTTTAGTTTGCAATATTCTTCCTAAGGGCTGAAGCAGGAGGGACATCCTCAGGACCGTGTGTGTACAAGAGGACTGCTGCGTGAAGGGTGCTTTATCCTTCCTCCCCACACAGCAAAACACCCAGGAAAAAACAGCAAGCACTGGCAGGAGTAGTTGATCAACATTTTATGTAACAAAAAGATCAGTTATCCAACATCTACTGGTATCAAACCCCCCCAAATTTTCACTTTTCGTTTTCTATAACAACTGTATTAAAATTCAATACAAAAATGTTCTCACCCACTTGAAATGGCAGTTTGCAGGAAGAGCACCTCGGGGAGCTCACAACCACGTGTACAGATGGAGGAAAGCAAGAAGCTAGACACAAAGCACATCCTGGAAGCCCCGCTCCCTCCCTGCTTGGCTCTGTCAGCGTTGCGCTACGCAGAGCCGTGCTCTTGACTACGCTGCGAGGGATCACAGGGCTTTCTGGAGAGCCGTGTCTGTTTAGGGTATGTCGTGTTAGGCAGTCTGCTACACTTCCACATCCACGGGGGCTGCATCCGCGTCCACAGCACCCCCAGGGCTCCCTCCGTGTTGGAGGATCCACCAGGATGTTTGCGGGCACGAACAGACGGCTTCACTCCTTGCTTTTATCACTGTCTTTTTGTTTGCTCGCCGTGCCAGGCTGCTCCGCTGCATAAGATCGAAGTACTTACCCCCGGTCTAACAATTCCCAAAAGAGGAAGCAGAAGCCTGAAGTAAAATCAATTTTGTCCAGTACTTATGGCAGGATTTGGACCACATGATACTAATATTTGGAGTCTAAAAACTCTATAAATAAGACTGCAACTAGAAAGGTTGGGGAATCACTGCTCTGAACACTGCTTTAACATGCCAGCGAGAAGATTCAAAGGTACTAATTAAATGTGGTGCGGATGGTAGCAAGTTTTATTCTGTAAGGCAAAAAAACCCAGCCCACACACAATTCTAGATCTATTTCATTTAAGTTCACAGCTTATGAAAAACTTCCAATGGCCTCGCTACCATCTGCATGTTCTGCAACTTGCAAATCAGAGTTCCTGCTGGCAAATATCATGGAAGTTGGTTAAGTTACTGGGAAGAGTGTTCCTGCCTCCCAAAAGGAACTGGGGTCCCCCTCTGGCAATTTTTATAGACTATTTTCATGGGATATATTTTCTGATTCATTCTCCTGCAGAAATATTTTTAAATACAAAAGGCTTTTCATAAACTCTTCTAAGAGCACCCTGTAAGTTTACCCACTGCCACCCATCCACGTGACTGTATCGCTCAATGCTGACCACGGATCTCCAATATAAAAATAAACCACATGATTCACAAGCCCCGCTAGCAGCAGACCCCATCAGTTTATAAATCCCATCTTGAGGCACTTAACACTGTGTTTAGATTTGGTTTTTTTTTTTTTTGAGGTTTGGGGGTTTTTTTGGTAACATTCCTACCTAAGAATCCCAAGTGAAAATCTCTTCCCCTTTGGCGCCCGCCGGCACACGCAGGACGAGCGCCCCGGCCGGCCGGCGCTCGCCTTGCGCAGACGCTCGCTCAAACCCGCCCCGGGGCACACGCAAGCGACGGCCGCGCCGCTCCGCAGCCTCCCGCCTCTTAGCTTTACAGCTCGTCGTGCTCCTCTTTGGCCTCTTGGTCTTTCAGCTTGAATTCTTCGGCTGTGACTTTTCCGTTCCCATCGCGGTCCTGATTGCTGAACATGTTCCTGACAATCTTCTCAAAATCGAAACCCGGAGCCAGTTTCCCTTTGCCGGAATCGACCTGGGCTTGAATGTACTCTGAAAACTGGGTGGAGGGAAAGAAAAACAGCTCACAGTGAAACAGGTACTGAAACTGAGCAGACATTTACAATCAAGAATTTATTTGCTGTTGACTATTTAGCTTTCTACTGCTTACTATTAAATGCACATAAAAATGCCCTGTTACTGTCCTAAGAAGCTTATGACCTAAACTGGTCTAAATAGCACAGACACATGAGGTTAAGTCACACTCTCTGGAGCTCAACATTTATTGCAGTGGGTTTTATTCACAAGATGAGTTATTTTTCCTTAATTTAGGAGGAAGATGGGTTGAACAAAAGGAGTGACTGGGGAACAGACCCATGGGGACAGCATGGTTTAGTTCTGTAAGCTGATGCAAGAAGCTCACCCTATAAAGCAGACACTCACCTACACCTTGCAAGGAACACAAAAGAAAAAGAAGGAAATTATGACAGTAAAAGGATACCAAGAGATTTGTTAAAAGCAGTTTCAGGCCTTCCACTCAATTCCCATGGGCTTTAGCTGGCGGTGGGAGAAGGGAGAAAGAGGGAGGAAAGGGTTACAGGCAGGATTTCCTGAAAAAAATGCCTCTCCTGATGCAAGTGGTGAAAACATGTGACAGTCCTGCAGGCTGGCTTGCCAAAGGGGAAAAAAAAAGCAAAAAGCAAAAACTCCCAAATCAATTGAGGTTTTCCAGTTAATGTAGTCTCTGGTGCTACCTGTCAAATAAGCTTCAGCAATGAGGGTCGTCTTTGCCAATGTTTCGTTTATACATTTCAGACCAAGCTCATCCTCTCACACGTCCTTTGCTGCTCCTTCCCCTCCTGCTGAGTGACCGCAGGGACGTGAGTTTCAGTCCCATCCCACCTCATTCGTGCTCTGGACTGGAGAAACCTCCCATCTTCTCTGCAAGGGCAGGGGTGGAGGTAAATGCAGAGATGCAGAAAGAAGGAAAACGAGGAGGTGCGAGACGGTGACAAGGACACTAAATTAAGCAGTACGGCCATTCCTATACTTCACTTTTCTTTGTAGCTCCATCTCCAAAACTAAATAATCATATTTTTAACATACTGGTTTCCTGTTAACTTGACAAGCACCATAACCAAAGCTTAAAAAAAATAAAATAGAAGGAGAGAGAGCGAGAGAGACCCCTTTCTTTAAGGCCTTGGGGTGCCTTGGTGGCGGTGCCAGGAGACGCTGCCCAGGATTTCCTGCCCGGGGCTCACCTCGTCCAGAAGAACCTCTCCGTCGTGGTTCTGGTCTATCTCCTCAAAGAGGTTGGGAGAGACCTCGCCGTTCCACACAAACATGTAGCCCTCGGGCAGCCCGGACACCAGCTCCAGCAGCTCGATGTCGAAAACCAAGACGGCACTTCCAGGCACTTCTCCTTCTGCCACGACAAACAGCAGGACAGGGATTTACCCCCTCTTACCTGATGCCGTGCTGATCACTCTCCCACTGATCCTACCTTTCATCTCTGGCATTGACCTTTTCCACTGCCCACTATGCTTTCCCCCCAGAATTCCACATCTCCTCGCGTTCCAGCCGGTGATCCCAAGCCCACCAAGCCTTCCTTTCCCTTGGGCACGGGCACGGCCAGGGACAGCGGGGCGGGTGCAGGTCGAGGCCGTACTTGGACGCAAGCTACGTGCCCCAGAGCCTGCGTGCGCACCCGGGTCGTGTGCGCGGAATGACCATGGCCACGGGGCAAAAGCAAAGCCAGGGACAAACGCAGCACGACCGGCACGTCAGGCCCTTCGCTTGGCTTCACCAAAGGCACTTCTGCACACACGTGTTCTAACTTGAAACCACTTAGGTATATTCCCTGGAATAGGGATTATTTCCACTATCAGGTTCTAAACAAGTTCCGTTACAATTGTTCCGGTAAGCACTTAATATGAAGGCACATTCTATAATAATTCTGCAGACTTTTTTAAAAGTATGCATAGACTAGAAGTTGTGAGAAAGAAGTGATTTTCCTTTCTCTCTCTGCTGCATAATTTAATTTATTCTTACAAAAATAAAATAGACATCACCTATAAATTCTGTGCAATAGCAAATAATTGCAGTCTCTTCAGGACTATACCAAATGTATGTAGGAATATACCAAAATATGGATAACCACACACTGTTTGAGACCATGGATTGCTCTAATGCCACCTGAATGATGCCAAACATCCCAGAGGGATGTCAGTGTCTTTTTAACATAGCAGCTGTTCTTTTAATTTACAATAAAAGCTTGAATTAATTCTAATTCCATGTAATTATGTGATGTTATGTAACAGCATAAAATGTTGCATATTTATGACACTCATGATTTTTCATTAATAGCTTTTATGAAAGGCGGGTACAAGCAAAAATGCTTATTTACCTCTTCTTACAAGTTAACTTTCTGTTAAGCTTGATGCCTGATGCCTACAAAGTGCCTTTATGAACTGCAAACTGTTCTTGAGGTCTTCAAAGAACAGACCAACTTGTGCAACCATTTCCATCTCAACCAGAGCTGGTGGATCTCGGTGAGCTCCTCACAGACTCCTTTCCTTCCAGTCCTTTAACTCAGAAGGCCAGGAGCAACCCCACATAGTGGGAACTTGTCATTTCTGTTTGTCTTTTTAATTATTGCTGTCCCTATCACTAAAAATGGACAGCCTCAATGCTGCCAAATAGGGATTCCCAAACCTCCTTAAATGTGTTACTGTTGGCATCTCAACAGCACTGAGGTAGTTGCGCACCTTGCGCTCAGCTCGGGTGTTTTTTGAGCTCCCCTGTATTTTCTAACGCGTTAGTGCTGGAAGGTGAGTGCCCCTTGGTGCTGTTTGCTGCACAGCACGTTGCCACCTCACGCCGTGTCGGGGCCAAGGGTGTTTTGCTCCCTCTGCAGCGCCTGGAGCTCCCGCTCCGACACCGGGCAGGGGAGCGCTCCCCTTCGGGCTGCCACAACCTCAGCGCTGGCTCCGAGTAACAGTAACCACTTACAGTGCAACAAAACCACTATGTTCCTTCACCTGGGGAGCCTAAGACGATGAAATGAAGAAGCTCCCCAGGTTTTTTCACGTACCTTCATCCAGGCATTTAAGTGAGGCAGCTATTGCTATTATCATTACCTCGGTGATGTGTCTACTACTGCGGCTACCTTACGTGCCCGGGCACAGCAGGAACCGCGTGGGGCGCCCCGCGCATCTCCGCGGCCCCGGGGGCAGCTCCGCACTCACCAACACCCTCCTCTCCGTAGCCGAGGTGGGGCGGGATGACCACTCTGCGCCGCTCGCCCACACACATGTCCTGGAGGCCCATGTCCATCCCCACCACCACCTGCCCCGAGCCCAGCACGATGTTGTAGGTCTTGCCAAGGCTAAGTCTGAGGAGGGTGAGAAAATAGAATTAAAAAAAAAAGTGGCATATAACAGGATTTCTCTGGTTCAAAATTACCACAGGAACAGCAGCTTTTAACTAGTGTCCTGCCACTGTGAAAAATTAACTTCCTGCCCAGTGCTCTGTTCTTCCAAGCAGTTACCTGGAGCTGTTCTCAAGGTAGCAGGTTACAGACAACACCAAACAGAGGGGTCCCTGCTGTCAACCAGGACTGGCCAAATCCCCCAGTATTAAAATTAAAGGTGTCCTGAATTAAATCTAATTAATATATAATCAATCCTGACATTAAAATCTCCAAGCATATTGTCTTTAAACAAGGGCTTCTTGCTTTGCAAATATTTTTAACTAACAAAGTTGTTTTTTTACTCTGATCTAAAAAATTCCAGATGCACATTTGCTCCCCTTAACCAAATAATTCCCCACAATGTACTAGTCACTTATACACTCGTCACTCAGCCACAGTAGCTTTGAAGTCTAAGAATGCTACAGCTGTTCAACAATATTATACTGTAAATTACACCCTGCTGCTGGTATCTTGCTTCTAAAATAAGATATTAACAGAAATTAGCGGAAAATCCCTTGGTACTCATTACTTGGAATGATGCTTTGTCAGTCTGCTTTCGTTAGTTATTTGACTTGGTTGCACCATTGCAGGAGATTCCTGCACCGTAGAATATTATTTGGAAGGAAAACAATTCGGTGGATAGGAAGCAGCCTTAAAATCAGGCGCACAAGGTTCACAAACCCCACAAACTGCTCTGAGTAAGTGACAAGCTCAACATCCCTGGGTTCCTGACGTAAGACGAGATTTGAGCATTCCTGTCATATAAAAGGTGTTGTAAAGCTGAACACATTCCCATCGTGTGCTTCAATGTAAGCTGGATTTGCAGCCCTGCAAGCTACTGTATGCACTGTGAAAACTAGAACCTGCTTGATATATTAATTACAGTCTGTATAAAAATAGCTTTTTCCAACTCCCCATCCCAAAATAAAATACAACATTATTTGGATGACAACTGCTATCCACAAGATGAAGGCAGAAACAAGAAGCCAGCAGAAGTATCCATCCTTGCAGCTGCTGTAAGCAGCGCTGTGGGCTCAGTGCAGGTCAGCACAAGTAGCTTTTGTATCAGAAAGCAAGCACGACCCACCAGGACGGAGCAAAGCTGCTAGGCAAAGACTCCCAGCTGCTCTTGGAGTGAGGAGAGGGAAGGAACAGCAACAACCTCTGCTTTCCTCATGAACCCAGCGGCAGCAGGAGGAGGAAAGGGCAGCGTCACAGTCCCAGCCACCAGCTGCCCGCCTCGTGGTTTCTCTGGGCTGATCTTTACTGCGGCCCCCCCATACATGAAAACTGGGACCTGTGTGTGGCAGAGACCCAGTGGTGACTATTTCCTGCACAGCCACGTTCACAGCCTGTGTCTTCACCCTGTCTGCCCCTCGTGTTCCTTCCTAACATACTGCAGTATCCTCTCTGCTCTCAGTTCTCTCTTTAGGCCATGACAGATTACCTATTTTCCTTCTCCTATATGTCCTGGGCAAGGAGATGTGACAGACATATTCCAACATAAATAGCCAATTTTTGACACAAAAATGCCTTCTTCCCCTCTAGGGTGTTTTGCAGGTTGTTTGTTCTGCTTTCACATGTACAAGGGACATTTTCTTTAGCAGGGCATTTACTTACGTCGAGTCCAGCAAGGTGCCGTCCAGGAGCGACGCGTTGTAGTGATACTTGAGGTAATCCCCCTTCTTGCTCAGCACGCTGCAGTTGGAAGGTTTGTAGGTAACGGTTATGCCGACAGAATCCGAAGGGTTGTGGAAGTCAACTACGTAGATGTCAAAGATCAGCACTGCAGAGCCTGGGATCTTTCCTAAATGGGAGGAAAGAGCACCCAAGCAGGTTTGCAATGGCCACGCACTGCACCCTGTATAGGAACAGACATTCCCCCTACGTGTGATAGCGACTGATCCGCTCTCATCTCCCACAGCAGAAGGAGGGCAGCTCCTCTAGGTGCAGCATGGGTGCCAGCAGCACCCAGTGCTCGAGAGAACTCCGGGCAAAAGCCGTACGTATGCACTTGGATCTACTGTGAAGGAAACGTTTCCATCATTCCGAATTTAAAAATCACGCAGAAATGAGGCAATGATATTTCCTGTGATCATCCTGATTGACTGATTTCTGTTTCATGTCTGTTTCATGTTCTGTGCCAACTCATTGCTGATGGGCCAAATTCCCCTAGGATTTCTCATGCTTCAAGGGATGACATTGTGCCTTGAAGGTTTTATTTCTTGAAAATATCCCAGGAGCAAGCAACTCCTCTCCCCCCTTCCCAGGATAATGTGAAATTACATTGTCAGCAAGAACAGACACATCCAGATCCAACAATCAGTTTTACTGGTAGAAAAAATAATTCCCAAATTACCATAGTAGAATTTGAATAGAATTCACTGAAAGAATCTTCTCTTAGAAGGCGTCAGATTTCCCACATAACATCTCTGGAGGTAACTTTGAAACTCCAGCCATGAATTTGTGGTTGGTTACAAGGATTAATGTATTTGACCTCTCACAATCCTCTCAAGCACCAGGGAGCTTTCCTTTCCCCGAGGAGTTTTAGTGGTAGGTTGTACATACACCCTGCTTTGCTGCTACACAGATTCACTGCTACAGAGGTGACATAGGAGCCCACAAATTCTGTGGCTGTGAAAGGAACGGGAAAGAAAACTTAACACCAGGAATTCCTTTCGGTACAGAGCTCGTGAAGGGATGCGGGAAGGAAGATCTCGCCCTGCAGAGCTCCTGACAGCCAGATACAGTCTGCACGAAACACGAGTCGAATGGCTGCAGGTCACCAGTTACACGAGAGGTCGCCCTGCATTCTTACTGTGCTGCCCATTAAGCTAATCAAGTTAATTTTACAAATTCAATCCTACCAGTTGCACAACTACTAAATAACAGAGTAATTGATAAGCCTTTCAAATGTGGGAAAAAAAAGGTGGAATGAATATTTTAAAGCATATCTACCTACAACTGTCCTGAGGAGCAAAGGAAACACCATTAGTGAGCGAAGACTGCACTAAACAAAAAGCCAGACTCACCTCTTCCTTCTTCCCCATATCCGAGATGGGGAGGGATTGTTATCCGCCTCCTTTCGCCAATGCAGACGCCCAGCAGGCCCTCATCCATGCCAGCGATCACGTAGCCCTTCCCCACGTAGGTGTCATACGTCCGGTTGCGCGCGTAGCTGGGGAGAACGACTGCTTTTAGCCGCGGTCGGCACGCGCCATCACCTCTAACTTCCCCCATCCCAGCGTGGCCTAAGTGCGTGCTCACCAACTACACATGGGGCAGGGGACACCCTTCAGACTATCTCATTTTGCAGCTACCACAACAATGTAGTTTAACTGCCACAGGTATCAGGTGGGAGAAGCAGGTTCACCTCAGATGCCGAGAAATGAGTCATGACAAGAGTATCAACAACATCCTCCCTTCTAGACTATGGCAATCACTTAAGAACACGTCACAGGATCTCCTTCCACACCTCAAGATAAAACGAGTCCACAGCAACAGATGATGTTTGCTGCAAAGCATGCAGCTGTGTTCTGCTTTTCTCAAGGCATGCTACCCAAAAGCTCGAAGAAGGGAGCGCAGTAAGGCTTTAATTCAGCCTTATAAGGTGTCTCTGGGAAAGCATGAGGCCTGGACAGACCCTGATGAAATTGTGAGGTTTGTTCAGCTACCTGCTCTAAGCCCAGGCAGCCACTTCTTAAATGACAATGGAAAATCATTAGCGCTTCCGATTCCAGCCATGAGCCCTGCTTGGGGAGCGCTCCGGTTCCGTCAGGGAAGTTTTCCAGCCCGCTCCAAGGCTCTCCAGAGCTACTGGCAGCTGTTCCACCTCTCTGCACGACCAGCAGACTCAGCAGGGTGTCTTCCCAGGCTTCTCAAACGCTGGCCTGAATTGTAACTTCCATAGGACACCAGGGAATGGCCAACCAGCCAATAACCCCTGTAAAAACTGTCAGCTCTATAGGTGACATACAGGTTGCTGCCTAGAAAGCAATTATTGCTATCTATTGACAGCAGCCCTTACATAAATACCACAGCCACCTTAAAAATCTCTAATTGCTAGATTGCTCTAATCTCTAATTGCACATAACTCAGTTTATGTTTGCAAGCTCCTCCCAATCTTCAGCTTATCATATCCGTAGAAGTGTAAAGCAATTTTGTCTAAGTTTATTTTGTAAAACGTTTCACAGTGGATCATTTCCAACTCTTTTTAGCTACTCGTGCCAGCTTTTCTACCGGAGCAGGAAAAGTAAACTCCTGCTCATTAAACAGAAAAAAAGACCCAAAGTGTCAGGAAGCTACAAGGATATTTATTATTTAGCGTATAATTCTGCACAATGCCTACATACCCAGAAAGCTTTGACTCCCAAGTGACAGTGATCCCTTTTCCTTTATCACTGAAACCCTGGTGCTAAATTCTGCTCTGAAAAACATTATCCTTCAAAATGCAGACAGACCCTCCTCAAATACAGTGGGAAAGACTCTCCTGAGATCAAGGTCTGGTTCCAATAACCTCAAGCTAGCCACTAGCTCATTGCTTCGCAATTCTCTAGATGTTAAATCGGAATCGTATTTATTTTTTTCTCTCTCATTAATAATATGACTATTCCACTCATGAACTCTTTGGCCTAAAGGTCTTCAAGCACATTTCTGCATCTGGTGGATCACAACCCCTAGATGGTGACTTGGGCACTACCCAAAGGCGCCTTGGTCTTGGGCTGGGAGGCCTTTCAGAAGGGAAGGCTCCAACCCTGCTCCCAGATTTCAGAAAGGAAGGAAAACCAACAAATTCTCTTTGGATACATTATAGACAGCCACATAAGTCAGTGGGAAAACGGGCTGGGCAGCAGACGCCGGGCCGGTTACCTGGAATCAAACAAGGTGCCGTCCAGGAGCGTGCCGTTGTAATGGTAGCGCACGAAGTCTCCCGCCTGGCTCCTGCGCTCGCAGCGCTCGGGGACGTGCTGCTGCTCAACAGCAACGCCGTCCTTGGGGTTATGGAGGTCTAGCAGGGCCACGTCAAACACCAGAGAAGCTTGGCCAGGGATCTCCTTCCCTACAAGGTTGTTAGAGCAGAAATCAGTTAGAAAGAGCAGGGGGGTTAGAAGGGACTTACACTTTTTCTAGTGATGAAAAATAACCCGTTTTGCAGTATCAGGCACTTCCCCTACAAATATGAACGAACATAATCTACTAAAATCATCTTCTATTTCGTGTGTGTGAATTTGTCACTTGCATTCAATTATGATGCCAGCGGATCACCAGAAACTGCAGGCTCTTCAGCGACACCCAGCACAGTCACCCTACAGCAGGTCCATCTGTGCTACGTGCTTCAGCCACGGAGGGTTTCCAACGTGCTCGGTGAAGGTACATGACAATAATAACCATACCTGGCACTCCTGCTCCTCCTGCTTGCTAGTAGCAAAGCAGGAGAGCACACGATGGAAGTCGAAAAAGGGTAAATGGAGTCTCTCAGTGAAGAGGGACCTTCCTACAGGTTCACAAATTATATCATAAAACCACCTTGGCAAAATTTTTAAAAACAACAATCTCCACAGACTACAAAAACTCTAATGGTAAATAAAGTCAGGGAATGAGTACGAAAACTTGTACACCACAGACACAGACAATGCTTAAATATTTAGACCAGAAAGGGAATTTAAGCAAGGAGGAGTCCCCAGATCCACCCAGCTGTCCCCTTGCTTACAGCAGGAAGCTCAGCGTATAAGCTGCAGGCTACTAGCACAATTAGTCCATCTGGTAGCTATTACTGGGGAATTTGCTGCCAAAAAATGAAGAAAACTGAAACTACGAATTGATTTTCCTGTTTTTAAAGGTTTTCTGCTCTCTGTAGCAGTCATTGGAAGAAAGAAGCAGTCAACTAACTTCCAATTTCCTGAATATTAAGCACAGAGGAAATTCTCTGAAAGGAAATTAAATCTGACCATATAAAGGTTAAAATTAGAACCAACGATATGTCAACTAAGCAATTTATTGTATGAAAAAAAAAATCTTGCTTTCTGATCAACCACCTCCTGTACATCATACATTTGAACCTCTCTTTTCCATCAGAACATGCCATTTGTCAGTAAGTGGTAACAATGCTGCCCCTAAATTAAAAGGGCACATGGGTTTGAGTTAGAATATAGATTGCTTGGGAAAGAGAAAGAGTAACTTTTACCATCTCCTTCTTCTCCATATGCCAGGAATGGTGGTATTGTGATAATGCGCTTCTCCCCTACGCACATTCCCAGGAGACCCTGGTCCATACCAGGAATCAGCCACCCAATTCCAACATAGGTATCGTAAGTTCGCATCCGATTGTGGCTAGAAATGTAAAATAAAAATAAATATAAAATAAAAATATGTCACAGGAAGGGACAGAACTAATCCTCCAAGGCCACACCACACACAAGAACAGTACAGCTCACAAGTTGCTGCTTGAAATATATTGCTCCTTGATTTACCAAGGCCTTGCTTGGGAGCATTTTCCAGAGCACTTAGCTGGTTTATGAACCTAAATATTGTTTTGAAAACTGGCTTGCAAACATATCTGCAATGGTATTAAAGTATCGTTTTCCTCAGAACATTAACGGAGTAAAATCTCCATGTGAGAGCATTACTAGTTCAATCTCTTTACCAATTGCGTCTGCTCAGTTTACAAACCTTGCATCTAGCTTGAACAGCAGGGCTGCAATTATTACAAAAACTATTAGCTGACTGCAGTAAACAGTAATATGGACACAGGGAACAAGAGAAAAAATCTGGGCTTCTGATGCCTACGCAGAAAGAATGAAACTGTTTTACTGGTTTGAGTCCATGCTGCCTTGCCATAATGCTGAATAAACTACTGACATGGTATAATGCGAGCTTTAGTTGTTGCGAAACCTCTCTGCGTTTCAGGGTAACTAGCCTGATTTGTGATATCAGTGGAAGCGTCAAAAAGAGACTGCTTTAGGTGACATCAGATTAAAATGCACGAGCACAAAGCCCTGCCTGGAGCGCACCTGGAGTCGAAGAGGGTCCCGTCTAAGAAGGTTCCGTTGTAGTGGTAGCGAACGAAGTCCGACACCTGCACGGTGCGCGGACAAGCCTCGGGCTTAAAGTAGGTCTGAATCTGCACTTCATCCTCGGAATTCCACAGGTCTATGAGGAGCACGTCGAAGTGGAGCACAGCGTTCGGCGGGATCACGCCGGCTGCAAAAGCAGAACAACGCGAGCGGTTATGCCAGGAGCAGTTTTGTCTCCTTGCGTTTCACAGGGCACCAGCAAAACCAGAGCCTGCCCACACATTCCCTCACTTGTCCCTTTTGTGTTTTAACCCCCTGTCCCTTGTCACTGCTGCAGTCATACAAGCAGGGAAAGCCTGACCCGCCGCCAGGGACATGCCCTGGGCAGCCGGCTCTCGCGCTGCTGCCCTGGGGACGTTTCGAGCGAGGCTGCCCTGGCTCCGAGCACAGCCCTGAGCCCACCTGCACCAGCGCCACGTGCCTAACGGGCAGGGAGGGACGAGCAAACAGGGGGCTCCAGCTGCCAGGGTGCGCGGGGCCGCGCGTCGCACTCACCGACGCCATCGCTTCCGTAGGCGAGCTGGGGCGGGATCTGCACGAAGCGCCGCTCGTTCACGCACATGCCGACCAGGGCCTTGTCCATGCCGGCAATGAGCTGCCCCTTCCCCACGAACACGTTGAACGTGGAGCCCCTGTCATAGCTGCAGGGGGAAGGGCAGGAAAAAGATTACAAGGGAAGCATTTGCCAACCATTCCGCATCTGTTTTCTCAGAGTTTAGTTTGTTTCTACCTTACTCTGTTAGCATAACTTTATTAAGAGATAGCTGCTAAGAGATGAGGCAAATCTGAATCCAATTTCTCAAATTCCAGTTCCCCCTTCCCATCACCGCTCATGTGGCCTCTCAAATGATTTCTAACGTGTGACACCTGCTGCAGAAACCCCAAGCCCGAAATGACAACTGGTTAATGCTAAACTAATGCATAACTAGTGCTGCAAGCAGTAGTGGAAAATTAATGACAAAAGGGACAGCCTATACACTATGATAAGACATACAGGGATGGATGCTCCCACAGTAGGCTCCCAACCTATTTATACCAGTTGATTAACACATTTATGTAAGTCGTTTAACCAGAAAAATAGGACACAAGATCAACAAGCTTTATGACAGGAGACCTCATGGCTGGAAACTCTCTGTGGGAGAGGAGGAAAGGGGAGAAGGTGCCTTTTTGAGTAACAGTTGCGAGACTTGGCAACTGGCTCCTTGCTTTCTCTTCCGCAGTCACAGCTCTCGTTTCATAGAGATTAGAATCAATAGCAAAAACCGCAGATGTGCTTTAAGCAGCACGTTTGCAGGATCAGGAATTGATACATCCAGCTAAACCCTCCACTGCGATAATGCGTGAACATTTGGTAAGTAAAATGGAATTATGCTTAGATGATAATAAAATATGCCATAGGCCATTGAGATCAGCAGCGTTACCAGGATTTAAAACTAACACTAGCTGTCATAGTCAGAGTTTGACTAGCTTAAATTCATGCCATGACCTCACTTTGTCATATCTAAATTTGTGCTTACTTTTATTTTCTTAAAGCAACATACAAGTATAAGACAGAGGACACTTCAAAAGTTTCTTGCCTATTTTTAAGCTCTCGCTTATTTTTCCCAAGCTCTTTTTACGATTTAAAAGACCCTCTTTTTTTTCAGATAAAAGGGAGCACTGAAAAAGAGATAAGGGCGCGTGTGTCTTTGCATGCTAAAATATGCTGGAAAGCAGCCAGGAGCCAGATATCGCTAGGGAAATGCTGTCAAACTTTCCTTCGAAGACTGAACACATCCCTGCCACCATGGTCCGGCCCTCCCAACAGGCCCAAGCCTCAAATCCCTCAACTATTTGGGGAAATGATCTCTCTGTTTATACCACGATTTTTCTTCTGGCATTTTTTTTTTCTTAAAACAGATATCCCTCTGTACAGAGCGTTCATTGCTGTGGCACGAACATTCCTATTCCCAGAGAAGGAGGGAAAATATTTAAACAGGCTCCTGACAAATTCTGCTATGCATGTAAATACAGAATTAAGAAGTTAAAATTAATAACATAAAAGATTCTGAGAAAAAAGAAGAAAAAAAAAAAACAAGAAAAGTGCCAAGTTTTACTCATTACAACAGAATATGATCATGTCTTGGTCAGATTTAGAATAAAAAGGATTCAGTCCTTTGTACCTAAAATGAATCTACAATTTAGAAAACTCTGACCCTAAGTGAAGAACTGAACAAAGCAGGACACAGACCACGTGGCTTTGCATGACTGACTGACTTGGCAGATTCCTTAAAACTAAGCAGAATTAGTTTCCATTAATGGATATTACCAACGTCACAGCCAATGCACATGCAACTGAATGCAGGGTTTACAACCTTCATCATTTTAGGACCAAGGGAATAAAGCCTCTAACACTGAAAGAAAAAAAGCTAAAGAACATTTTGGGCAGCTGAGTGAGAAATGGAATTAAACTGCCCTTCGTTCACCACCTGAAATTCTAGACCAATTTCATGGTAGAATTTGGCTAAATTGATGCTTTACCAGCAAACACTTTCATCAACTTAAAAACTGAATAGCCTTTATGAGCAGTAAAATAATGGGCTTTTTAGTATTTTAGGTATAAACTGGTTATCTTAAACTCGTATGCAGAAGCACGACAGGTTTTAAGAGAGATATTCCAAAATATTCCTACAATTCACCGATGGATCCCAGTTACAGCGGACTGCCGCCAGCTGGATGCTGTGGTGGTGTCTAGGGGACCCGAGGAGCTAAATGCCGCGTGGTTCCGCGCCGCCCGCTCCAGCACCAAATAATCCGCAGGCCGCGCGCAAGGACCGGGCGCTGGGAGCCGAGCTGGGCCGGCACTTCTGAACGCCGGCGCCGGGCCCGCTCCCAAGGGCTCTTCCAGGTGTCCTGCCTCGCTGCCGGGGCTGCTCCGCACGGCGACGAGGCCCCGCACGTAGCGGGATAAATGAGAACCACATTTCTGAACACATGGCTGGTCTGCACGGTTGCGCATGTTTTTAAAGTGAGCACTGAGGATAAAGCCCCGGTGCATCCTCCAATCCACGACTAAGTCATTTTCCAGGACTCCCAGTTGCCAACAAATTTGCTGTTTTTGCACATTGTCTCGCTGCAAACTGCACCAGGCAAGGCCAGGCCAGCAAAGCTGCCGGCCACAGGCAGCCACCTCCTGCTGAGGTGGCACCCCAGGCAGGAGGGCTGAGTTTCCTCTGAAGGACAGTTACTTCCCCAAGGCTGTGGATTTTATTTGAAGCCACAATGGAGATTACCAGGATTACTGGGAATACATTTTGGGTTATTTTTTTCTTTCTGAGTAATACTTTGATCTGTGGCAATGAATGAATAAAAAAGGAAAAACAGTAAGCAGTGAGATGGGAGCATCGGCATCCGTGGCACACTCCTGACCCACTGCTCAGGTTTTCCGATGCCAAAGAAGCACCGGGATGGGTCACATTTACTCGGGAGTAACTTACACAAGGCTTCCTGAGCAAGCACACCTTGGCAATTCCTGCCTTCCTGACACAGAGGACCCACGTTTTGCTGTGCGCGCGCTCCAGTTAAGCCTCGGGGATGCACAGAAGTGCCCCAAAGGAAAGCGCTCCGCACTGCCAGCCCCCGCGGTGACCGTCCTGGCGGTCTCTCCAGCCGGGCACGGGGAGCCGGGGCCCCTCGGAGGCGCATGGGCTGCCTGCAGCCTCCCGCGCTGCCGCCCCAGGCCGAGCACCACGACAGGGGCTGCTCCCAGCACCCCCGGCCCTTGGGGCTCCACAGGCCCCGTCCCTCCTGCCTGCACTCAAAGGGGCCCATGGACCCCAGGCGGAAAGGGCAGAGGGGCCAGGACCCAACCTCTGCCGCGGCCTTCACCCCGTGCCACTGCGCGGGCACCGCTGCTGGCTGCCACCCACCCTCCCCAATGCCTCCTCGTGGCACCACCTCTCCATCCCCTTGTCTTCCCAAAGAGGGTCCTCACACAAACCAAACCCCGGGGGAGGGAAAGTGGGATTGCAGACTGCAACCCGAGGGGATGTGAACTCAAGCCCTAAGGGGGATGCACACTGGGATGAGAGGAAGCGATCTGGAGACGGGAAGGGGATGCAATCCAGCCAGAGGCAGGATGCACATCACGGCCTGAGGGATGCAATCAGGACAGGGGCACAATGCACACATGGACCCAGGGAAGGGATGCAATCCGGACCAGGGTAGGATGCACCCAGCACCCAAGGGATACAATCTGCAGGAGGCAAATGAGAACCTGGCAGAGCATGCAGTCAAGAACAGGACTTGGGGGACTGCAATCCAGACCAGAGCCAGGATGCACACTGGGACTTGAGGGATAAATCTGGACCCCGGCAGGACACATGTGAGAACCCAGGGGATGCAATCCAGACGGGGACCCAGGGAAAGGGATGCAATCTAGACCTAGGCCAGATGCAAACAGTGAGCTGGGAGACACAATCCAGATTGGAACCTGGGAGGGGCTGCAATCCGGAGCAGGGCTTGGATGCGCACAAGGACCTGAGGGATGCAATTCGGCCTGGGGCAGGACGCACCCAGAACCCAGGGGATGCACTCTGCACACAGGCAGCACGCAGACAGGTAGCCCGCGGGGCACGCAACGCGGAGCGGGGGTGCCAGACCTGGAGTCGAAGCGGGTGCCGTCGGCGAAGGCACCGTGGTAGTGGTAGCGCACGAAGTCCCCGTGGCGCACGGCGCGCGGGCAGCGCGCGGGCACGAAGCGCCGCTCCACGCGCACGTCAGCGCCGTCCCAGGCCGCGGGCACGGGCGGCGCCTGGCACGCGGCACGGCCGCGCAGCAGCGCGCCCAGCAGAGCGCCCAGCAGCGCGGGCAGCAGCCACGGGCCGCGCGCCGGGCCCCGCCGCGGCTCCATGGAGCCCTCCGTCCCTCCTCGCCTCCCTCCCGCGGCTCTTCCTGCAGAACTTGCAAACGTGGATGAGGCGCCGGGAAGGGGCGGCCCCACCGGCAGCGCGCTCGGCCCCGCGCCAACGCGCACTGCAAGGGCGGAATTATTCACCCATCCTAGCCCACTTTATAAGTTATATCCCGGGATACCTGCATTATATCCCGGGATATAACCCCTAAACGCCCCGCTTCAGTGCTCGCCACTTTTGGAAGCCCCGGGAGCTGGCGAACGCCACGTAGGAGCTTGGTGTCCCCGGGGGATCCAGACTCAGAGCCGCCCCCCCGCCTGGTTTTTGGGTTTTACTTACTCGGGTCTCGCGCACACGGGTGAAGGCGAACGGGCAACTCTGGGGTTTGTTCTCTGCTACGCTGGGGTGGTGGCAGGGAGGAAAAAAAGAACAAGGAAGAAAACGGATTGACTCTTTAGCATCAAAGCCTGAACGCAAAAACATAAATAATGCAATGTTTTTGAAAAAAAGACACTAAAGTTTAGGGCATCAATTTCCTGGTGGCCTTCCCTAAGCACCGTGAGCCCCAGGAATACCGTTTATTCAAGAAGCACAGAAAAGTTATTCTTAACATTTTGCTTGTTTTCAAAGCATATACATGTATTTATTTATAAACTAACAGCAGTAGCAACAAAAAAAGAAGTCTTATTCATCTCCTGGTTTGTTCAAACCCTAAACCATCTTCCCTGGAAATATCCTGGGGATGCTGATCACTATCCGATTGCCTCTTCTCCAGTCACCTTGAAACACAGCAATGACTAATACAGTCTGACGAGCTGGATAAGCACGGACATGCCTGAAGCTGCTGGAGAAAACTGTCCTAGAGGGAGGATTATCCTTCCCAGACTTAAAAATACAGGTCAGCCACAGAGCATTCTCTCTTTGAAAATGCAGCTTTTAGGAATGCCACAGGTTAGACCTGAAATGAGGACCAAGGATCATGTAGTTAGTTACCTGGGGACAGGAGTGCCAGCTCATGAGGGGAAATTCAACAGCTCAAATGGCAGGAAGGCAGACAGGAAAATTCCTTCCTGCTGCTGGTTCAAAACACGTCTGGGAAGCACGGGAAAAAAAAAAAAAAAAAAAGGCTGAGGGGCACGCTGACGAGTCACTTCACATTAAGAATATTTACGGCAATGTGGAAAAGGAAAGAAGGTTTCAGCTGGAGTCTGAGTTCGGCAAGATCCTGCCCAAGTGTAACTTGAGATCTGAGCTTTTCCTTGGAATGTGCTTTAGGCCAAGCACAAGAGCTGGTGGGCCTGGTGCAAACTGAAACCTCTGCAGCAGAACTTCCATTCAGATAAGTATAGGAGAGGCTGTGACTAGTGAGATATTCTGCTGCATAGCCATTGGACTCACCCAGTGTTTAACCACTAATTGTTGCTAATGTCCCATCACAGGGCTGAGATTACAGACCTGAGGATTGGTCCCCCATGCCTCAAGTTTATATCATGTCTCAAGTAAGTAGGGTGTCTCAATAAGTAGGTTTCCTAAAAAGGTAACATACAAAGACAGAAAAATAAGACTGGATGTATGAAGCTTTCTAAATACTCTATCAATTATAGATCAAGAAAAACAGAAGTGGCTTTTTTGCTTTTCCTAGAAAGAAAACGTCAAACAAACCAGCTTTAAACCGTGACAGGCAAATTTAGAGTATTCTGCTAGATACTGGGAGCAAAATAGTGTGCAATGAGAGAGACAGCTCACTTTGAACTGACATCAAATCCAATTTAAAACTAAAAATAAAAAAGTGTGCTATTAAGTGCTACTTAATCATCTGGTAGTATGCAGAAAGATCACAGTGCAGTATTGGTTTTGGCAGTAAAACGTAGAGGGAGATTGTGTGAAGGGACTCTGAATTATGAAAGTAATTCCTCTAAAATTTTTCACAGCTGCTCCTCTCAGTAATTACTCTATTTGAAGCTTGTAAGCTCTTTAGAGAACAGTTCTTGGTTTCAACTAATATGAAAGAGCCATTCTGTTCTCCCTGTTGAGCTGTTCTCCCTTCCTTTTGCCTAAGAAAAATAAAATCCCCAGTTATAACTCAGCACTAATTTCTCATTTGAAATATCTGTTAGGTTCTTGGAGATTTTCAGATACTTTGAAACAACCACACAGTGACAGAATATTAATATTGTTTCTATATATTAAATATCACTAGTGTATTTCCTCAAAACAATTCCAAAAATATTGGGTTTAGTTAAAAGCATTTGGATTAACACTATTTTGTTTTATATAGCTACACGACAAACTCAAAACATCTGCAATCAGAAGTATCTCTTTGTACATAAAACATTTTAATATAAGTTTCACCAGTTACACATAATTTAATAGCAGTTTACTGTCAACAGCATGATTCAGCAAGGATTGACATGACACCAACTACTGTTAGGGTCTCCTGTTTTTCTTACCCATATATTTAAATGCTACTAACTCCACAGCATCCCCATTCCACAGAACTTCTCCATTCAGATGGGGTTCACATCTGTAATGGAAACATTCTAGGAGACTGCAGGGAAAAAAAAAAAGTAGAAAATCAAGGCACTAAATTTACGCTTGTGCATTACAAAATCCAGAAACCAGTGAGTCTCATGTAACTGTCACATGCAGCACGTATGTCCTGCAAATCTGTGTTGCTCAAATTGTGCCAACAAGCATTTCCTGCAACAAGACCCTATCTATCATATTGCTGTTCTACATTGCACTGGAAACAAACACCACCAGAGAACAACTGGGTAGTTTGCCTACTTAAAAGGTCTTCCCCGAATCAAAAGGGAGGGCAGAGGCATTACACATCCGCTTGAAGAGAAGACATTTTCTCAAGGAGCAGCATGGACACAATGGTCTGAAACAGCAAGTGCTAATTGGGTAACTAATTTCTCCTGCCTGATCTGTTGAAGCTGCCTGAATAAAGTTGGCTGGTAAATTAGGTGTGGACCATGACTCTAGCCCCCAAAGAAATAACCCTTTTTTCCAAGCTTCAGCCCTCCTCCATACACTCACCTGCAACTCCATCCCCAGTCTATAATGTTGTATCTACAAAATGGCTTCTGGCAGCTGCCTGCATACGCTGGGAGGAGAGGATACAGTTCCTCCTCAGACAACTCGGCACCGCGTGAGCTATGCAAACCTTCCTGAAATGTGAGGGCATCTGTTCCACCAGAGGCAAAAACAACCTTCATCTTGACATGAGCACACCACAAACTTGCTTTGCATGTCTTGGACAAAAGGCCCATTTTCAGGGGTGAGCAAAGAGAGCGAGAGAAGCCAAACCGCCCTGTGCACCAGCATTTCAACTACGAGTGGCCACTGCTTAAGAAAGCTGGAAATAGAACACCATGTTATTTTTCCCCTCTGTCATTAATATTCATGCATGGATCCCTTGGGAACTGGTCGACAGCACAGAGCTACTGCAGACTGAGACTAACTCATACTCACAGCAGCTGCAAATGGAGAAGCTCGTCCTTAGCAGGTTTCCAGTGCACACCGATCGTTGCAGGCATCTCTGCTGGTTGCTATCATTTAACACCTCTGGCATGAACTATTGTTCACATTGTGGATCTTGAGAAAGAAAAAAAAATGTTTAAACACCAATTCTAAGAGCTCATTTCTACTAGAAATTTGAACACTCTTATTTAGGAAATTCACAGGATATTAACCACAATTCTGAACATCTTGTTTTTAAACAAAGAACTATTATGTCAGGAGCAACTCTAGGCTGATAGTCCAATTTCAGTCATATAATCTATGTACTAAAGAATGGTTTTAGGCCCAGTCTTACAAAATGAAGTGCTTCCAGCTCACATAACCAAATTTATGTGTTTGCACATGACTAGCAAGACTATCCTGAGCGCTGAGTACTTTCTGATGCTGTTTCTGTGCTGCTGGGCTGTGATTACAAATCACACCCTTTTTATTGCCCACATTGTCTACCAGATGTTGTATCTAAATTTTAACAGCCCGTCCCCCAGGTTGGGGTCCAGACTAAACATCCTGTGCAACATAAGTGGGTGAAAGAAACACACCACACACACAAAGCCAGGAATTAAAGTCTTTGCAAATCAAAAAGTTACTATGGCAGTTACAACAACGCTAACTCTTATAGTCCAAATTAGCCAATTATTGCGGCTCATGCAATAAGAACATAATTAAAATCACTACCATAAACTTCCTCGTGTCCCTTTCTCTGGTACCAGGCTCACCTTCCACTGACCCTCTGGTCCAAAAGTCAGTGACATGGACCTTCTTTATAAAAAGTGAGGGTTGGCTACAGGGAGTTGTTTTTGTCACGACTGCAGCGTTGTTGTTCATGGTTTCTTCTTCCTCTTTGCCAAGAGGAGAATAACGTCGGTGCTGGGCATTTCTTCCTTCTCACTTTAGGCCTTCTTGGAGTCATTTTTATGCAATTGCTAACAATCTGATCAGTTGGTATTTCTATACTGGTTCACAATCCCATGCTATATCTCACTTCACGACATGTGATATGTTTTAAATACATTGTAGACTTGTTCTTTGTTCTCTCTGATATAACCCAAAATGGATTTATCTAATTCCAAGGCTTCATTTCTGTAATAACTTATATTTAATCACGAGTGGCTTGCATCTATAGCCAAGGCCTCTGCAACTCTCTCACACTTCAATTTTCAAGGTTTCCACTTGTTTTGTGCTTGTATTTTGGGAGGCCTAAAACTCCCCCAGCCTTCAAGCTGTGGTTTCCAGATACCTTAATTAATGCTTTATTAACACAGCCCGACCAGCTGAAGCCAATACCTAGCAGTTTTGTGATACCACTGATACATTATTAAAATTATTTTATGACAGGGTAGAATACCTGTCGTGTCTTAGCCTGTTCAGGCCTGAGCCAAGAACACCCCAGAAGGCTGACAACTGGCAGCCCTGCTGAAGGATGCTACGCTGAACTTTTTACATATGCCACAAGTGACACACAGGAGCACTGGCCAGGCACAAATCTGCCGAAATGCAGAGAAATATCAACTAGATCATGGCAGATGACAGTAACGTTCAAGTAAAAGTATCTATGAGGGAATGTTCTTGGATATCATCATAGCAAAACTAGTATGATGAGATAAAAATATGGCAGCTTTTAGCCTAATGTTGCAAAATGTTGTTTTTGTGTATGTGGCATGAATTTCAACATCCTGAGATGCTTTCTCATTGCTGGCAGAGATGTTCTTGAGTCAAAGAGACACTGGCTTAACGTGCTTCATGACTGTAACATTTCTACTCTGGTCCTTCTGTGTTATCTTCTTGGAAGGGGCAGGGAAAGAAGGTGGTCTGGAACTGTGAACTTCCACTTATTTCTTTTCAGAAAAGGGAGAAGCTGTTGGTAACCTGACATATGGCAAATACGTTAAATTTAAAGAGCTGCGACCTTTGGATAGGAAACAACTATGGCTAAATGCGTACAGCTGTCATGCACGGAACTAACTGATCAGCTGTTTAGGAAGAGAAAGTCATCTTCCTATTTAATATAGGCAGCTAGCACAACAACGAAGCTTTGCCTTAAACCTTTCATCCCTTTATTCCTATGATGCACCCAGAAATGCCGCGGCCCTTGTCAGCAGCTCAACCAATGTTCCACTGGACTGCTGGCAATTCCATCGAGATGCACCAAGGGCGGATGCTGGCATCAGGGCACAACTTGCCCATTTTGCTGCACACACTGAGCATCACTCAAATAGGAACTGCTTTATCCATCGCTCTACTAGGGAATTTCAGGAGGTAAAGTTAAGGGAAGGAATCTGCTTTGGCAAGGCAAAAGTTCTTATGAAAAGATCAGTGATTTAAGAATATTGCCAAACAGAGGATGGAGGAATTTCCTGCAGCTGTAAAATTAAAAAAAAAAAAGTCCTGTCTACCAGGAAAAGTGTCTGGCCTCAATCCCTATTGAAATCAGTAGCAAAACTCCTGCTAACTTTGATGACAGTAAGACTACTCTCTTTAAGGGGTAAGCAGCAGTACATATAGCTTTAACACAAGAGGGGCATCCAATCTGGAATAATTATACCCCCCTCTAATAAGAGGTTCAAATTGCAGCCAGCTTGCCTCAACCCTTCATCTGGCAGAAGAGAAAAATAGAGAATGATGACTCTATTGCATCTGGCTGTTTCTTATGAAACCAAAGCCCTGCCCACGGAGCCCGGGCACAAGCAGTCCCACAAGTGCTGGTACATTTTATAAGTATCTGGGAGGCTGCCCAAGGGTTCTCGGCCAAAACTTCCCTCTCTTCTATTGTTATATAATGAGCAGTCAGCATTTGTGAGCTCCTGCTACCCAGAGAGTTTCCCCTGTGCCCAGTCCTCCCCAAGGCAAACTCCCTCGGAAACTACACACAGGAAGTCTTGCCTCAGGAATGACTTTTATTGGGCCTCCTATTAATAGGAGATACTTTCTGTCAGTCTATCTCAGGAGAATGCAATGCTTTATCAATGTTGTACCACACAAATATAGTGTCAGACAAAGCCCTGCTCCTTAAAACTGTCTGTGATATTTAATGCCAAATGGCTTGGACTAAGTACAGTTATTTGCATTTGTTTATAGAAATCAAAAGACAAAGGGCAAAAACTTACAAAAAATGTATATTACTCACTGCTGCTGTGTCCTTCAAGTTTTAAGTTACTTAATGCAGAAAGATCAAAGATTTAGTATTTTCATTAAGTGTAAGGTCTCCATCTTTGGAGATTTCAAAACCCACCTGGACATAGCCCTGGCCAACCTGCTCTAGGTGACTCTTGGAGCAGGGAGGTGGGACCAGACGATCTCCTTTCCAACCTCAACTGTTCTGCAGTTCTGAGATGTTCTGCACTGGCTGGAAGGGAGAGTGAGCATCACGCTGCTCACAGAACAGCCACGCGACGGCCGCTACAGGCTCCAAGGCATCAATGCGGCGGTACCTCCACAGGAGGGTGGAGGGAGCTCATCCATATGATCACCTGCCAGAGGCTTGAGGACAATTTCAGGGTCTACAAAAAGGGAGCCACTCATTTCCCTTGCGGGTTCTAGCTTACCAGGCTTTGGGGAAGAAGAGCTTGAGGCCAAAAAATGAGATATTAGCCATATGAACAGACTTTAGTCTAAAATTGCAATGCAGAAAAAAAAACCCTAATTTCCAAAGACAATTCCCTGCTCAGCTGTAAGGCTTTTCTACAGATGCACATTTCTGCATAGCTGTAAAAACCGAACAGAAATAAAAAATCCAGTGCCTAGTTCATACCTGTGCTCGGTTGGAATCCAAAACTTTGTGTTCTTTGGCTGAACTTTCCTAGAATGCCTGTCCTTGCACACAGTTACAGAGCCTTGAACCCTGACAAGGTGAGGACTATACAAAATGCAGCTGAGGCCATCACTTTCTTTTGAATGTGTGCTCCTTCACTCCATTTATACAACGGCCTATGGCAGCAAACACTCAGCAAAGGTTCAGTTTGCATTTTACAGTAAGAAGGGCAGTTCCCAGAGCTCAAAAGGGCACCCAGCTGGGCATACCTGCAGCCAGGTTCAGATACGCTTGTCCTTCTGCCACCACGAGTGAATCTCAACTGCTTTTCTGCACAGCTTACACAGAAGTGAAATATGAATGCAGAGCATCCCCACATTAAAGTGGCCATTAGCCTCGTTGTTAGGGCATTTTTTCCCCAGTGGGATGGGAGCCAATGGCCCTTAAATCGAGGAAAAAAATGAACCCAAATCTCTCACTTTCTATTTTACAAAATGTGGTAGGTCTACCACTTAATGCTCTTTTCACTTCTCTGTAAAGAAAGGACATCAGCACCTCGCTTCAAGGCTAAGGTTCCCAAGTGGCTGGAAGTGTCACTGCTGCCCTGGGGGACAATTCCTTGAGCTCAGAAATGGTCAAGCTACTAAGCTCACACTGATTCTGAACGTTTCCTGCCAGCCGGTGCCAGGCAGCCGCGGGCTGACCGTGCCGGGCTCAGCTGCCCAGCCCGCTGCTCGTCCTGGATCCCATTAAGAGGTGCTTAACTTCCCATGGAGTCTAACGCGGGTTGTGGATTCCTCTCCTCTGCGTAATATCTGACAAGTAATCAGAAACAGAGCCTAGTCCACGCTCTAGCCAGCCAAAAATGGAGAAAAACAGACTGGCTGACATTCCACCAGTTGCATTCTCCCAGGCCTACCAATGCCTATACCGATGCCTATGGGATGACGCAGACATAAATTAATTTGGCCCAGTGTAATCACTTGTACTTGAAACATTCAGTTGATTACAACGAAAATAAAGTTGGAGTAGATATTATGAAACATTCAGGTCTTTCAGATACTTCACACTGCAACAGAAGCTGCAATGTTTCTATGCAGATGTTTTGCTGAAGCTGGGATTGGAGCACCAGAGTAGTCAGAAATCATGAAAAAAATGAGTTCCCGAAATGTCTAAAACACTATATTCAAATAAAGATCACCTGCTAAACAGGAGGTACAACTTCTCAGCAAGTACAAACTCCTTAAAATAACATTTAAGATGCTGAGAATTTTTGCTCCAGAATAAATAGCACCGAAAATAACTATTTCAGATATAATCCTAAACAATTTTTTAAAGCTTGTAAACACCTGGGAAAAACATCACTAAGTGCCAGCACTTAGCCACGGGAGAATTTAATTACTTCTATGGCACTAATGCTTCGTTTTTCTGTGCCTCTGATTATTCATCAGTGAAACAGGCATATTACTTGTTGTACTGAATGTTATGCATCTTTAAAGAACTCTGAGAGCCTCATATGAGATATATTAAACACATATATAGATTCATACCATAACTAGTAATATACAATTTGCTTTCATCTGCAGAAAGAGTGTACCTTGGTTACTATAAAAGTGAGCATAATATCAGAAACACTTGCAATTGTTATGATACTCTGAAGGTTTTAGCAGTTGGAGCTCCTAGAGGTCCTTTTCTTGATAACACCACTGATGTACATTCCCTTTTCCTACTAACTATCCAGCTTCCTTTCAAATTTTTAGACATCTTTGTCAAGTAAAAATGTCACTCACCTGGCCTTAAGGCACCGAAAATGTAACTGATTCCAGGATCTGCTTCAGGATTCTGCGATACAGGTCAGCCAGCTTTGCTGAATTCAACCTAAGGAAGCTGTCTGAGATCAGCAATAGAAGCACTAAATTACCACTGCAGCTGTACTCTCAGTAGCATGATAGCTTTTCTGCATAGCTCAGGTCTATTGCAGCTCAGGTCTAAACAAGATTAGGTAGATGCTCCTTGCGCACAAAGCACTTGCAGTGCAGAGAACACTGCAGGTTTGGGCTCCCTTCAGCTCCCAGTCTAGCTTATGAAAAGTACAAGTTGGCAATTTCATGCGTCTCAAGTTTTAAACTGGTTACAACAAGGAAGAAAGATGGGTTAATTTCACTAAATGGTGACTCTCCCTTCACCCTTGGAGATATTTAAAACCTGCCTGGACAGAGTCCTGGGCAGCCTGCCATAGCTCACCATGCTTGAGCAGGGACATTAGACCTGGTGATCTCCTCAGGTCCCCTCCAACCTCAGCTATGCTGTGATTTGTGTAACTGTAATTGTTGGCATTTCAAAATATTCTTCCTGCCTCATTTGCTGCCTAAATATATATGATCAAGTAACGGACTGATTACAACTTGACATGTTGCCACATATTAGCTGTGTCACAAGAGCAAAACTCTTAGCCTGCAGCAAAAATCAAATCATCTGCTTAACCTGTGTCACAGTGGATTTTACACTTGCCTCATCCTAGGCACAGACAATCAGATACTCAATTCAGATTAGCAGATAAACTGACTTTACCTCTGAACCTTTAGCGAGATAATTTCAGTGACCTGGGACCAACTGTTATTTTAAGAGATGTCAACCAAAGAGTCTCTAGTCTCAGACTAGGTCCCAGGAAAAGCTGTTTAATAATTCTCACAAAAGGCCCACAACTAAGCAAAGCCCACAAGCAAACTGTAGTCCCACTGAAGGGAATGACAAAGGTCTTCTCACACCTTACCTGCCATCTCATGACATCTCAGCTGTCAGATAGAAACGCTGAAAATAGTTAAGGAAGAACAGAAGTTCTTCCTAAGTTGGGTTTCTTTCTTCTTTTTTTGAGAAACGTATCTGCAAGGTTATGTTGTTTTGGTGTTAAGTGCTGTTTTATGATAGAATGTTCCTGCAGTCTTGCCATTCTCAGTAACGTCCCTCCCCAAATAGGCACATGAAAAAAACGAAAGTATTACACATCAGTAGCAGGCCATGCAAACGCTAGCTTACTTTGCTTAAGCCTTAAAATAAACACACAACGTTTGCAAAATGCTATGACAATTAAAAATAATTTCCTAGGATTTGAACTTATGAAGGCAACCACTTATCTGAATGCAAAAGAGAAATAAGACATGATCACTTTGTCCCAAAGCAGTAAGATTTTACATAGTACTGCCTAAAACAATATTGGAATAAATAATGCTTTTGAAATAATATTATATTGTTAAATAAATGCTGCGATCTTGAAAAAGATGAGCACTACACCAGCAGCGCCTAATGATTCCTCAAAGTGTAACCGGGGTCATAGGCAGGAAACTTCAGAAAGCACTACCTGAACTAAGTGCAGCGAGAAACTCACGTATGAGAAAGTACTGACCTATAGTTGCTTTCTAGGAGCACTTGCCTTCCTAACCCCTGCCACCGTCACTCCTCAACATGTAACACAGCGCTCACGGCCGGGGCAGGAGCTGCATAGAGCTGGTGCCAGGGGCAGCAGCGCAGGGACGCATGCACGGCGGGCAAGGGCCTGGCCTGCTCTTGGGCAGCTCACAGCAGTGCGGGCCCCGCAACACAGCGGCAGCTTTGCTGTAGTGCAGCAGGACTCCCTGTGCCTGTCCCAGCACCAGGCACTGGCATGCCTCGAACTGAAAAAACAAATTATCTTTTCAGTGTTGCATTAGCAGAGATGGCCCCGAGTCAAATCCCCCTGCGTCTAGAGCACGTGGATTTGGGTCTCCACCAAGTGCGTCCTGGCACTTCCACAGCGGCACGCTGGGCCCAACACAGAGGGGCCCAACATCCAGCAGGGCCCCTCCGCCAGCCTCACCCAGCCCCTCGGCACCCCTGGGGCGACACAACAGCCTCCCTGCCAGGCCTGCAGCCTGTGACTGGGTCACCGCCGTGTTCCTCCAGGGCTGCCATGTTCCTTCCAGGGCTGCCATGTTCCCCCCAGGGACACCATATTCCTTCCAGGGCTGTCATGTTCCCCCAAGATGCCATGTTGCCCCACGTCTGTCATGTTCCCCCAAGGCTGCCATTCTCCCCTCGGGCCACCATGTTCCTCCAAGGTGCCATGCTCCCCCAGGGCCGCCATGTTCCCTCCAGGGCTGCCACGTTCCTCTGAAGTGCCATGTTCCCCTACGGCCACCATGTTCCCCTGAGGTGCCATGTTCCCCCAGTGCCACCCTGCTCCCCCGGGGCCGTCATGCTCCCGGGGCACCGCAGCCCTCCTTCGCCGCCGCACTCCGTAGGCCACCCGGGCGCCGCGGGGTGTCCGGAGGGCGCGGCGGCCCGCGCGGGATCTGGAAAGGCCGGGGCTGTGCGTGGAGCGGGGACGCGGCAGCGGGGCGGCGCGGCGGGCGGCAGAGGGGACAGTGCCCGGCGGCGGCGCCCGCAGGAAGGCCCCGCTCCGGCGGCGGTGGGAAGTGAAAGCGAAATGCGCAGCGGGGCGGGAGGAAGGGAGGGAGCGGCGGGGAAGGAGGCGGGGAGCGAGGCGCCGCCGCGGCCTCCCTTGGCGCCGCCGCGGCCCGGCCCGCCGCGGCCATGGCCCACAAGGCGCGAAGGGGGGAGGACGGAGAGGAGGCAGAGGAGGACGAGGAAGAGGATGAAGAAGCCCGGAGCAGGCAGAAGCGGCACAAGAGCCATCACGAGGCGCCGGCGGGCGGCGGCAGGAGCCAGGAGCGGCACGAGAGGAAGAGGAAGAAGCAGGAAGCGCAGCAGCTCCAGAAGCTCCAGCACCTGGAGTCGTTGTAAGAAAGTGGGGGAGGAGGCTGCCCGCAGCCCCCCGCCCTTGCTCGGGGCGCCCGGCCCGGGGCTCCAGTGGCCGCTCCCCGCTGTGTGTGTGTGTTGGGGAGGGGGGGAGGCATCTCTCAGCGCCGGATGGGGTTATTTTATGTTATATATATATATATATACACACACATATGTATACACACATAATATTTTATATTATGTCGTTTAAGCGGGCTGCCCGTTTCCACGGACACGTTTTTTACCGCTCCAGCGCGGTTCCTGCGCCTAGCCCAGCGCCTGCTTCTGCAGGCTCCTTGTGTCGGGAGCGCCACTGAGGCGGTTACCTTTCCCCGCAGGTGTGAGCGCAGGGCCCTGGTGGCACCGCGTGTTTATTTCATGTTCGGTGTGATTTGGGCCACTCTGAGCCATGGGGACAGGGTTGGCCGCTCCACGCGTTCGCTTGGGATCCAGCTCCTCTAAACAGCCCCACACGTAGCTCTGCAGTGGGGACGTGTCCCATCTCTGCAAAACAGGCGTTTTTGTGTGCAAGTAGGTGAACGTTTCACCCGCTTACCTGCAGAGTCTCTCTTGGTGCAGTGTGCGAGGTGGCCAGTGTCTTCACACCCGTCAACGTGGAGGTTTTGAAGAGTACATTGTTAGTGCCATCCCCGACGCGTTTCCAAGTGTCACCTGCTGAAATTCCTCCTGACTTTGTAAGGATCTCTTGGGGAAGAGGAGTCTCTCCTGAAGGGGAGCCTCTTCTTGCAAGTCTGGGAGCTGCAGCAGAGGAGCAGAAGTTGTTCAGCAGGTTTCCACTAGCATAGTTCAAAAGAAAAAAAAGATAAAAAGGTTTGAGATATGCTAAATGACTCCATTAACTGTCCGCAGTAAAGAGTATGTGCCATTTTACTGAAAGGAGTTGAGAGGTATAGAAAGATCAGGAAGTTCCCTAGAACATAATTCTATCCTTTCCTAGAAGAAGTTATGAAATGTTATAAACAGCACTCAAAAAGCTGTCATTGACAGGAGGTCAATCCCATTGTTTATTGACATTTAACTCCTAAGTATATACATTTTTTTTCAGTTACTGTGTCCTGTGTAGCACCTGCTTGGTATTTAGATTTTAATAAATTTTATCTTTTTCTGGAGAAAAGATAGTATAGTTGTCAGCAAGACTCTATATTTAGATGTCAAATAGAGGAAAAGATTTGTTACTTTATATGAAGTTTAGCTGGCAAAGCTAGATTTAAGGAATGGCCTGATTTGACATTTTAAGATGAGTACAGCTGTGATTCAGCTGTGTTGGAGTAAAGAAATTTGGATGAGGAAGATCTTGGGTGGTGGGGGCGTGTAGCTACAGAAAAAGATTCAGAGAGAGCTGTGAATTTATGGTAGCTGAAGCTGAATCACATGCACGACATTGCTGTAGAGCAGCGTGATGAAAATAGCTGCTCCCACACAAGTCTATGAATCTGAAGGGTGTTTGCAAAAGATTCATGCTGTGATAAGACAAAAACTTGGCAGTTTGGAAACACTCTGGTTCAGTCTACTGGCATCCAGGTGTCCCTGTTGTGCTGTAACTCTTAATAATTACTGGTTGATTAAAATTTAAGGGAAAAGTGAGGTGAAATTTTTGACACTATTCCACTGAAGTGGTGTATTTTGTCAATTTATTTGTCTGTGTTAAGTTGCAGAAAGCAGAGTAACTGTATTTTTATTGCTTTCCAGCTATGAGAAACCTCCCCCGGGGCTAATAAAGGTTAGTAAATATTTTTAAGTACATTTTAAATATTGCAATGTTTTTTTACACAGCCTGTCTTTAGCTATCTGCCTTCGATGTTTAGGTAATCTATATAAATTACGTAGAGAAGTAGATACTCCCAGAGAATATCATAACTCCTTAGTTATAAGCTGGTCAAGGGTAAGGGAAAATGAGGTAACTTTACTAAGAGTCAAGTATTTTGGATCCTTTATATGTTACAAGAAAAGGAAATGGTATGGAGGAAATAGATCCATGTTAAATGAGGGCCTGTGTGTGTAGATTTTTTTTATTACTATTATTGTTCTTGTTCCTATCCTTTTCCATAGGAGAATGAAACAAAACCAGAAGACTGCATCCCTGACGTACCAGGCAATGAAAGCGCACGAGAATTCCTGGCACATGCCCCAACAAAAGGGCTTTGGATGCCTTTGGGAAAAGAAGTTAAAGTTATGCAGTGTAAGGTTGAATATATTCAGAGACCCCTGGCCCATATTTTTACTCGGAGGGAGGGCAGGTTGTCTGGCAGAAGGATGATGAGGCCCAGGTAGACCAGCATTGTTGTGGTATGAAAGCAACCAGTATCTTGAAGACTGTAATAGCCTTACATTTTATGAAAGTCACATTTATCAACATAACACTTGTATCTCTGTATCTGTTCAAACAAAAAGAAAATATTTTCAATATAAATATTTTTTTTTCTTTTCTGAGCTGTTGGAGAGATGCAATTCACTGCTGCCTCTTTTTTTTTTTTTTTTAAAGGTTGGAGGTGTAAACGTTATGGACACAGAACGGGAGATAAAGAATGCCCATTCTTTATTAAAGGCAATCAGAAATTGGAACAATTTAGAGTAGTGAGTACAAATACTGTACTATAATGGCTTTTATTTTTGATATTGATGAGTAGTTTTGCAAGGGAAAAGAAGCCTATAAGATGACCTTCAACTAAGGATTTTTCCTCTGTCTCTAGTATAATATGGATGCCGAAAATCTTCTAGTAAAGAAAGAGCTACAGATGTGGTTGGATGTTTGACTACTTTGCAGCAAATCTACTCTTCAAGAGGGAAATAATTAATATTCATATTTAAATTTGAAGTCTTCAAGAAGCTGTTTCAACCATTGTATCCAATCAACTGTTACAGCATAAGTTTTATGGTAAAATATCAACATAAAAAAGTAAAATTTAGTCAAGCTTGAGCTGCCCACATTACAGCTTCTTCAAGCCTTCCGCTCGCACTGTGAACAACCACATCGTGAAGCCTGTTGTCTAGGTCTGTAGTCCAGTCATTGTCTCTGATTCCAATCTCCTGCTGCATGAGGCTTCACCATAGTTTTGCAGGTTCTTTCTGCGTTCCAGTGTCTTTAATTATAACTTTCCCTATTTTTCTGCACTGTAAAACTATATTTCAAATTCTCATTATTTTGTTTCTTATGTCCTGCTTCCTAGCCTTGAAAATGCAGTCTGGGCTCATCTTGGCCAGTCAGCATGCTACTGCAGATAGAATTTTTAGGCCAGTCCCATGATCAGATAGCTTCTGTCCTACTTTTTTTTTTTTTTTTTTTCCTTCTTCTCCCCAGGCTTCTTCACCATTGCAACAAACTATTGCTTTATGTCCAAGGTCCTTAATGGTTCCTTCCCAACATTGTTCATTTTCTACTGTAATTTCAATTCCTATTGCTGAGCAACACTTGACATTCTCTCTCTCTCCCTCTCCCTTTTTCCCTCTACTTTTCCCTAAATTTTCAACAGAAATTATCACTCCCTCTTGTTGCCGCTTTCTTACTTAGGATGAACTCATCTTAAATATCCACAAAGTTTGTTTGCTATTTTATTTCAAAACTATCTTTCACTGCAGTGCAAACTATAAAAACTAAGAACAGCAGTATGTAGTGTGCTAGGACAGCTCATACCTCATGACCTATTTGTCTTATATTCCCAGATACTATATTCCTGCCTGCTTGTATCCAGGTTTTTTAAATGTGCTAAAAAAAGCACAGCTCTTATTATTTTCAGTTTCAATATTTATTCTTTTTATAACTGTTCATATAGTATTTCTGTGGTGATTTGTTATAGTAATCAGTAATTGTTGAGAGAGAGGTAGCATATCTAAGGAAGAACCCCCTTCATCACCTAAATAGATAGTTTTTTTTTTTTTTTTTTTTAAGGAAAAGATTGACCAAAATGTTTAGCAGTATCTGAGAGTATAATTTTTAAGTAGGAGCTTACTGAGTGTAATTCATCTTTTGATTAAAGCACCCGTGTTAGGTTGCTTTTAGTTTCTGTGTTTTGAATTAAAGCAGTCAGTACAAATCTTTTCTTTACCAACACTGAATTTCTGTTTTCCATTTCCAAAGGCACATGAAGACCCAATGTATGATCTAATAAGAGAAAATAAACGTCATGAAAAAGAAATGAGGTAAGTCCTTGTAAAAGAAATGAGGTAAGTGCTTCCCTGTAGTAAACTGCATTTTCAATTGGAGTTTTTAACTTTGGTCAAATTTTAAATTAGTAAAACATTAAGGTGAATCATCATTGTAAGTTACTTGCACCACTTCAGAGCATCTTTTAGCGGGAGCTTCTTTATGTTAACAGACAGAAGCATTTCTTAATAATTTGCCTCTGTGTGTGAAAGCTGTAATGAAACTCATAATCCAGCCCTTTGCATGCAGCCATTAGTCAAGCTAGATGAAAGCTAAAGTAAGTTATTACGTGTGGGGGAGTTGGAGAAGTTTCTCATTCATGTTTTTAAATGTACTCAGGATACAGCAGCTGAAGCAGCTCCTGGAAGACTCTACCTCAGAAGATGATGACAGTGATGGCAGCAGTGAGGATGATGACGAAAGTAGCAGCAGCTCCACTTCCTCAGAATGTAGAGATAAACACAAGAAAAAGAAGAGAAAGAAAGAAAAGAAAAAAAAAGAAAAGAAGAAGAAAAAAAAGAAAAAGCATAAATCTTCTAAATCTAATGAGAGGTTGGAATCTGACTGACAGCAGCTGTCTGCTGCATGATTATTGACCCCTATTTGTGAACTGTGAGGAAACATCCAAAGAATGAAGATACCACCACTGGGAAGTGCTTTGTGAAACTCAGAACGTAGAGATAGATACATATATATATATCATCCTATATTTGCTCCGCTTTTCTGCCCCTCTGCAATGCTGCAGCCAGAAAAGAGATGCATTAAACACTGATTTTACTCAGTCAAGCCTATCTCTCTACTGCAGAACCAGTGTTAAGGGTCCTTTAGCTGGGTCCCACTGGGCCTCTGCGTTGCCACGTGTGATGACGGCCAGAAAGCAGTGACTACCCAAGTATTGCTGACAGAGACAAAAGCATCAGGCTGCCTACTGAAGTATGTTTTGTCCATGAATTTTACTATATTCACAGTCACTGCAGTGGGGACTGCAATGTGTACTGTGCAAAGCATTGACACTTCTTTTACAGTAATCATCATGAGCAGGTTGTGTTGTATCTTTTTTTTCCTGCAAACTGCTGTGAGTTCCCTGTACTTACCCCGGAACCTGCAGTTGGGGAAATAAAAAGCATTGCTGAGGGGGGAGGGGGGACTTAACTTCCAGATAAAGTCACAGTGTTAACAAGACTTGTTTTTAGGTATAGCAAAATCTCAACACCATCACCATCCATAGTGCAATTTTGCAACATGTAGGTGTTTTCCAAATGAGAGCTGGATGTCATGTATTGATTTTTACTGTGAAAAACTAAAATTTTTAGTTAGGGAAATGAGAGAGCTCTGCTGTCCTACACACACTTCAGTAACAGTTGTTTTGATACATCTTGAGATTTTTTTCATTTTTAAAAAAGGTTTGGGGAAGTAAATTCCAACTTGTTTTGTATGCTTATTAGAGTTATTTTGATTAGTAATATTTTATGAATCATACTGCAAGAAGAATCTAAATATGTGCAATGACTTCAAACGCGGTTTCAAGTAGATGCATGTAAGCAAAGACTAGTAGCAGAGAACCTACAAGCTGAAACGAGGAAAAGTTCTGTGTATTTGACCCTGGACACTGACAGCAAGATCATTTTCTAAATGACCTTGCAAGGTAGATGTGACTGAAAAAGAAGATAGAGTTATAAACTGCATTAGAGCAAGTGTCTCTTTTTGAACGATCAACAGTTAGTGATACAAATCTGATTAGAGGACCTAGATGTTTATAGGTACCTTGAAAACGGTAAGAAGCACAGATTTGCTTTGAAATGACTAGATCGTGTTTGATGTTATACAGAACCTAGTTTCTCCAGTTGCATTTATAACAACAACAACAGAAAAACCCACAATGAAGCTCTAACATTCTGAATTCTGAAATTCAGGAAGAGCCGACTAAAATGCACCTAACATATACATGTCCCCTGACATCTTTTCCAAAGCTTGAGAGCGCTCTCAAAAAGTTAGAAATGTCTGTTCTTCCACCTTCAAATTCTTAATGGTCTAGAAGTCCTTAACAAAAATAAAGCCCCATACCTTGTCAGTCATTCACAGTACTTTCTGGGGAAAAGAAAATGGACAAGGTCTGCTTAGAAGAATATTCTTTACCACTCTTTCCCCTGCATTGGTTTAATGATTTTACATCTTGAAAAAGCACTGGCAACAAAAGGAAAACCCATTCACTGATAGAAAATATTTCAGATGCTGGAAGGCCCAGGTAGTGAGTGAAGTGTGGTAGACCTGGCACATTCACCTGGTGCCTTCCAAGAGGCCTCTTGTACTGCTTTCCCTAGGGCAGGGCTAAGCTAGAAGCCTCTGTGGCTATTCCAACTTTTGTTGCTTGAGCTTAAGTAAAACATTGATATTTTCGTTTTAGTCTTGCATCCCTGCTGTTGACCTGTTATTTCACCAAAACACTGCCACAGCCCCTCTTTGCCATTTCCTAATTATCCATGCAAAGTTGAGCTGTGGTAGGTCTCTGCTCAAACTCAAAATTATAGCTCATTCCAACAGAGTGAAAGGTAGCCCCATTTCAATAGGGTGCAAGTTTTTAAACAGTGACAATGATCAGCCAGTGCTAGTACAAGACAATAAGATTCATTTCCTCATTTGGTATTTTAAAAAGTGCCAAAGCTTGCATTTAAGAGACACTAGGTCTTTTAGGAATATGTAGTTTAGGAGCAATAGTAAATTCAACAATTTCTATTAATGGAAAATGTTTCCATGTAGACATAAATCCAGAAAACAGAAGAGGAAGTCATACCCTTGCAAGACTGAGTAGGCTTATATTTAAATCTCAACTGTTGGACTGCTTAACGTATCTAAGAACCAACATTTTTTATCAGTGATTCCTGCCTCTTCTGCAGGTTTGTTTATTTCCATACTAAAATTTGAGTGGTAATAATGTAATCATAGTCCTGTGGACCTACATAAATCTGAAGTGCAGCTACAGCACATATAGTAGAAACACAGCTGTAGCTAGTCATCGTCATTTCCTAAGTCCAATTATCTTAATTCTGTGAACCATCCAGTCTTTGCCAAAAGATTACTCAGCAGAAATAGACATGTGCCTACACCCTTGTCAGGCAGTCAGAGGCAGATTCATTTTTAAGATTTTGTTGAGTATGAATGGCCAATAGCAGTGAGTCAATATGGGGAATTTGAGGTTTTTTTCTTATGGCATGGTTAGCATGTAATGACTATTTCTGCCCTGGGCTTCAGTTCCATTGTCTTGAAAAAAACTTGTTGCCTTATTTTAGAGATATCTATAGTGAATATTTCCCAAAATAAGGCAGGAAAGAGCACTGTAATAGGAAAAGTTTTATGCCACACAGATGCTAGCACACTGAAAATTAAAGTATAGAATTAAAATCCAACAAGCCAGCACACCACTGGCTCCACCCCACCTACTTTGCCACAGAGGTTTTAGCTACAGCTAACACTTTGGAAATTCTGAGTCACAGACAAGTTGGTCCAACAAAACAGCCACTGTGGGAATCCCAGAGGCCTCTACTGTTTGTTTTGTGCCTTGCCAAGAAGCAAGTAGGTTCCTCAGCTGCCCTTCAGGAAATCTTGCAGAAGGCATATAGTCTTCAAAGACAGTGCACCTCTGCTCTAGTTAAGAGCTGATAATTCTGCCAGGGCAGCAGTTACTCATCACTGGCCTAGCAAGCTTCCCAAGGAACTAGAGTCTGACACACGTGCAACCAGAAATCAGATCTCAGGAGTCACTGTGGCTGGTTGCTGAATGAAAGGAGGAGCCTGGGCTTTAATTCACACCCTTTAAAAATAGTTTCTAACGCTCAGCCTTTCTGAATCACAGCCATTTTATGCACTGAATCTTATATGTGGTTCTAAGCCAGCTGACTTAAGATGCAGTCTGCAAGTCAGCACTGATGCTTACTGAAGAAAAACAAGTAGAAGGCTTAGGTTTAAGGGCACAGGACTAAAACTCATAGACTCTAGAATACACCTTACATAAAATCTGCAGAAAAGGACTTCTGAAGCACCTAAGCATTCATGCATACTACTTTAAGTAGAGAGAGGTCATGGCATGGGTATAGTCTGAAGTTAAGAGATTTATTTATAAGAGCATTTGCTTTCAGCCAGAAAGCTGTTTACACAGTCGTGTTGCTCTCTTTGCATGTTCTTGGGCATTGTGTCACCTAGCCCTGAATTAGTTCTTACATCTGAGCAGAAAGCACAAAGCAGCACAAAGTCTCTGAAAGTCTGGATTTGGGAAGGAGCATTTGTGAGGTGCAGGCTACTCTCAAAGAGTACCTTCTACCCTCCTGGCTTTTGCCCTTACCAGACAGGGCTCAGAGGGCACTCAGTTAAATCTGTCAGCAGAGAGGGCTTGGTATTCAGTACAGCTGCACCCAAATTCAGTGAAAAGAGGTCAGTCCTTAAAGATTTTAACTACATCTATTTCCTTAACCTCCAAGTTGAGCAAATTCCAGCACTTATTTTGCCTCTCAAAACTAGAGCAAAACTGGCTATCTTTTAACAAATATTTGCTTACTCCTTTATTATTCAGGGCAAAAGTATAAAAAGCTCTTTTCTTCAAAGACTCCTGTTCCTCTTATTTGCTCCCCACCCCAACCTTTAAGGTTTTGATGAAATAGGTAACCTTAATAGAAACTTTATGCAGCACAAAAGTTGATTAAGGACTTGTATTATATTTTCTTGTGGCATTCAGAATGGAAAAGAAAATAAAACTTGGTATCACCATGTTACTGGGGATCCTTTCCCCCAATAGCTTGGGGAAAAGCCTATAATAGCTCAATAGCTCTTTAACTAGTAAAATTCAAAGAGTGCTATTAAGAAAGAGCACTTCTAAGATCCTTATTAAGAGGGAAACCTCAGTATTCCTCACTGAGGGAAAATAAGGTTACAAGTCAAAATAGTAACAGGCATGCACAGACTGAATGCAGCCACAGGAGTGGTTTTTTTTTTTTTTTTTTTTTTTTTTAAATCCCCATGGGTTGTTGTAGAGCACAAAACTACATAGAGACAAGTGGTTGAGAAGGCAGAAAAGTTCTGCCCCAGTTCCAACCAAATCTCATGTTAAAGGAAAAGCCAACTTCTATAATTTAATTTCTTCTCTACCCACACTTCTGCTTAATTCACTGTTCTCACACAGCAATACTATACACCATAGACTGAAAATAGTTAAAGTCATGAGCTATTCACCTCAGCTAGGTAAGTCTGCTCCAGCTATCCGTAAGATAGCTCAGCAAGAGACCAAGTTTTATCTCGTTAACACTATAGAAATGTCAATATAGAGAGTTCTGCCAAGGACAGTAACACAAGTCTTCAATAACAAGTCTGAGAATGAGATAATATCGCTGTTTAAGAGCTTGCTTCTCCTTTCAAGTTCAGCTTTCCAGTTATGGGACTCCATTATGTAGCTATTCCTTTTTGCCCCACAGAAAAAACAGGAGGGGAAGCACTACATCAATGCTACCTTTTTTTATATAGTCCTCAGTCATGTAAGATAAGAGCTCAGGAAGTTCCTTGTAAGTCAGAATTTGACACAACTTAGAGTATTTCCCTTTACACTTTTACAGAAATAGCCTCACAAAAAAGTTGATGATGGAAGAGAATCTAGCATTTAGATCTACACCTTGCAGGCAAACTATGAGGAAATGAACTTACAGGCATCAATCCTACAGAGTTTAGCAGGAGCAGGAAGTTGCTGTACAATAGCAGCATTCATAGGCATACATCCCTGCAGAAGCTTTTTTGCTTCCATGTACAGATGGAATACAAGTCTTGGAGTGCAATTCAAATTAATTTATTTTTTAAATAGTGGGTGCACTGTTTACAAAAGTTGGCTTAATTTAACATCGAGTACTTATTTCTATTTTTAATAGCTTTCTCAGTCTTTACATTGTTGCTCATTACCCTTTATGAGTTTACAGCAACTTGCAAAATACACAAAATTAAATTGGTTTATGGATTTACAGAAACTTCAAGTACTATCGTGTTTCCCGTCCTGCCCAAATATTTGGCGTTATCTTCTCTTATAGAGCGACCTTCTTGTTCCATGCCCTTAAAGAGAAAAGATATACATCAAATCAGTCTCGAGTCACCCTCTACCTCCAAACAGCATAGGTCAGTTTGTTTCTAAAGGAAAACTAGGTGTCAGTAACTGCTCTTGTTGAAGGAGAGGACAGACACTGGCAGCTGAGATTAGAACTACATACTCAGTTCACACAAGGATGAACTCTTAGGGAAGGGTGCTGGACCAGTATCACAGAGCCAGCACCAACAACAAACTCCCAATCAAACAAGTACATTTTCATTGTGCCCTATAACCACACTGAAGCTTATGCAGGCATCCAAGACACTAACTAGTTCTGGAGGAAAAGATACAGCAGATAACTGCAGAATTACAAGCTCTCCTAGCTGTTCTTACTACAGGAGATAAGCCATTAAAGTTAAAATATTTAGTTTTATTTAAAAAAAATAAAGTTTAATAATCAGATGTGAGGACTGATAATTTAGACTAATGGGACACTTGAACTGCTTTAAGCCATTTCAAACTCTGTAGAAGTATGAAGAGTTATCTGGTTAATATTTTGTTGACTGGGAGAAAAGCAACATCTTTTCTTCATTGGATATTGTAGTTAGCTTTAGCCAAGCTGTTCTTTCCCAGAAGAAACTCTGATCTTTAAGTAGCTTCTTATACATATGATTTTTTTGGTTTCTAAGTCTCCTACAAATGCACCAAAAGCTTATTATTGAACCTACATAGTCAGTGTCAGCTGCCCCTCTAGTCTTCTCTTTCCTTTAAAGCATCAACAAGATTCTACTCTACAAGGTTTTTAAAGCTTTTAGAACTACCTATATGCATTGGTGAGGCACCATATTGCAATATTTTGGCAAAGCTAGTCCTGCAGGTAGAGGCACATACACTGCAAGAAGTGATCCAGGAGCCAGTATTTTAGTATAAAGCAATCTGTCGGAACTAAGCTAAAATAGTATTTTGAAAGAGAAACATTACCTATTCAGTAATTTTCATAGCAAAATGAGCTTGTGTTCAAAGTTTAGCATTTTTCTCTCCTCATCTTGTTTGCATATACTGTCATTTCACAGATGATCCAATAGCCTCCCAAATCACAAACTGAGAAACATTATGGTTTGGGATGGTGACAGGGTGTTTAAGAGTTATTTGCACAGTTGGTATCAGTATACCAACCTTTGCGTACGTTACTTTTAGGCATCTCCCATATTTCCACTTCTTCCACCTCACACCTTCTGTCTCTGTGTTTGGAAGAGGGCTTGCCTATTCTTTTCTTCTTTGGCTTCACCGAAGGCAGGCAACCTAAATAGCCAGACACAGCTGGTTTTAATTCTCTCAATCAATAGTAAAGCAAATTAAGCTTGATTTTTTCCCTAATGCTCTCAAAAACAGTGTTTATTTTTTTCCTTTCCCTGTATACTACTTTGTACCCATTTCAGCAGCAGCTAAACCTGCTATTACCTCTGCCAAGCAAGATTTTTTTCTGCAACATTTGCTTGTTATGTAACCATAACTCCAGTTGCATTATCTTTTGATAGCTTCCATAGATATTCATGCAGCAGAGAAGAAAAAAAGTCCAATGAGGGCTGGCCAATTCTGCTCCTGTTCACCACTCAGGTGTTCAGGACTAACTGACTAATGTCCAGGTCAAGTTACCCAGTTTAACTATTGTCTTAAAATAGAACTTGTTGCTTGAGGTTCTATGAAGTCATGCACTTTAAGTGTCTAGTTATAGAAGTCAAATTCAGCACATATCATTGCTAAAGGAACAAGAAGAACACAACACAGTGAAAAAGGGTTGGTACCTTGTTCTTTGCTCTTGGCTGGAGGTGAGAGACTTTGCATTCTGCTGGTTAGTTTGGGTTTAGCACCACTGCTGATCCAAAACTCCTCAGCTGGTATCACCATGTTTTCCCTTAGTAGCCTTCCTAAGTAAGGAGAGTCCACTTCAAGTCAACATCTACCTTTGCTAATGTTATATTATTTAATCCACAATACAAGGCTAAACACAAAGGTCACTGAATCCAATTTAAGTCTGTTAAGAAATAAGAGCATAACTTTCTAAAGACAAAAGTTAAACAGCTTTGTAGAAAGTCTTCAAATGTAATAAAAGTTTAAGAACATAAAGGACACTAAGAACCATGGGGTTATTAGACCTCAACCACTCACGGTAACTTGAGGTTACTACATTCTTTGGTCATTACAATTTGGAGTTCCAATTTGGAATTCCTTGTGTTTTCTAACCATTAACCAGCACCAGTTCCTCAGTGATCAGCTTACCTCCCAAGAGCTTCTGCAGCTTTCTTTTGTGTTCAAATTCCTCTTTTTCTGCTGTAGGCCTCTTTCTTCCATAATATCCATAGTCACTGTGTACAACTTCATCCTGTTCCTTCCCCTTTGACTTGTAGACTAGGCCAATACTTTCACCAAGCCCACTCCTAGTTTTTATTTTCTCTCGAGCAGGCCAGCTAATTAGTTGAGCTGGTATAGCATTTTTAGGCTGTTTCCAAAACACCTTCTGGCCAACTTGTCGGTAGCACTTTCCTCTATGAGACATCAAGACCCCATATGGTGTAACTTCTTGAAAGAAATACTCTATTTCATCCTCATCTTCTTCCTCATCATCTTCTCCATCTTCCTCTTCCTCTTCTCCCCTCAAAAAATATTCCTCCGAGTCCTCAGCTTCTGACAAATGCTTAGCAGCTTTTTTCTTGAGAGAATAGATTTTTTTCATGCTCGAAGACCTAGGAAGGGCTACCAGCTTCCTGCCTTTACCTAAATCCTCTTTAGTCTTCATGGGTGAAGGTTTAGTGACATCCTGGCTATCAAAACTGTTCATCTGCTCCTTTATGACCACTTCATCTTCATTAAGGGACCCAGCACTTTTAATTTTCTCTTTCTCCAAGCCCTCTGTACTCTTCTGGAAAGCGTACGTGCTTTTCTGAAGCACATAGTCAGGGACAAAATAAGACACTGGGGCATTATCAAGCGACGAACCTTCTTCCCTAGAGGACACCTCCTCAGAGGAGAGGCTGAGGACGCTTCGACGTTTCCGCGGGGGCAAACACACATCATAGCTGTAATTTGCATCCATGCCCTCCAAACAAGCCAGCCAGCTGCTAGAAGGAACATACTTCTCCACTGACTCGTCACACCAAATACTTCTATCTGTTTGACTTTCATTAGTCACACTGTGGCTTAGATTCAGCTTTTTCTGCTGGAAACTCAAGTCACTTATTACCTCCATACTAGATGGAAGTAGTCCTGATTGCTGGAGGCTGGACTCTTCTTGAGAGGTTTTTGAGCCTGCAGTTCTTTTAGAGCTAGAAGACTTCTTGGCTACCAGCACATCCTGTCTTGCCACTGGTTGATCAATGCCAACAGACCTGGCCAACTCGATTTGCACTGCCATAGCTTCACCTGGAGGAGATTTCACCCTTTGACTTGCAGTCATCTGCTTTTCTGCATCTCGCTTCGCCTCATTTTCTTGGCTCTCCTTTTCTTGCACAGCTTCAACACTCTGTTTTGAAGGCAGAACAGGTTTTCTCTCATCTATATAAGTTCCTGGCACCAATTTCTCCCCTTCATGTGGGCCATATATCATTCCTTCACATGAACTAACAGAAAAAAGGTCACGCTGCACTATATTTTCTGGGACTGGCTTACCACTTGTCACATCATACAAGGGAATAGTTTCTTTAAAGGACTTCCACAGCTGAATTGCTGGAGAGCCATTCCCATACTCTATTCTCACTTCCTCCTTCTCAAAGGCATAGCTTCCAGAAGGAAGGTTTCTATACTGTGCAGAGCTGGAAGGGCTCTTATTATGGAACTCTCTGTCTACCACAATGGAAGATCCAGATGAATCTTGTTTCTCTGAAGTACTTTCAGTCTCTGTACCTACACCAGAAGAAACACAGGCCATATTTCCTGCATCACAACCTTTCGTTTCTATATGGACATCTTGATGCTTTTTTGGCTTGTTTTCAGGCTGTCTAGGATCAGTCTGTGTTTCCTTTGTCTCTGTTTTCTTCCCAGAGGTACTATAGTGTCTAAATCGTGTTGCATGATAAAACATAGGGGAAGGTGAGGGAGCATTAAAATAAGCCCTTCTGTTAATTCTTGCATGAACTGGATGCTGTGGAACAAAAAATCCAGGGTACTCATGGAGTGCAACTGAATAAAATGGAAAATATGCATTTCCACTTCGGAAGCCTAGACAACAGGGATAAAGAAAGAAAGAAACAAACAACACAAGTTATCCTTCCAAAATAAATTGTTCTGAATAACTGCTGGCCTATGCAGGGATCTCTACAAAATCTGACCCTCAGAGTGATACACTTCAACTGTCAGCACTGAAAAGCCAGTCTTGTACGGAAACCTCTGAGAGGATTCCTTGTTATGGAGCAGCTCCTGTTTGTAACTATAGAATCATAGAATGGTTAAGGTTGGAAGAGACCTCTGGAGGTCATCTAGTCCAATCCCCCAGCACACACAGGGTCACCTGGATCCAACTTTGGTTCCGTCCCTGAAGCATGAACTGATCAGCTTTCCATGTTTTCTGGAACACCAAGCCAGTGTTGTCTTTAAAATACAACTCCAGTTATACGTAAGCTAATAATTTGCTGTACTATTTGCATTATATGTTCAGCAATACCATTTGTGTACTTTATTTATATTTACATATGCTATATGCATGTGTACATCATGAAGGTCATTTACACACATTCTTTGGCATATTCTAGAGCCTTGTAAGTTAAGAATTTTTGCTTAACTTCCATCCTGCAGAAACAGGTCTTTCAATAACACTACACAGTTAACAAACTTCAAAAACGGGATCTTTGAAGAGTAGAAGATTACATTAACTCCACTCTAAACCCTAAGAAGCTTCTAAACAGGCATACAGCTCTCCTCCCCTCTAGTACTTGTTTACCAAACAGAATTCCTCTGGATGGCTTTCCTTTACCTTACCTGGTGCAGGTACACAGTATGGATAGGCATGGCTGAGGTACCACGGATTTGGAAAAGGCTGTTGTGCTGTTGGCTGGGCATAAAAGAAGGGTCTTGTATGGCTTGTGGAATACGATCCACTTTCTGAGGTGGAGGCAGTGTTCATTTTTTTAAACACTAAAAGAAAGAAGTGACAAGGATTAGCCACTAAAATATTACCTGGAACTTGTCAGTTTCCTGCCCTATGAGAATTCAACAGATATGTCTCTCCCTATTCTCACCTCTAGCCCAAAGAAACACCACCTTTTTGGAAGGGGACACTGGGACACTAAATGAAAGGTGAAAAACTGATATTGCTATTGAGACAAAGATTTTACTTTGCCTTTTATTTACAGCTCCCCATATTTCAGCCCAACTTCATCCAGACTTCTCCAAAACTTCCTCTTAAAGAATCACAAGATTAATAACTTTAATGTAGTCCTACAGACACACAGCCATACGAGCAACACACCAGCCAACTAAAAGCTAAATATTTGATTAAACAGTCTTGATCAACAAGCATCTAACTAAAACTAGGCAGAGCAGTGAAGTTCTTCACAGTCAAAGGTTTGATATCTCACAAGAGTATTTGTAGATACCAACACTCATGCAGTATCTGAGCTCACAGTAAGAGTCCTATTGATTTGCTATTATTACATTTAGAAAATATCAGAAACTGCTAACATAACAAACTGAGTTCTTATTCATCACATGCTTAAACCCTGAGACAAGCAGCAGGAAAAACAAAGTCCCTGCACTTCAGATCACATTAAGAGCCATATAAAAACTCACAGGTAAGACAGAACCCTCCCCCATGTCTCTGTAGTTCTTCCATTAATTCATACAGCAAGTTTAGCTGCTTCCAAGGGACTGCTTGATAATACTACCATAGATTATAAAGAAAGAAAGAAAGCAATCCAAGGAAGCAGTTCAGCTATTTAGAGAACTTAAAGAACTTTGAAATCATAGCAGTAAAAGGGAAGTTAAAACCTCTTACTGATTGACACACAGCTCACGCCTAGAGAAAGCTTCCACGAACATTGGAGCCCTCTTCAGTTTCCATCTAGAACAGTCCACCCACTCACACAAGCACCAAAACCCTACAAATTCCCCTCATTTTACTAGACCAAGACTCTCAAAATAACTCTGGCAAATAAAGAAAAAGGGGAACAAAATAAAGACCAAAAAAAAAAAAAAAAAAAAACACACTCTCCTCCTCCCCCTTAAGACCCCTCAAAGGAAAGGTCTGCACTGCTACTCAGAACCCCACAAGAACCTAGCTAGATCCTCTTTGGGCTCACTTCTTTATGGAAGGCAGCTACTGGGGTCCACCCCCTCTTCCACCTGAGGCCCATTTAATTGCACTGCAGGGGTGGGGACTTCTCCATCAATCAGTGGGAGGAACTATCAAAACATGGGAAAGAGCAGCTGCGGTCTAGGCGCATCTTGCCAGTGTTTTAAGTTATCTCCATAAGTCATTGCAATGTATCTAGCCTTTAGTTACATATGTAACATTGGAGCTCCTATTAAGAATACCCTAGCTGTCAAAGAAAACTGCTACCAATGTTCCACCTAAAGCCCCACTGTGAAGGGCGTTGCTTGTAGAAGCAAAATGCGGAAAGCAGATTAAGTTTACACCCATTTTTAAAGTTTGTCAGCTGCTCAGTGTGACCGCAAGAAGCAATGCTCTTCTATTCTTGCACACAACTAATCGGACAGGTGGCTGTGATTTTCTTGTATATGAGCTAGGGAAATATTTGCTCTACCCAAATGTACTCTGCTGTGTGTAAAAAACAGTAATTTATGAAATATATGGTTATGAATTGGCTCTGCCTGGGTCTTCCAGGAAATGTAAGTTGAGTTGCCACTTCACAACTTGAGATATCTTCTGAGGGAGGGAGCGAATGCGACCACTGCCAGCAGTGTTGAGTGATGGCAAGAGAGGGATGGACACACAGTGTGTAATGCACATATGTGAGTAATTAGAGAAAAAAAGACAGAAATACAGATGCTTAGATATGATCTATGTAGCTAAGCTGTGAAATTATTCCTATTGCTTTTTTTTTTTTTTTTTTTTTTTTTCAAAAATGCTTGTCCTTTGCACTAGGGTGTAAATCATGAAATGAGCTCTGTAAGGGCAGGGCTGTTGATCTTGCTGTTCTCACACCTCCTTGAATCAAGTCTTTCCCTCTCATTTTGCACTTAGATATCATTCCTGTGACTTGCCTGGGATTCTTTAAACCTCCCAAACCTAGATACATCTGGCTGAGCTTTTCACCTATCTTTGAGTTAAGTTTTCAGCCTATCTCTTGAAGGACAAAATTTGAAATACACAAATGGGCCTAAAGGAGGTGTGTGTGTGCGGGGGGGAACAACAGTTTGTTCGTTTATTTTTTAGAGTTGATTACTTCAGGATTTTCCCTTTTCTCTATCCAGCCTCGGGACATCTCCCCTTCCCCTGCTGCTTCTCTCTGGATGCAGCCTCAACCCCTCAAGCTACACTCCGTAAAAGCAAAACCAAGCTCTGCGATTCCGCCGCCTGTCCGAATGACTGTCTGAGCCGCACGGTGTCTAGGCGCTAGGGAGAACCACAGGAAATAAATAATAATAAATAAAGCGGGGGTTCCGCCCAGACGAGGGACGCGATGAGGCGCGCGCGCGCCCGCCGACCGTTAACGGTCCCGGGCAGCAGGAGGCGCGCGGCGGCGCTGCGCATGCGCACTGACCGCGCTGGGGGGGGGCTGTTGGCGCGGCGCGGCGCGCGGGAGGAACAGGAAGCGGGGGCGGGCTCGAGACGGGGCGCGCGAGGTTGCTCCATCCCCAACGGTCGCCGCTGCGCGCGTGCGCGCTGGGGGCCGGCGGCGGCGGCGGCTCGTAACGGCCGCCGGGCGGAGGTGGCGGGGGACGCGCCGCGCCTGCGCGCCTGGTGGCCGCCGCCTCCGCAGCGCGGGAGGAGGAGGAAGGGGGGACGGCACCGGATCCTCCGGCCCCCGCTTCCCCCCGCGCCGTCCGCGCTCGGGACGCCGAGGCTGAAGAGGAAGCGGCCATTGGAGGTTTGTCCGCGGCGATGGCGGCGGCGCCCGCCGGGCCCGCCTGTGGGGCCCTCCCCCGTCGTGGCCTGCGGGGGTGGCCCGGCCCTGGCCGCGCGGCGGCCTCGTCCCGCGGGGGCTCCCGGGCCGTCGTGTCCCCCCGCTCTGCGGCCCGGGGACGGCGGCGATGCCGTTGTGGAGAGCCCGGGCCGGGCCCCGGCCTGCCCCCCCCCGCACGGCTGCGCTGCCCTTCCCTCCCTTTGGGTTGTTCAGGGAGCATCCTGAGCAAAAAGAGGAGGGAAGTGGAGAAATGGAGGGACGCGGCACGCACCTGGTGTCGGGAAGGGGAAGTGGGTGGTAATGTGCCCGTCTCTGGAGATGTCCCAAGGGCGGGTGGGATAGAGTCGTCCAGGCGAGCGGCAGTGGGCACTGCTGCTGCTCAGGAATGACCCGCGTTTCTTACCCATATGTCTGATACGTGAACCAGTGCCTGTAGTGTCCGGGGAGGGCGAGGGGGTGAGGGTGCTGCGATTTGAAGGTGACAGTAAATCCTGGTGAACTTTTATTGACTGGATGCGTGTAGTAGACAGTGCGAGATAGCTTTGAAATCAAACGCTTGCATGTGCAAGACTTTCCAATATTTAGTGTTTCTGTTACTAAAAACACAGACTACAGGGTATAGATAGATAGATACCTGTTGTTTTTGAAATAACTTTAGTGAAAACTTAAAAGTAGATTTGGATAGTGTTTACATGATAAAATACAGTGTTTAGCACCTGTATTTTTAGAGGTTTCCCTGCAAAACCATGACTTTTTTTCTTATTCCCCCCCCTGCCACTACTTCTTGATCACAGTGAACCTTAATGATATTCCCTCCTTCCTTCATTTAGTCAGTTTCAGCAACTCTAGTGCCGGCCCACAGTAGAAATTTCTGTGAGTTACTGGAGTTCATCTAGGATTATTTCCTTTTGCATTTTGTTAGGATGATGCAGTTAGGAGATCATTAAAATTCCTAATCAACTTAGTAGAGTTTTTTCCAAGTATATCAGGAGAAATAAATAATTTTTGGTATTTAAGATACTCAGATAAATCCTGTAACCTCATGATCTGGGTGTAGGTGTTGCACCTTTTATCTAATGATTTTTTTGCATGTGAAATAAAAAGGCATAGTTGTACAAGGTGCTGATAATGAGTGAGAAAAGGACTTTGCTGCTTGTTTATTCAGTATTTCCTGCCTAAAATTTTGTGCCTTTTTTTTTTTTTTTTTTCCCTGAGGCAGGTTTTTGTTCATGTCTCATCCTCAATTTAGTAGCTCTTCCATTTTGAGAATAAATGGATGTGAATGAGGTACCCATTATATGAGTCTAACCTTTCAGGAAGCAATTTATGATTACTTAAGCTACACTAATTATTAGCCTAATTTCTTAATTTAGAGATGCTTGAATTTGTAGGTTAAATATTCCCTATGAAACAGTATGATGATGTTCAACTCAAATTTACGAGTGTACATCACTCACTTTAATAAAGCTGGTCCTTTTCCTTTAACAACTTAATGTTCTAGAGTTCAGTGGAAACACACTTGCTCTCTGTTTCCATCATATGTGGCTGGGCATCACTGCATACTCCATGGCTCACTTTTTACCAAGGTTTACTAATACAAGACAAGCCTTTCTACAAGGCAGAAGTACCCTTGGGGATGAAAACTGTACCTATGCTCTTCTTGGAAGGCCGGGTGCCAGATTGATTGTTGGTTTATCTCTTGGTGATTTTATTTCTGGGCAGGTTTGTCCATTACCGTATAATTTCCTTTACGAGCAGAAAAAAACAGAAACAGGTACTTAGGAGTGCGCTGTGACCAAGCATATTGTTAATCTGGAGTTTGACACTTGCAGTTTTTAGTTTCTGTCTAGGTTCAGGGAATGTACCTACCTTGAAGTTCTGACTCCTCAGTCTCAAGCATAATATGTGTCAAAAAATGTCCTGCATGCAATGAAAAGTAATTTTCAAGATAAAAACAGCATAGGAATAAACTTGTCCTTTCTGAGTTTTATTTGATTGTCTTATCAGATATAGTCTCCCTGATGCCCTCAAGTTTCTGAATTCCAGTCCTGTCAGTGACTGTTTTGATGGCTTCAGGAAGAAAGGAAAACTTCCAAGTCTGAAACTACTTCATCAATTACCCATTTCTTTCTCACTACCAGGGAGGCAAATCTGATACTAGACCTTCCAACTCCTTTTTCTCATTTGTTTCACATTTTTGAAACCTGTTAGCTAGGTCTACCAATTTAAATAATTGCTTTTTAATCTTTTTTGAAGATTAAGATATTCTCTTGTATATCCTCTCCCTGTACCATGAGTTTGTACATGCATTTTGGAACACTTTGATTTGTAATTGAACATAGCTTTAAGAGTAAACTTGGTACTTTCATTGATGGCTGAGAGGTCACTGTCTCTACACCCTTCAATGCTCATGTAGTTTGGCATGGGGTTGTTCAGTTCTTAATTCTGACGTTTTATTATTTTAAAAATAGTGAATGACTCACTACTTTAGACATGTTTTTACTTGTGATTTGCATGAAGCTGCACTTGGATGGAAACTAGAATTTGGTTAAAAGTGCACAAAAGTAGCATTTAGGACGTTTTATTAGTTAAAGGTTGCTTAAATGAGCTGGATGTCCAGGCAAATAAGTGCCCTTCTCCCCTCCTTCCCCGCCTTCAACATAGTTTAATGAAGTCTTAATTGTAGTTAGTTAAGTAACTTTCAGAAGTGCTTAGGTGGTTGAAGTTAGGAAACTGCCTGTGGAACTCTAATACATCTTTGTGTATTAGACCTAGAATGTTACTGCAAGTTAGACATCTCATCTCACTGACTTAGTGGGCTCTTTAGAGGAACCTATTTCATTTCCTAGTAGCAAAACATTTATTTTATCTAAGGAAATACATGGCTACCTATCTCTGTTTTGTCTTTTTTATTAGGTGGAAAAGAAAAGTAAATTTCTTGTTTAAAACACACACAAAAGCTTAACTCTAGTTCAGTGGAATATTGTTATATATAATGTCTTTCATACTTCTCTGCTATCCAGATTGGAATTATATTATTATTATTATTTTTACAACATAAATTGAAATATAGGACTAATGCTTCCATGTATGTAGTGCAGTATGTATTTCTTTTTATAGAGTTATATCTGTTTATAAGTCTTTGCCTGACCTTAGAAGATAAACGGATTCAAGGAAGGCAATTAATAGCACTGTCCCATAGCTCATTAACATTTGATGATTGATTTTTTGGAATGACCTATTTCAGATTGGAACTACATGTACTAGTGCTAGAGCTACTTCAATAAAATAACTATAAGGAATAATTATGTAAAACAAAACACACCCTCTTACCCACTTGTTGCTTGGAGAACCCTGGGGAGGTATTTTGGATTCACTGGGTAGCATTTTGGTTCAGTTTTCAATCCAGTGCCGCTGTGGCCTTCCACCTACCATGTACCAGCCCTGGTTCTGCTAGGTGTCTTTCAAGAAGCTACCCAGAATAAGACGGCGAAAGAGGTGGGTCCTTCCAGTGGCACGGTAGTATTGAGGGATAAGTCTCCTTCATAGAACTTGTATTCAAGGAGTATTTTTACTCTTAGCATCTTATACACAACTGAAATTCTAACTTGAGCTACGTGTATCTTTTCATCCATAAATGACAAATGGCTACATGGCCGTAGTTGCTAGAACTACAGAAGACTGTTGATCTTCAAGCTTGTAACACTGTTACTGCTTCTCTTTTCCATTGAGCTGAGATCTAAGTGCTGTGTGTCAACCAAGCATCAGTACGATGGGTGACCGTAGGCTGGGGCTGGTGGTAACTGCACCTTTTGCAGTTTTGCTGTAGCAAGTGTGGGGCTTTAGACAAATGGCTTCTTATCTCAGTGTGTCTGCTTTCCAGGCTCTAAGGTGGGAGGACATCACCTTGAAAAATTGTCTTGAACTCTTCAGGAAGAGGTGCGAGAGAGACAGGTAGTCTGGGATGACTTTGCCTGCACAAAATGGTGTTTCTACACCACTTACCCTAATGTTTTGAACCATTTCACTTCTCTTTGTCAAATGATTATAGAAATAACAGTAATTTTAGAACTAAAATCAGACATCACTGACAAATTGTTCTTCTAGGAAAATTTAGTATTGTTCTCGTAAAAGGGAGCAGGATGGGACTCCTGGCTTCAGGTGACAGATATGACAGTTTATGTTCTTCAGCACAATTATCCCTGCCAGCAAAACACAGCATAGCTGTGGAAAGCAGGTTCCGTGTACTTAACGTGTACCTAGGACCTTCCCAGGGCACAGCGAGAAAGCACTTTCAGGTCAGCTGTAAGCCAAGGAGAGTGGCCCTGTGAATGCACAGGTCAAAGGTGGTTCACATCCACATAAATGTTCTGCAACAAGACTCCTGTCATCCCCTCAGTCTCTTCCCTCACTGAGGGTCATGCTCAAATGTTCCAGCTATTTATAGTAATTAATTTCACAGTTTCAATTTGGATTCTGTTGGACAGGTTCACTTTTTCAGTTGCCCACTGTCAGCCTCATGTTCCCAAAACTGTCTTTGCTCTTACTAGCAGGTGTGTATCAGTTTCTCCATGGGATCTCTTCTGTTAACCAATGGCTAAAACTGTAAGCTAAAGTGCTTTTTTTTTCTTTTTTTTTTATTTCTAAATGTTTGTATTTTTAAAAATTACATCAGAGTATGAAGTAATGATATCAATGACTTGTTAAATCTTCCTAAGCTTTGAAAGAAGTAAGTTCTGTCTGAATAAGGTTTAGTCCACTAGTTTGTATACTTAAAACTGCACTTCAAGCCAGGAAAAACAATGTTGTGGATAGACCCTGGATACCAGCAGAGCCATGAGCTATTTATTTCTATGGAGCTAACGCACTTAGGAAGTCTGTGTGTCTTTGTAGCCATTTAAGGTCCAGTGCAAAATCTGTCAATGGATTAGGTTGCACGTTAAGCTATGATCAGATGACCAGGATAGCAGTCAGTGAGTTAGAGATTGGGTATGTATTAGTTTGGTGAAAAGAAGCTGTGTGACTTGAAGAAAAAAATCATTGCTTTAGGTAAGCGAGTTCCCTGATGCACTTCTACTTTTGACATTCGAAACTCAAAGGTCTGTATGAGGGCAGGAGTTGCCTGGTAATGGATGTTAATACAGACTATAGTAGTTTCTCCTTCTTTCCCTTCCCCAAAACATTAACACTTTAATTTTACTTTTTTTTTTTTTTTTTTCCTCTTAGTTAACTGGCTTCACCAGAACAAGCTGGACACTGGATTTCATTATTTTGACTGTTATTCAGTTAAAAAAAAAAAAAAAAAAAAGTGAAAACTTAAGGGCTTGAGCGTGTGTGCATTTTCTTTGTGTATATTTCATCATTGAAAAAGAATTAGATCAATGACGCTAGTAGTAATTAAAACAGCATTAATTAAGCATATCTGCTTTAGGTGAGTGAATTTGAGAGCTCTCTCCGATTTGTGTTAAAGGCAGGGCTCTATTGAAATAGTAAATCTTTGACATGGCTGACATATTTCTAGAGTGTTCATCTTGTACTAAATCATGTAATTTTGCCTGGAATTTAAAATATGCCATTTCAAATAAGATTTCTGCGTTCTATGTTCTTCATGAACTACTGACAGTGCCTTAGTTGTTAGTGATACGTCTGTGGTTGTTCCTAAATTTGGGAATGGACAAGGATAGTGAAGTATTAGATAGATGTAGTTCTCTGTCCTTTATGATAATGATTTTACTGTCAAAATTTCCCATTCTTAATTATGTTTCTGTGTTTGCATAGAATGTAAGATAAAATCTGACCCCTTTTCAAGAGTGGGAACAAGAAAACAAACTTTGGTAGATTATGGTCACTTTGTAACCACTTCGTAAGTGTTTTGACTGCTGTTATTCCATAGCATCCTATCTTGCTGTTTTTTTTATTTGTTTTTCTGCTGTCTGTAGTGGTAGTGCTTGTCTGGCTGTATGGAAATGCTTTGGAACAAAGGAGAAAGTGGAATGTTACTAGATAAAGCCCCCTGGAAACAGCTGATGAAGCAAAGCTTATTTGCTTTGGAACTGAAAAACAGATTGTCAGGTTTTTTAATCCTTAGCTCAGGTTCTGCTTGCTCTATAGTAAAATGATGGGCTAATAGGTGGAATAAGTGGGTTTATGGAATTGTTTGGAATTGAGCTAGAAAGTGATGGACTGGTAGGAAACTGCATCTGTTCTTGGAAGACCTTGTATTGATAACCTTAAGGAGACAGAAGTATATGGGCAGAAAAAGAGCAGTTTAACATGGGAATGAGAAAAACTGTATCTATCTTACCGGTGATTGAAGGAAATATCCAGGGGAATTAAATGGAAAACAAAGGGTAGTTCTTGTAATAGGAATAAAGTCTTTTCACAGCTTGTTCAAACTCTTCAGGGTTAGAGGCTGTTAAGGTAGAAAAAGAATCTAAATTCAGGGATCTAGGCCTTGATGAGAATTTGTGTACAAGCTCTTCTGCTTTGTACTTCTTCAGGATATTTTTTCTCCTCAAGGGTTTTTGTGCCAGTACTTAAGTGCTACATAGAAATAATCCCTTTAGGCAATCACTTTAAAAAAGAGAACTATAAAAGGGTGGAAGAATTTTTAAGTAAGTACTAATGTGCAAACCAATGTTATTTTCCAGCTTTCAGTCACTCAAGTACAGCCACTGATCACGAGATGCTACCACGAAATCTACCTCAGACTTGGCTTTTGCTCATTCACTTGCTGCATCATTGGGAGGCTGAACAGGAACCAAGCAGGAGCTCCTGAAAGTCGCTGGGCAGACTCTGACGTCACGTCAAAGCATGATGACCTAACAGGAGGTCAAAGTCCAAAACTTTGACTCAGCAGTGCAGGATAAACTGCCTTTTGTTACCAGTATCACTTCTGAAGGCTACAGACCTCCTGCCGTTTCTTCCCTGTTTGCTTCAGAAACATCCAGCTGATCTTTTCCTGGCAGAAAGATCCTGACTTTTCTCTCAGGTCCTGAAGACATTAATGGAATACAGTCATGTCTACCCAGGACGAGAGGCAGATAAATACAGAGTATGCTGTGTCCTTGCTGGAGCAGTTAAAATCGTTTTATGAACAGCAGTTGCTAACTGACATAGTATTGATTGTTGAGGGCACTGAATTCCCCTGCCATAAGATGGTGCTTGCAACATGTAGCTCGTATTTCAGGTAAGTGTTCAAAGCAGGATCTATTAATTCAAGTAAACTGTGATAACTGCTTCTGCGTGTAATATTACTTAATTGATTAACAGTTAATGTATTTGCAGAGCATTTTAAAGATCAATGAAGCAAGTAATAAAAATCTAAATAACATTAATAGCAAACATTGAAAGAGCAAAATTCTCTAGCATCTTGTGACTTACTCTGGATAAATATTATGTTTTTCTACATAAGTACAGAAAGAAATCACATGATTTTTCTCTAGGGATATTAATTGAGTCTGAATAATGTGTACATTTCCAATTCATATTTTTTCTTTTTTTCTAGATGAAATAAATCTTTAAGTATTTGATCTTCTCTGTTTTCCAGCATAGTGACTGGCTTTTACTTCGCTATGGGGGTTCCATTGTGATTGCTTTATGTGAAGTGTCTCAGCAGAAGCCCCTGCTAAAAGTAGGGAGTACTGTGGAAATTCCTGGCTTTCTGTCCTGAATCATCTCTTTTTCTGTATTCAGCTAAGAAGCCAGAAACTCCGCTCTTGCCTGAGAGTCTTGCTGGAATGCAACAGTGCTGTTTTTCCTGAGATGCTGTTGCAATTTTTAATTCATTAGCTTCCATTTTCCCAAGTGTCCTGTTTTTTTATTTTTGCTTTTGAAAATTTTTGTTAATGAGATGTATTCAGTTCTCCTACCTTTTGCAGATAACTTCATAAAATGTCCTAGAAAATGAGGTATCGTGGATTTTCTGCAGTGATTAATCATTTTGGTTAGCATCACAAGATAATCTGCTTGCAGGAAAGGAAATTTAAAGGCTCAAAGCTAGTCTTACTGACATCTACCAGCGCATTGTGAATTAGAGCTTTTCTTTCCAAAAGAGGGTTTGCAAATTCTGTTGCCTTGCTGAGATGGTCTCGCCATACAGAATGCTGTTACAAAGTGTCTTCTCTATTTTGTCTACTTTCTTGTGTTATACTCTAACTCGTAATGCAACAAACTGTTCAAGGGTTAATATTTCCAGAGAAGAAGAAACTACTTGTTTCTATCTTCATGTTTTTTCATCTCAGATGAATGTGGAACAATTTTTAGCAACAAAGACCATATGATCAGTAGAGTGATTATTGCTGGTGGCCTTCTACAGATGCCTCAGTTTCAACACTCTGTACAGTAACAGCCACTGGAAATGTGATCAGACTAGTGTGGGTGGCTAGTCAAAAATCTGGGAGCTGTCATGAGTCCATGCAGTGTGTGCTACATTAGAGTATGCAGTCACATCTCCTATGTATTTGTTATTTATGGAATTGGGTTCTGGCACTGGTTAAAAGGAGTATCAAGCTTGTGGTTTTGACATGTTCTGTTTTTCTTCCCTGTTTTGGTTTACAAAAAAGATGTTCAGTTTCCTAAATTTAGCTTTATTATGCAAAATTGATAGCACTGAAGGAGGCTTTGGAGGGGAAGGGAATGTCTCCAAGACTGCTCCAGCGTTTTGTGTGGCTCTGGGCAGCTCACCTCCTCTCTCTGTGCTTGTGCATTGTCCTCGCAGCCACTCAGTTTGGCACGGGCGGCTCAGCCCTGAGGAAGTGTGCGCTGCAGCCAAGCTCTCTGGCTCTCCAGCTGCTCGTGCTGTCCTGCTCACCTTCAAAAGGCAGCCTGGCAAGGGGAGACAAGGTACTCCCTTGGCCAGTCACAGGCTCCTCCTAGATGCCCTTGCCCTGAGGAAAGGCGCTGGAGAGAATGTAGAGAGCTAGTGTACTGCTACTGGCGGTAGCATCAGATGCTTTCTGGCATGGCTTTCCTTGTGGGAGCTCATCCCAGAGCCCACTCTCCTGTGTAATTAGAGGCAGGACTACAGACAGCACCCTCCAAATCCCTTCCAACTTCTCTCTCATGGGTTTCCTTAAAAAAAAAAAAAAGTATGTCAATATTAAATATGAGTGCTTGTAAAACTCTAAAATGAATTTCACATATTTAAAAGAAAATTATCAAGTTACCCAATTTACAGTATCAGGATCCAGTTAGTTCTTAATTGTGATCAGAAAGCAGTATGAGTGATAAGCTTCCAAAGCATCACAAAGAAAGCAAACTCTTTTCAAAGTTGCCTTTCTGCTTTTCTGAAAGATGTAATAGGGATGCTTCGTGATTTTTTCAGAACAAGTCTGATATGTTTCTTTTCTGACAGTGATTTTGTCTAGAAGCTTGAAGCTTGCTGTGTTTGTGAACAACTGTGTAGAAGACATGCTTGCTGGAGTGCTAGTGCTTGTGCCTCTTTCTGGGCAGACTCTTGTGTCTGCCGCGAACTGCCTTTTGATAAAACTAAACCGTTGGTTGCATAAATCTGCTGCTTTTGTTTGAGAATCTAAGATCTTTCTGCGTACGTCTAAGCAGTATTTTCTGGAGAATGTTTCTTCCCTCATGATGATCAGGGGCCTGGAACATCTGCCCTATGAGGAAAGACTGAGAGAGCTGGGCCTGTTTAGCCTGAAGAAGAAAAGGCTGAGAGGGGACCTGATCAGTGTCTACAAGTACCTTAAGGGGGGCAGTGAGGAGGATGGGGCTGGCCCCTCTTTGGTGGTGGCCACCGAGAGGACTAGAGCATCAAAAATTCCAGGAACTTAAGGAAAATTTTTTTAACACTGAGGGTGACAGAGCACTGGAACAGGCTGCCCAGAGAGGTTGTGGAGTCTCCTTCTCCGGAGATCTTCAGAACCCCCTTGGACGCAGTCCTGTGCCACGTGCTTTAGGTGACCCTGCGTGTGCAGGGGCGTCGGACTAGATGATCTCTAGAGCTCCCTTCCAACCTTGACAATTCTATGATCATATCCTTAACTAACATAGAAAAGTTTGAAATTTTCATCGTTACAGTTCCCTGATTGACATAAAATAGTGTGCATAAATAGAAAATACAGAAAACACTGACACTTTTTAAGCATTCTATACTAGCGCAGTTTCAAATGCTAGATGGAAGCCCAGGGTGAATGAATACTCCACTTCTGTAAATAGCCAAGCAAAAAAGAATATTTATCTTCTAAAGGGATGTCACTGAAGACTATCACTGAAGATGGTAAAGGAGCTATTTAAGACTGAAGTGTTTATTATTAGTCCTTGTCTTAATATGTTCATTTCTCCTCAGAGCCATGTTCATGAGCGGGCTGAGTGAAAGCAAACAGACACATGTACATCTGAGGAATGTGGATGCAGCCACTTTACAAATTATAATAACTTATGCATACACGGGTAACTTGGCAATAAGCGACAGCACGGTAGAACAGCTTTATGAAACTGCCTGCTTCTTACAGGTAGGAATGCTTATTTTGAGTATGAAATACCCGCTTCTAATCTCTAAATTAATGTTTATTTGATTTCTTTTAGACACCCCTTTTTATTTGTTTCAAAATATTCTTGTTCTGTTTGCACTCACTTGGCAGATGTATTTTACACATTCGTCCCTCCTAACTTTAAGATCCCTTTAGAGGGTAGAAGGAAAACAGTGCGCTTATAACATTGGACATCATGAGTTGTATTTTAATCTGCAGGAACCAGTTTAAGTCACTCCTGTATTTTTGTATACATGTAGTATTCTGAGCTTAAACTCAGTTGTATAAGCATGGATATCTTTACTGGTAAGTGAAGGGCTAGATTATATGCAGTAATACTTATTTTTTTTTCTTTGTGTGATAGGTAGATGATGTGCTACAGCGATGTAGAGAATACTTAATTAAAAAAATTAATGCAGAAAATTGTGTGCGTCTGTTAAGTTTTGCCGATCTCTTCAGCTGTGAGGAGTTGAAACAGAGCGCGAAAAGAATGGTAGAGCACAAGTTCACAGCCGTGTACCACCAGGAGGCTTTCATGCAGCTCTCCCATGATCTACTCATAGATATTCTAAGCAGTGACAATTTAAATGTGGAGAAGGAGGAGACAGTTCGCGAAGCCGCTATGCTGTGGCTAGAATATAACACGGAGTCGCGGTCACAGTATTTGTCCTCAGTTCTTAGCCAAATCCGGATCGATGCCCTTTCGGAAGTGACGCAGAGAGCCTGGTTTCAGGGCTTACCGCCTAACGATAAATCGGTGGTGGTGCAAGGGCTGTACAAATCAATGCCCAAGTTCTTCAAGCCCAGGCTCGGCATGACTAAAGAGGAGATGATGATCTTCATTGAAGCTGCTGCTGAGAATCCCGGTAGTCTTTATTCTTCTGTCTGTTACAGCCCCCAGGCAGAAAAAGTTTACAAACTCTGCAACCCTCCTGCTGACTTGCATAAGGTTGGGACGCTCGTCACTCCGGACAACGATATCTATATTGCAGGAGGGCAAGTCCCTCTGAAAAACACAAAAACCAACCACAGCAAGAGCAGCAAACTCCAGGCTACCTTCAGAACTGTGAATTGCTTTTACTGGTTTGACGCTCAGCAAAACACCTGGTTTCCCAAGACGCCGATGCTGTTTGTTCGCGTGAAGCCGTCACTGGTCTGCTGTGAAGGCTATATCTATGCAATTGGAGGGGACAGCGTGGGCGGGGAGCTCAACAGGAGGACCGTGGAAAGATACGACACAGAGAAGGACGAGTGGAGCATGGTGAGCCCCTTGCCGTGCGCGTGGCAGTGGAGCACGGCGGTGGCTGTTCACAACTGCATCTACGTCATGGCGCACAACCTGATGTACTGCTATTTTCCCAGGTCAGACGCCTGGGTAGAAATGGCTATGAGACAAACAAGTAGGTGTTTTGCGTCGGCCGCTGCCTTTGGCGATAAGATATTCTACATCGGAGGCTTGCACATCGCCAGCAATTCTGGAGTCCGACTCCCGAGCAGTACTGTGGATGGGTCTTCCGTAACGGTGGAAATCTACGACGTGAATAAAAACGAGTGGCGGATGGCGGCGAACATCCCCGCCAAGCGGTACTCGGACCCCTGTGTGAGAGCCGTCGTCATCTCTAACTCTTTGTGTGTCTTCATCCGAGAAACCCACATGAATGAGAGAGCCAAGTACGCCACGTACCAATATGACCTGGAGCTCGACCGCTGGTTCCTGCGGCAGCACATCTCGGAGCGCGTGCTCTGGGACCTGGGGAAGGACTTCCGCTGCACTGTGGGGAAGCTCTATCCGTCCTGCCTCGAGGAGTCCCCGTGGAAGCCTCCCACGTTCCTCTTCTCGCCAGACGGGACCGATGAATTTGAGCTAGATGGGGAGATGGTTACGCTGCCACCCGTATAGCTCCCAAATTAGATCGCGCAACCAATTCTGTGCTCAGTTACCCCCGAAAGAAATGTTCCTGAAAGAACAGGTCTGGAAATAGAAATGTCAAACCTGTCCTTCACGAGTTGTATTTTTATGCCCTCCCTAATGTTGGCAGCCATGCAGTATAAATCAATGAAATGAGCAGATATGCTTCCATAATCTGAAATACTATTATCTGATAATGGAGAAATATATGTATATCACAGGCTTAAGCATCTGATTTGTCTGAAGAATTAATTTCTAGTTCTATGAAGTATTGGCTCAGCAAATTAGCTTCAGAAAAGTAGTTACTGTTTCTAGGATGATATGTCACAACTGCTCTGAAAGTATCTTCCAGTTCTCTCTGAACTCCTGGACATCCTACTTAAGTGCTAGTTACATAATTGTCTGTGTGGCCTAAGGAAGGGACTGTGCTGCACTTGATACTAATATTCACGTTGGTATAGTAATGCCATTAAAAGAAAAAAGAATCAAATCCCATGGATCTACCTGTGGTAGGAAGGGTAGATCTTCCAGTGTATGGTAACATGCAGGGCACAACGACTGCAGGTTCAGTCAAGCTGTATTATTAGGTGCATGTGTTCTATTTTCACTAACTTATACCTGTCTGTTTAGAATACAGGTCTTCCAAGCAGCTGGTAGTTTACCAGGTGTGGACTTAAGTTGCTGGGCTCGCAATGGGAATTGTGAGCCCTCCTAGTGCGGGTCTCCGTGGAGCGTTCGTCGGGAACGGTCTCCACGCTCTGTATTACAGTAACATTGGCTCATGTATATTACTTCCTGCTGCTGATGTATTTTTCCATTGTAAAACAAAGTTTTAGTGTGAATTAACCAGGTCTTTATTTTCTGTTAATTTAATAACAAGCATTACTGTAGTGTGATTGTGTATAGACATCCCTTAGCTATGAGGTTTTTTACGTCCGTGGGGGGGAGCAAACCGTTCAGGAACAGCCTGCGCCGCGCGCGCGGGAGAGCAGCTGCCCAGGGCTGCTCCGGCATTAATCCCAGGAACCACTAGCACTAGTGGGGCGCCGCCAACCTGACATGAACACAGGTGCTTCATGACAAAACTTACTAGCATGTTCAGCTGCATCATGTTCTGGCACTGTATTTTAAATGACATTAATTTATTAAAAAAGACTGAATCCACCGCTGTTTGGGTGTGCTTTGTGGATGACATTGGTAGGGTTGTAGCCGGAGTTGTTGAAGACCCTCTGTGGTCGCTCAGTGGCAGGAGGTTGGAGATGGGTCTGGCTGCTGGTACCCCCAGGCTGGTCGAGAAGCGAGAGAGGAGGGCAGGAGTCAACGCGGGGGAGATGGAGTTGCCCCCAGGAGCCAGGCTGTGGCACAGCAGACCTAATGCCAAGAGGAAAGATCATGGCAGGAAGTAAGAGGGGGGAGCTTTGACCTAAACTCAAGAGATGAGAATTTTTGCAGATTTATTATTTGCTTCATATTCCTGATAATTGGTTAAGTATCACAGGAAATAATTGGATTTTTCAAGTGGGAAGATATATTTTTGCCGTTGGCTGTGGGAAAGGACTCTTATATTAGCAACCTGTCCTCTATAAAACTCCTGCCATATTTTGGCATTTTGCAGTATAAGGTTTCAGAATAATGAGGTAGTTCCACATGAGGAGAAGGCCAACTTCTCCTTTTCATGGTTTGCACTCACAGCTGCATCGTACTGCTTTTGACACCTGACCTCCTTCCTTAAGATGCGAGAAGGGACTTGGGGCAGTCTCAGGAAACTAACTGCAAGTTGCTGGCCAGGGGCCTGTGGATGTTGTGTTCCTGGAGCCTGGGCCATGGACCTGTGCTGTGGAAGGGAGTACAGGTGAGAGGAGAACCCACTCAACAGGGATACAGGTGGATATTGCAAATGGGGAAAATTCCCCTCACCTAAAAGGAGGTGTCGCATCCTGGTACCTGTGGCTGGTGGGCCCTGCTGAGCCGAGTCCCACGAGCTGCCTGGACCAAGGCGTTCCAGCAGCGCAGGCTCCAGGCGTAGGTGATCCACAGCCAAGGGGCTCTGCTTGTGAGAACTTCCAGCTTCGGTTTGGAGAGGAAGCAGCTGACTAACCTGGTTTTTGGCAAGAAGTTACGCCTAAGATTTTCAGCTTGAGCGTAAGCATAGGAACTATAGGTCACTGTTGTCCTGCAGAACCTGAAAGGCTCTGCTTGATTTTATCCATTAAGGAGCCTCCCATACAATAAAGGCAGCCTGCAGCCCTTCCTGCTGGTTTGCATTTTAATACATTTCAGAGCGTTCTGTTAGGTTGTATAAAACCATGTAGCCCCTTCCTTCAGGTACTCCATTTAATACAGAACTAAGACCTGAGATCAGTCACCTCTCTGATGGTTCTTCGGTGTGTTTTTGTTTCTGCTCTGCTTTGAGGAAGCACAGTCAGCAGCTCACAATCACTTCCAAAGGAAAGTAGTCAGTTCCAGAGGAAAAGAGCTGCCAAAAGCTGCGGTCCCATCTAAGCACTTTCCCTGTATACATGGGAGCAGAGGCTGCAGGTGCAGCAGCGCTCTGGGCCTGGAAATGGCCAATAAGGGCAGAATTAAAGATTTCTGTGGCAACAAAGACTCCAGCTGAGAAAATGTGGTTATTTTAGTTTATAAATAGAGCAAAGATGATTAAAGCAGTCACAGTTCTAAAATAGTATCTTCTGTCTAATGTTAGACAACTGCTCAACATGAGCTTAGCTTTGAAGTACAGTTAGGAGCAAGATTGAAGATACCAACTTTGTTATTGCCTCAAGCAGTGCCACAAAGGCAAAAAGTCAGTTTGTCTCTTTTTTAGTTGACATACTTCAAGGTGTAAACAATCTATCTCAATTCCTCCTCCAAAAATGAAAAGACTTGACCCCCACTAACAATTTTCAGTACACTCACTTATTTCTTTTTGCAGTGAAGGCTAAATTGCTAATGGCAAGTTTCGCTTCTGTTCCAAGGGGAATAAACAAACACAACTAGGGTAGTGAAGTGTGTCAAGCTTTATACGATAGAGGGATAATCTCTGGGAAACACATTTTAAAAGGTTTTTTAAAAACTATTTTAAAGCACTACCTGGTACGTCATAACACTTCTCCTTTCTCAAGGCTGCTGTTAAGACATTCAGGCTCCTGGCACATTGTTCCTCAGCACTAACTGCACCTGCAGACAAACAACGGCACCGCTAAACTGCGTACCCGCGCTGTGTGTTCCTCCCTCCGATCCCATTTACACTTCCCTTGGGATTGTTTATTTCTGGAGCTGTAGTGCAGCGTGAAAGGGGGCTGGGAGTGGTGTAGAGGAGGGGCTGGGCAAGAGGGAGCTGGCAATAACTGCCTCCCCGCGTGCTTTTCTTCCGTTCTACTCCAAAGCACACCTAGAATTGTCTTACACGGGCCCAAGAAAGGCCTGCACGCCCTGTGCAGCACCCCCGCCTGCATCGTGCGCCCCAGCGCTGCCGAGCACCACGCTGCGGCTGCGGCTGCGACGCGGTTCCTGCGGGGTGTTCAGCATGCGGGACCTGTCCGTGCCCAGCGAAGGCTTCGTGCCGAGGCTCCCTCCAAGCCCCGAGCGAGCGGCCGCGTGGTGCCCGCTGCCGCGTGGTGCCCGCTGCTGCGTGGTGCCCGCTGCCGCGTGGTGCCCGCTGCCGCGTGGTGCCCGCTGCCGCCCCGCTCCGGGCGCCTCGGACCGCAGCCACACTGCACAAGCACAACATGCAGCACATCATCAAATAGTTCAGGACACGGACACAGTTAACAGCAGCAAAGGCCAGGGCCTACAAGTTCTAATAGGCAGTACGTTAGAGCTCGCTAATTTTCTTTGCCGCTTTCAGGGATGCCTCTGCTTTTAAAGCTCTCCCCAGTCTTGGGTGCACTTTTAAGAGTGTGTGAGCTTAGAGGTGAGAGCTCAATTAAATCTGCTCTGTCAGTACTTTTGGTTTGCTTCATGCAGCATGGAAGTGATTTTGCTCCCTCCTTTGTTCTAGGACTAACCCTTCACTTCGGCCAGACTCTTCTTCTTTCAGTCTATACCTACTCAATTCATTTTCTTCAGGCTTGCCTGGTCGAGAAAGCACTGCCGCTTTCTGAGGAATCTGGATTCACACAAGGAAAGAGGATTCAGTAGGAGGTCTCTGCCACTGCTGAAGCAAACAGTAAACAGGCTTTTGTCAATAGTAGTCAGCGAAGTCAGGCAGGGAAATAACAAAACACTTTTATTTCCTATCAATCAGTTAGTTCTAGAAAGCAGTGTTACAGCGGGAGCGCTCTACGATTAAGCACTGATTTTATACAGGAATGCAGTACTCAGCAAGCTTCCCAGACTGCCACGTCCCATCACAGCAGAGTTGGAGCTACCTCACTACAGATGCTGTTCAGAGGTATCACACCACTTCTTTACAGAGAATTCAGTAATCAGGATAAAATTAACCATTTTAGGGACACCAGTAGAAGTAATGAAAAATTGCTCGCAGTCCAAACTGCACTCCTCATGTTTGACAAAGACCATTCTCCGTGGTCAAGAGCACAAACCTGTCAGAACTAACGCTCTGCGCGTGCTCTCCTTAAGTCACTCTCTCTCCACTATTGTATTAAAGACTCACGAGCACCCGGCAGCAAATCTCCATAAATCTTTAATCACATTACAGTAACGCAGTGTCTCTGCCTTTAATGAGTACTTTCCATGCTGCCCTTTTAAATAAAAGCTAAATACCTGCAAGAAAGCAAAATTACATCATGTAAATGACACAGTGCAAGTTTGTTTTTCAGTCTTTCAACACCTACTTGTACATGATCAGAATAATAAACAAATGCAACTTTTTTTTTTTTTTTAAACATAAGCTCTATCTAATTTAGATTTGAATATTACACAAGAAAGTTAGTTTCTTCCTACTGGAAAGAGTGATTTACCAAATCATTCTCAGATAGTTACAGTGTCAAAATCAGAGCAAGAACCTTAAAATGAGTCTCTAGTGCATAGCTCACTACTGCAGGGAGCCAGATACATGGCAATTCCTTTACTCAGCATCCTCATTTCAACGAGATGACACCCTCCACATTAATTGCGTGTTATTTTGACATTTAATTTAGTTCAAAATTATACATTTTTATCTAAAGTTCTTACTTATATAGGAGAAATCTACCAAGCACTAAAGACTTTCTAATTCACAGTGAATAGTGCCCAATGGGGAATAATTTTCAGAGGAAAAAGAATTTATACTACATGATCCACTTGTCATACATTTGCAAAAGCAACATCCATAGTGAGTTTAAATGGAATACGAGTTTCAACTGACCATGTGCTACAAGCAGCTACCAGCATTAAAACCAGATGCCCACAGTTTCTCCTAGTGGTATTAACTTTTTAAAATAAAACATCTATTTGATCAGACGGAGCTTTGAACAGGCTGGATGTATTTATTTTCAAGCAGCACAAGAGAAATCAAGTACATTACTTGCATGTTCATTTATCAAATAACAGTTTCTGTATTTAAAAACTGCATTTACACCTTCACTTTCACAATTAAATACTGCCACATTAGTTTCTCTGTTTGGTAATCATCTCTGTGGAAATAGGAAGTTTGCTTAGGCAAAATACTAAATTTAATTACAAAGGTGCTTGAAACAAAAGTACAAGGTCAAACAAGTGCAATTTATGAGAACACTGATCTAACACAGATACTTGTGATGTACAAATTTGAGGGGAAAAATAACGGTGTCTGATGTGCACAAGAATTAAGGTTGTGACATGAAAATGATTAATGAAAAAATGCAGAACCTTTTAGCTTTGGGGACCTGTATCTTGCATCCGTTTACACTGAAGAGGCCGGTCCCCAAACCTTGGCACATACAAAAAGCCAAAGATGATGCTTTTCGCTCCAGAAAGTCATGGAAGAAAAAAAAAAAAAAGGAGGTGCTACTGTACAAACAGTAAGTCAGTTATAACCGAGCAGTGACAGCCAGGAATCCCTTTGCCACGCGCATCAATCACGAGCGAGGTGCAACAAAAGTCTCCACGCTCAGTCACCAAAGGCAACGTCACCAGCTCATTTAGGAGCCCGTACAACTGGCAGGGGAGGAAAAGGGGCTTCCCAGGGCTTCTGAAATGGACGTTCAATCTCTAAGGATAAGTGATAATGCTTAGGCCGGAAATTTAGAAACACAGAGGAGAGGAGTAACAGGCCTTTCTCTTGGATTAGTCTCGAGAGGTTAAATAAAGCAAGGAGAGGGGTTCATTGGCCGCGGCGTGCGCGTGCCCAGCGGTAGCCCCGGGAGGAAGCGCGCTGGCCAGGACGGCTCTGCAGGGAGGGCAGCGCCGCCGCGGGCAGCCTGCCAGCGCCAAGCTCCTCCTCAGGGAGACAGAGCACGAGGCCGAGTTCCCTGTCCCACCGCTGGGTAAAGGCGGAACGGAGGGAAACGCTCTCCCCTTCCCTGTCCCACCGCTGGGTAAAGGCGGAACGGAGGGAAACGCTCTCCCCTTCCCTGTCCCACCGCTGGGTAAAGGCGGAACGGAGGGAAACGCTCTCCCCTTCCCTGTCCCACCGCTGGGTAAAGGCGGAACGGAGGGAAACGCTCTCCCCTTCCCTGTCCCACCGCTCGGTAAAGGCGGAACGGAGGGAAACGCTCTCCCCTTCCCTGTCCCACCGCTCGGTAAAGGCGGAACGGAGGGAAACGCTCTCCCCTTCCCTGTCCCACCGCTCGGTAAAGGCGGAACGGAGGGAAACGCTCTCCCCGGGCTGCGCTGTTGGCAGCAGAGAGCAGCAAAGAGACCGCGGGAGGAGCTGCCTGCCTTCCTGCCTCTCCACACGCCGAGCGCGCAGAGCCGGCTCCGCGCTCGGAGCCCCGCTGGCCCCGCGTGCCTCAGCCTGCCTTAGCTGGCTGGTTCTGGAAGTGCTTCAATCCCCTAGGCTGCATCCAGGCTTCACTACAACGTGGAGCCCGACGGCCCGACGCCCAGCGGGCAGATAACACAGAACGACCCGTCCGAGACACGAGCGGCCCCGTCCTCATCTGCAGGCTGGAGCGGGAGGCGCTCGGACCACCCCGGCCACCCGCATCCCTGCGCTGACTGCACCGGAGCTGCTCCTGCATAGCAAGTATCAATTAGTCTTTAAAGAAAACATATATATATATCTACATAAATGTCTATTGCAGACTTGTGGAATAGAGCACAAAAGAGCATCGGTCATTTTAAAAGCTACACGTACATACGCCGAGACCAAAAGCAATAGTTACACTTCTACAGGGACATTTTACGTGCATGTCAGAAGCAGTAGATCGGTAGCACTTTTTAGAGGCATTTTTGGCCCTTTTCCAGCAAAACTACTTAGACTAGCAGTAGGCTGTCAGGTTTTCCATGGCTGTTCTATCTGTAGCTTGCCCTAGAAAGAAAATAATGAAAGCTTCAAAGTAGATCTTGTGTTTTCAAATTCAAAATATAATTTTTGAAGCAATAAAGGTGAAAAGTAAGTTGCTGGATTGCAACTACTTGATACAAATTTCCTTTTTTTTTTTTTTTTTTTCCCTATTAAGATGTCAAATGCACCTAAAGAAATTAGAAGTGAATTTCTTAATTTACACTAGGATATTCCTAGTTATCTCTGATACAGCTGCTCTATTTCGTTCGAGGAATAGTAGAAATAACTATGACTTGAAATCTTGGCCCCAGAAAAGAGCGTGGCAAAAAGCTGAAAGATACCAAAGAGGCAATAAACTAAGAGTGTCTTTTACTGTATAAAGCAGGAACATTTGCTAAGGTAATATGGAAAGTAATAACAGCTACCACGTGGGGATGTTGGAAGGCATAGAGAGGAATACACTTCAAGAAACAGGAAAGAATCTGTTCAGAAGCAGGAAATATGGAATATGTATGGAGTAGAACACACTTGCATGCAGAAGACACTGCACATGTGCACTTACATATGAAATACAGCATTATGCCACATCTTTTCATTTAAACTAACGTATTTCTTCACATACGGACATGAACGGAGCTGTTCCTTCCCTAATGCAAAAAGAAGTTATCTGAATAGACCATTCCCTGAGTAGACACAGAAAATCTATACGGCCGATTTTCATTTGGAAGAATTTTCATAACTTTACTGGCAATCAAAGTGTTCAGAGTTTGCTACTGTGCTAGTTTTAGGTAATTTTAATACTTTGTTTTCATATGCATGTAGTTACATTTATGGCGTAATCACATCCTCATAGATAATTCTATCCCAATTTGGGAGAACTTTTTTATTTTTTCTAAATACTTTTTCTGAAGAGCTCTCTCTATCTGGAATCCTACTCATGTCCCAGGGTAAAACACAGCTGAAACATAGGTAAAGGTAAGAAGGCCTACTGCATAATGTCAAGAAAATACTGATTTCACAATTGTCACACAGATTTTCAGATACAGAGAGCCAGAGATGGATTAATCTAACAGTTGTAGATGGCTGCAGAGGAGAAAAAGAAAGAAAAAATCTCAAGTCAGCCCGAGGGTCACTTTGCACCCTGCTGATTTTAATTTGCGGCTCAAAGCGAGGTGGTTCCACCTGGCTTGGAACCTTTTACATGTTCCCCCCATATAATTTTGCAGACGTGCTCTCGAATCTAACCCGAAAGAGAAATCAGTATTCATACTCTGGTTATTTCTAACAAGAATGCACAAACATTTGGCTATCTGAATTGAAAAATATAGCTAATTTACATAAATATCTTCAACATCCAAGAAAATGGACAAATCTGAGGTTGACCCCATTTGGCTTGCAACAAGCCCTCTTTGCTAGTGTCTTTAATAAAGGCTCAGATTTAAAGAAAAGTAGTCATTTTAAGCCAATATGCTGCAAACGCCATCCCGTTGTGTGGAGACACTCACCATTCTTCTACACCTCTAGTGAAACCGACTGATAACCTTCCACATCTGTCTGCAAGCAACATGGGCTTGGTTTTGGTCCTGGACTGCAAGTCTCCACTCCTACATTTTGAAGCAGTCTTTTTATAGCTGAGAGAAGCCACTGCACCTGCAATATTCAGCAGCACCGCGCAACAGCACTGCTTAGTCCCCAAGGTTTTGTGTTGACTGCGTAAAAGTGGAAAACCAGGATGACATGGCCGATTTTGCACTCGTGAAGGCTCCTCCAACTGACTGACCTGCATTACAAAACAAAAGAAAGAGGATCAGGAGTTGTCATGTTCTTGTCATCTCGTCATTGCTAGGCTTGTAAAGCAGCACAATCTGTTGTCTACTTTGGGATTTTAAAATGCAAGTCCACTATCTGTGTCACAAAGCATTCAAAGACCTTGAACACAGGAGGTCAGCATAAATGTTTTTTCCTGTGTTTTCCTTTGTCCACACACTGGAAAAGAAACTTGTGCTAGAAACTTGGGACTAGCTGCTTCTCTTTCTACTACCATGCAACACACAGGGCCACAAGCAGCCGCTTTGTCTCTCAAAACACTGCTCTATTTTGTACATATGCTGTGGAGTACGCTTCGACTAAAATGCGATATAAGTGAGATATGGGATGCTTCTACAAGAGATCTAGGGCCTCCCTGTAAGCTGCCTTTCAATGTGTTTCTTACCTACAGCTTTTCCTGTTTGTACCACATTTCGGCTAGTGGAAACCATCACATTCCCAATCTTCTTTCCGCGTTCACTGTTTTGCACTGAGCTAAATGAAAGACACGTGGAAGACTGTGAGTCACCTGACATATTACCTCTAATTGCAAATCAATTATATGATTAGAAACATATATATATATAAAATATATATACAAAAATATTTCTAGCATAGGAATTGTATGGTCTTGATTATATATCCTGTTTGCAGGACAGGATTATATGTCCTGTTTGCAGGACATCAAACTCATACAATTTCTATATTGGAAGTATCTCACCCACACAGACCTGTTAAGCACAGAACATAAAAAAAAAACAAAACCAACAAAAAGCTATCAACAACACTTCCTTCTTATAAAGCACACTACTACCTCTTATAAATGTTTACTATAATGTATTAATCTCCTAAACTATGAAATAAGATTTATAGACATTTTGGAAAGTTTTAGTTCTGATCTGCAAGTCTTACAGGGACAAATATCTGTTAATGAATAATCATCACTCATTTCTCTAAATAAATTTTACTTTGTATTTTGCTTTTAAAACAAAATTTTTGATCAAGTATAATTAAACTTTCATGCTTTTGTTAAAAGGTAAAAAAATAAAAAGGCAGACAGACACTACAATCATTTGGAAAGGACTTTACAAAAGCAATCAGCTCTATTTTCAAGTGATTGCATTTTTGCAATAGTCTCATTTAGGTTTAACTTATAATATTAAAGTTTCAAACATTTCATACTCTGAAAACCTATTTATGTGAAACTCAGGAACACAGCTATAGAAAAGCATGCCACATGCTCTTCTACCTCACAATTTCCTACATTATCTTGTTGAATACTTTCAAAGTCTTCAGTGTAGATGAAAAGCAAAAAGAAAAGAATACATCTCAAGAAACAAGTTCAGCTACAATTTAGAAAAAAAAAGTAATTTTGATGAGCATCTGACAGGCAAATTACTTCTGAGGAATAAAGATACTGTTGTAAAAATATTAGATGCAATTACTGATCTTTCCATGTTCATCTTAGAGTACCAGAAAGTGGTACTTTAAAAGAGGTCTTTAAAAAAAAGGGAGAGAGGTAGCGGGGGGCACATTATAGTCATCCCTGCATCTTAGTGGTTATTAAATCCTTCTACAAAGGCTACAAACTACAGTAATAGTAAGAGTGCCCATCAGCACGCAGCTTATTGAAGGCAATTACCTTGAAATAAATCTTGGTTTGTTTGCAATTCTGCAGCTCCATCACAGTTTAACCTGTCATGGGTCAGCAGAAGCAACCAAAAGATTCAGGGGGCTGAAGTCTGAACCTTTTTATTCCTCAGGCTGCCCTTTTGTGTATTTTAGTGTGTGTTTTACCTCTACATATGCACTGCTGATTTAACAGGCACCTTACAGAACCAGTCTGCTTCCATGTTCACAATAAGCCAACTGTATCTAGGTGACACCACCAAATCCAGTGACTTTTATTAAAGAACAATCAACATAGCTAAGTAAGAGAAAACAATCTATTTGGTGACTGAACAAAAAGAAACAGTTAATTGTAACTGCATGACTGGATTTTGGCTATAGTTAAGATCTGTGCAGCTGTGAGAATAAGAAGTGCAATTTTAGGCCTGAATATGGAACTGATGGAACTTAAAAGTTTGGGGAGAGTTTGGTGCAGGAAGAAGTTATAGAAGATGTATTTTAAACTTCTAAATTGAAGAATCTGAGCCCCAGCCCCAGTACACCTACCATGAGCTCCAAGAGAGAATTTTAGAAAAAGACTGCACTGAAGAAGAAAAAACAAACAAAAGCCCCCAAACGCTAATTTTTCTGAACTAGACCCAAAGCCAACATGCAGAGAAACACTGGTAAAAGTTTTAATTGCTTTGATTTACATGGATTACTAGCAGTTTAAAAGCCTTATAACTGCAGTGTAAAAATCAGTGTAGACTAAACAAAACTGTATTAGCACTATTTTTCCCCTATTTTATGCAAACCAGCAAATCGTCCATCTTTATATGTGGTGAAGTTGTGCAAGAGAACTTCAATTACAGTTTCATGTACATGGGTGATTCAAATTGAATATATTGAAATACTATATACTTACTGTGACAACCTTAATTTAACATCTGATACAGAGTACTGGCCCTGGAATGGGTGGCTGGAAGAGGGGAAAGAAACCCAGAAAAACACATTTATTTATTTTTTCATGATGAATCCATATTACAACAACTGAAATCACTGGTTATATTCTTCTCTGCTGTTAAAAAAAGAAGAAAGTCTATTATAGCTGCAGTAGTATCGCTTTATAGCAGACCAGATCCCGTGTCTATCCAGGCTTGGATTTCTCACGAACCACCCGTAAGGTGCTTTCTACTGATAAGCCAGATATAAACAACCTTTTCACCCCGAGGCAGACTCGCACCTCCTCATAGCAAGACAGAGCAAGGAGAGCGGCCCTTGAGCGGCCAGAGGAGCTTTGCTGGCCTCAGGGAGAAGCTCCCTCCTCTCCAGAGCAGCGAGGGGCAGCGCAGTGGGGCCTGCCGCGGAACCAGGCCTGCCGCGGCCCTGCGCCGCAGCACGGGCAAACATCAAACACTCCAAAGCACAGAAGATGAAACACAAACCAGCCAGCTCCCCTTGATCCCCACCAGCCACAACGCTGGACACATCTTCCTGGCCACCTGGAAGCAATTAAAAAGGGAAGAAGAAAAAGAAAGCAGGATCATCTGCAGGCAATTCCTGAGGAGCGACAATAAAGTCTCTACAGCAGGGGACAGGCAGCTATCCAGTTGTTCAACCTTCCCATCTCCTAACTGAGGAGTTTTATGCAGAAAGCCATATCCCAGAGACAAAATGGGGTATAAAAGGGGAGAAACATCCTGCGTCTGTACTCAGAATCCTTTCAGCACAGGACTGCAACGGCTTCAACCTTGAGGGCTTCCTAAAAGGCACACAGGGCAGGCTGGAAGGACGCGCCTGACTCTGTGCAGGTAACTAGGCACTCTCTAGGCTGAATGCTAAAAGCTGGTTCCTTACCTAGAATTTACCTCTGCAAGAGCTGGGTGCTTGTTGCTGTTCCATACTCTGTAGTTGTGGGTATTTTTCCAGGCTGCTACAAACGCCGTTCCAAAGTCTGACAATGTCTTTTCATTGTCTGATAAATTAAAATAAAAATGAGTGAATATGTGGTAATTTGTTAGAGATGCAATATAAAGAAAAGAGAAGGGTTTTGTTCCCTTTAAACCTTTAAAACCTTTAAAATTTTCCAGGCTCTTGACAAACCAAAGTCAGGTCAAATTCCAGTATTATGAACCTGACACAAAAACATCTTCATTTTAAAAGCTGTCCCAAATCTACAGAGCCGGAACAAAACACAGACACACACACACAAATGACAGATACGACTACACAATTTATGTTGCCTTTGGGCAACATGTGGGGGGGGAGCGGGGGAGTGTCTTTATTTTAAAATCAGCTTTTCATCATGCATCATTTTTTTCTTATTTTTTCATTTATTTACAAAGCTCTGAGGAGTACAACTGGGGAGAAAAAAAAAAAAGAAAAAAAAAGAAAAAAGCCCTCACCCAAACATCCAAAATGGCCCTCTTGGCCTGTTCTCTGGGCAAAGAGGCCACGCAGCAAGCAGGAACAGAAACCCTTGCCCTGCTCTGGGCCCCATGCGCTGGGCTCTGCTGGACTACATGACTACATGTTCCTATTTAGTAAACCTCAGATCAATCCCAAAACTGAACCATCAGCTACTGTAGAATAAACCTAAACATCTCCCTTAGAGTAAAATACGTAAGAGCACAGGGAATCATTTCAGAATCAGAGTTAATCATTTGAGAGCAGCATGAGCTTCAAGTTGGTATTTCATACAGAGCACATAATCATCTTTAAGTAATTATGCTCTTCAACAACACTTAGTCTTTCTGGATCTTTAAGTGTTGTTCTCAGTCCCACGTTCTCTTGCATACACCATGTCATGGGCACTGAATGAGGTAACAGTCAGTAAAAGCAAAAGAAGCCTGAGGAGGATGAGGTTAAACAGGTCAGTGTGGGGCAAGTGAAGCATTTTCTAGAAACAAACCATCAATTCATTTTTGTTGCATTCATGCAGCAAAGACTGGAACACAGGGGATTCCCTCTGAACAGAATTTCTGAGACAGAAATGCTTAAGCTTCAGAAAACAGAAGCTTATAAAGCCTACAGCTGGCACTTTTCACTTACTGAATTCCTATTTAAGACTATGCAGGGAGGGAGAAGAGATGGCTCAGATCACCAAGACTCTCCGAGGGCAGCCACAAACTTCATCCCTCCCTAGGTCCAGTTAGTTCCCTAAGCTGAACTAGGTGGCAACAGAATCTGCAGAATATTCTGGGTTGGTAACATCTCTCACTAGATGTGTTTGCCAGTTCTTCTACTAATGAAGAAAGCTCAACCAAATCAAGGAGATTTTTGTTGTCTTTGGATATCCTTGTTATTCCTTGAGAAATTTATTTACTAAATTCTTACTCTGCAGCCTCAAAGGCTATTTCTCCTTTGACCATCATCTTTTCCTTGGCAGGAGGCCAAGCACACACAGAGCAAGCAATTATTACCCCCACATTCATCTGAGCCCCTGGACAGGACACGCCGGGTACCTGGTTGCAGCACAGCAGCGAGCAGCGCGTGAAGATACGCAGTAAACTGAGCCCTGATCCACTCGTCTCCTCCTTCCCAACCAGTGCCGTCAAGGAAAACATCATCTCTGTTTTCAGTCACGTGCTTCACCAAGTAATCTGCAAACCTCAGGTCAGCCGTTGTAGGGTTCAGGATCTTGCGGAGTTCTGGATCATGGATTTGTACATGAGCATCTTCTATCTGTTTGAAATAATTCCAAGGGCAAAAGGGGATCCAAATGAAATTACTTATACATATAATAGCTCGTACTATTACTGTCAAACAACTGCCTACATCTAAACACAGAGTCACAACCAGTATCAAGATGAAACAAATAACCAAATAAATCACAAGTAACTCATTCTCAGAACGACAGATACATCTGATAAAACCAGAACCTGATGATCTTCCTGGCCCAGAGTAAAAGCTTATTTCACAGTATTTGACACAGGAATTTTCTTTGATTTTTTTCTTTGATTACTGCTACTTTAATTTAGCCTCTATGTTAAGTTGGTTGCATACATTTAACTGTTACGTTACTGAATTCTTAAGAGTTGTTTCATGGAGAAGTTGCTCAAAATCTGGGCACGAACCTGAAACGCTACAGACAAGTACCCAAAATGCAAGCCCCGCTTTGCCACCCTTCCCTCCAGCTCAAGGGGTTCAAACGCGTCGTACCTCTACGATGGCATCGCTCAGGTGTTTCTGCTGACGGAACAGGATGTTGGTGGCTCCAGCAACAAAGCCACGGACCGAGACGTCTGAGAGGAGATGATGTTGCTGCAGTGCCATATACGGCAAACAAAGGTAGCCCTAAAGTAACAGATATTTAGAGGATCAACAAGAGGACAAAACATTGTCCTCATGCACAGTTTTTCCTAACAGAAGTCAGCACATTCCCACCCAGAGCGAGGAAGTCTGGTTACTGTAATTTCAGCCATGATTAGCTATGTCTTTGCTACATTATACCTATAAAATTTTCACCTAAACTATGTTTTTCAAGAGGTTTTCAAGAGGTTTCAGTCTCAGGACTGAAAACAAAATACAGCACTGGCTGTCAAGAAGCAGATGTGTTTACACAGTAGCAGAATAAGCAGCAGAGAGTGAGCATGAAGGTCTCAGGCCAGCTTACAGACAAGATGCCAAGGCAGAGACACATCTGTCTTGCTTTTTATTTGCATATTGTGCTGCTTTTGGGTAGACCTGAGGTACATCGTGCAGAAAAGCCACGGCAGCTTGCCCACCTGCTGCCCACATTTTGAAGATGGGAACTAGCAGGCTTCAGAGATGGTGGTCAATTTTGGGTGAGCTTGAGAAAGCAGGAAATAAAGCAAGGCACTGTGCCTCTTAACCACCCCATGCCTAGAAATTAGTCTAGTATCCTATATTCCAATTAAAAATTTTAAAAAAAAGGAAAATAGGAAAAAGGAAAAAAGAAATAGGGAAAAAATAAAATAGAAAATAAGAAAAAGAAAAAAAAAAAAAAAAGAGAAGAAACCCCACACTTTAAGACCATTTCTGTAAGGATTTCAAGTAAATTATGCAAAGATCATTGAAAAGAAGCTGTAGGTATTATTTCTCTTATATGTCGGCTCAACCTACCCATTGAATTTAAAACTGAAATCTAATTCTGTTTCAACTGCATAAAGCACAACTCAGTTTATCCACCAGTACAAACCCAGCAGGGCAGACTGGACAGCAGCAAAGAGCACATGCACTTTATCACACAGTACATGTTAGCTGGAAACACAGGGAACAAACGAGTACAACTGTTCCCTTTTGCTATATTAAACACGGGGAGAGCTTTCCAGATGACAAGCACTTATCAGCTAGAAACAAACAGCCGGCGTCAAAAGAACAACAGCACTTGGAAACAGAACCACCACCCTGACACAGAAAATATGCAGAAATACAAGGCTTAGGAAGTTGGCAAAGAAAGGTCTAATTAAATTTTACTCAAATTTTGGAAATATTTCACTGTTTAAAATATCAAGGGTCAGTTCCCAAATTCACATTTCTGTGTTGTTTTCTGTTTCTTTAAAAAAAAAAAAAAAAAAGAGAGAGAAGAGAGACAGAGAGAAGAGGAGAGGAGGAGGCGGGGAGGGGGGAGTAGAGGAAGAGGGGAACGAGGAGGGGAGAGCGCACAATTAAAATGAGCATTAGATCCCACAGAATTGGTACTAAAAAAAACGAAAATACCACAGCCTGTTTTCCCTCATGCTCTGGTGTATTTGGATATATTCTGCCAACTGGCAAAATCTCATCCCACTCAATTTTGTCCTATTTGTTATTGCTATAGAGCATTGCATAAAAGAGCCCGGAGATGAGCACTCTAAATAAGAGTTTAATTTCCTCGAAGCAGTTACATTTTAACTTGCAATCACATTTTCTCATAGCTTTGTGGTGTAAAGCCTTTTCTATTCTAATTGCACTTGAGTTCATCCAGTGTAAAGCACCTTTGTGGAACAAAAGGTAAACATGTAGACACTATCAACTTCCATAAAAATTGTTTACTTTTCCATTTTACAAACTTAGCAGCAAATAAAATTGCCGCTCTTAGCCTCTCCCCGCCCCATATCAGTTATTTGCTCCTTGCCTGCAAGCTAGTGTTTTAAGAGAACTAAGCTAAATCCAACTTGCAGGCTATTCTTGAGAGCAGACAGAGCACGAGGACACACAGCAGACTGCAGATGGTGGCTGGGCAGCCGTCTCTAGCGGTGGCTTATGGCAACGCAGAGCAGATGGCCTCTGATCTGCTCGTTTGGGCCTAACGTGGGAACCCCAACAGTTGAGGGGATGAACCTGAATCTTCTGCTGCCTGACCAAATGTTATGACATTTGATGTTATTGCAGAAGAACAAAACAAAGCATCACATCACTTCTTTCACTGACAAGAATCTGGTTAAGAGGAGGCATTTGCCCTGGTTTTCACAGGTAGCACATGTTACCTGAGAATGTCTATCAGGAGAGTCTGGGAAACTCTCAAACCTGGAGTTGAATTTCCCTCCTGCGTAACCTTAGAGCCCAGCACTGCGCCCAGAGACAGAGCTTCAGATAATGAGGAAGTGTTAACAGACAAAGAAGAAAACTTCCCTCCAGGCTTAGGTAGCAGCTCAGGAACAGTTTGCATAATCTCAGTTAATAGCATTAAGCTGCCTTCTTTCCAAGTACTCTGCTCTGGCCTCATATAGATTAGATTACCAGTTCTTCAGAGTAGAAGGAAACTGCAGTTACTGATACCTACCATGCACTGCATGGAGGGGATGTGCGGGTTGGAGTCGTGCAGAATTGCAAATAAACCCACGAGAGCAAAGCGTGGGGCACGTGTGCCCAGAGGCGCGGGCACTGAGCTGCTCCTTGCTTGCCTAGGATCACACAGACTGTACTTACACGAAACTGCAGTACCCTGCAGTCCCCCCAGGGCTGGGCAACCTCACTTCCTTGCGCCTTCTGTAAAACCAGAAGTGCTTCCGAGTTACCAGAAGCAGCTGTTTACCTTTGTGAAGACAGCGAGGGGCATGCCAAACGGGTCCTCCTCCAGGCCGGACACCAGGCCCGGAACCAGCACCGCGTGCCCTGCGTTCGCCTGGGGCTGCACAGTGATGGGGAGGCCTTCGGAGCGGGCGCGTTCCTGCGGTCGGCTTGCAGCCGGGTCACGGGCTTTGCTTTCCCCTTCTCCTTTGGGATTAGGCTCCTCCAAAATGCTAGGGTCTAAGGTCTCCCAGTCACTTTCAGAAGACTCTGGAGAAGTGCGGAAAGGAACTTTCAAGCGCTGCACGGCACCGTTGGGGGGCTGAGCTCCATTGCAAGGCTTCTCCGACTGAGGAAAAGGCACATGGGCTTTTTGACCTTCCGGTGAATGTTCTCCTGCCATCTTTCTGCCTCCCTTTCCCATTCCCAAGTTTGTATTTGAAACATCACCATCTAACCGTGGAGTGGTTTCCTGCAAGCCAGCATCCTCTGACACGCTCTTTCTTGGTCTATACTGTGAGCAGTCAGTAAGACCATGCTCAATCATACCTGGAAAGTGATATCACATGTGAATAGCAGCACCTTAATACAAATTAAATTAACTCTTCTTCAAGAAAATGAAGGAAATGTTCTTCTGTGCATACTAGAAATCACAGACTTCAGAAGACTACTTTGAAAGTCAAACCTTACCATCAAAAGAATCTGGCCCCAATTATTTTTTTCTTTTGTTTTTGTTTCTTTGAGGGACATGTAGAGAAACTTGGAACTTTCCTTGTAGAGGAAATAGAGCTGTATTTTTGGTTTGTAGGAACTTGGCCAGCATCTACGCCCACTAATTTAGCCAGGGTCCCATCTACATTATTAACAAGCAATATACAGAAGATTTAGTACCTCTGGTTAAACACAAAGATTAATCCAGATAATGCAAGTAATATGTATTAGGAAATGTGTTCATACAGCACTGACAAGAATATAAGTTACCCCATTTTTCAGGCAGTATAATCAACAGAACTGTCACATAAATTGTTTTCCACATAGAATAGCACAGTCAGTCTCAGTCATGAACAGGAACCATATTAAGAAGAACTCCAAATGTTTCCTCTTACCAGGAAAGAGTGACAGGACTGTCATTAGAGCTCCCACCAACCTATTTACTGGAGAAATGTAAAACAGCACCTGGTGGCAACAGGATTAAAAAAAAAAAAAAAAGGAGAGGGAGGAGAAAATTAAAAAGTTAAAAAAGTTCAAAATATGACAGATAAAGCGCACGTAAGGTGTCAAAAGCATTTTCTTTCTTTTTGTACCTGTTCACCAACAAAAGCTCTTAGAACCATTTTTAGAAGTAAATATTTAAATGTAAATACACATATAACTTGTTTGCAGTTGGACAACTCAATCCCATGCTGACTGGATCAAGTTCAGGAGAAAAAAAATCTCACTGACTGACAGACAAAAGGTGTTCCTGGAACTCTGCATATATCACTGCTTATTTTTCGTACATTTAGGCCTGTTTCTATTGAAAGTCAGAAGTCAAAATATCACAGTCTAGAATTCTGAAAAAAAAAACCTATGCAAAAAAACTTCTAAAATAATATATTAATAACAAGCAAATTGCTGGAGAACAAGATAAATGCAGCATGCATTTATTAAAGACAGCTTTCTATGATTAAAAGGCTGATTTTATGGAAATAGAAAAAACAGACCAATGTTGACTTCAGTAAGCACTTCGGGCGTAATATGGGAAACTAGAATCTCCTTAATTAAATTAGAGAGACTGGGATTAATAAATTATTTAGGAAGGCCAAAGGAGGATGTCAAAGGCTAGACCCTCCAACACAGACTTTCAGGAAAACAAAACCCAACGACTTGTTTTACAGTGCCATTTTAAACATCTCAGTAAAAAGCAGTAGGATCCTAGTGAAAAATACGAGCATTGCAAGGAGTCAGCAACACAAAGGAATACAGAATGATCATGCATAACGTGGTGACTGTGCAGGTCAAGTTAAGAGGAAAAATAACAAAATTCAGAAGTGCAAGTTTGTGGACTTGGAGTTAACAAAAGGCTCTGCTATAAGCTAGAGAGTGACTTGTTAGACGTGATGAGCGAGTCATGATCCACCAGGATGCCCAAGTCTATGGGTCCCTGCCCTGACGGACCCAAGAGAAAGGCGGTCCTAAGGCATCGTGTTTAATGGAATCGCAGCTGGAAACGGAGCGCAGCCCGTACAGCGCCCGGCACAGTTTGCTTTGCTCTGCGTTGCAGAAAAGATGTGTTGCAACAGCCACAGAAAAAGCCTATAGCTTGATGAGAAAAACAGGCTGTTCATGTAAACAGAGCAATTTCCACTGATACCCATTGAAAAAAATTAAGTATGGTTTCTTTTGAGAAGCTGCTGAACAAGTTACTGAAAAATACATGATGGAATAGCATGGAATTACAAAAGAAACCCCACGACTCCTTTCAGTTTAAGATTCTCGGATTATTTTATATTCCAAGCTAAAATTACAGAAGTAAACAAATTTATAAAGTATCCCCTTTCAAGAAGCCTACCTACGTTAGCTTTCTTATACTGCATACTGAAGCGGATCAACTTTCTATACTTTTTTATTTCCATTGAGGGCCTCTGCCATCTTTCCACCTGTATGGGTACACATTTCTATAGCCCTCCCTGTCTTCTTATAAGGTCTACAACATTTGCACCAGCAAATTGGGTGGTCCTGGCAGCAGAAAGCAAAATGATTGCCATCTGGACGTGGCCTCTCAGCTTAGTAGCAGCTGAGAGGTGAAAAAGAAGTTTCCTTTAGCCTGTGGAAAGCAAATTGCTAGGGATTAAAGCAGAATCAGTCTGTAGCATCCAGGCATTTTTCTGCTCAAAGAGCTTCTTGCTTTTAAGGTCTTTGAATGTACAGATTTCCCAGAGTTATTCTGAAACCTTAACATCTGTCAGAAAACAGGCAGTCCCAGGAAACAAACTCTTCCTTTTGAAATTGCAAGTGTTCTCTTCCCGTTATGGCTTAGGGAAAAACAAAACAAAACCCCGAAACAGACTCACAGTTTTATTCAATAAACATCCAGTTACTTTCAAACCAGATTCATCTGTCTGAGTCACATGAACATGCTTAGGAAAGGCTCTCTCCTCTCTTCCTGTGCATTTATGTCTTGTGGTTTGCACAGCTTCAGAAACGAATTGCATCTCAGTTAAGCATTTCGTTTACGTATGCCCAAGTGCTGAACTACTGTGATGGAGTGCTGGCACTAAGTTTTTAAACAGATCAATAGAGATGTTCTACAAAAAACATCTTACTAGATTTCTAGTTAGATTTAGAGTAGATTCCTGTTTGCATTATGCTCCTGTCTTTTTATAATACATAATGCTTCTCCACTCACACATTTTACTTAAATTTCACTGGGCTAGTTATTAGTAAGGCAGAATACGTACAGAAGAGGTGAGAACTAATTTATGTTAACTCAAAACAGTTAATGAGAGCATAGTTTCCAAATGTATATATGCATAAAAAGTACCTTAAAAATAATCCTTATTTTTCACTGGAATGTTTCATCTGCTATCTTTTGTATGAAAGATAACTAACAATTACATTTCTATTTCAATTTTCTGCCTTGGCCTGCAGAAGGTTACCTTTTTTTCTAGAAGAATCAATTTAAAAAGGATCAAGACCTGAAAAAGACAGAAATGAAAAACATGGAGAGTGAACCTTGCAATTTATCAAAAATACTGTACAAACTTCGTCTTATTCACAGTTTAATACTGATTACTGATTTTATTGGCTAAACTGTCAAATATATTCACCCAATAGAAATTAGGGCCCTAATAGCCTTTATCCACCTGAACTTTCAAACAGCATCTGAGGTGCAAATAAAATGAACTGCACAAAAGAGAACTGTGTACTCTGAATCACACGAAGCTTATTTACGAGTAAGGACACATGCCATCACTCCAGAGTTTCAAAAAGCAGTAAGCTGTGTAAGAAGAGATGAGCTCCTCCATGGAAACACATACATGAATTCAGTACTCACTCACCCAACTTTAGACCTAGAAACCTAGATCAGAGATGGTTGTCCAGGCTTTCTTTGCACTCAGAGAAAACAGACAGACATTTCTAGGGTGTAACTGGGATGTTTGAAGTGAAATGAAAATTAATTCTACCTTCATAAATATCTACTGTGCATACGCAAATATATCATCACCCCAGTTTCTCAATTTTGTCTTCTTGATGCCTCCCAGTTAATAAAAAGAAACGATTCTAAATATCGTTTTAACTTAGCTTAGCATTTCAATAAGCAATTCAAGACTCTGCATTTCAATAGCCATCAAGAAAACGTAGGGAAGCAAGTTCCCTCATATGCTATGATGGCAGAAGCTGAAAAAGCTACAAAACACAGGGAAAAGGGTATGCTGTGGCTGCCAGGACATTTGCAACATTTTCGCCTCATGTTCCTCTGACAAAGTGCAGGAAATAGAGAATAGGAATAGAGAATTTGCAATTTGGGATATGATTCAAAAAAGAGCCACTAAAACCTATAAGTCTCCAGAGAAACCAAGAAATGGACAACGTTTTTTTCCTTGGAAACTAATCTTTCCTGAAGGTGCGTACACAGCAGGGAAAGGGAAAGCAGAAGCTTATAACTGGAAATCCTAATGACAAAGCTTCACTCCAAGTACTCGGTTTATTCTTCAGTTGCTCACAAAGCATTTTATTCCACAAAATTTGTGCAAGGCATCATCCGGCTGTACTTTATCATACAGTCAGAAAAGCATACCTTGTGTCTAAAGTGAAGAACAAGATCCCGAGGAGATAGACCTGAAATAACCAAAAGAAAGTCATTCTTCCAGTTTAATATCCAGAGAGATTCCAGGTAGCAAATAAACTCTGCACTCTATGTGAATCTAATTATTTTGTTAGGAAAAGTCATACCAAGCTCTCTCTCTTTCGAGCAGGAGCAATAGTTCAAGCTACAAGGGAGGCAGTAATGTTAGTCATCAGACTCCGTTAGACCTGCTGGCTGCAGCGCAGCACTAGGGAAATTATTAAATCCTACACTATGCATTCAGAAAGCACAGAGAAAAGCTAGACTTATATGGAAGATTTCCCAAACCATAAGTACATGAAAGGTTGAACACCCCATACCAACAAATCGTTTCACCTCAAAATTAAGAAAGTGCCATTTCTCTAAAGCAGCCGAGCACTTGCTTGTCAAGGCAAAACGCAGCATAGCTCTCAACCTATAACCAAGTGCTATTACAGAAGGAACATAGCATTTACTTTACATTTATTTAAATTCATTAAGGAAGGAAAGCTCAACAGAATACTGTGCAGGCACACAAGCCTTCGGTGCTTTATTTGTTAATGCACAGAAGCAAATCAAAAAGTGTTGGTTAGCACATAACTTTATCTCTGCTGCTTGTACAATAACGTTGCTTACCGAGATAAACTTGTGACCCTTCCAACAAAGTTCCTCCCAGAGAGCTATTCATATGCTCATAGAGTTCCTGTAAGAGTTAGAACAAAAGCAAAAAACAGAGAATGCATTAATGGCATATGGTCACATGGAATTCCAAATAAATAAAAATGGCTTCTTTCGAGGATTTTATTTCAGGTTATTTCAGGAAGAAAAGGAAGTTTTACCAAGGGACTTAATGGAGAGGCAAGAATGAGCATGAAAGTCAATGTGCATTTTATGACAAAACAGAAAGTTTTGTAATAGTAGAATCATCTATGAAAAATGGAGTGTCTAACCAGTCACTCACTAAAAACATTAAAGCATGTGGTTATACACCGAAGGCTTTGCTCTGTCTGAATACGACTTAAACTTTACCTTCAGAATGGAAATTTGAGAGAAGTCTTTTTCTTCAAAATACGCATGTGTGATGAGTTGCAGCTTTGCCTGAAGTAACCCATACAGAGGCTTGGAGGGGAAAAAAAAAAACACAGATAAAAAGCAAGTGAGTGAGGAAAATGTATTAAATAACTTATTTTAAGTTTCAGTCTTTCCTCATTCTTATCTTGCAACATAGACATACTACTAGAGGTACAGTTCATTTTCAGGAGCAAAAGGTCTTGATGGTCAACTTGAGGTGTCTTGTCTTCTGTGCTTATTTTAAATGATAAGAATTTTGTCTTCTTTCTTTCCAATTGTACATACCATCCCATCACCAAACATCTTTCTGGAAAAGTACTTTTCTGCCTCACACAGCTCACGCACTTGCAGGAATGGTACTTAATTCAGCTTCAAGCACTGACAGAAGTTTTTTACCTGCCTGGCAATTGGCAGCTCTTGCTAAATAGATGTGTATGTACAACATGCCCCCTCAAAACAGTCAACTAGTTATGGACTACCTTAAAATCTCTTTGACAGTCTTCAGTGGCTGCTTACTCCAACTAGTTATTACAATGACCAACCCCCCAAACTCTACTACATGAAATAAAGAACTTAAGAGTTAGCACTCATTAAGGGCTTACTACTTATTAGTAGTACTTATTACTATTTACTTATTACTTATTTATTCCTTATTAACCAAATCCTTGGTATTACTATTAAGAACTGTCAAAAGTGCAAACAGATGTCCCAAGTCCTGACAACGGGCAGAAAATTTTACAATTACTCTTTAAGGAGACAGCAATTCAAGGCAGCACACCCAAATGCCAGGGCTTTCTAAATCACTTTCACTACAGTGTTCATTCTGTTACACTTTACAATGATTAAAAAAAAAAAAAGAGAGAGAAAAAAAAAAAGAAAGAAGCATTTAGAGACAAAAGTTTCCAAATAAGGAAACAATGCATTAAAATTTGTTCTTTAGAAGTGTTTTGGAAGTTAAGCAAACATTCTTACCAGCTGACTGAGAACACAGACGCTTTTCTGTACTGTTTCTCGAGTGATGTCGGCTTGCCGGACTTTTAATGCCTGAGAACCAGAAGCATTAGAGTATTTTTACCAACACACAATTTCAAAAAAAATTCTTTCAAGGATCTAGTTATCACGTACCCCTATTTAAATAAGATCCTATGACTGACTGCCTTCAGTGGTGGAAAATCCAGGCCATATAAGAGCATGCCCTGATCTAGTACAAATGGCCACAATGCTGAATGGTCACAGTTGTGCTCTCATCCCACAGCAGAGCAAACTGTTCACAGCAAAGATCCGAAGACGACTGTGATGATATGCATAGGGTCATTTAAAAGACATCAGGATAAAGCAATGACATTTTAAATTCAGAATAACAAAGCAAAAGAAGAGAGGTCTCCACATATCACTCGATCCTCTAACACTATTTGTGTAAATGGACCACACTGAAAAGCCTTTGCCTGCCTTGGCTGGTTTGCTTTATACTCAAAGAATTTCATCTGCACAAGCAAATACTTTCTCAGCCAGACCAAATGGTCCTAGCACTTAACAGCAAAGCTAGAAAAGGTAGGGACAGAAATACAGCCAAGTGATTCACTTAATCACTGCTGTACAAAACAGCAAGAGTGCAGCTTGCAGCCCACACACCAAAAAGCCAGATGGAAAGAGCACTGCAATTGTTATATAAAACACATTGCTTCATATTCTGCTTGTTGTAAACAGCTCAATTTAAAAATCTATTTATCTTCTTAATTGGTTAGTAAGCATAAACTGGAATCAAGAGTGCAATAAAACCTTGTTAAAACAACTGTAGAGTTGAATATAACAATTTTAATCACGGAATACAGTACAGGGAAGATTGTCTGCAAACACAGTGAGGGAACCAAACTCAACACAAGAAACAAGAATATAAATCTGCTTTTGTAAAATTTATTCTTGGAGCATGAACAGAAACTTGATGTATAACTTGATGGTATGGTTAAGACTGAAAGAGAGTACGTATTTGGCATCTCCCAAACTTGTGACTCATCTAGAACTGTAACCTGGCATTTCAGACTCTTGACATTTCATTGGAAAGGGCATATTTTCGAAGAAATCTGTAAAAACTTTTCAATTAGAGTTGCACAGATGACACTATCACTGTTACTTTTGAATATGTGGACACATTCTAGCACCTCAACTACAGTTTCCCCAAAGTGAGGCCACAGAGAGTAGCTCCCCTCTCAGTTTTTCACCTTTACTGGGAAAAGCAGCTCTAAAGCTGCATATAGTGAATAGGAAGATTCTGATCCACTTTACAAATGTACTTTTAGTAAAGGGGATATGTGAAAAGAAACATCACAACATTCGCATGGTCCTAGGAAATATCCTAAAGATCCGAGGAAATATCCTAAAATCTTCATAGCCAACGGGGAGAAACTCAACAGAGAAACTTAAATAGCTTCCACCCAAGGGACCTACTTTTGGCAACAGGACTTGGCAGAGCTTGACAGATCATCAGCTGAAGTTTTGCTACTTGGGGCTGATGTTTGTTGTCAAGAACCAAAATATATTTTGAAATCTTCAAGGCAACCCACAAGGAACACAATATGTCTCCTGACAGGGGGAAACAAGGAGTTTTCAAGTTCTGTAGTTATCTGCTGTGCAGTTTTCATGGATTTTTTTAAGGCAAGATAACAATTCTGATCTTGCTGCCTTAATGTTGGTATAACACGAACCACTGAATCTCTGAGTCTCCCGCACATCAAGCGTATCAATTCATTGACAGAATTTACAACTTGCAAAGTTACCTTGGCTTCAATCTGCCTATAGCAAGAGACACCATATACTGTGGTTCGATCCCCACATCTTGGTGGCAGGTGGAAAAATACTGTATCTATGAAGAAGAAAAAAAATATTTCTTAAGTCACTAACAAGGGAAACATGCAGTATTTTTGTTTTCAGCACTTCTTGCTTATAAAAAGTTTACTGCTAAAAATGCTGGGTACATTTTTGAGTGTCAAAATCCATGCTAAAACAAGAGCCCTCTAGAAACAGGTTCTTCTAGAAATCTTCTAGTTCCCAAACTGTGAGAGGCCTCAGGGGAGCAGCTCCAGCGCTGCTAATATGGATATTCTGACTGCAGCCCGAGTTTTAGCCTGACCAAACTCCTGTGAGCCCACGGACAGACGGCCAGGGGCAGCTCTTGGCAGCTGAGGGGCATGGGTGGCAGCGCCAGGTTTGCTGCCCCGGGGGCTGGTGTCACAGAGCCCGCGAGGCCGGGTGCACAGCAGCAGCGCGGTGTCATCGAGAGGGGGAACGCGAGGGAGGTGCGGAAAACCCAGAACACTCAGATGCAGAACACTCAGTTTTTCCATGCAGATGGGACATGCAAGAAGTAATCTCTACACAACATGACATGAGAAGAGTATTTTGATTCAGATTATAAGGCTTGATACAAAGATACATACTTGCTGTTACTGCAAAAAAAAAAAGGCTTTCAAATTTGTAAATAAAGGAGATGCAAAATGCATTATGATTCTGTTTGCCATTCGAAACAAAGCAATACACAACTAAAAGTTACAGCAGATAATTATCAAAGTGTATTTGTCAATTTGTCAATGAGCTCTTGCTTATTCCTCCCTATAAAACATAAAGATTTACATCAGTTTGGTTGCTATGTCAGGTTTTTTTTTCTTATCAAAAAATACACATTAATAATGTTCAGAATAAGTCGGTATTAACTAGCATAGTACTTCAGCATCTTGCAGGCAAGTGAGATGGATTCTAATTTCCTAGCTCTGAATGTATCCTATTGCTCACGTAAGATTTAAGGATGGAGAAATGGAATAAAATCATCACCAAGCACAGAGTCAGAGTGACTCTTACTGCTGCTAGGAAAGGAATTATTTTGCTAGGAATTCCTTTACATCCAAATGAATCTCTGGAAGTTGAAGGATTAGAAAACTGAGGACATAAAGCTACAAAGCCTTATTAAAAGTAGCATTAAAGTCTTTTTTGCTATTTTGCTGTTTCATGTGGTTTCTTTCTTCACTGCTGTGCAGAAAAGAAAGCGATGATAAAAGGGCAAAGGCAAATAAGTATGCTATTATAATGAACTGAACTGGTGTCAAATACAAAGAAATGGCAAATACAAAGAAAGCTCCAGTCTCCTTTATGCCCCTTTTCCTCAAATACCTTCAAGGGCATTATCATCTATTGCCATAATTTACTAGGAGCACCAGGCTTCAGCAATGATCTTACCAGTAAAGACAAGGCAATATAATCCTGTCTTTCCATTCTGCAGACCAGCACATTAAAGCTCCTGTTCTTGCCCTTCATATTTACTTGTGTTCAACAAATGCCATCCTGCAAGAGGATGAGAGCTCTACACGCCCTTGAAGGTCACTCTGATAATCACCAAGTTAGTGTGGGAATAGATACCATCATCGGTTCATAAGTTACACAGATGAATGTTAGAATCTCATTTTCCCCTTATCTCAAAACTGCATTAGGTTAAAACCTAAGAGGTTTCTTAGGAGGGTCTTCTCCCTTCAAACATTTTTTGAGATAACTAGTGTTCTTGTTTTGTGTTAAGAGTACATATATAAGCAATACACAACCCTTAAACTGAACTTTTATTGACCACCAATTTCTTGATGTAGGAGATCAACTTTCATGATATTTTTTCACTTGAAACCTTGAGGCAATGCTCCATTATCCATGTACCTTGCAGCTTATATAAAAATGCAAAGTACAGGAGATCTCATAGCACAAAGAATGGTTTATTGGGTATTAGGACTTTTCTCTTTGGGTGCATTAGAGACACAAAGGAGACACCAGGACACACCACTTTCCTCTCTGGTTTCTCACCTTCTTGATAGTTGTGAGCGCCATCTGGTAAAGCAAGGAATGGCAAGTATTTCCACTCTTCTGGTAAACTGTGGCTGTCATGTCCTTCTCCAGGCATTAGGGGAGGATAGGAAAATTCAACCTGGAAAAAAAAAAAAAAAAAAAAAAGCATGGGATGGATAATACCTATATCTACTGGAGCTCCTCATGATCAGCCCCTTAACAGTGTATGTGTTCCCTTCTCTCCCATTACGGAGACCTGAGTTTCCAGCCACTTTCACCATGTCTTATTTTTTCTAGATCCTTGAAGAAAACTCAAACTCAGTCTTTGTTACCAGTAAAAGAAACTGTTTAGGGATATTGCAGCTTCTCTCGGAAAATGCTTAGTCACAGATTAGTGACAGACATTCATAACCTGGGAAAAATACAAAAGGATAACAGAACAATTGTACAAAAATAATCTTACCATTGTATGGAAATAAAATAAAAATATCATAATGATTAGGAGTATTGAAAGAGGAGGTCAAGAAAACAGAAGTGAAATGCTTCACCTTACCACACTGTGTCACCCTTTCTCCAGTTGTTGCCAACTTCAAAAACAAAACAACCAACTGGCAAACACATAAGAACCTAGCCTAAAAAAAAAAAAAAGAGCTTTGCTACTCGCTGTATCAATTTTTATTAATCCTCCTTCTATATTCCACATTGTTCTGTGCATAGAGATCCAGAAAGTATCCACACACACACACAAAAAAAAAAAAAAAAAAAAAAAAAAAAAAAAAAACCACCAGCGACTGACCAAATTCCTGAAGTGAACATAAGTAACCCACAAGGAACAACTCGGTGAAGAGGGGAAGCGGGAGAGGGGAGAGAGGAACAAACAACGCACAACAGAATTAGCTTGGTGGAAGAAAGAGGGAAGAAATTCAAGATTTTACTCGCAGTTAGTTTTCTTTGAGACGGCACACAGCACTTCTAACAACAGTAAGCTAACAGGTCACTAAGCTAACTGGAAGAGTATTTGACTTCCACACGTCCAAGCAGCAGGAGCGGGCCGAGGAGCGGGCGGACTGCCTGCCCCTCCGTCCAGGCACGATTCCCAACAAGCCCAGGGCTCACGGTCCACACTACGGCGCCAAAGATGCAGAGAGAGTCGTATTTGCACCTCCTTCCTAAGGAGGAGGGTATTTCTTAAGGAGGGATCACCAAACTTTTACTGGATTAGGCAGCACTATCCTCTTTGCACCAGAAGTTACTTCAGCAATAAATAAAGCAGAGCTCCCTGGTTTAAGGACACAAATACAGGGAGCACCTATACTAACCTCCTGAGCAGGTGGTTTATTTCAGTGCACAGACAAGGAGAGGGGCTCTGATTCGTCTCTGCACAAGTTTCTTTCCATCAAATACAGAGGGTCCCCCATTCCCGACCGGCAAACGCTGTCAGGAAGGATCTAGGGCGTCAGCAGTTTCCTGCAGCTACAGAACGGCAACGTTTACTTTGCATTCCAATCAAAATAGTGAATTACGAGAAATGAAAAGAGATATAAAGATACTTCTAGAGGGAAGAAGGGCACAGTGAGGTAAGCTATATGAGAAGCATGAGGAATACTTGCTCTTAAAGTCCAGAATAAAGCTAAGACTCCTATGTTCTTTTGCCAATATGGAGCTTGCCAGAACACTACATGTTCCCCTTTGTTGCCACCCCAAATTTGCTGTCGACACTTCAGCTGCTACCAGGGACCCCCCACAGTAGGGATTTCTGTGGGCTCTTATGATTTCAAATTCAACAAACTGAACAGACATTAATGGCACCAAAGGAAGAATTTAAAATAGGGATTTCTTTATGCATGTCTGCATATGCACATATAAATGAGGGAGGATCACATAACTTAGGGGAAAAGAAAAGAATTCAGATTGCTGAAGTGGCCTTAATCCATCTATTTTATCTCTGTATGTTACCATAGCCCCAATTTACACAGTGACATACTCCTTCTCTCCCTTCTCAAGAGGATCCATGCAGAGTACCTTAGTTTCTAAGAAGCAATCACATTCGTGTAGGTTAATGTGCTGCCGTTTGCACAAGCAGCATCTTACATTACAGCAGCTAAAAAGGGTGAGAAGGGCAAAGAGATAGGCAGCTATAAGAAGAAAAAAGACAATTTCACAGCAAAGGCAGCGTGCAATGACCTGGAGAGCTTTATTCTACCTCTGCCTCCAGCTTGAGGGTTGCAAATAAAGTCCCTGGAAACCACAGGAAACTTCTGCCAAATAGCGGGGGATTCATTTCATGTGAAAGGCAGGATCCCGGAGCCACTCTTCCAGGCACTCTGCGGAGCCAGAGAAAGCAGCCACCTCCAGAGGGAGATTCATCCCATCTAGGTCTCTCCATCCTCTCTAAAGAGAGCTCAGGCGTCTCCCTTTCAGACGACTGAAGTAACGCAGACCAACCCCAGCCCAGCTGCTCCTCACCTGCTCAACACCCTGCTCAGCACCCACAGCGCGGCGACACAGCGGCCTCGACTGCTGTGAGGAAGCCTTTGCTAAAGAAACCCGAAACAAAACAGGCTTTTAGCACTTAAGTATTAGAGTAACACTGAGCAGCCTTAAAAAAAAAAAAAAAAAAAAAAAAAAGGGCAGTTCCTGCCTTAAGCTGGTTACACAACATTGTCATAATGTTACTTGCTGCTGTCTTAATAAGACCTTGAGATTGAGGCATGCACACACACAAAAGCGACAGTGAGAGAGGTGGCGAGAATCTCAATTCTGTCATTTCCAAGGTTTTGAACATGAGGAACCTCAATAAAATCTTCTCAACCTGCATATGGAAATTATGCAGTATAGTTTTCCTAGCGAAGTCTGTTACTCCCCCAAAAAACAAAATAGCTCTTTTTTGTTGTCTTGTACTTTAAATCCAAGAACAACTGTGGGGGACCTTTCGCCTTTCTCTCATTATGTAAAGAAGAAAGAAGGAGAAAGAACTTGCTTTTTATTCAAACACAACAGTGTGCTTCTGTAGAAATCTATGCATAAGCATGTACTTCAATTTCCCTGTTCATCATTAATATTTACAGCTATTAGAAAACAATGCTTCCAAACATGAGAAAGAGTTTGTTAATAAAGCCAGATAGTCAGTATGAACAAAGAAAGAAACGCAAGTTTTCTCAGTTGATTGAGCAGATTTTGTGGTTATTACTTCCCCTCAATGTGGGTTAAAGAGAACAAAACAAAATGAAATTCACATTAAACGCTGAACTTCTTGGAGACTTCACAAGAACCTATGCAAAGCACGGCCCACTTTTTCCACTCATTTTTTATTCTTCCAAGTGTCAGGGACCTTCATTAAGGCAGGAAATACTATTATGCCTGTCAAGGGTTTTCTTGATGGCAGCATTTTCTGCCAGTTCATATTTCCTTCTTCTGTATATAGGCCGCTGCTGCTGCTGCATTTCTGAACTGGGAAAATCAATGCCAAGCGCTATGCTGTGATTTAGTGAAGAAAGATAATGGTGCACAGAGCATGGTAATTCTTGTTGATTACCAACCGAATTACAACTGCATTTTTCAAATTGACATTTCTATTTTACCTGTAATTTAGCTGTGTTAACTAAACTCTTGTAAACAATTCTTAGTCAGTTGAACAGGAACTGGCACCTGCGCAACATTTTGGACCCAAAGGGAGTACCAATAGCCAGAACTGTCGTGTTTGGAGAATGAAAACAAACAAACAGAAATAAAACCATGTAGGCAGCCCGTTGTTGTTCCTCTCTTAAAGGATATCCTAGCCAGACTGAGTTTACCATGCTAAGACCCATGGTAAGAAAAGATGAGTGCAGACAGAAAAATATATTTCACTTTTTAAATGTAGGAACTAGGACTATACAGTTACTAACAAAAAAAAAACACTAAAAGAGATAGAGAAATATTCATAAGGATGTGATAAAGAAATGTGCATAAAATACATGCCCATCTAAACTAACACCAACATTTGAACATCAGGTAAGCAGTCCTCGTTGATTCTCAATGCATTTTACATTCAGGTAAGGCTTGTCCTCCCTGTGCGTGAGAAGTACGGTTACGTGTTAGTGTCACAGTAAGAGTTTGATCCTTAGTGAACACTAAAATGAGTGATAACTTAATACGTGCATGGCGCAGGTTCCCTATCCCCTCATTCCACCTGCTATTCCACGCTGGAACTAACTTCATTTACAAGTTAAGCCTCCTTAATCAACACAGTGGCAGTATATGCCCTCCTCTGGAATGTAAATATTTCTGAAGATTTCTCTTCAAAGAGGAGGAAATCCTATCCCCAAATAAGCTTATCTACTGCTTCAATAGGGAGAGATTTCACTCCCAAAATTAATGCAAATCTGAAACATTCAAAATTACAGTATTTTTTTAAAGACAACATTTTTTTTTCTTAGCAAGCTGCAAGTTTTGTGAATCTCTTTTGCACAGAGTAAATCCCTTCCATTCAGGAAACAGTCACTCTAATGTTCTCTTGATGACTTGTCCTGCGTCAATAGGTAGGATAATCGCTTCAACAAATAAAAGGGGCTCAGCAGAAAACACTCATTATTTCCATCTAGGAGAATGTTTCCATTCATAAATTATTTCAGTATGTGTCAGTTCTTGGATACCAACTCTTCCTCTCTCACTTAAGGATGAAAAGAAAAACAAGAAAAGCAGAACGATGAATACTGAGGCTACTGATAAGAAACAGTGACAAATAAAATGGGCTAGGATGACACTTAAATTGATCTCTGATTTCAAATATGTGAGTATAGCTGCTCTTCATTCAAAGTGAGGATTAAAAAAAAAAGTCCCAAATACATTAGTCCTCGCATAACCTGATCCAGCAGAAACCAGAACATGGGTGATTTTTCTCTCAGTCACCATAACAACTGCAGTGTGCAGCCATATGAAACACCAAGCACACTGTTCTCAGTGCTGAGGGATTTATTATTTAAATCATAACTTAGATCAGATTAAAATGACAAGCTTTCCTCTTCATTGTATGACGAACCCAACAGATCAGAACCCTCAGGGAAAAGTGCAGTATTGGCTACACACTAGGCACTTCTAACAACAGTTTATATAAATATAGACACTAGGTAACAGTGATAGGAAAATAATGTTTTATAAATAGGTAGGACATCTGTCTTCTCTAACCTTCCTGCTTTATGACAACTGATTTCTCCCATACCCTTAAAGCTATAGAGCAACCACTCAAGCTATGATGATACCGACACCACTTGCATTGCTACAGGTGCATAGTGCAACCATCCAAGTTTGCTTTGGTAATTTGACTAGGTTAGTAGAGTTTTATGTTTATTTTAACTTTTAATGGCATAAGCCATTAATAGCCTCCATACCTGCCTTTAAAACCTGTTTTTTGTTTAACAGTTCTTTGCTCCTTACAAGTTGCAGCACCAGGGTTAATAAAGCAGTATTAGGATGGGGAACATGAGGCCAAGACTCACAGGTTCCAAATTACTGCAGGTAGAAGTGACCTTTGCTAAGTGATTTGACATTTTTGCACCTCCCTCTGTTATGCCTGCATACAAATCATGTTGCCAACTTGACAAGGGTGCTGGGAGGCCATACTGTTATTTGGAAGCACTCTGAAATAGGCATACAAAATGTGTCACAGAAATGCAAAAACACACTTTTCCTCATCCAGTAATCATTCATTCGTCCAACTGAGGTCAAAATTACTTGTACAGAGCATCATTTAAGCAATTGCAAAGTTAGCACAATATGCACAAAGAACTAGCAGGTTGTAAGATGAAAGTTAATCACAGTAGAAGGTGTTACATAACTGCAAATAAATAATTAGAGGTATTCTCAATGTACACACGACAGCAACCATGGAAAAAATAATCAGTACGGAACTGCAAAAAGAAGCACTCCTTGTTTCCATCATGGGACCTGGAAGAAGCAACTACAGAGCATACTGCTCTTTCAAACTTAAGAACGAAGCAAAACAAAACAAAAGAGAAGCATCACACTTGGAAGTTTTTCTTGATCAAGGAGCACAGTATATTAATTTAATGAAAATAAGAGAAGTGAAGTGTCAGGCACCAATTTCACTGTATACCTAACAGCGTGTCATGTACTTAAAATGACTATCACCCCAAGCTAATTAGAGTAGCCTTCTTGTACTGAAGCCTTTTAGCAGGGTTGAAATCCCCTGACCGACCTCTTGAATTAGGAGCAGGAATGAGCAGCAAGGCTTTGGCCCTCTCTGGAGATCTTCCCAACCCGCCTGGATGTCACCCTGTGCCACGTGCTCTGGGTGCCCCTGCTTGAGCAGGGGGGTTGGACTAGATGATCCATGGAGGTCCCTTCCAACCTCCACCATTCTGTGAGTCTGTGATTTTCAACCTGTTGAACATCAGAAGTAATCCATATATTTCCATGTAGTACACAACAGCTTACAGGCTAATCTTTAATACTCAATGTATGTTATCGTTAACTTAGCAACGCCAGAGGATTTCACACTTGTATCACTCCCTTAAAACACTGAAATACTTTTGCTACTATTCTTCTCTCTTAGTTCCCTGCTTAAGTGCTACATTCATCAGTAACATGAGCCAACAAAACTCTTCTGCTTGATTCTGGTCCAGCACATTTTCAAGGTATTTCTGTGTTGATTGCTCCTTGAACAGGATTTTATTTAATCATTAGGCAAGATTTCCTACTGCATAATAGCTACCTACTACCTAGTGTGCTCCCCCCAAGGCACACAGTCAAGAACATCAAAGATGACAAGGCATGTACTTCACTTACTCTGTTCAAACCAGGTCAAACTAATGTAACAGAAGCACCACTGTTGGGTTGGCAGAGGTCAGGAAGAGAAAAAAGGAATTAATTTGCTAGTAAAATGAGTCTTAGAGGAAAGGCAGCAGACAAGCTGCAAATAAGGCATGCTAGGAGTATTTCTCTTAATAAAAGAAAAAAAAATCCAGATGCCTCAAGAAAGGCTGCCTGTGTGGCAGTGATTTAGAAGAGCAATGTCTGTATTTTCAGCCAGAAGACAACACGGGAGAGGGCAACGGGAAACTTGGAAATGGCAAGCAATGCTCAGAACATCCACAGAAACAGCCGACTGTAGCTGCATCCCTTTCTTAGGTGTCTCCTAATTCTGCAGACCAGTTGAAGCATAGCTTGCCCAAGCTCCTCTCTGAAGCTCCCTTGCTCTCTCTAGGCATGTCTAATAACAGGCCGTTTGCACTGATCGTGCAGGGTATTTATGTGCTAATTTCTGCAGAGCACAAGCACTAGCTTCCGCAGCTGGAGTTCACTGCTCCTCCCATCACCATATTCATGAACGAGTCCATCCTTCCCTCTCAAATTATAGGCTGAGAACATATGTAATTTCGGAAGAGAAGAGAAGGTAAAGGACGCTCTTCCCCCTAAAATTTCAAAACATACTCAATCTTTCTTCTAAAAAGCTACCTATCAGATCTGTTGCTCCCGATTTCAAGTTTTATTGGCATAAAAGGAACAGAGTGCACAATTAGTCAGGCAAGATAGGGCAAGAGAGATAAGCCTTGTTCTTCAACACAATCCACCCCCAAAACATACTCACCCAGACATGCAAATCTAACAGTACCAAAGGGAAAGCAAACATCATATTCACATTGGTCCTTAGCACAAGTTTCTGCATTCCAAGAGCATAGAGAATATTCTGCGTTTAGACTATTCCACTACTACACCTGGGACACTAGGTTTGCAATGTCATTCTTCACTGGAATAGAGGAAAGCAGGTCAAGATAAGCTGCCGTTATGTTACATGATAAAAATCCAAAGGAACCACGAGTGACTGGTCGCATGAGCAGTCCAAGACACGCACAGTTCTTCCCATTATCCACACTTCTTTTGTAGCACAAGGAGCAATGTCTGCATTTCAGTAAATGAGGGCTATTTAGAGTACACTCAGACATGCCAGGAGTCCAGCGAGTGCCTACCAAGGCAGTGTCCATCCCCACTGCCCCGCAGGGCAGTGACCTGCAGCACTGGGCTGTGGACACCAAGCTCAGCAAAGCTGGGCCTTGTGCCCCCTGTTCACAAAAGAGTGAAGCGAGACCATGGGCATGGCTGGTGGCACGTTCAAAGCAGGAGCTGACGCAGATGCAATAACCACAAAGCCTCATGTAAAGCACCACGAGGAGATGAGGTTTCCTACGCCAGATCAGGTAGCAGAGCAGCAGGGGGACCATATACTTCCTCAACAGCCAGGCACTGACTGGGCTTACGTCGTCTTCTGCATAATTCGGTTTCCTGCAGGTTGTTCTGGCTTTGCTGAAACCAGTTTTTCTTCCTCTCCTTTTAAAGAAGTCGGTCATTTCTCAAGTCATCTTCACCACCAGAAAGTAGGTTTTTTTGAGTAATCATGATTATTTTAAACCTGCACCCTCAGAGACTAGTCTTCATATAAATACAAATGCCACCTCATATAAATGAAACAGGCACGGAGCTCAGATCCAAGGGTACCATCACATAAGATCTCCCTAGCAGAGTTAGGTACAGAAACATGCCTCATGACCCCAGTCTTTAACAGTAAGGCCTCCCCTCCCCCTCTTTTTTTTTTTTTTTTGCACATCACTTGCATCTAGTTGTCAAACTCTGTTCAGATTAGGTTTTTGCTAAGGATCTCTATCATACAGTATCATGCTTTCAAAAATCAAAATGTCCAGACAAATTAAATTATTGATCTCTCACTTTAAATGAGATGAAATGCTTTATGATTCTGAAGACAAATCAAAAACAAAACGCCAAAACATTTATCTTTGTTTACTTTGAAATCAGTAGACATTTAGCACTTCAACCCTTTAAAACCATTATGAAATTCAGTGTCAGCTACTACCAACAGCCCCCAAATCTCCGTCTTACGATGTTTTGCTGAAGCAAGCGCAACCAAGCAGAGCATAACCAAGACCCAGAGAGCTGGGCCACTAACTGCTCCCAGTGACTACCCACCTACAGATCCTCTGAAACGAGTAACATGATTTCTACGGGAAGTCTTTCTGCTTTGAACTTATGCCAGCATGCTCTGGCCAATTAAGGATTTATCTCACAAGCAAACTGCTTCCTCATAGTATTTCTCCCTGTTTACGCTCAAGTTTCAGAGGCCATTTAGAGCCATTTTTCTTCCATGCAGAACTATGCGTGGCAGCCTTAATTAGGTGAGGAAAGGAATACTTTGAAAGCACTTCTCCCACATGCACATAATACATGAGCAGCAAAACTGCTGTTGGAAGGTGAAACAAGGATTTAGTGTGGGCTATGAAATCCAAGACAGTTTGAAGACCATCACAAAATACTGTTAAATCATTTCTGTTTGTATGGTTCTTCCTGTAAAACATCATCAGATATCATCATTTGCTACATGTTGATCAAGAAACCTGCCTGAGGACTGCGAAAAAAAGCAAATGTCACTCTTAACTTTGGCAAGTTAGAGCACAGCGAGAAGGACCCAGGGGACTACACGCTGGTCAGCCTTGCCAGGAAGCCTTAATCCTGAGAAGGTGATGGAGCAGCTCTCCCAGGCACATGGAGAACAGGAAGGTGATTGGGAGTCATCAGCACGGATTCAGAAAGGGGAAACCACGCTTAACCAGCCTGACCACCTTCCACGACGAGATGCCTGGCTGAGCACATGAGGGGAGGGCAGTGGGTGCTGCCTAGCTTGGCTTCAGCAAGGCTTCCGACCCGGTCTCCTATAACGCACTCACAGACAAGCTGATGAAGTACAGGCTAGATGAGCAGACAGCGAGGTGGACTCAACACCGGCTCAATGGCTGAGGTTGGAGGGTTGTGGTCAGTGGCAAGAAGTCTAGCTGGAGGCCTGCAACCAGTGGTGCAGCCCAGAGGCCAACACCGGCCCCAGCAGAGCTGAGCTTATTCATCAGCGACCGGGAGGATGGGGCAGAGCGCAGAAGCTGCCTGGACTCAGCATGGGCAGCCTCCGGCTGACCCTGCTCGAGCTGGGGGCTGGACCAACTCTCTCTATACATCCCTTCCAACCTCAGCTGTTCTGCTTTTCAGTCACTTCAGAAGAATTAAAATCATCACTGAGTGTACCCTGTGCAAGACTCTTGCACATTTCATACCATTTGCTGTTTTATTTAACTAAGCACTGACAAGGGTTTCCACCGCAGGACATCCTATACTTACACAGCAAAGAAACTCATCACGAGAGATGCTTCAAGCAAATTACCATTGCCTTCTTTAATGACCTCACTAAGAGCCTCTCAAATACCAGAGGGATCTATTTTCCAGTCAAGCTTCTCCCACTCTGCAACAACATTACTACAACTCCACTTTCCCTGTGGCAAAGAGACATACCGAATGGAGCAAACTGCATGTTTCATCAGTACCACTACATAAATCAGGGACTGACAGGCCTGGCTGAGCGGGCTGGAGATTTGTGCTTGCACGAGCCAAACCAGCCCTCTCCTCCATAGGCTCACGCAGTATTTGCCAGAGAACCCCCCTTCAAATGCGCTAAGACGTGCCACCCTAACAGGGAGCAGCAATCCCAAATTTGCAACAATTAGACTGAAAACTACATGCTCAGACCATACAATCCTGCTAACCGTATTATATGTATGGTAAACCTTTGCCTAGTTTCTTATATAAGTCCACATTACATAGGAGAAAAGTAAAAAAGAAAAAAAAAAGAGAGAGAGAGAGAAGGACCAAACACTAACTGCATGCCCTTGAGAGGAGCATGGAGAATAACCACCACCTTCATGCTATAAAGCAAAAGACACACACAAACAGACCAATTCTTTGAGTCTCAATTTCTTTTTTAAAATAACAACCAAAAAAAAGAGCTATGCAAGAAAAAAGTTCCTACACATTTCTAAACTTCACCTATTTTTTTTTGCTGCAAAGATTCAAGTTTTCTTAAACTTAGCTTTAAGTTAAAGAACAGAAACTGTTCTTTAAGATATCTGCACTCTATATGTATTTTCTGGAAGCCCATGGAGGAAACATAGAGAGAAACACAAGACTTGGAAAGAGTCTTCTCAGCAAAGCAAGCTCAATCTCTGTTGCTACAGGCACACTTGCTATATGATCTCTTGTTTTCAGACTCATCTCTTCAGTCTTAACTGCTTCCATTTGAAAGCTGATTTAGAATTCCTTTTAGTGAGCTATTAGTTCCTCATCCCCAACCTAGAATGTATTCATAGACAGTTCATATCCATTTGTCCTGGTGCCAGTCCTGCCTTTGGCTTAAAGTAGTTCTTCCCCTCCTTCTTGCTTTTCACCTTTCAATGTTCTCCTGGAACACGATCTCATGGGGTGCAGTGGTTCAATGAGCTCTTCAAAAGCCAAAAACAAACCTGACCACCAAAAACAGAAGCCCCAGACTACAACTGTTGAGCGACACTCTTCTCACCCCTGTTAGTCTTCACCTTGCTCCAGCAGAACTGTTTTCTGCAGATGCACACTCCAGAACCACAACCAACCCAAAAAACAACACGCCAGAGCAAAGCTTGCTTGCAGGTCACATCAGTTCCTTTTTTCAGCTTACTACAGAGCTACCTTCTCCTTGCAGCAATGTGAAGGCAGAAGAGGAAAGGGGAAAAAATATTCCCCTATTGCTGGGGCTGACTTACAGTGTTCATGCAACTATAGCCTGAAAACCCATCCTAGCAGCTCACACAACCCAGGGGAGAGACCTCTTAGGGTCTCTTCCTACAAAACGAGTTGCCCAAGGGCCATCACACCCATTCCTCAAACTAACAAGGAAAGCCTGAACCTGTTTTTCTGAAAAATGGTGATCAGAACTTCTATACATCAGTACATATATTGATATATTGTAGACTATATTGGTTGTTTTCTTCCTGCCCTCAGACTTACCACCATTTTCCTCTTCCAGAGGTCTCTTGGCGTCTGCCTATACTACTACACTACTCATTCCTACTGCATGCACTCATGTTGCACCCCTTTTCTATCATTTCAGCACTATCATCCTTTCTCACAAGATATTCCAACCTTCCTTTGCAATGTTGACCCCTCAAATTTGCTCATCGCCAAGCCAGAATGTACTCTCTGCAGCATTTATAACAATTGTTACACTGTCCCAAAGTCAGCCTTGAGCAACACCACTTGCAAGCACCTTTCAGACCAGCAGTTCCTCTTTCGACACAATTTTGTTGCTGCTTCCTCCCCTTCCACCTGTTCCCCACTCCAGTTCTACCCCTTGTACTAATTCTCCAATATTGCCATTTTAGAAAATAATTTATTTTGTGGTACTTTATAAAAAACATCAACTTCCAGGCATATTAGCATTGTTTTTAATAAAAACGAAAAAGTTCTTATGCGTGTAATTATGTGTGTGTGCATATGTGTTGTTTTTACATAAAAAGTAAACCAATAGCTTATTCTTATGAAACATGCAGGTCAAATGGGCATGATCTATCTTTAGCAAATCCACATAGGAGTTATTCTACTTACTTTCATATTGTTAATTAATTCTTTCCTTCAGAATGTCTCTAGAGCCTTGCACATTACTGGTGCCAACCTCATTAGGCTACAGTTGCACAGATCTCTGCCTCCACTTCTTTTAAGAAGATATATTTGCCATATTTCAGCAACAAACATGCCAAGCTGGAGATCGTATATGTTTAAAACTTGCTTAGAGGCCTTTGGCTTCATGAATCAGTTCTTCCTAAATTCTGAAACAAGTTACATGACTCAAGAATGAAGTTCTGAAATAAGTTACATGAATCAAGCTTACTGAATTTAGTTCTTGTTTCCTCATCTCATCTCTGCTGTCACGCTTGATAGCAGTTTTTATGGAAAGGAGAGACTTTGAACTTGCTTGAATCATATGCAAATTATCATCAACCTCCCATTTCCTCTGCTGACCTCCATCCTCCTGTTACATTTATGTGACTGACGAACCCTTTAGTTAGATTTCCTTTAGAAAGTCTGCCTGTTTGGGATTGTAACAATTCTATTTCTGTTCCTACAGATCTTATCTCCATGACACAGCTACCCTCCACGCTCTGCAACTTCCTCCTCTGCAAATTCTCTAGGTAAAGAGATTTTGGGTTGAACGCTTTGCCATCCACTTCTTGACAACACTTGAAAATTTCCTTCTATAGCATTTTATTGTCAGGGACATACCAATAAATCTATAGCTTTTGTTTTGTTACTGCATGAATACTGCAAAGCTCTACAAGGAAGAACACAAAAGAGTAACAGAAGCAACAAAAGCCTCACCTGCGTTCATCTCTCCAGCCTATGTTTATTACATGTGGCCAAAACAAGGAGAGGGCCAAAATGTGCAATTTTTCCTGCAGACACTCAGCTGATGTTGATCCTGCAACAGTCTTCGACAAGGAAGTGACTGATAAATACTGCAAACCCCATGATCCCATTGCTTCACCAAAACTGACCCTGCAAACATGTGCTTTTGAATGGCCTTTATATATCCTCAGAAGAAACGAAGCACTATGTAATCACGCACATTTTTTCAAAAAAGATTTAGCAATGCACTCAATGCATAATACTGCTCTTAAGTTTCAGCTGCTGTTGGCTTGATCTTTTCTTTTACCTGCTGCCATCCTGCGCTTGCTTTGCTTACCGAAGTACAACAAAACCTGGTTTAACCCCTTGTTACCTTTCACCAAGCGAGTTGGTTTCGGGCCGGTTCTCAGACGGTTAGTGTGACACACGCTGTCCTCCCGCAGAGGCCCGGAGCGCGCCAGGTAGAGACGGCTCTGCCCTCCCTCCCTCTCCTAAGGGCTCCTTCTGGGAAGGATGAGGGATCGCGAGTAAATCAGTGCTGGGGGTTACTAGACCGTGCAGTTCCCTGACAGCCGAAACACACTGGGCCAATTCAGCTGGTCGGGAGAGCTTCAGCCGCCCTTCCAGAAACTGGGGGTGGGGAACAGCTATCCCCATTGAAACAGCAAAATACGATCCTTAAAGATTAGCTAAGGAGAGAAGAAAGGAGATGGAAAATAGGGGAAAAAACACCATTTGTGGTACGCATTCACTGAGGTAAGTCAGACACTCGAGACACAAAATTTGTGTTTGATCACTACAATTGCTACACTAGATACACCATTAGTTTACCAGAAATGCTGCCAGCATGCAAACCCTCTTGCAAGCCAATTCCAACGCTGCATCTGTATAATAACAAAGCATCCCTGTTTGGTCACTAGTCAGGTAACCAAATCCGCAGGCTACAACGGTTATTTTTCCCCTTTTAGGAATGGGGAGTCCAAGAGTTCAAAGTCGTCTTGCAACATGACCATATTTAAAAACAAACCCGAAAGCCCAGCAACATGCACAGCTATGTGAAAGGTTACTCATCATCTTATCATTTAAACCTTATGTGCGTTTCCAAACACAGAAGCCACCATCTTTCTAAGCAGAGGTCAATATTGATGCATTCACCCTCAGTTCTCCCAGAGGCTGCCCCGGCACAAAGTGCCTAACGACTTCAGCACCTTAAATACCCATTTCATTTTAATGCTGCAACGCGGAGCAAAACACTGTGGGAACAGCCATTATTTTACAGGCTCAAGCACAATCCCTAGTGACACAAAACAAGCTTTTTTTTTTTTTTTTTTTTTTTTTAAGAAAAAAACTCTCCATTGTAACAGAGCTCTTAAAATTGCAAATCACAGAGAACATGAAGCGGAGGGGAAAGAGGATAAAATGCACTAAATTCCCTTTGGAAAGGGAGTCAGCAGCGCTCCCGGAGCGCAGGGGCAGACACGCCAGGCACACAGGACCGCCCGGGAGATGTATATATGTGTATTTACACACACACGCGTTTCTATGCACGTCTCCCGCGGGCGCTGCCGGCCGCGCCAGGCCCGTCCCGGGGCGCGGCGGCGCTGTCAACGCGGCGCACGGGGACGACGACCCATGGAGGCCGCCCGGGCGCCAACGGCCGCCGCCGGCGCGAGGCGCCGAGTCACGGCGGCGGCGGCGGGGGCAGAACCGCGCGCCCTCCGCGCCGCTCGGCCGCGGGGCAGGCGCCGCTGCCCGCTCCGAGCGGGGCCGCGCGGGCGCGCTCACCTGGCAGCCCTTCTTGTGGTGGAAGCCCACCACGACGATGTGCAGCACCGCGCCCCGCCGCGCCGCGGCCATGGCCGCTCCCGCCGCCCGGGGCACGGCCGCCCCGGCGCCTTCCTCCCGTCCTCCCTCCCTTCGGCTGCGAGCGCGGCCCGGCGCGGCCGCCGGAGGAGGAGCACGAGGGGGAGGGCGGAGCGCCGGCCGCGGCCTCCCCGCCCGCCGCGCCCGGGGCCTCGCGCGGGGCCCTCGGCGCCTCGCAGGGGGAGCGGCAGGGAGAACCAAACGAAGACCAAACAAAACGGCACTTCTACGTGTATCGGATGCAGGAAAATCTGAAAATAACAAAGGATAAAAACTTAATTCGGAAGGATTTTTTATTTGTTTTTATAGACCTTCCATTCAAAGCGTTGCTGTTCGAACTAACCAGGGCTCCGTGATGCTCTCGGAGCTGCAGAGAGGCCCACTGTGGCCCGGCTTACCTTGAGGCCCGTCCATCGATGGATGAAAGCTGGGAGAATCCCCTTAACGCTCCTTCCCTTGGAGCTCCTTCCCTTGGAGTTGTAGGAAGGAGGGGAGTTGAAGGACTTCCCCACAACACCAGCAAATTTGGCACCAGAGCCTCAAAAGCTTCATCTTGCTGTGCTCAGACCCTGCTCCCTCATTAACCTTTTGTAGAATTCAGTCCTGTTTCCTTGAAGACTTTTATTTAAAGCTTTTGCTAGTGTCTGTACTGTTCATAATCAGGATTCCTTGTGGAAATCTGAATTAGATTATTTTGGGGGGAAGAGGAAAAAAAAAGCAGCTATAAATCTTGACAAGAAAATCTTGTCACTAACACCCCAAAGCTCCAATTGCAACAATAAGATATTATTCTTTAACTTCAACAGTAGTTCCATTACATAAAATGTGTATTTTAGGGAACAAAGGATGCACTGCATAAAACAATCCCTCACTTGCAAGAGAATGATTCTTTATTAGGCCCTCTCTGTAGCTTACTTTTATGATGTGCAGTATAATTTCAAAAAAAGGGGGGGAGGGGTGAAATATGAGCTATTATCTCCTCCACTAATGAGATAAAAAGAGACGCCCGAGAGCATTTTTGTCTCACATTTAGTTAATTGAAGAACGGGCAGTGTGGCAATACTCCCACTGCTATGGATTTTGCATTATAAGGACATTACCATGAGACTGCTGAATAATTGTGGATTATTGCTTCTTAGAATAGGTTATTAGATTTTTTTTTCCAGTTTGATTTTTTTTCCTGCTATGGCAAGATAAATGTTAAACATTGGATTGAATTCTGACATCAGCCTGTTCTAAAAAATCAAACCAGTATCTTGTCTTTTCAGAGGTAACACTGTATGTTTGAATTTACAAAATGGAAAGGGAGATAGAACAGCTATGAATTGGAAGCTCCTGGAAAACTCGCAGTTGGAGCTTTCCTACTGGAATTAGCTATCTCAATTCCTAGCTAATAAATATCAAACCTGAAAGAAACTCAGTTGGCCATATAGATAGTTCTTTTCTCTCAGTGGTAGCATTTACTTAGCTACCACTAGTTTTTACATCATTAGAACAGTGATCAGCTTTTGTCACTCATTCTGAATCTAATGATGACAATCAAATCAGGCCTCAATATCTCTGGTGAGACTTCCTGGGATGAACAACCTTTACACAGAGTTTTGTGTGCCTAGAAGTGGCCTCAGAGATGAGCAGTGCCTTCTGTAGCTGGAAGTTGCACTGGCTTCGTTAGCTATAGCTCACTTTAATATAATAAATACACTTTAAAAACATTTTGGAATTTCTGTCAATAAGACAGCCATAAAGAAAGTCCTAGAATGGAACTGAGATCTGTCACTAATTCCTTGCTGGTTGCAATCTCAGTTCAGTCTATTTTTTTTTTCCAAGGCTCTTACCTAAGTACCAACAAAACCAGTGTGAATTAGGGATTATGATATTGCTTGGGATTATGTTGTCCCACTAGGAAAGTTCTCCTGTAAACAAAATAAGGCAAAAGGCAAAGACAGTAATGACGGACTAGAGGTCTCATAAATATCTTAAGAATCTGAAGTACATTTTACGCAGACAAAAAAGTAAGTAGGAATATTAAAATACATATCCATTAGTTAAAATAACGAAAAAAAAAGGAGAACCAAGTTATTATTTTGATCAAAACATGTAAATAAAAAGGCAGGGAGCCAAGAGGTAAAAAACTTGTCGGGTGTGAAGGGTCACCTGTCTTCATTACTGCGAATTCAGGTGCACGGGAGTGTCGCCGGGGGCACGTTTAGGATAAACACGTGTTTGAGATGACGCTTGGCAGCTGATTAAAGCCGCGCAGCGCGCCCAGGGCCGCCATCTTCCCTCCTCTTGCTCGAGCGGGGCCGGCGGCGGGAACGAGCGCTCAGGCATCGGCTAGGCGGGGCTGCCGCTCCCACACGAGAGCGGGCTAGGGCGCCGCTCACTTCCGCGGGAGCGATTGGCCAGGCCTGGATGCAGCATGGCGGCCAACGCGACTACCAACCCGTCTCAGCTCCTGCCGCTCGGTAACGCGCGGCGCCCGTGCGCCGCCCCCGCGCTGTCCCGGTGCGGTGGTGCCCATAGAGGGGTGGCGGGGGAAGCTCCTCTCCACCAAAGGGCCTGCAGGGAGGGCGCTTTCTCAGCTCCCATGGCGGCACCGCGCGCGCGCGGCGGCGGTTTGAATGGGGGCGCAGCCGTTGGGAGGCGGGGCGCGCCGCACGCGCGGCGGCGGGTGTGACGTCACGGGCGGCAGTTGGAGCCCTCGCGGGCGTCTGACTGCGCATGCGCAGGAGAGAGGCTGCCCCCCCGCGATGTGTGAGGGGGGCGAGGGAGGGTCGTGCCGTGGGCGCCTTCTGAGGCGCTTAAACCTGCCGTGGCGCCGTGTCTGGGGGTAGAGGCAAGATAAAACACGCACACGCACAGACACACACCTCTCGTAACAATAATAAAGGCATAATCGCGTTAGCTTATAGTATAAGCATTACGTTGCGCCACGGGGAGGCGGTCTGGGAGTACAGGTGAGGAGAACAGGCACTGCTCGTCGATAAAACTTCTGTTTTGCTGGTTAAAGCTGTGGGAGCTTGGTTACCCTATAACGCTCACCGGGCTTCTCAGTAAACTGCTCAGTTTCTGGCAAATGTTAGTGAAGTGGTAAATTCCTGTTGGAGGGCATAATAAACAAATCTCTGAGGATGGATGGCATTCAAGGCAGTTATTCATAGCTTTATTTTGGGTGCAGTACCAAGCTGCTGAAGATTATCTAACTTCAGTGCTGAGCAATCGCTAGTTAGGCATACATTTAGCAGCAATACTAACATGTTTTTGTGAAGGTATGTCTAAACAGTGCTATTAGCTTGAAGATATTTTAATGTAGTATTAGTCATATTTTTTTTAAACAACTTTTTTTCTCTGTCTTACTAGTTGGTGTTGTTGACAGTTATTTTGGTAATTATGATAGCCAAAAAAAATTAATTAGACATTTTGTTTAGAAGTATGTTTTTCATGTCTCTCCTCTTCCCCCCCCCTTTTTTTTTTTTTTTTAAACATACAGAGCTTGTAGACAAATGCATAGGTTCGCGCATTCATATTGTCATGAAGAGTGATAAAGAAATCGTTGGAACTCTTCTAGGATTTGATGACTTTGTCAGTATCCTTTGAAAATGTTTGGTGTTCACTGAGTAGAAACATCCTATATTGGTATGTCACTCTGATTTCATTTCATAAACAAAATCACATAGCCTTTAGTATTTTGTGTGGATGTGTGGCTTATTTTCCTTGAAACTAGACTTCTAGATATGGTGTTAGAAGATGTTACAGAATTGTAAGTATTATTTCTATCTCTTTGGGTTTTTTTGTGGGGTTTCTTTGTGTGTGTGTGTGTGTTTTTTTTTAAGCTTTGATTACCCTGTTTACATAGGCATGATATCAAGAAAGTGCCCATGTATATATATATATATATGACATTATTTATTTTGCTGATTGAGTGATTTAGACCTTAGACTTGAACTACAGGATGCTATGTCATGGAGCCCTTTTTTTCCTGGTTTATTGCACTATGCTATAGAGCTTTATGTCTGTATTTAATTAAAGCTGTAATAATTTTCCATTGTTACATTTTTCTTATTTATCTATGACTCTTTTTTTTTTCTCCCTCCCCTCACGCTGTTTCAGTGAAATTACACCTGAGGGCAGAAGAATCACAAAACTAGATCAAATCTTGCTAAATGGAAATAACATAACAATGGTAAGTTATCACGTGAAAAGATTGTGTGCATTTATTTTCTGTACTTGCTGGGTGCAGTTATACTTGATTGGCTACTTCAAGCTGAGTTTTCCATCGCATAAGCTACTTCACATGTGTGTGTATATGAATGAGGCTGGAGAATTGGCCTTATTGTCATACTTGTCAAATGTTACAGCTTCAAATTCATGAAAACAGGATGACTATAACTTCATTTTGGTGAATCTTCTTCTGGTCTTCATGTGTTTTATGGAGTCCCTTCTGACTTTGGAACCTTCTTTGTGGCCTGGTTGATAAAAACAGCTTTTAGCTCACAGGTGCTTGGCTGCATAACTGTGTAGAGTAGGATACATTTAAATTGCATCCATTATCTTACTTACGGATGTGTTTGCAGCAGTTTGGATACCTACACTCTTGTCAAGTCATTCAGCTATTAAAATAGCTTGGAGTGCCAAGTAGCAATGGCTGCGTGTGATCTGCTAAAAGATGTAGAAGTCTTTTGGGCTATACAAAATTTAAGCACTATAATTTTAACTTACTGCCTGTTGATATATGTAGACCAGGACTGAACCAGTAATTGAGTATTGTGATTATGTATCTCTATGCTAAATTCTGCAGCTTTGTAGACACTTTACCATTAAAAATGGGCCTATTAGTTTTTTTGCTTATTTACGTAGATGACTGCAAGGTCAAGGCCTCCTGTATCTGAATAGAAGGGCATTCCTGGCTCTGTGAGAAGAGGAAAAAGACAGATTTGAGTCTAGGTTGACTCCCTGAAGGAGTAACCTCCTCATCCCCCAGCTTCTTACTGTTTCCCAGCTCTCTGAGCAAGTGCCATCTTGCCTTAATTCCTAAGCATTTTCCACTTTGGCTGTATTCCCCTGCATCCTTGATGCATAGTGCATACTGAGACTTCTTGTGGTGGGGGTGGAGGGGTGAAATTACAGTCATCCAGTAGATGTGGCAGTATCTTGCCCTTAAAGCAAGAGTGTCTGATTCTTAGGGTGCAAGTCCTGGGCAATACATCTTGTATCTACTTTTTAGGCAGATGTTCTCCTGTCAAAAAGTATGCCTTACGGGGAGGGGAGGGGAATCTTTGCCTTTAGATGCCTTCAGCTAATTGTTAAGAAAATATTGATTAATAAATGTTTGAGTGAATATTTTTTCTTTAATCATATTTATTTATTTTTGTATTGCCCTGTGTGTTGTTCTGTTCCTTGCTTTCTTCACCGGAAAATACTGTATTGACTTGCTTCCTTCTGTGTTTAGAAGCATTCAGGTTTTTTATAAGCCTTTGCGCTCCTCTTCGCAATAAAAATTGAAAAGAGGAAACAAACTTCCCCGTATAGCAACAGTCTGGAAATGTACACTTCATCATTAAAAGGACACAGAGTAAGAGGAGTCTTTGTAGGTGGAATCGCCTTTTCGAATTGAATAACAAATAACATTGTGTTATCTAGGAACTTTTTTCTATCTAGTATAATTTTTTTTTTTTTTTTTTTGGCACCTGTGCTTCTCTGACAGTTACTGGCCCCCTCTTTTGGGAGAGTAATGTTGTATCAAATAAAAAAAATTCACAGCAAAACACAAAATGCCTTTTTTTAATCTGCTAAAATGTTAATCAAAAAGCATCAGATGCAGATTTGTATAACTCACATCCATGGCACTAACACAAAGCTGTCTTGCTCTTTTATAGCTGGTTCCTGGAGGAGAAGGACCTGAAGTATAAATTGCTCCATTTGTCATCTATGAAGACAAGTTATATATGTATTCTAAATAGAGCTCTTGGGGAAAGGGGGTGTGTGTGTGTGGTGGGGGAGGGGGGTCGTTGTATTTTGTTTTTACACACTTTTGAAGTTGATATTTGATAAAAGACAAATTTCCTCTTCAGGAAAGATGCATTGCTAATGCTGACTTTGTAAGTTGAAATCATGACTTTCTTGTAAAGGCACACTAATCTGTTCTGAATAAAAAGCTTTGTTTTTGTTAATTTCTGTGCTTAGTTATGTAAGTGCACAAGTTTGAGATGCTTTTGCAACTGTATCATGAAAAGGAAAATAATAGCTTGTGTTCAATTGCTGTCAATCAGTTTTCAGTTTTCTGTATCTGTTGCATTTCTTTATTTCTCAAGTCTTTAAAAAAGCTCCTGAGCTAAGACATAGTACTGCTTGGGAGTACAGGCAGACATTAAGCTGGACAGTTTGTTTAAACAGTACTTGAAGCTGAATCATCTGTGACCAAGGTGAATGCTCTGAAGCGTAATCGAAGTCTGAGAAGTTTGCAAAGTGGTTGTATGTTTTTGAAATTCAGGATCCTCTGGTTCTTCAATAGCCAGGGGTTGAAAGGGACCTCTGGAGATCATTTGGGTTCAGCTCTCTTGAACTTCTTTTGCTTAGTTGATCCCCTTCTTAGGGTAGCACTGGAATAATCATCATTAGTAAGAAAAGACCAGGCCTAGTTCATGTTCAGGAAGAAAAAAGGCTGTTTTTTTACAACTTCTCATGTTACTGGAGACTGCCTTTTCACCACTAAGTGGTGCTGTACATATTTAAGTTAGAAGCTACCCAGCCTTGCTTGTGTGGTTTAAGAGTAGTCATTTCAGAGCAAATATATTCCTTGGGGTGTTCCTGTGATCCAAATGGAAGCATGACAGATATTGGAGGTAATTTGTACTTTGGGAGAGATTTCATAAGGTAAGGAACTTAAACCAAAACTTAACCAAAAACTTGGTGTTTTGATCACCAGTTCTTACCACCATTTTATCATCATGGACAAAAAATTAACATGATTATAAATTAAGGTCACTGTACCTTATGATTCCATAATGTCCTGCTCTACTGATTTTTGTGTTTAAGTGTCTCAAGACAATCCCAACTGCCTGCTGGAACTGCAGAGACAAGCAGGGTAGTGTGTGGACTCTTAGGAATAGTAAATGCCTTCCTATCACTAGAAGAGGGAAAGAAGAACTGAAGAAGGGGCTCAAGGAGCAAGATATTGCAGGGAGGTTGTATTAGATCATTTTATTCCTTTTATCCATCTCGGTAGGGGGGGAGGGAGGAAATTTGGCTTGTTGGGGCTTATCTTGAAGTATAGTGGGAAGGACCCATTTTGGCCTTCTAAACAGGAATGTCGTCATCCTCTTCCCTTTCAGGGAAACACCCTACATTATTAAACCAAAGAGAGATTTCATGCTTAGGAGAGAAAGAGCAAATCTTGCCTCAAAGCAACTTTTCATAGGCAAGGGAAACTTGTTTTCTTGTTGTTTTGCCAGCACAAGTATTCAAGTGTTACATTATCTCTGGAATAAAAATTTGTTTTTACTTCTTGTCCGTGGTTAAGCTTCCCCCCCACCCTTTTCAAAGAAGGGCTAAGACTATTTTCTCCTAGGAAGATATTCTGATTCAGGACTTTGAAAACTGCAGACATCAGTTTAAAGACAATTTTTATGCATCCAAATGCTGTTAAGACATCTACACTACAAAAGGTTTGTAACTTTGAGCTTGAAGTTCTAATTCCAGTCCAATGTGTTTTGATTTGCAATTCTCATGCAATATAGTACTTTTTGCTTTGAAAGAACAAGTAATAAGCTTTCCTAGTAGATGGACAGTGTTTGCTTTTTTGTTTTGTTTTTTTAATTTTGGAAATCTACTATTTACAGTAGCAAAATGATTAATATGCTTTAAAAGTCTTTGAGACTGTGATGTAGTGGCACCCTAAAGTAGCTGTCTGAAAAATAAGTCAGTCATCTAAAATAGTACCTGAACCTTAGGTACTGGTTTTAGACATATACACTGCTGTAAAAGTTAAAAGCAAGGTTTTCATCAGATTAACTTTATGCTTCTGACATACACTTTTATTTTGTTTCTCATTTCCTCTTACTGGTGGCATGGACTGCAGTAATCTTTAATTTTCCTACATGACTAACAGTACTGGCGGGGCATATGGATGTGGTTCCTTTCTGCCTTTTGTCTTCTTACTTGCAGAAATCTGAATCTTGGTGCTGGAAATGTTTGCACTGTTTGTCTAACTATATTTTTAAAAAAAAGAAAAAATCCAACTTGTAACCATTTTACTGCTTGTCCTATGACTATATAGGCTTTCCTTGTTTAACTCCTTTTTTACAGCATTCACTGTGTTTTTTTTTTTTTTAACTATATGAAACAAGCCAAACTCCTTATATACTGATGACTTTGACTTATTTTTCATGCTTAGAAAATTGCACAGCAATTCTGTCCTACAGGTTCTGTGAAACTAATGAGCACTTTTCATGCCAGTGTTCAAATATCACTCTCAAATCAAGCTTGTACAGCCCATGATCATAGATATATGAATACTTAATGTATGTGATAGTGGTGTGGCTTTTTTTTTTTAATAGTGCTTAATTTTTTTTAATTTCCTCCCCAGGAACTATGAAGTCGGTCTGTTTGTATTACTTGCAGTTTTTCTGTATTAGCAAGTTTTGAAAAGGAGAAAAATTATGGATAGTTATTCACGATTATGATGGTGATTTTAAAATGCTGAATTAATTAATCTTAGGAGAAGCATGGGTGACAATGAGAATCAGCATTGCTAATATTTGCTAAAACATTTCTAAGGGAAGTATTTGCTTTATAAATGATACTTGTGAACCATTTCTGACGCTTTTTAATTGGAAAAAGAAACACACTGTTGTCTGATTATGCCAGATTAATTTCTTTTCACATGTGAAAACTGATGGGAAGAGAAACGTGCATTTGAAGGAAGATTTTGTTTACTTGGGCTAATTAAACTGAGAACTCGCTACTTTAAGAATAATTTTAAAATATTTGGAGTTGATCAGTAAAATTGATCAGAGGCTCCTGTATCAGCTGTACGTCTGTAATATAGTCAGTAGGACATCCCAGATCTTTTTGGAGTGTAATGTGTGCGTTGTCAGCCCTGCCTGGGGTGAGCTGGCAGTCTGTTTCCCAAAAGCACAAATGCTCCAAGTGTTGCTTCTTGCCTGGCAGTGCTTCTCTCACTACTGGTAACTCTACAGTTGGGTAAAAGACAAAGTTGCTGAATTAAGTGTTTAGTTACCAAAATAGCTGTCAGCGTTTCAATACTATGTTGATCCTTTCCATACAGGTAGTGTTTGCATGTACCTTAGAGAATTAGAGAATTTTAGAGAAGATCTCTTCTTCAAATCATTTAAACTTTTGTCTTTCACTGTAACACTGACAATGTTTCGCATACTTTGGATGAAAAAGTTCCCTTTTAAAATAAAACAAGTGGAAAGGAGAGGAGAGAGAGAGTGTTGTCTGACAATGTTGGAGGCTGCTCTGTCCCCTCTCATACTGACCCCCTCTACCTTCCCAAATCTTTTTTTAGAGCTCAGGCTTATCCTGCCCTCTGCAATTTTGGTCATCTCTTGAACCCTCCATAGGTAGGTAAAGCTCTCATTCTCAGTTACAAGTTTCTTTACAATTACACAATTGTGTAGGGAGTATCGAGAAAGAGTGTCTTGTATGTGACATTTTAAAGTTTGTTTTCAGTGTCCTGGACACTTCTGCTGCCTTAGTGTCTTCATTTGCTGGTGGTAACTGGCAACAGACCCAATGCATGTTAGTTTCAAGGTACTGCCCTGTGTTCTAACAGCTGCTGTGTTTCCGTAGATTGCAAGCAACATGTGCAAAGCATCTTTTCCTAGTAATGCTGCCTTTTTTTTTTTTTTTTTTTTTAATCCAGAAGATTGCTCCCCCGTGCTCCTGCACAGATGTATTTTCATCTGGAATATTGTGCTTTTACAGAGTTCTTGGTCTATCTAGTTACAGATTATTCATTTTTAAATGCATATATGTGTATCTGCCTGCTTATATACTGATTATTAAGCAAATGTTTAATAGGCATCTGTTACAGAAGTAAGCTATTTTGATGGGTATGGTGTTTGGCCTCAGTTGTTTTACCATCTAATAAACGTCTGATGACAGAAAGGGAGTATCAGAAATGAGTCAGATTTTGTACATTTGTGTGTGTGAGAGAGAGATTTAAGAGAACATAATTTTGGAATGATGATTTACATAGTGTTTACACTGATCTGTGTGCCTGATGTTTTGCAAGAAATTAAGGCGTTGATTTTTACAAACTATTTGATGGGAATCACTTTATCCATGTGTAACCTCTTTCCATTGGCCTACCAAAGAAATGAACTTACATGTCTAGGTATGTGCATGTACATACACGTTAAGTGGCACAGCTGAAGACATAATTGCTCATGGTTGGCGACCACAAAAACAGACAGAGGAAGGGAAAGAGAAAAATCTTGAAAGACGATCTAGTGTCTCAGCCTGAAGGTGAATGATCAGCTGCATCATTCCTGACAAGAACTTCACTAATTATTCTAAGTAATTGTGCTTACTTTTGCAAAGTTTGTTGTGTGTTTGTTTTCTGGCACCTCCCCCAAGTTTTCTGGTGTCCTTTGTACAGTGGGTGTGCAGTATTTTTCAGTGAAGCTGCCTTCTAAATGCATAAGCACTGATTCTCCTCAGACTTCTCTATTAACATAGCAGCTCCAGGGGCTTCCCCCAGTTGGCCTACACCCGTGTTGAAATGCAGAGCCTTTGGAGGGTTCAGCATCTTGAATGGAGGTGCTAATGGAGGCACGGTATGGATGTACGCTGACCTCAGACGGGCACGTATCTCACATCACTTCTGTATCAAGGCGAGTCTCATCCATCAGCTTTTTGGGTCAGGAGCTCTTTCATTGCAATCTATTTCTCACAATTTGGGATAGACAGTGCAAGAACTACTCTACATGTGTGTAAAGGAATAGTGAATGTGGAAAAAGGAAAACTCCAATGAGTTTTGGAATGAAGATGCAGTATGTAGGTTGTGTTCCACCTCAGAGGAAAGAGCCGTTTTGGTCGTGATACTGAAATATTTCTCTTCAGTTCTTCCAGTTTCTTAACAGTAACCATTTCCTACCTGGAAACTTAAAAGATCCTGAGCATGACATCTACATGCTAGACTGCATCTGCAGGGTCTATATTACATTAACTCAAGTATCACGCTCAATGACACTGAACCTTTCAAAAGCTTTATTTTGCCATCTGTCCCTGCGGCCTCTATCAGTTTTGATAAGACTAAGGCTATTGTTAGAGGTTTGAATTCACAAATCAGTTGAAACTTTGAAGTACCTGTTTAATGGCTAAGATCAGAAGAACCTCTACCCACTTCAAGTGGCATGAGGGTGAAACAAAACGTCTGGTTTTAGGACAGTCAGTAGTAGTACAAAATGCCATAGCTGCATGGTGCAAAGCAGTGAATTGCTCTATTACTTCATTTCATTAATAAACTTTGAAGAGGCAGATGTCCTAGCAGATTATGTGCTCAACACATGTACTATTTCTTCTCTTATCTAGAACAAAAACCGTAATAAATACCATATTATGTGTTCTGGCTTAATCAAATTACATTTACTTACAGCTGATCCAGATATGAATTTCTAGGTGATCGAGTAGTGCACAGGTTTAATATTAATGAAAATGAAATTACAGCTTCTACAACTCTTTGGATTGAAACCAGTATGTGGAGCATGTAACAAGGTGCAAGCTTAAATGTAACCAGCTTTTTTTTTTTTTTTTTTTCTTTGCTGCCACTGCTTTATCTTCAATTTCAAGGTTATTGAGTGGTAAGCTGTGTGTGCCATAACACAGTGTGTTTAGCAGGTAGAACTGGGTGTTTCCTAACAGTATAGGAGACATGATACCTGGCATGGGATTGTAACTTGCATCAAAACCATGGAGTAGGGTTTTGTTGGAAATAGCCTACAATAAGATAATGACACTACCGAACAATGTGTTTCCCACACAACTGAGGATGTGAATTTTCACTAGGACGTAAATGGATGAAGCGTGAAGAACAACAGCCATTGAGCATGGAGACTAAAGCTGAAGTCAAATACAATGAGACTTTATTCTGAAGTTTCAAACTGGATAAAAAGACAAAGTTTGTTGCCTTAAGGCACTTTTTTCCTTGAAGTTGCGTGCTGAAGGAAAGTGTACGGCTACATCTAATGTAGCAGTTTATGGGGGGGTGGGGGGGAAGCAGGCACAACTATAGTAAGTGAATTCCTTGATTATTTCCTCCTGAAGTCATCAAATATGGGTAAGCCTTACGGATAGGTGAAACTTGCATCAGATTTAAAGCTAATAGTTTCCTCTTCCAAAGGTTTAACTGTACCTTAGGGAAATGCTGCTTCCCTCTGGGGTTAAAAGGGAGTTACTGCTGGGGAAATAGCTGTGCGCGGTGTAAACCCGGCTGCCTTCTGTGAGCTTTAGGAACTGTTCTATTTTAAAGAAAAAAAAAAAAAAGTCTGTTTTTCTCTACTGACCCAAGGTGAAAGATTAATTTTCCAATCTGTGGAAAATCTCGCTGTCAAGAACTGAATGTCCAAAAAGGAGACAGAGGAGTCCTAAAACTTTATTCGAATAAAGGGAGAGTCCACCGGGCATATCCCTGTGGGGTCTCTCAAATTGCTGGGGGATGCAGCCCCCCTTTTATCCTAATTTCCTGACCGAGGGACGCCCTCTCCTTTTCCCCATTGGCCGAGGTACTCAGAAGTTACAGCCTTCCCGGCCCGCCGACACCGAACTCCGGCCTCCCGCCATCTGTTCTCACGAACTCCTTTGTCCCCCTTGCTGAAGAATGTGGGGGAATTCCCGTATTTCCCTCCTTTGTAAAGGCCCCCATCTCGTTGCAGATGACTCTTTTTGTCCCACTCGGCTCATGGCTCCACTCAGTCTCCCCTCCCTTTGTCCTGCTCTTCAGCCAAACTGTGGGGAAATCCCCTTGTTGATGAATACAGAAACTTGAGCATTCCGCTCACCAAGAAAGACATTTCCCAGCAATACACAGCAATATTTTCTATTCCATGTTAAGCACTTAGCTGAAACTATGTTCTTGTTCTGTGATAAACTCTGGTTGTCTTCTATACTTAAAAAGGGGATTAAGGTAAACAATTGTCTCAGACCCGGTTCCGAGGTAGGAATTTGAAGCCCCTGGGGAACAGCTGTTTTAATTTAACCTGCAATTCTGTTTAACAAAGGAGAGAGGACGCTCTGCTTGATAACGATGACGCTTCTTTACTCCAGTCACTCTTTTCCGATGTGCTGCAGTCTCCCAAAGGATGGGATGGTGTCGTGAGCGCTCAGGCAGAGCACATCCAGTTTAATTCAAATAATTGGCATGTATTCGTTAGGCTGCTGCCTATAAAAAGCACTTCACTATGGCAATAGTCCCAAATGACAAAGTGGATTTTCTGTTGGTTTAATTAAACCTCTCTTGCATTGCTGCCTTCCACACCCCATCAAGCTTGTAGCGAAAATCAAGTTATGGGAAGCTTGAAATGAAAATGGAAGTGTTAGTGGGTTTTAAGGCAAGAAGACATCCTCTTGTGTGTCATAAGAGATTGCTGTGAGGTAACTTCTAGACTGAACTTAGTGCTTCCACTCTTGTTATTTGTTATGGCATTGGTGAGTGGTGGTATGAACAAATGGTATGGTATGGTATGGTACAACGATGTGCTTGTACAAGCCACAATAGAGAAGTGACTGAATTTCTCTGCAATACCTTCCTATTGGTTTGATTTATTTGTACAGGTGACATTCATATACTGCCCACAACCTTTATGGCTTAGTTATTAGAATTGTTCAGAACCTCAAGCAATACAGCAGCAGTGGATCCTGTAAATATTTAGATAAATGATCAATGTTGCATGTCTGAACTTGCAGAACTCACCATCTCTGAAACATTTCTGTTCTTCATATAAAAGAAACACATCAATAGTAGCAGTGCTGTCTAATCAGAACGCTGTATTATGGTATTTTTCTTTTCATGTCACTGCATAGGATTAAGACGATAGACATTTCAGTTTTGCAAAAAGCTAGAAGCTTATGAAGACAAATGTATAAAAGGTTCATAAAAAAAATACAGGCTTCCAAAAGATAGCAAAAAGAAAATATCAGATTACAAAAATGTCTTTGCAGTATCTTTATCCTAATCCCACCAGTCTTCCAAAAATCTTTTTTTTTCTCCTTTTTGTCTATGAAATACAAGTCTGTTTCATGTTTATTTTTTTGTATCAAATTACATGTGCAGAGTGCTGAGTTGTTCTCTTATTTGATCATGTAGCTAAACAACCCAAGGAAGAGCTCAGATTCACGAGCTGTGGTCTAGACTGTTTATTAGCAAAGACTTAATGTTTAAACATATGCAACTCTAGTTCTCTGATCTTGTGACTGTAACATACATATAGATAATCGCTTGCAGCTATTTCTATCAGAGGAAATGGCAGCTCATCCTCGACGCTTCAGGTAGCCATTGCTCTGAATTTAATACAACTATATAAAACAATGACAGCACACATACGGATGAAATGTTGCAGGACAGCAAACATGCGGAATATATGATTGAGAAGCTAAGACGCAGGCTGAAGTGCCAGAAGATGTGGTTCTGAAAACCCTTTATGTATCTTACTCCACTGGTTTGCATTTTGAAGTAGTAAAACATCTTTTTAAAACAGGAATACCCCAGAACTGCTGCCTCAGTTTGCTCCATGCATGTAACTGCTGTTCCTGCCATGACGGCTTCCCGCTTCGCATGGTCTCATGTGTGCTTGTCTGCACGAGGGCAACAAGCCAGGGCTGCCTGGCGGCAGGAACTGCACTCCTCAAAACACCCCGGCCTGCGCTTTACCATTTGATACATATGCTTTATACATAAATAAATAACAACTTATACCAACAAATACCAGTGAATAAATGAAGGAATGGTCTTTTTGAGTGGAATGCTCAAGTTTCTGTATTCATCAATAAGGGGGTTTCTCCACAGTTTGGCTGAAGGGCAGGACAAAGGGAGGGAAGACTGAGTGGAGCCATGAGCCGAGTGGGACAAAAAGAGCCATCTGCAATGAGATGGGGGCCTTTACAAAGGAGGGAAATAGGGGAATTCCCCCACATTCTTCAGCAAGGGGGACGAAGGAGTTGGTGAGCTCAGGTGAGAACAGATGGCGGGAGGCCGGAGTTCAGTGTAGGAGCGCCGGGAAGGCTGTAACTTCTGAGTGCCTTGGCCAATGGGGAAAAGGAGAGGGCGTCCCTCGGTCGGGAAATTAGGATAAAAGGGGGGCTGCGTCCCCCAGCAATTTGAGAGACCCCACAGGGATATGGCCGGTGGACTCTCCCTTTATTCGAATAAAGTTTTAGGACTCCTCTGTCTCCTTTTGGACATTCAGTTCTTGACAGCAAGATTTTCCACACATTTTCATTCTAAATTTTATTTTACAGGAGGTGAAACAGGGCCCATAACTAACTTCCCAGAAAAACAAACAAAACAGCAAAAATAAATAAATAAAAAAAACAAAGCACTTGAGCAACAGTGGATTTTCTGAACATTTAAATTGCTTGGTCCGTGAGAGTGTATATATTTGTCTAACAATTAGTTTAAAGCTTGCATAGGAATCCTCTGCAGTGGTAGCCAAAGCCGAGAGAGGGACTTAAATGATATTCAGTGTAAACTGAATTGCAAGGAAAAGCTCAGCAATCAAAATAGATGCCCCTTGACTAGAAACATTTGCACAGTTCCTCATGCAACTTTTGAGGGCTAGAAGGCTGCTAGCTGCATAGTTCATGGACAAGGTGGAGTCAGAGGGTGTATTTCTCTGGCATAGCATGGTTGCAGCTCTACTGCTGACCCTTGACTATGAGCCTAAGCGTGAAAGGGTCATCTCTGTTCCTCAGCAGAGGGAAGAGCAGCAGAGAGAGCAAGGATGCAAGGGCCCTTCCACCAGCACACAGACCAGACCAAGTTTGGCCATGGGAAAGCCTCTTTGCTCCATCTTACCCTCTGTTTTGGTCAGTAACGTGAAGGGCTGCAGGTAAAACAGAGGTGCTGCCGGCGAGGGGGGATACGGGTGCTCCTTCCTGCTGCCCGCGTTACTCCTCCTCCTCCCGCCGGTTCATCCTCTGGCTGCTGGGCCCTCCCGCTCCTGCTGCCTTTGTATCCCGGGCAGCGGCTGGTGTCGTGTAGCTCCGTCCCGCTCCGGCAGCCCTCGCAGCGGATAAAATGTCAGGGCTGCTGCCAGGAAACTCTCCCCCAAGGGAGGGCCGGGGCTCGGCGCTCGCTGCAGCCGCCTCAGCGCGAGGGCCCCGGGGGCAGCGGTTCCTGTTCCATGTTGCCGCCTGTCCCATGAGCTCACGAAGCCTCCTTGCCTGCCCATTCGCAGCTGAAATTGTATGGCTGGTACCTGATAGGAAGTAAGCTAATGCTGTAATCTTTCCTGTGGAGGAGGAGGAGCTTTCCGCTTTATTCCTACATGTGTTTTCATGAAACTTTCATTAGCTTTGCCTTTTTGACCACTTTATCCTTCCAACGGGTTTGTTCAAATCTAAGGGGTTAAATAATACAAGCTCCTGTGAGGGTTATTTCCTTTGGAAATTAGGCTGAAATTAAACAACAGAAGATCACGTCAGAACTAGACCTCAGATGCCTCGTAGTGTGGCAGAGCCCAATTTCATCCACTTTGCATTTCAGAAAAATATCAACTCTCAGTCCCTTGCTGTGCAAAAGCTGCTCCAGGAATTACATTGGCATCATGACTATATGGTGATGATTCACCAAAACCATTTGTGATATGTATTTGTGTATATACCCGCTTAAAATTTGAGACAGCCCAATTCAGGAGCAGATTTTGTATTATTCTCTAGGTTGTGTGTACAGGGCCTGCATTGGCCTGTGAGGTGTCTGCAGCAGCCTAAAGGGATTGTATGAGAGTCCGAAGTTCAGAACTTTCTGGTGATGAAATAAAAACACATAGGATGATACAGAAAGGCTTATAACACCAATGTACAAGCTGACATATTTCATGCTTGGGCTAGAAAAAAAAAGTATTTGTTTTTTCTTAATAATTCATAATTCCACAGTGCTGTATATCATGAATAACTTTCCTCCTTCCCTTTGAAGTAGTTCTTGTTTTAAAAATGACGTTTAAATGAAACAGACTTTCCCTCGCCACACGCCAAAGCTGAGCAAACTGGGGAGATGCAGCTGCTGTTGCAGGAGAGAGGTCGATAGCGCTCTCCATGCCCCTCTTCGTGCGCTCACACAAGGCCCTGCGGATCAGCAGCCTCCCTGGGGAGCCAGGCGTGTTCTCTGCCGCTGCGTTACCTGGTGCAGAATGAAGCTGCCTCCCCTGCAGGGAGAGGCAAGAGCAAAATAAAGGCAGAGGAAAAACAAATCAAAAACAAGCACAGAGGGTTAAAAATCGCCAGGTTGTCAGTGTTTTTGCTTGCTGGCTTTGGATGCATTGGTGGCACTGTTTCCCCCCAGCAAAGCAGGAGGAAAGGGAAAGGAAATTCCCATTCAGAGCTTGTTACGTCAGCGCGGAGTCAACGTGGGATCTCACCATAGTGATGCGGGAAGGGGAGCTGGCTGCCGCGGGCGGCTCCAAGGAGCAGAGCTCCTTGCAAAAGGAGCAGTTTGTAGGCGAGCAAGAGAAAAGCTCCTGGCAGGGGGTAACGGGCTGCTCTTGGCTTGACTTCTGGTCTGACGGAAATGGGTGTTGCTTTCGTGTTGCTGATGGGCAGCACTGAAAGATTATGTAAAGGAACGGGGATGATACACTAAGAAGGGGTCTGCATTACTCCTGTCAGTTTAAGCATCCAAGCAAGTATGTATCACAGTTCCATGTTACTGTGGCAATAATGTCCCATATTTAGATTTGTAGCGACTTGGTAAAATTTTATTGACCCGATTTTACAGACATGAGACCGAAGTCAGCCTTGAGGCTGAGGCCCCACTGCACAGGACCCGTGCTGTGGCCACTGCGCAAGTGGTTGCCACCATTGCAGCGAGCTCCCACGAGGAGCATGGCCGCTGATGCTGTAGGAGCTCCTATCCGTGCGGAACTGTGGTGTGAAGGGACCTCTGGAGATCGGCGAGTCTCTTTCCCCTCCTCAAAGCAGGGCCAAGCAGAGCAGGTCGCGCAAGGGGCCTCCTGTGGGTGTCTCTGCTTCTGGCAGGGCAGCCCTGCTGCTCGTCCCAGCAGGTAGTGCTGGCAGGCAAATAACGACGCAGCCAGAGTTGCTGGACTGAGCAGCACTCCTGTGAGCAGGACGAGGAGCAGCCGGCGCTGGTGCTGCTGGATGCTGGAGCTGCTGGATGGAGTTGCTGGACATTGGTGCTGCTGGATGTCAGAGCTGCTGGATGGAGTTGCTGGACATTGGTGCTGCTGGATGTCAGAGCTGCTGGACCTCGGTGCTGCTGGACCGGGCTGCTCGGCCACAGGCATTTCCTGAAGGTGGCTGCTGTCCCAGGGAGGAAGAAGAGGAGGACGAGGAGGAGGAGGAGGAGGGCGCGTGCACAGCTGGAGGCGCCCCGAGCTCCTCCCCTGACTTCTTCGCCCTCCTCCCCCTCGCCGTGCAAACTTGGCGCTGCGCAAACTCTCGCCGGCGCCAAACTTTTCCCGGTGAGAAGGCGCCGCCCGGGCCTGCCCCCCAGGCCGGCACCGGCAGCAGGACGGGCACCGGCCCCGGCCCCGGGACCAGCTCCGGGCCCGGCCATGGGCTCCGTGGCCTCGGCGCTCGGGCGCTCGCGGCGGGGCGCCCTGCGGGTGGGCGCCGAGCCCGCGGGCAACGCGCGGCCGCTCTCCGCGGTGCTGAAGGCCCCGCAGCACGAGCAGGAGCCGGAGCAGCAGGAGGAGAGGGAGGAAGCGCGCGGGCCGGCGCCCCCGCGCAGCGCCGGCGCCCGTGAGTGTCTGCGCGGGGCGCGGGGCGCGGGCGGGCGCGGGCGGGCGCGGGTCTCCCCTGGAGAGGCTCCGCTCCGGGCGCCGCCGCCTCCCGGCGCTCCCGGCGCTCCCGGCGCTCCCGCTCCCTCGGCCGTGGCCCGCGGGCTTTTCCATCGCCCCCTTCGGCGCGCGCGAGCTCCGGGCGGGTTTAAGGGCCGGTGTGCTCTGTGCAGGCGGTAACGACCCGAGTCCTCACGCCGCATTGAGCAAAAGTTCTCAAGAAGCGGCAAAGGGAGGAGGGGAGTGTCTCATATGAACGCAAAGTTATCCTCAGAGCAAATATGCTGCTGCTCGCGCTGCTCGCCACCAGCTTCCCCGGGTATGAATGCAGAGCTGTGGGGCAGCTGGTGAGTGTAACTGTGTAACGAGGCTCTCAAAGAAGGCTTCGTAGCTCTTCTGTGTCATTTCTAAGTTTCAGGTCATGTAAATGAGGAGAAACGTACTTAAAAAGTGTGGTTTAACAAGCTTAAGGGTACTAATGTAACTAAATGCCATGTGCAGCTCCTTATTTTTAAGTGTAGGATCTCTCATGAGAAGCAGTGCCCTGTAGTGACATTTGTCTTTCATCCTATTCCTTCTTCTAATATTTCCTGAGCTGGAGCAATTGTTTTCATATTCCTTAAATTCTTTTGTGAACCTTTCTTACTCCATGTCTCCTCCTCACTCATACTTTTCCCTTCCAAATTCTATCTTCAGGGCAACGTGGCTGGGACAGGATTGCCCTGGCAATGCAAACATGACGCATTACTCACTAATTCCAGATAACGCAGTGAGAGCTGCCGTGCTCTAATGCCCTGAATAGAACATAGTGCTAGCAGGTGATGCTGTCAATTTGCCCTTTGGATTTACCTAGTTATGACTTCTAGCTTGTCACACTGAAAGAGAAAAGAGGATGTATAGGGGAATATATGTCTATTAGGACTGGTTTTCTCCAGCACGCCTCAAGTAAGTGTAATTTAACTGGAACTGGGGTCCAAGGAACTATACTGGAATTAACTTGGCACTAAAATACTTTCAGACCCCATTTACTCAGGGCATTTATCATAGTATTTTTCCTTCCTCTGAGTGATTCGTGGGTCGTGGTCTCGGCCGCCCTGAGGACCTTCCCCAGTGCCTCAGCAGCGCTGCAGCCAGCGTGGTTCAGAGCGGGCCCTGCGCCGAGCCCGGCGGCACGACCTGCTGCGGGCGCTTCCGAACCGGCGCTCAGCTCCATGGCTGGTTGTTACTGCTGAGCTGCGCTCTGTGGAGCCAAGCAGCTCTCAGGCTTGTTATTCTCAGCAGTAGTATCACCCGTGCTTTTGTTGCAGGCTTTTGAAGTACTTTTAATACACTCTTCTTGTTTATGCCAAGAGTATATACCAGCTTAGCAGGGTCAAATGTAATAGCAAATAGATTTTCTCCCTTATGTTGTCTCCCTTATGTATTTAAACTTGGGAATGATGTCCTACACATGCTGCCTAATTAAACAAGTGGACAGGATACTGCGTTTTGAGGCTGTTTCAGTTTCACTGAGAGACACTAAAAGACAGTCCAGGGCTTCAGGGACTGTTTGGCTTGGCTGGGTTTTGCTTGCACCAAACCTAAAGGTTCAGCCTTAGCCAAGACCTTGGGGAGTTGTTGTTGGTGGTGGGGGTGCTGCTGCTTCTGTGAGAGCTCCTGGAGGCCCCGCTCCTCAAGGGAGTCCCCTGGTAGCACCCCGAGCTGGGGTAGGGCGGACACAGGGACCCTGGGAAACGACGTGTGCTCTTCTGGTTGCTTTCCATCAGATTCATCGAGGAAAGGGGCTGACTCAATCCGACTGAAATGCCACAGGTGCCACTAAATGAAAATTCACCCACTTAGGAGCAGAATACATTTTAATTGACATTTGCAAAGTGGGCTCCATTTTTTTTTTTTAATCTTAAGACATAGTCTTTAGGTCGCAATATCATAATAGTTCAGGGTCAGATCCTATGATTGCGAGGAAAAGATATATTTACAGGATGACATATGAATGAGAAAAAAAAAACCCATAAATTAACGAAACCTTTTGTTGGTGTTGGTTTTTGGTTTCATTTGCTTGTTTTTTTTCCGATCCTAAGGCCTCAGACAACAGAGGAAATGGGTTTATTCTGGTGCAGGGTAGCAGTCTCTAAATCACACAGTTTACATTTACTGGCTACCACCTGATCATGGCAGTTAAATACAGGGCACGGTATTCACACCAGTATGAGAGTCTCTCCCTCACTCTCAGCAAGAATTTAGCAGCTCAAAGCTTGATCATATAACTTCAAGTTAAACTGAATATTTTGCAGATGTACCAAGCACTAAGAAACACTTTAAAACGGGAATTCGGGTGCACGGGGCGCGGGTGTCGCACCCGGTGAGCGTGTCTGTTCCCTTGGGCAGCGCGTGCCGCTCGCGCGCGGGTGAGGGTGCCGAGCGCCGTCGTGCCGGGGCTTCCTCCGTGCGCCGGCCTCTCGCTCCCTGCTTGGTCACCCCTGGCCCTGCTCCTGCGTCCTGTGAGCCCTGGCCCAGGGAGAGGGTCCCTTGCTGATCCATGGGGTGTTGCTGCTGCAGGGACACTCACCTACCACATCTCCGCTCTCGATTCAGTCCTCTCAAGCCTTCATTTATTAAGTAGTGATAATAACCTATGAATTAACTCTTTCATCCTTCATCTTCTCAAGCATAGGAAGTTTGAGTTTAAATAACCTTATCAATGGCTGCTTGGCCTCCAGTCCTGCACACACATTGCACTGCTGTGTTTCCATTAACCAGGATTCCCACAGCCACCGACTTCCCGGGCGCCCCCAGAGCCCGTGGCCGGCGCTCGCCCGGAGCTCCAGGGCTCTTTCCCACTGCCAGCTTCCACGCGAGCATCCCGTGTTGTCTCCTAGCAAGCTGGCAGCCCTTTCCAGAGCCCTCAGAGGTTGAGTCGCTGCTTCCTGTCCGGTCGCAAGCGCGGCACCTCCCGCCTCCCCGCTAAAGCGCCAAGGACTCGCCACGAGGGCCGCGATGAGCGAGACGGATGAGAAGTCTCGAGGAGGCCCTTGGTCTCTGGAGCCAAACAGCCCCAGTCCTCAATGACAGACCCTTTTATTTTTTTCCCCTAGATTAATGACAAAGGCTCTGTGGAAACATTAGTGTTCTTTGAAGTGCATTGTCTATGGTTAACCCGTGGTTGAAACATGATACATTTGCTTTGGATACTTTTCTGGAAATGTTTTATTCATAATACATTTCTTCTGTTTTATAGGATACATTTTAAGATAGACTTGTACATACGTTAGAACAACATGCATCAATGCAAAGTCTTACAGCTGTAAACGCTTGCATGCAGCAAAGGTGCTGTACTCACAGTTATACACTTAACTCTTTACAGGTTTGGGAACTTTACAAGAGCTAAACTGTGATAGAGAATGTAACCACCAAATGGGTTAGTTTCACACAGCTTGTTTATTATCCCTAGCTCCTGAAGAGAAATTCTCACCTTTGGCCAGCACAGGTTGCAGCACAACAGGCAAGTTGTTTACACAAGGGGAAAGAGGGACAGGTAGAAGAAGGCAGGAGGTGCTTTTAATGTTGTGCTCTCATCCCTTGGACTTTGGGGCACAATTTGTTAGCAATGGCATTATCCCTACCAACCCAAGCAGTATTATATATTCAGGACTTCTGAAAAGACAGAGAGGGAAAGGAGAAATTAGTTTGGTGGAAGATCTGGGGGATGTGAGCTGCACGAGTAAGCATTAAGACAATTTCCTCAGGTTAACAAGACTTAGGGTTTCAATTTTACTGTTTGAGAAAGAGCTTTTGTTGTGTTGTGCCCTTCCTCTGCTAAGGACCAACACTAGTCATTCCTTCCGTAGTGTTTTCTTTCCTTGCATTTCTGTTGATTGTTTTCCACTTTTCTCAAGTTCTCTACTGTCCTCGTTTATGTAATTTTCTATCCAGAAAGTATCCAGAAGTGTAGCCTAGAATGAATGCAAATCTACAGAAATTGCCCGACTTCTGGCAATATGTGCATACAAAAATAGTTTTAAAATACATCTATATTAATTACTTACTCATGGTGCCTCAGGGCTCTAGTGCTGGCTGTTTATGGAAAAAGGAATAATTTAGGTGGCTAAATTTGTATTAAGCAAGTGAGATATATGCATCTAAATTGGGCTCTTGGGGACTGTTTCGGGTAAGAGCATGCAACACTGATAAAACTTGCTAATTATTGCTTAGCAATGTGGTTACTGCTATGAAATATGAAAGATAAGAATGCAGTCATTCCTAACTAGATTAGTAGGATAAAAATGAGTAAAAATAGTAAAGTGTTGTTTTGATTTGAAGGCTTTTTTTCCCTTTTTTTTTTTTTTTTAAGTGTGTGTCTAATGTATTGCTGCAAAAGGATAAATGGCTGACATGATTTTAAGGTGGTTGCCATCATGTTGCCGAAGTGTTAGTAGGGAGTTGCAGAACACATTTAGCCACCAGTTGGTGTGTCCATGGCCTTCTGCTCCAAAGCAGATACTTCTCTCCAAACCTCTGATACTTCAGCTAATGGAATAATTAAAGCAATTTTACTACCTTTTGAACATACAGAGTGCACATATGTGGCATGCTTACCGAAGAGATAACAGTAATTAGCAGGAAACTTGTTTTATCTTGATGATAGAAAAGGCTGTGGTTACAATCATAGCTACAGACAGCTTGTAATCTAAAAGGCAGAGTTTAAATAGATAAGTTTTTAAATATTAGACACTCCCACTTCTTCCCAAGTCTCATTTAGAAATCCACTGATACTTCTGATCCTTGTGAAGACAGTTATTTTCCTAGTAGTAAAGGCTGGGAATGAAGGGCAAATATTTAACAGCTCTCTGTGAAGGAGAGAACTCACGGCCTATTGATTTCTAGGTCAGTGTTTCTTCTCTTTGGATAAAAAAATACTTGGGCTTGTCTCCCTTTCTGAAGACTTCTGGAGTGGTCCCCATTATTTGAGGGGTTTGAGACAGGTCCTGTAATTTAGCAGTTTTAAGGCACCAACCACTCAAGGGCAAACTCTGAGCTCTTCGAGTAGCCTCGGTACAGGGCCCAGCATCAGCAACTGGATAAACGTGGGAACCTTGCTCCTTCTCCTGCAGACTCATTCTCGGATGTTCAGGTAGTGTTATGGTTATTGAGTTACCTGTGCTTAGTGGAAAGATTAACTTGATTCTGAGTGGATTTAGGAGAGAGTGCTGTGTGACCAGGAACATTTTTTTTTAGGTGGATGCAGCCAAGCTGCTCTTCTGTACTTTTCCAAGAAAAGTTTTTTTTTTTTTTTTCCTGAGCACTCAGACTCAGAACTGTCAGACAAATTCACTCCAATTATTCCTGAAAGCTCAATAAGAAAACATTCCTTCCTTAAGCATTTCTTGGATGTGAAGCTGTTTCTGTTTTCTTTAGGAAAGCTATTTTGTACACTGATGGTGAAGTGAGAGGGAATGTAGGTTCTGATGACGCATTTTTGAGGGATGCAGAAATAATCCTGAGTTGTCTGAACAGAAATCTTATTCAAGGAAAGCCTTTTCTCCAAATCTAGAGAGGCTTAAGAGGCCTCTTTGTGGGCAGTAACAATTCTAGAACCAACTGTGCTTGGCTAATAAGCTTAGGCTGGACTGATTGCACCGGGCCTGAATATTGCTGTGCTACTTCAGATGTAGGCTGCCAAAAATACCCCCATAGTGCAATTTACCATGTGGACTGCCTAGCTTAGCCGGGCTGTAAGATGGCTTGCGTCCTCAGTGGGGAGAACCATATATTGCTAGAGGGGACCATTCCTGGGGAGCAACTGCAGTTCAGGGGATGCAATTTCTTTGTCTCACAGGAACTTTTCCACTGTCTCTGCTTCTTAAGATACAGCTCTTGGAGTGTGCTTGCTTTGAGGATGAGAGATTAGGGGGTGGGAAGGGAGGAGCATTCCAGCTTGGCCGTATGCTGTGCTGCACAGCAGGCATGCCAGTCTGTCATGCAGGCTGGTGCTGGAACCGTAACCTCACTTCGGTCTCCAAAAGAGTATTTTAGGGTACCAGATGCCACTTTTCTGTAGTCTTTGCATGAGTATAGATCCAGATTTTAAGCAATAACTAGATCCTGCAAAACCACAAGGAAGGAGAAAGCCTGTTTCATGGATGAGGAGATCAAAGTACAAAACCTATCATCTGCAAGGGAACGTGCCTCAGCAGGTGGAGCAGCTGAGCAGTAGTGGTTGTGCATGCACAGGGCCTCAGGGCTGAAGCAACTTGGCCAAGGTCAGCCTATCAATCCTGGTGAGGTCACAGCTGGAGCATTGTGTCCAGTTCTGGGCTCCCCAGTACAAGAGGGGCATCGGACTCCTGGAGAGAGTCCAACATAGGGCTTGAAGATGATTAGGGGACAGGGGCATCTCTCATATGTGAAGAGGCTGAGAGCTGCACCTGTTCAGCCCAGAGGAGACTGTGAGGAGATTTTATCCGTGTGTACAAATGTTTTAAGAGAGGGTGTCAAGAGGATGGGGTCAGACTCTTTTCAGTGGTGGCCAGTGATAAGACAAGAGGCAGCAGCCACAAATGGAAGCACAAGAAGTTCTGCCTGAATTTAATGAAAAACTTCTTGTCTGAGGCTGACAGAGCACAGGTTGCCCAGAGAGGTTGTGGAGTATTATCCTCTGGTCAAAACCTGCCTGGACACAATCTTGTGCAATGGGCTTTAGGTGACCCTGTTTGTGCAGGTGGTTGGACAAGGTGATCTCCAAAGGTCCCCTCCAACCTCAATGATTCTGTGTCAAAGGCAGACAGAGACCTGGGGTCTCCTTTGTCCTAGTCAGGTGCTGCTTCTACTAGATCATAAAGGTCTTTATGGAGTCTGGAATGTTAAAGTGTGTTTAGTAACACTTTCCTTAACTGAGGTGGTTGGGAGACTTCTGTCTCGGCAGATCTGCTCTCAGAGGGCTCGTGTCCCTTGTGTGCTGTGACAATGCTATGGAGGCTCCTGCTGAGCACTGAGCAGATGCACCGGGGAGCAATGTCTACTGTTGCTCACAAGCAGTAATTTCAGTGCTTTATTTGTAAAACAATATCTTTATGGCCTTTCCTGAAGTACTTAAAATGTGCTAGATCAGATAGTCATGGGTGCAAAGAATGGATAGTTTGTTTGAGAGCCAGTGTATCCCTGACAGATGCCGGTCTTCTTTTCTTTTTTTCTTTTTCTTTTTTTTTGTGGATGTCAGCAAGAGGTGAGGGTAAAATGGGTCACAGGAATGTACTTGTTCTTACTTCATGGTCAACTCCTCTTTGAGTAGAGCAAACCATGTAAAAAAAAATAATACTCACTTCAGAAGGCTCCAGGGAGGTTTTAGGATTCCTTCCACAGGAGTGTGTGCTGTTGGGAGCAGTCCTGGGCCTTTCTCTCTGGACAGGATCTACCGGATCTCTTTCACAGGAATTTGTTTCCTTAACCTCTCCTCCTTCAAGTACGCAAACCTTGGAGAGGGGTGACTCCTTTCGTGAGAAGATTTTGCTTCTCCATTTGCCTGCTGTAACAGAGCTGGCTCCAGTGGGGCAGAGCTCCCTCTGCCATGAGGTGAACGCTCCTCTTGGCACTGAGCAAAGGCCCCAGGCCTTGGCTTGGCTCCCCTTGCGCACCTGCCCCTTCCCGGGCACCAAGCCCAAGTGCTGCGTGCGCTCCGGGAGAACAGATCTCACGGAGCTCCTCTCCGCGCGCGGGCGCTCCTTGGTGCTGTTGGCCGCGCTCTTCTGGCCCCACAGAAGAGGCAGGCCCGGCACTAGGCTTGGACAACCGAGCTGAGGTGCTCGCTTCATCTTCAACCCTCAATGAAGTCTGGAGACAAGTAAGTATGATTAAATATTTGAATTTTCTTTTTCTATTTCTTTTTAATGTCTAAAGATACAATAAAAGTCTTGCTAGTGCAATTGCCAAGTCACTTGTCTGTTTGCACATTATTTTTTTTTCTGTTGAACAGCCACAAAAACATGAGTATTTCCCTGTAGTAAATCACCACATAGCACCTAACTCACTCTGTGAAGTAGAGTATCATCCTTGGCTTGTTAATATTCACTTACTTTTTCTGAAAACCCAAGAATCACTGAAAGATCTGGCTGGTTAGATGCACAACATATAGTTATCCAAATCTCAGCAGCTGCACATTAACATGCTTTGAGTGTCTGTGGTAGGAAATTTAACTTTGAAGCTTTGAAGGAGAGGGAGACCCTGTGCATCTAGCATAAGTATAGAGATAATGCATATACCTTTTGCCAGATGATGACTGTGGTTGCCATCAACTCTTCAGTCTCTTATGCACCAATGCAAAAGCCTGTAAGGGGCCAGGGAAGATGTTATTCCTCATTACTCATTCTGTATTGGCTTTACATATTTCTCTGAAATGTTCAAGTGAAACTGTAAAACTGTATAAGGAAGGTTACCAGGATAACTGTGCACCGAGCCTTTTTTAATGATTTCTTTTTCTTTCTCTGAATTATGGAGATGCTTTCGGTCAGCCTGCCTTTGCCACTTGAAGAAGAGCCTCTTTTCTGTAGTTGCTGTCAACATTTAAGGAATCACGTTGCTTATCAAGGGTGCAATTACATGCAAACTTGACACGGATTTTGAGAGTATAAGACATGACTAGAGATTATTGTTCTACTCTATAATTAAGTGCTCATTTCATTGCAGTGGCTCTCGAAGGGAACTTGATTGTTATTATTAACTGTAAGTGTGAATCCACATTTGCAGCAAACAACTGCAGCTGTTACATAATTGCTAATGCAACATAAAATGGAATTCTCCCTTAGTTTGCTTTTCTTCTAAAACATTCCTTATTCCCGGATATATTTGCCCATTTAAACATATGTTCTTTTCCTTGCCCAGATCTAGCCCCTGCCTATGTCCCTTTTGGGCTGTTCCAGCTTCCTAGGGGAGAGGCCAAGGTTCCCGAGGGGCTCATTTTGTATGGGTCAGGCCAAGGGCTGTGTCCTATTTAGTCTTTTTGCCGAGTGTCTCTACAGGCACAGTAGCATCAGTGCATGGTATATCATTTAGCATTCACAGATCTATCAACGCTGTTCTTTCCTATGCAAGGTCCATAGGTAACTCTGCTAGGTAACTATGGACCTTGCATATGGTAACAATACTACACCCATCCTGCTAAGTTGCAACCTCAAAGGTCCATCAGCTATGTGCTGCTTGAAGATAGGCCACGATCCTATAAAAGGGAAATCAAGGATTCTCTGAAGTGAGAATCAGGTTCATGCTGTCTTCATGCTAGGGTGAAACTTATTTGTTTGCAGCCACAAGACCACTTGATTCCATGTAACTATTTCCAGGTCTAAAAGCACTACAGTATTGAGCTGGCCCAAAGCAGAGGTTGAATTTTATTCTTACAAGAGCGATTAAATGAAACCACCTTCTCCCTCAAAGTGGCAGATTTTCTTCTATTTGCATATTGTGGTAGATAGGAATCTTTTCTGCAGAACCTAACCTTCCCTCGCTCCTCGGGCACGCACTGTGGGCTTACACGCTGACCTCCCTTAAATGCTTCCTGCCTTGTGTTCAGAATGAAGCCTAGCCTGCTAGCTCGCATCCTGTTTTGCTGAAGGGAAATGAAATTAAATACAGCCTTCTGAAGATGGGAAATGTTGCTGAAGCTTGGTGTGATGTGCATCTGATAAAAATGGCACTGCTACAGTTCTCGGTATGAGTGCTAGCGATTTCTTACACGATCTTGACTTGTAAATATGTAGTCTGTTATCACAACAGAGATTATGGTGTTCAGTTTTAATCTAATTTTAGCAACTCCATTTCAAGTATGATGTTAAAGTTGTTGTCAAAAGTTTCCATATAAAATGTTTTGAGGGAAACTGGAAAATAAAGTTATAGTTGTCCTGAAAACATTCAGTATTTATGACCAACTTTCAAAGAAGAATATCATTCCACCTTTCCAGCCTTCACTATACAGAGAGATCAATCAGAGCCCACAGGCTTAACTCTGCTCTCTATAAAAAGTAGGTGTATTCAGTGGGTAACACAAATGTCCCAGGTTCCATGCAAAACAATTTCCTCAGCAACCCCTTGCCTCTTTCTGTACTGGCACACTTGGGTATGATAGCTGCCAGTTGTGCCAATTTTTGTGGTAGCTTTGTGATGTCAGTGTCCTATTATTTGTAGACTTTGAATCCTGGTTGACATATTGTTTTCATGTTCAATGGGACAAATTTTTTTCAGGTGGCATGAAAGGACCTTGGAGTTTTATTGAAGTCAATAAATAGACCTGATTTAACTTTGGAGGGATGAAACACAATACTAAAAGTGTATTTTAGTTTCTTAATAAATCCTGGTCTGCACAAAAAGAAAAAGTAAAATAAGTTTTAATTTAGTTTTATGTATTTATTTAAAATAAAACAAAAATGTTATGCCTCCCACAGCCTTACCTTGGCCTTTGTATGGAAAAATCAAGCAAATATAGCCATCAGCTATTCTCTCTTTGTCAGTGTCTGGCTGGCTGCATTATTCTCTTCTATCTGGTAGGGACTTGGCACGTTCCTCTGAGGAGTGTTGGATCCAGCAGCTGTGGGTGAAGATGTCACTGCCTGTAGCTCTTTGCACTCTCCCTTCTGCTGGAGATGATCTTGGCTGTAGCAGCAACCAGCATCTGCTGGCTCCTCAGCTGCTGTGGTTTGAAGCTGGCTGGTGTTACATGGTCTACCAGAGCTGTGAGCGGTGGCAGCCAAAGTGTCGAGCGCTTGCTCTTGTTGCCCCTCTTATGTGGGCATCAATCTCCAGCCCAGGGTAAGAACTGGAGGAGGTGACCAGAGCCACGAGCCTGGTTTCATGTTGGGGTGAAATGCTGGTTGTAGTAAGACCAGCAGGAATTTACCCACGGAACTCGGTGGGATCAGCATTTTGAGCCCAGTGTCTTCTCAGTGTTTGACAGGTATCTGGTGCCAACGTTATGGGTTGAGGGTAACTTTCAGTCCAGCCCCTGCATAAACAGGCATTTATTAAGGTTCCAATGCAGCTGAAGCCAAATAGTCTGCTTTCAAAGTACCAAACCTTTTACAGCAAGTTTAGATGCATTTATGATCAGGTAGACTAAACAGGTGAATTCCATACCATTTTTTTGCACACATCATTTGAACTGTGTTAGGTTTTAGAAAATGCTGTTTTATGTTCGTATTTTTATGCATATAGATAAAATCGGGGGGCAGGAAGGAGGGTTGCAGGGGAGATTTGTGGCTCAGTGAGCAGTGTTCTTGCTAAAAACACACCATTAAGCCTGCAGATATGTTAATTACATAAGATTCCCTTGGCTGTAATGAGCCAAGTGAAAACAATTGAGGAATAAGTGATTTTAATGGTAATTATGGTATGTTTTGTTCACAAAAAAATCTTCTAATTCTTCAAAGTGAGCTGGAAAACAGTATCCACAGTAGTTAGCAAGTGTTTGCTTTTGAAAGGTGAAAAAGGGTTTTTAAAAGCTTATTTAAAACAAAATGCAATGGGAAGGAGAAGCAGTAGTTGATGTCTTATTCTAGGTTATCACCGCATGTGCACATCTGCATTCCGACTGCTTTCTTTGGGAAGGCTTTGTACCAGAAGGATGTTCTCAGCAGTTCATCTGATCACTTTGATCTATAAAAGCAGGCCAGAGTTTTCACAAGGGACAGTGTAAGAAAGAGCTCTCTGGGCCTCCCTATTTTTAAATGGTGCCCCGCTCCCAGCTTCCATCCCTGTGTGGAATCCTGATCACGGCTCACCCCACCTTGTTGCTTTTGTACCTGTTTGTTCTTTGTGGTTTCAGGGGAGCCATTTGTGATTTTTGTTAGTGTAAGTGACAGTGACTTCTGCCTGCAGCAGAGCTGAGTCAGCTGCTTCGATATCACAGTCTGTACCCAGGTTTCCTATGTTTAGCTTAGCTCTGAACACCTGCCCGTGCTTTCACACACGGGGTTTACTGCTGACTCCGGAGAAGCGGCCTGTGCCTCCGGCCTGCCTGCCACACTGGCGCGTTTCCCAGGAGCAGGGGTCAGCAAGGAGCACTCGTGCGTGGGCCTGACGTCGCCAGATAAGGCAGAGGCTGTTTTAAAACTTGCTGAGGTCTTGAATGATAGCTCTGGATCTGAGCAGATAACTTGAGCTCCTGTGCTCAAGGAGAAGAGGCCTTGCAGAGTCCTGTGCGCCCAAGGGACTCTCCAACATGTGCATGGAACCAGCTGTAGGTTGGTCTTGGGATGCTGGAGCCCTTTGATACGGTCGGTTTGGGATGCATCTTCTGAGTGCCCATACCTTAAAATGGCCCTGAATATAATTTGTTCACATCCAATGTTTTGTTTTACTTTATTGCTAACTGCACCTTTCTGACTCTCAGCTCTGGAACAGAAAGCCTAGATCCAGGCAAGCTACAGTCAGCTTTGCCATGGCCAGTGGAGGGCTTCCTAAAATCCAGGCAGAGGATGGAGCATTGCAAGTTAGGCCTCTCTGCCTGAATCCCAAATCCCAAACACCAAAATTCCCCAAAAGGAATTTTTCCAACTCTGGATTTTTTTTTCTGTTAGGTTTTCATGTTAGAAAACCTATAGGATGGACTTTCTTTTCAAATGAAGAATAAGAATTTCTGTACCAGCTGTGGTCCTGCAACTAGATCATTATTCTGCCATCATTTGAAGCCAGAATGATACTTAAGAATGATTGCCTAAACTTGAATAAGCTCTTGGTAAACTGTGTTTTCTAGCTAATGGGGACAGCACTTGCATATTAGCTGGAGTGCTGCTGTTATTCAGCATTAAATTATATTATAGTGTTAATATTTTTCTCTCGCTACCATAGTAACGATAGAAGCAGTGAGATCGTCTTCAAAGGTTTGATATCTATAGCTGATGTAAATATGCATATATATTTTCCCTCCCTATATAAATGTATTTATACACATACTCCCTCCTTCTTCCCTCCTACCCCCCAAAAAAAACAACAAATATATATATATATATATAAGCAATGAGTTGTTCGGGCAGGACTCCCAGCAAGAGTTATACTGTGTTTGTGCTGTCTGCCAGGACACCTTGCTGTGTAGATTCTGTTTTGTCCTTAAACATGTTCCATCTAGGCGCAATCAAGTGCTGTATTGAAAAAAAAAAAATCCAGAGGGCAAAGTGACTGAAGGACCAGTAATCTATTTGGGCTATGCAAATATGATTTGCAAGGATAAAACTTTTCACACTCAATATACATGGAATTTAGCTTGGAGAATTTTTTTCACCTTGTGCAGGTGTACCTTCCAAACAGAAAATCATCGGTATTTGGACTTCACATTCAGAAACAATCAGTCACAGAATAAATGTGTGTGTGTGAATTCAGCAATATCAGTTGTTTCACTAGGCTGTATTCAAAAATAAAAGTTATTGAGTGTTTAGTGTCAGTGACTCCCAGAAAACCATCATGGTGCTTAATTATAGTGTTCTGTGGTGGCCTTGAGCTTTGTTAGCAGCTAGGATCTGTACAAAGAAGAAATGGTGAGTTAGTGTGTCTGGGTAGTTATTACCCACAGCATGCTGTGAGCTTCTCTAGCTGCGGTGTCATGGAGGAAGGAACAAAGAGAAAGTATAAGATACTCCTTGCAAAATATTTCAGTTTCTTTGCATAGTGAAAAACTTCTAATGTATTAAGGACAGATTTTTTTTTATCGGGTTCTGGTGATGTGACCTGAAGATAAACAATCACATCTACACATCTGCACATTAGAGCAAAGAGAGACTTCACGTGTCCTTTGGAGGGCCTGAAGAAGCCTGGCTCTTTCCTTCCCTGTGCCGTCCTCTAGCTGCAGCCTTTCTTCTCTTGTCTCCATCTAGTGGCTGTCACAGCTCAGGACTGGAGTCAAACTTTGTCGATATGATGGTATGATTACACATTAGGCACTTGGTCTATTAGGGCATTCCTGAGCCATCTATAACCAGCACAAAAGATACTGTTCAAAGCAGCCTCCTGAAGCGGGAACTGTCTTTGGAAGCCTCCTAGGAAGCCTCCAGGGGTGGCTATATCTGTTTTACAGCATGGACAATCCTTCTGTAGGACACATGGTGGCTGAGGGAGCTGGCTGATGTCATTGCAAGGCCACTGTCAATCACCTTTGAAGATCTGTCCTCACTTGGCTCCTCAGATTGCTTGATAGCAGGACTTCTGAAATGTTGATTCTTCCCCGAACAGATACTAGATAATTCCAGACTTCATATGCAAGTTTTTTCCTTGGTTTTGCAAACCCAGTCAAGGCTTGCATGTCAAGCAGGATTTTGTACGTTTGGCTTTTTCCTTATACTGAGTGCACAGAGGTGGGGGGCACCATGCCCTGCTGGAAGAGCGCAGATGCTTGGCAGGGTTGTTGACTTGCCAAGTGGGAGCACTTGGCGTGATAGGAGTTTGCCGCGGTGGAGCAAGAGAGGTGTAAGACTGTCTCCTAACCCTGCTCTCCAAAGCAGTCCACGTGCTGACCCTTCTTGTAGCACATGGCCCAGCTCAGCAGTTTTAAGACCTGCATGGCCAGGGAGCTGTCAGTGCAGATTAGTATCTGAGAATGAGAAATGTGTGAGGTCAGTCCTGGCTGGTGTAGCCATTACTCCCTCTATACAAGGAGCTAAGCTTTTGGTTGTACGAAAGTCTGCTCTATTCTCAGTGCTTTTTGTCCTCTCTATTGGGCTTTGACTCTCTTTGCTGTTTCTGTCACTGATGATGCTGAGTAATAAAATGCTTCTTGCCTTTGAAGTCAGGTCTAATAACACTAATTTTCAAAGCAGTTTTAACTCCCTTGTGGAAGAAGATAGGAAAATGATAGGGAAGTCTTTATACCAGATGCAGGGTGGAGGGGGTGAGGGGGAAAAACTGATGTGTTTTATTATGGTCTTTGATAATTGTAACCACAGCAACAAATAGTGATGGATATAATATATTAGAGCCTCTCATCTTGGTAATCATATTCTGCTTCCAGATGCCTTGCAGATCACAAGTAAATTAACATTTAACAAATACATCAAGATGTTGCGTTAATTTCTCTCCCTTTCAGACAGATGATTTGGGATGTCAGAGACCTTTGAGCAATAGCTGACCTTTCCCGGTGAAGTCCAACAGCGTCTGAACCTGACAGTTACAGAGAGGCTGCAGTTTAAAGGTTGATTAAATTGTCTGTCCTGATTACCTGGGAGGACTGTAGACCGATCAACGCAAGGAGTCAAATGCAACATATATGATCAGAAGGGGAAGAACAGCTTAATGGGACACTGTTCCTTTAGGCTCCAAATCAGAGATCTGCTGCTACGGCATTCTGTTGTGAGTGGAGTTTTCCTGAAAAAAAAAAAAAATCCCTTTTAAAGTCATAGTGGTTTACGCTAGTGTTTCTTATTCCAAGCTCTGGCATAGAGCAGTACCCATGGCCCAGACACAAATGTGACACTAACGTGTCCTGTTGGCAGAGCAGGTAGGGACTGAAGTAGGAGGTCTAAAGGTGAGCAAGTGGTTAGAGGTAATGAACCTGGCAGAGAGGAACCTTATGAGGTTCAACAAGGACAAGTGCAGCGTCCGGCACCTGGGGAGGAATAACCGAGGCACCCCAGGTACAGATTAGGGGTTGACCTGCTGGAAAGCAGCTCTGAGGAGAGGGATTTGGGAATCCTGGTTGACAAGTTAGCCATGAGGCAGCAATGTGCCCTCGTGGCCAAGAAGGCCAATGGGATCCTGGCTGCATCAGGAGGAGCGTTGCCAGCAGGTCGAGGGAGGGGATCCTGCCCCTCTGCTCAGCTCTGGTGAGGCTGCACCTGGAGTACTGGGGGCAGTTCTGGGCTCCCCAGTACAAGAGGAATGTGGAGCTTCTAGAGAGGGTCCAGCGTAGAGCCACAAAGATGATTAAGGGACTGCAGCATCTATCTTATGAGAAAAGACTAAGCGAGCTGGGCCTGTTTAGCCTGGAGAAGAGAAGGCTGAGAGGAGATTTGATCAACATGTTCAAGTACCTGAGGGGTGAATGTAGGGAGGATGGGGCCAGGCTCTTCTCTGTGGTGGCCGGTGACAGGACAAGGGGTAACGGGTATAAGTTGAAACACAGGAAGTTCCACCTCCATGTGAGGAAGAACTTCCTGACTGTGAGGGTGACAGAGCCCTGGAACAGGGTGTCCAGAGAGGCTGTGGAGTCTCCTTCTCTAGAGATCTTCAAAACCTGCCTGGATGCCACCCTGTGCCACGTGCTCTAGGTGTCCCTGCTGGAGCAGAGGGGATTGAACTAGATGATCTCTAGAGGTCCCTCCCAACCTTAACCATTCTGTGATTCTGTAACATTTTAGACATCTCGCTCTCTCCTACCTCCTTTCCCCTAAAGGTAGAAAAAGAATATGAAAATGCAGGAGCATTCTCCTGAATATTGGGTAAAATCACATCTGTTTCACCCGTATTTGAAGGCTTGTTAAACCTTTGGCCCTTCTGAAATGAGACAGGCAATTGTGTCCAACTAAAGTAAACACCTGCAGGCTACAGAAAGCATTTTACAAAACTAGCTGTGGTGCATCCTAGCATCAGTATTAGAACAAGAAGTGAGATAAATTGCTTCCTAGGAGTGTATGTCTCTTAAATAAGAAGTTGAAAAGAGGTGTCAACATTTACATGTCTAAAGTTGGGAGAGATTTTTGTCCCACAGGGAGATTAAGCGAAGCATTTAAGGGATTAAACAGAATAGTGGTAAGTTGAACAAATGATTAAATTGAGCAGTTGAGCTACCTGCTAAAATCATGTGCATTCATGTTATTAAATCTCTTGAGCACTTCAGAAAATACCCTTCTAGCAAAGTATTAAGCAAAATACAGTTCTAGATACTGATTCTAAATACTGTTGTAATACCTACAAGGAAAAATAATTTTTCCTTTAGCACTATTCAAACAAATTGTTTGATTCCATTTACTGCTCCTTCCTTAATAAAAGGGATTTTTCAGAGTTATTGACAGACATGCTAATTTTATATTTAGGGAAATTATACATACAGGCACACTTGTAAATAAAGCAGACAAAATCAAAAGGGTTAAATTTAAGTATGAAAGGTTAAATATCAGATGGAGCTTCAGAGTGTACGTAACTACATAAGTAACCAATCTCATAGTTATTTTATGTGAGTTATTTACTTGAGAATTGCTGCCTTGCAGATTATTGGTATTTTTCTGATGTTGTTAGAAGGATATGAAAAAGTTAATACCTTTGGAAATGATTTGTGTGTGTTCCTAAAGTTTCAATTGACTATGGCTCAAAATTTAAAGCTCATGGCTTTAAAACTTTTTGAAATCATGTGTATTAAAAGAACACAAGGATATTTCTGATGGTTTATTGCTGCTAGAGAACATAACCACAGCTCAGATGTTTGCGTCGGTTCCATGTCAGAGGTTTGAAAAATGATGCTGGAGTCTACACTGCCTCTGGCCTCTCTCAATGGCGGTGTGGCTTTTTGAATTTTTTATTGCTGTTTTGTTATGTTTTTGTTTTGCTTTCTTGCCCCCAGACTCACAGCAAGGCCTAGGCTTCCAACAGGAGGGTGCTTTTTAGGTTAAAACTGCTCAGGACGTAATGGCCAGTTACAGGCCAAACAAGGGCAGATAAGAACGCAAGCAAGATAATATTTTTCCCTTTAGGTTCCTAGATCCACCTGTGCCTCGAAAGCTTCATAAGCCCTGGCTAGGTGGCTGCTAACACCAAGGAAAATCACCTCTCTGGGAAGAGCTGTTTCCACAGCCCTGCGAGCTGTTGTCTGTCCCCCAGCTTGGGCCAGGGCAACTCCATGTTTGGAGCCCATCGCACAGGGTCCAGGGTCAGTGAGGCAGCTGTGCTGCTCCTCGGCAGTGCTAACACTGCTCCGCTTTCATTAACTGGATTGGTTTAAGGATGTGCTCTTACTCCCAAGCGCTCGTACTGATATGAAGCTGTTTTATCCCTGCAGGGAGCGAGTGCAGGTTCCAGCTATACGAGGTAGCTCATGCTGACACGACCAAGTCCAGTGCAAGGGTTGTGGCATGTATCTCTGCTGATGAAATGCTGTCTCTTCTTGCTGACTTCAGTAAACTCCTACAAAGTGGTGTGTGAAACATCTAATCCACTTTGTGTTTAATGCTGTTAGATTCCGTATCGTTATGCTGCAGTCTTGGAGGCCAACTCCATTTTCTGTAGTCTGATGTCAATAATCATCACTTGATTCTCTAAAAACGATGATTTGTTTGTGCTCCTGCTTTCTCTGTCACATGTGCACTTGATTTACAGGCTGAGATGAGGCTGTACAGTTGCATTTAAGCACAGAAATGATCTACCAAAGTTGAGCTGGATGTGTGATCAGGGACATTGGGCGCAGAGGAGGCTTCCAGCAGGAATATGGGGATTATTCATCGGGTGTCTACGTATCTGGAATGGGCAGCAATATGTGTGCTTGGATGTCTGAAGGGATGTTATGAGGACTGTACTGAGAATGATCTGGATGGTTAAACTGCTGCAGCTGATATAGATCAGTAATGTCTTTGCTCCTCTTGGGGGTGGAGGGATATCTTCTCTTCAGCAAACTTCTGAAAAGTGCACGAGGAAGGGAAAGAGAGGGTGCGTTTTCATCAGGAGCGAGAAGGGAGGCAGAGCTGTAGAGGTTGAGCTTCCTGGAAAAACACCGCGTAGGTGTCTGAGGTCTGTGTTTCTAAGTGGGTTTTGCTCGTTCTGGCAAAGCACAGCCTTCCTGCTCTTCTCCCTTCGAATAAGCCACTGCGCAGGATGGTTGGGTAAAATGAAGAAAAGGGAAGATGGAATTTGGTTTCTTGGTAATTTGCAGAAATAATCTGCATCAGCCTGACTAGATATGATTTGCTCTGGCACAGTCATCTAGGAATTACTGTGGCTCGTTCAGTCCAGCCCTCTGTGTCTGTGAGTGGCAGCAGTTTATACCCCTGGGAAAGGCGCAAAGACCCTCTCTGAGATCAGGGGATCAGACGGAAGTGACATTTTTTCTTAACTAGACCATTTACTGATGGTCTCCTGCCTCACAGCAGGTACCTTCTGGCTCTTCTACTTAAAATAGATATTTTAAGTATATATATGGATATACCAAGCATCTAAGGGCATTTCCTTTCTTCCTGAAAGTAATTGCATTAGAGGCAAGGTTTTTATTGTCTTATATTAGGGGTAGGAAAAAAAATCTAGTAAATGTTATTTTTTCTACTGAAAGCTCCCAGGAAAAGGATATTCCAAGCATGCACTTTTCCTTTTTTTCCTTTTCCAATAAGAAATCAACATTGTTGTTTCCCTCAGGAGACTGTTATCCTTGCCCATGTAGTTCAGAACGGTGTTTATGCAGAAACACGAAATGAATGTGTGCGTTTGGTGCGGGCCTGCAGTGGCCCTGCGGCCCCGGCGCGGGCGGCTGAGCCCGTGGGTGCTGCACAGGCCGCTCGCTCTCTCCTCATCCAACGGGACCCTTAGCTGCCCCAAAGCTTTTAGAAACCTATTCAGATGCACATTATGGCTGGTCTGCATAAATCGTTAGTACCGGCAGAACTAACTCCGTGGATTTGCACGCTGAAACTTCCAAGGTTGGAATCTCTAGGGTATTCCGACCCAGCCTCTGGCAGGAAGCAGCAGTCTCCGGGCCGGTGGGTTGCAGCGCGGTGCAGAATCGGTGCCTGCAAACACCACATAAGTCAGTGTCTTGTCTCCCTCTGGCGGTCCAGGGTCAGACTGGTACCTCCATCCTGGAGGCAAATATGTTCTGATATTCCTCCAAGCGGTTTCTCCCGGGATTATGGGAGCAAAGGAACGTTCAGTCTGGAAGGGGTCCCTGTACCTCTGTGTCCTATCTCGGAGAGCAGCCAAGGAAAGACACTGAGGACCGAGTGTGAGGGCAACACAAGTGCAGGATGGTCATCCTTCCCTTGCTCTGTCCTTGGAGCTTTGGAAAATTGGTAGTGTAGGCTCTAAAACACGAGGGTGCTCTTCTTCTCTTTTATTTGTGTATTTTATTCTTCTGGTTTACCTATTATTTTCGTTATTCTGGCTACAAATATGCAAGGTTTTTGTTGTTTGTGGAAAATGGGATTTGACAAAGTTGTAAGTGTGCTCAAACCGATTGATTTGCCCTCATTCTTCAAATCAATTTCTGACTGATTCAGCAGTCACATAGAAAGATACCAACAGGCATGTCTGAATTTGTTTAGCAGATGTGAGCAACTAGCCCTGTGACAGCACGTCTTGCATCTGCACAGAAGAATGAAAATCTCTAAGATGTCGCAAATTATTTTACAAGAGGTTTATTTTTAAAGAATTGAGTTACAAAAACAGAAGAAACGATTCACCACTGGAAACATTAATGCTTTTAAGGCAGAAGCAGTGACTGAATGTTCCTGAAGTGGTAAATACTTAAATTGCGTGTGTTTGTTTTGTGTGTTTTGTTGTTGCCTAAACTGCAATGAATTACCTTGGAAGAAAAATAAGCTCAACTGGAAAAGACAACTATTGTTCTGGAATAAACGCCCCCATTACTGCAGATTGTTTTATCATATCTCTAGCAGTACAATTAGGCCTGTCATTTCCTGGAGTAAATAGGCTTTCAGTATGATTAACAAAACTGAAAAAAGGAAAGGTAAAATCTGTTTCACTGAAGTTTTGTTGTGCTCTGTTAAATAACGTAACCGTTTGATTCGATGTTCATTAAAGGAAGTTTGCTTCGACCCCCTTTTCTGCTGCAGTGGTTTAATTCAGAAGAGGAACACGCAATATGAAAACATCTGGCTTAACTCTAGTTCATGCTCAGGCTGGTACCTGTCTAGGAATAATTGTATGCAAACGGTTTCTGGCAAATATAGTAGGAATTCGTCCTGAATGTGCATAATTTTCCATTCTGATAAGGCTTTGTGACATTCTGAGGCTTTTTTGTGATACTCTTTTCTTAGAGTTTGCAGATCTTTTCGATAGCATATATATATTTCTGTGATATTAGTCTAGAATTATGGTTTATTGTGTATTTCTTTACATTTCAAAAATCAACCTATATAAAATAAAAGCTAAAATCTCTGGTCTTCTGAAGCCTTTAAATGAAACTATAAAGAAATCACCCTCAGCTTAGTAAATATACAGCTTCTTATATGTGCAATTTCTTTCTAGCAACAGATACAGATACATAAAGCAATTGCTTTGACAGTATATTACTTATCAGACTAATAATTGCGGCTGCAACAGAATGGACGATCTTTACAAAAAAACATTCTTACTGCTACTTTACTTCCAAGGCAACAGCCCAGCTTGCAGTGATCACCTATCCAGCACTACCAGCTGGGGAGTTTTGCATTCTGAATGTGCTTGATGATATTGTCTGCTATTCTGGGAAATGGCAGTTCTTCGAGTGAAGGATTAACTTTCAGCCATGGGCATCCTCTCGTGAACTCTGCATTATTTGGCTGTTGTTTGGTGCGAACAGAACCTGCTGTAAGGTGCTTGCTGTGAGCCCCGGTTCAGCTCCGTGAGCACTTGGGAAAGCGGAGCAGCCTGTCCCTGCCTGCGGTGTGGGGGAAGCGGGAGCTGCAGCCGGATTCGGTCCCTGCTGAGCCTCACACCTCCCAGATCTTAACATCCTACTGCAGCACCGATGGAAACGGGAATGGTTCCACAGTCCTTCGTGCAGGGATATATTCCCAGTTTGGAGGACCTATCCTTGCCTTTCAAGAGTCACATTCTGCTCTTTATGGGATATTTCTGTGTTACAGACCCAGGAAAGGCTACGTATCCATGAGGGTGGGGATAACGCAGTTGTGCATGCGCAAAAGCAAGTCTTGGTGCACATTGTTCCCACCTGAGCAGCTCTCTAGACTGCTCATTAAATGGCTTCAGCCTTCACGGAGGCCCATGTCACCTCATCGTCCCTGTTATGGCTGCTTTTGACAGGCTGAAATGGCCACAGGGGTGTATTTTTCACTTTGATTTCATACATTTTCAAACTTTTTTGGTTAGAAAATGCCTAACTTACTCCTAACCTCTGCCAATGTGCGTCAGAAAAGCTAGTGCAATTACTCATTTTTTTTGGATGCATCCTTGTATATGTAAGTGGAAATTGGTGCATAGCTGGAGAAAGAAAGAAATGAAGCTTGTCTCCTAGCAAAGTGATCTTAGCAAATGACAGATTTTGCTGTCTGGCAATTTTCCAGTAGTTTGCACTGATTTTCATAACAATGTAAAAAAAAAAGCTCTGTTTTTGTCTCCTATGGAAGAGGAGAATATTTAAATGTTAACTACAAAAATTGCAGATATATAGTGCTCTGCTTCAGGAAATAATGTTGAAAATTATACCAGTCAGTAGTGTTAAATGGAAACTCTTTGTTGCAATGAGAAGAGGATTGTGTTCGTAGCCAAGTAACTGAAGTCCCATGAAGAAAATGAAGCTGAGAATGTTCTTTAAAAGTGCTTGGACTGAGAAGGATGAATTTGCTCAGAAAACAAAGGTGTCTTGCTAGAAAAAGTGCCAGTTAGAGTGATAACAGTCCAGAAAGATTGGTGTGAGTCACAGGAGCAGGAACCCTAACATGAGCTTCTTGCAGATGTGATTAAAGACTTAGAAGTGCAAATCGTCTAGAAATGGGGCACCAGGCTGCATCCAAAGACCAGAGAAGGTACCAGTTGCTAAGGGTCTTGGAAATGGGCCATGAATTTCAACTTACAACCTAGAACTAAAATTGTGTTGCTAAAATTTTAAAGCTAACCAAAGTATCAAGAAAATCTTTAGTTTTAGAGTTATTCCATCTATTTAACAGATAATTTATTTAGCAGCATTGTGTGTGTGCTTAAAAACCTGGGAGGCAGATGAATAAGCTGGTAGTAGGGCCTGATCCAAACACAACTGAAGTAAATGGGAGACTCTCTGTTGATAGTGAAGACCTTGATCAAGACCTTTAATTTCACTTTTGCATCCAGTGCTGAATTTTAACATCAAAATTCTCCATTATATTTTCCTCCTAACTGCAAAGTGAGACAGCAGTGACAACGGGCTTTAATGGACTGGAAGGCAGAATTCCTCTTGCTGGCTATTCCTTCTCCGAAGGAAACTTTGAAACGCCACTTGTGCTTTCACCAGATGCTCTACCTTTCCAAAAACCACACTGATACAGAGCTTGAGGACTGCTCAAGCTAAATAAACGAATCAATAATAACTGGAAACACTCTTCCAAAAATGTCTTACCTGTGTCTTGGCATTAGCATTACTAAAGGTTAACACATCTAAGAGTGTTGTGCATGCAGGCAAGTGTGCAAATATATATGTATATATATGCACGCACCTATGTTTTAGACTCCCAACTGTTGCCAAATACTGCATTACCCTTTGCAGTGCTGTGGAGTTTTTTTTTTTTTTTTTTTTTTCCATTGGGAGGAAGGGGCAAACTTCTACCATGGACTTTTGAGATGGAATTCTCTCTACACTACCTAAACCTTTTGCAATATTTTTACGGAATAAAATATTTAACCTGACTTATATGAAAGTGTGTTTTTTACCATGAATTACTATGGTATGGGACTCCTGTCCACCGGCACCAAAGAGATTAGACACCTAAATGGGTGAGAACATTTATCCTCATGAAAGCAAACACTCAGAAAAATGGAAACATAGGGCCTGGACACATAAACAGATTTCCATAGGATATCAAGAGGATACAAATGAGTTTGTGTCCTGGATCTCTTGTTATACCTGTGCTTGCAAACTTCTGTGCTGTGGTCAGTGCCAGGTAATTCCACCAGTAGGGGACGTAGAGTATAAAGGGTTATCACGTGCTATCTGATATATGGTGCCTCAGCAAGCTTCAGTAACTTGTTCAAATACTTGTGCTGAGACCCTCAGAAACTCTGCAATGGAGAAACCTAGGAAGAAGCTCCTCCTTCCTTAGGTGGGCAGCGATTTTGCTTTGGTGGTTTTTTATGATTGGTTTCTATGAAATACTTTCTCTGAAACCTTTCTCTGAAGTACTTGGGACTGCTTAAAACAAGAAACTCCCAGTAGTCTTTGAGGAAATCATTAAGCAACGGACTTGCCCTCATCCTTCTACAGCCTGCAGACAGTAACCGTCCCAAGGAAACACAGAAGCCTCCAGGACTCGCCCCATACCTCTGCTCCGCGCTTCATGCGGGAAGCTGCTCGTCCTCACCGGGGGTGCCCTGTGTGCAGGGCTTGTGCTAGAAGTCACGGCTGGCTGGGCTGTTGGCTGTGTCTCGCTGCAGGAGTGTGCCAGGGATCTGCGTGCCACAGCGGCTTCCCGCCCTGCGGACATGCTTGCCTCTTCGGGGGATTGGTATTAGAAGCATTAATGGAAGAGATAAACCTGGTAATGAAATAACCTACTCATAGGAACGACATTTTCTTTGCGTTCAGTGTGGCTGTAATGCACTAGGAACATCTCAGTTTTATGTTTTCCAAGATGAGATGAGCTCATGCTGTGCATTGTGCAGGTTTAGCTGAGTCTTCAATACATGGTGGGTTCCAGAAGTAGCAGAGGTGGGTCATGCTGCCTTAAACCCAGACTATTGCTATTTTAAACATGAGAATCGGAATGACACCTTAAATGTCTCTGAACATAGAAATGACTAGGAATACACACACAAACACACGCCCTGCCATATGTATATATATATATAATGTTCTAATTTCTGCCTTCTGAACATTTGTCATTGAAAAAAATCTATAAACGTTGCTGCTTTAGCTGGGTGTCTGTCATTTCTCCATGAAATGAGGCACTGAACCCATTCATTTAAAATTTGCAATTTTGTTCATAACGTTTTTTCCATTCTCATTTGCATTTCAAGACACAGGAACAAACTAAGCAAATTCTTCTGTGGAATTTGCATTTCTGGATTTCAAAAGGGAGCCCATACCACTAATTAATGTTTTAATCCACAGAAATTCAGAATGTTTTTAAAAGCTTTTATAAATACGGGCTGGGACATAGTGCAGGAGAAAAATGGAATGATATTATGGTACTTCTCAACCTAGAGATGTTTTATCTACGGCAGCCAAGTTTTTAGACTACGTTTTTTTCTATGCTTTTTTGTTTATAGAGGTGCTGAGGAGAAAAAGGAGGGTAGGCGAAAAACAGGAGAGAAGATTAATGTAAAATGGAAAAACTTGTAAAACTTCAGATAAATGTTTTTCATAAAAAACTACTTAAATGTGTTTTATTTTTAAACATCTTTCAGTAGATCTACAAATAGATAGATAAGGCTTTCTCAGGAGAAAAGGTACAACGATTACATATTTTATTTCACTGCTGTGCAAAAGAATGAGCTGTAACTAACTCTTCTACAGGAATGCAAGCAAAATCTGAGTAAGTCTGGACTTCACAAGCTTTGTAGCAACGTGGCAGAGCTGAGATGACAGGCGCACCCTACGCTTTTAACACCTCACTCGCCCACAGCCTGCAGGCAGAGCCAGAGATGGCCAAAAACTCCGGATGATCCATATAGTAGCGAGCAGTCCAGCAGGGGCACAGATGGAATGAAGTTTGCCTTCTGATGTGCATTACCTATTTTGCAACACACAAACAGTCTCGTCCTCCCAAATACTGTCTTTTAATGTTTCCCACTAGTCATTTGGACATGTCAAGAAATCTACAGCTGTGCTTTCTGGAGCATTCAGGAAACTACACTTTGAAAATGGAAGAAAATGGAAGATGTCATCATGGAATCACAGAATGGTTGAGGTTGGAAGGGACCTCTAGAGATCATCTAGTCCAACCTGCTGCTCCAGCAGGGACACCTAGAACACGTGGCACAGGGTGGGTTTGGAAGATCTCCAGAGGAGGAGACTGCACAGCCTCTCTGGGCAGCCTGTTCCAGGGCTCTGTCACCCTCACAGGAAAGTTGTTCTTCCTCATGCAGACGAAACCTCCTGTGTTTCAATTGGTACCCATTACCCCTTGCCATTTACCTTGTCATTTTGGTAAATTTTGGGTCAAACATGATATATCTTCAGCCTAAGACTTTTGTTCAGTTATTCTTTCTGATCTCCATATTTTCAAGTCCAGGCTGGTTCCAGATTCAGTAGCTCTCGAGCTGGCTGCTCTTCTCCCATCCCGTGGTTCGCACAACAGTACTTTTGTGGTAATGGAGGCTGCGAGGGGGTTGTCTCTTATCAAGTGTGCAGCCAGCAGGATGGGTAAAGTGTTTGTACACTTCTCAGCACGTGTGATATGGCATTCGGAGAGCTGTGTCCAGCTATGGGCTGCCCAGTGCAAGAAAATATTGAGAAACAAACAGGAGAGGCTGAGCTAGCTGGGTCTGCTCAGGCCAAAGGAGCAGAGGCTCATGTGGGATCTTATGTCTGTTCTCACCTACAGAATGAGAACTTGTGGAGAAGGCAGAGCCAGACTGCTCTGAGCTCCACAGCCACACAATGAGAGGCAATGGACACAAGCTGCAACACGAGCAATTCCATTTAGATGCAAGGATTTTTTTTTTTTTCTTCATCCCTTAACACAACCATTTTCTGGACCAGCCTGTTGAATCACGGTAGGCTCTGGTCATCTTTTCACTTCTAAGTTCGGGGAACAGTGGACACGGAGGTGAAGCCCTTCAACCATTCTTCCCATTTCCAAAATCTTTCGTTCCTGAGCTGGGCTGGATAGCAGCATTCCAAAGGGGATTACTTTCCTCAGGCTCTGTGGGAGAGGAAAGAAAGAGGCCCTGAATAGGGATCAGAATAGGGGGTGAAACACTCCAAACAGTCTTCATTTGCGGTAGGATTCATTTGATTAGGATGCCTCACTCATTTTAAGCTGTAGTAACCACCATGTAGCAAGCACCATCCATGAGGTGAAGTTACTCGTGTGCAGAATATTTTGGTTTTGTTCACTCTGCACCTGGGTAAGAACACAAAATTCTTATTGGAACTTTAATTAGGAGATTGCAGGGAGAGATCTAATATATAATACTCAAACTGACCAGTTGTTTCATGGGTACCATTTGCATTCATGAGCCACCTGCCACCCTTCCCTCCCCAAACTGGACAGCGCTGTGCTCTTTCTGCTGTGCGGTGGTAGGAGGATGTTTAGGTGTCTCTGTTTGGAGGACTGGAGCATGTTTGGAGCATTTTCGGTTGTCATTCCTCTCCCTCCCTTTGTCTTGTGCAAGCTGGTCCTGTCAGCCACTCTAAATGTGACAAAAGACTGAAATAATGAAGAGGTCTCAGGTCTCCCTGGCAATCCGGTGATTAACGCAGCCCGTACAGCGCTGTGAATCATTCACAGAGGGGGCCAGTATGGAGTTCTGGCTGCTTTGCTCACGTTGCGTCGTGGCATCCAGTCACACGTGGCTTGCAGCTGCTGCCTATGGTGCCTTTAGCACCTCACTTCAAAAGAAAAAAAAAAAAGATACACAGGATCAACAGAAAACCATGCACACTTTCTATGCCCTGTCCACGCTCTGTTTTCCTTTACAAATCAGGTGAGGAAAAAAAAGTGATTCTTCTCTTGCAGTTATTCAACAGTGGGAAATTTAGTTTGATTCCAGTGAGATTACTTGGGGTTTATGCTATGCTACCAGGAAGGAAACCAATGCCAGGGAGTATAGCAGTAGTATAGTCACCCAGGGAGATTCCTGGCTTGACAGAGGAAAGCTCTGAGCACCCTGTGCTGAGGCTCAACATTGGCAGCCCTCGCCTGCTCTGATTCCTGTGGCGGTCGAGGTTGCTCAGTTATAAGGGGTGGACGTGGGAGTCACAGGGCCTCTCCGCATGGTGGCTTTTATGCCTAAAGGCTGTACATTGTGGTTGAATCAAACTCAGATTATTTTTATTTATTTATTTATTTTGTTATGAAAAGATAGGGAAGATATAACATTGCCCAAGTTTTGTCTGAAATGCACAAGAGTGACAGACTTGCTCTTATTACACACAAAAAAAAATCCGCTGAAATATATCTTCTGTGCTCTATTGATACTACTACTTCTTCAGACTGCCCCTCATCAAGTTTTAACAACCAAGTTGTCCTCTAGAACACTCTCGTTGTATGGAGTGCCAGGTCTTGCGAATGCAGGGCTCTTTAGTCTTTTGAAGAAAAAGAGAAAAAGTAATTGTTATTAAATCCTGTCCTTCCCCCAACTGCAAGACTCCTCAGAGCACAGCTTTTGTTTAGAGCTTTTGTTTTTTGTGTCTCAAAATACACCCAATTTCAAGAGACAGCTATCACATGAATGATTTTAACTGCTGTCTTGTTGGTTTTCTTTCTTTTCCCCCCATTCACTCACTCTATTTATATCCTCTAGTTATATTTTTTTTGAAAATGCTTGGAATTAAGTAATTAAACTGGAGGGTAATTAAATCATGAATTGTTTCTCCAAAACTAGCTGTTCTACTGTTCGCTTTCTAATGGTTCTCTCAAACAGGCAAGGATTCCTAGTGTACTGAATAGCCATTTTGCTGGCAAACTGCAAAAATGTTGCCATTTGCTACTACCAATATATTACTGTAATTGCTGAGGAAAGCCTACCTGTTTGCTCGACATTTGGGGTTCCAATTTTTTCATCTTGGAAGCACCTTTCCCTTTGTCTTGTGCTTTTGTGCAAAATTAAGAAGAATATTCCCCAGCACTAGGAACTGATAAACTAACATCGCAGGAATCCAAGAAGAGACTGGGATGGGAAAGTTTCTGGGACTGGGATAAAGTTTCTTCTTGAAGCCTTGTCAAGGTCTGTCCTTCTCCTCTCCCAGCTCCTTCCCCTGTTATGTTCTAAAGGTCCCTTCCAACCTCAACCATTCTGGGATTCTGGGATTTTTCTAAATGTTTACATAAAGTCTGTTCACGGACTCTTGCTGCTCTGGGGAGATTGGTGCCTGTTCAAACGCAGGAATGCAACCAGGAAAGGGCAGGATTTGGCTGCTCCTCGGGAATCAGGTGAGTGTGAGGGAGGCTGCCTCCTCCCATGTGTAACTTCCTCAGCGTTGTTGATCTTTGCTGGTCTCAAGGAGGACTGAGGGGTCAGTGTTGCTTAGCGTTCAGGCAATACTCTCTGTAGAGCTGAACAGAGTCTTGTAATTCCCAGGGTGGCTTTGGGCACCAAGTTGCTATGCCCTTTTATTTATAAAGGGATTTCTCCTTTAGTAACTCTACCTTTCTCTCTAGCTTTCTTTTTCATAGTGGGCAGTGGTATTTAGTTTAGGGATGTTGCAATTAAATAGCTGAAGACAAAAAGGTAAATCTTGAAAGTGACCTTTTGCTAGTAGTCTCAAGAATGTTGAAAAGGATTTGTTTGCATAGACTACTCCCTTGTGAGCAGCTTCCACCTATTGAGCTTAATTGGTTTACAGGTGTTATTTTCCTGGCTTTAGTTTGGAGACAAAATGGTGTAAGGGAGACAGAAAACAGGCTGGCTACTTCATCTCTTTATATGTCCTTGTTTTTCTTCCTATATCACGTTTTCCAGTGCTCTGTAGAGGATACTAGAGTGTAAGAAATGCAAGGATAGAGTTAAGAACTTTATTTGAAAGCTGACTTAGCAGAGACTTTAAAGAGGGGGAGAGGTATGGTTATGACTTTGTCATAAACCTTTTTTAAACTAAATTATTTTGTATCCTGGCATCTTGGATCGCATTCCAAATATGCACAATATTTCTTCCCAACAGGAAAGTGTTGTTATCCCTTGGTACAGACGGGGGCTGCCATAGAATAGATTCTCCAGTCTCTACCTAGGCTTGAGGCTTTATTCTGTTACAAATTTCAAAATCCTTCTACTTGAGTATCGAGGTGAAATGTCTCAACATTAACAAGAAACACTTCCGGGAATTTAAGTGAAAGGCAGTGAAGAATTGGACCTAGAAAGTTTATCTGGCCAATTCAGTGGATAGGCAACGCTTAAATCGGAATACTCAGAAGTCAGTTCCCCGGAGCTGTTTCCAGGACTGCTCCTATAGGGTTGGAAGACCCTATAGGGTTTCATAGTAAAATAGTCACTTTTTGAGTTGGTGTTTTCACTTGTAAATTTTTATGTAAACTCAGTCCTTAAACCATGAAGCCAAAGACCACAGGCTCACCCTGCACAGCCCAGCCAACTTCTGCTCCTGCCAATGCCTTCTGTCTTTCTCTGGTAGGTGAAGTAAATCAGGCATCTTCTGAGGTATCTGAGGTTATCTCGTTCATATGACATACTATTGGACCATGAAATGATTTAGTTTTTAGTTAAATAAATGATCATGTATACATATAAAAAGAAATCCCTGTAGATTTTAATCTCTTGAAGAAGATTTAAAGCAAAAACTTTATACACTTTTTTGGTTTCTATTACAGAAACATAGCAATAAAATGTAAGACACTTGTGCTAATCGCTCTCATAGTGACCATTCTTCCTTGAGCTTTTTCCTGTGAGGTGCTGAGTGCTCTGGTGGTAATACAGCATGATTTAGGCATGTAATTTAACTTTAAGGATCTAAGTAGTCCCACTTTATTGAAACTGTTTGAGTGATTAAAGGTAAGCAGGAGGATAAGTGCTTTGCTGGATGGAAGCCAGAATACGCAGCATCTTCCAAGATCCAATCCTTAATTATTAAATTGATTTAGAGCAGTTCCTGTATCCAAGGCAACAGTGACAAAGAGATGGTCGAGTATTAAATTCTATATGTCTAAGAGAAAATGTAGTTCCTCAAATTATGCTTAAATATGGATGGACGTTCACTGTAGTCTTTGTTCTTTGCAAAAAGGCAAAATCTGCCTCTGTAACTGCAAGGGTGGGTATCGATGGATTAGCAGCATTATGGGGCCTATATGGATATGCATTTTTGCTTATGAACTTAACTTAAAGTCAGTCTTTGTCTTTATATTACTTCTTCCCTCAGGCATTAGATAGATAAAGCCTAAATTGTACAGATGGTTAGCAGCCCTCTTCTCTCAGACAGCAGGATGCTGCTGACCCTCATGATATTGTTTCAAAATATTTATATATCTGCTTCTTGTTTCTCTACTTCCTGGCTTTCATTTTTAAAACATCTAGTTTTTATGCAAATAAAATTCCAAAATACAGAATATTTGGAATTATTAAATAATCTAAAACTCTTAACATACAGAAAGAAAACAACCCCCTGTCCTATAGCCCAGATTTTATCTATGTTTAAGGAAGTTTTTGATTCTGGAATTATATGCTTAAATTCACAGAGCTCATGCTGTTTTGAATACCTATTGCTTTCATTTGTAGTTCATACAAAGCACTTCAGACTGAGCAGTTCTTCAGTGTTTTCATCCAAATATTTGGTTACTTTAGAATAGCTGAAGCATAGTTCATATCATTGGCCTAAGTAAAGAAGAATATATCCTGGGTCTTGCAAGGGAAAGAAAAGATGGAAATGAATTGAGATATGCTATGGTCCTATTTATCTTGGCATAGACTTCCACTTAATAAGATGAGGAATAATTGTTTTGCTTAGGATGAATACACAGCATGGATTTACCTTCTAAGCTTTGCTAGTGTTAATTGATAGCAGTGCGTTATTTGTAATACTCCATGCCCTGTTTGCTGTTTATTACCTTGATATTGTTTCTGTTTTTTGTGTAAGAGCATAAGCTGCAGAATATCAGACTTTTTCAAGCTAGTAATGACGAGAATAGTCTTTCCTGTAACACCGTCTTTTCGTGTCATTGTGGGGTCTGGGGAAATAAACACACACATGTGAACTGCTAAGAGTATTCAAACTGTGAGGCTGAAGAAGAGTTTGCAGTTTGAAAAAAATGGTGCATTAGTCAAAACAGTGCAGAGGATATCAGATGGTAGATCTCTGGGAAACTCCAGGTGGCAAGGATGTGATGAATTCCTCAGCAGCTGGAGATGAGAAAGGTAAAACTATAAAGCTACTGTTCCACATCTGTGGCACTATGTCACTCTAATTTCAAATTTATTTTTGGTTTAATAATGCTTACCCAAACTTCCTACACATTTTATTTTAATTTTGTATCACCTTGTTCAATAAAGACTACAGCCCTCGTTCTCCACCGCTTTGCATATGGAGCAATGATTTCTATCAGTATAGGGAAAAGGCATTTAACTTGCGCTAGTGTTAGTGGTTTTTCCACAGAGATCAGGCTGTTTTCCTACTTTTCTGTATTTCAGTCTTTGGGTTTGTTCTTTGCTCACTGCAAATTTTGTAAGAGTTACCTCTTTCTGAACTCCTGCAAATTTGATTGCACAGAGGTCTTGCTCATGGAAGGTCCATTAGTAAATTCAAAGAGCAGATGTGAGCGATGAGAATACAGTTGGGATATGTGAAACCTGTGCTGTTCTTTAGCTAATGTCTTGATTTGGTCTGTGCTTAAAATATTCTGTTAAATTAGCTGTCAGCTAGAAATATGTTAAAAAACAAAACATCTTCCCACGCCATTAAATTCTTAAATGGACACAATCATTGGGAAAAGGAGGGAGGAAAAGACCTGCTCAGTTCATATAATCTGTTCCATCTGGGCAGTTGACAAGAAGATTGCTGGCCTAGATTGCATCTGTAAACTACTTCACCCAGTTTGCCAGTTTGCAGACTCTACTGGGACAGCTCTTCAGCAGACATTTGTCTGTGTAGGCTCTTCCACTGAGTTATTTATTACCTGATGAAAAACAGCATGTGATCTTTACTCAGTGCTTTGCAAACTGGCAGTTTTAGGACTGTTCTGCTCATAGCTACATTTCTGATATCATGGATCTGTCGGATGAAGGAGTTCACATCGACAAGAAGGGTTGGATGGAGGATCTGGGTAACTACAGACCTGTAAGCCTGACCTTGGTATCAGGAAAAGTTATGGAGCAGATCATATTGAGTGTGATGACACAGCATGTGTGTGACAACCAGGGGATCAGCCCAGCCAACATGGGCTCATGAAAAGCAGGTCCTGCCTCACCAACCTGATCTCCTTCTACGACCAGATTACTTACCTCTTAGATGAGGGCAAGGCTGTGGACATGCGCACTTAGACTTCAGTAAGGCCTTTGACACTCTCTCCCACTGTCTTCTCCTGCAGAAGCTGGCAACTCATGGCTTAGGCAGGTGGACTCTTTGCTAGGTGAAACACTGGCTGGATGACCAGGCGCAGAGAGTGGTGGAGAATGGAGTTAAGTCCAGCTGGTGACCGGTCACGAGCTGTGTTCCCCAGGGGTCAGTGTTGGGGCGCTTTGATATCTTTATCCATTGGTAATGGATGAGGGAATTGAGTGCACCCTCAGCAAATTTGCAGGCAACACCAAGCTGTGAGGAAGAGCGTAGATCCACTTGAGGGCAGGAAGGCTCTACAGAGGGATCTAGTCAGGCTGCGTGGATGGGCTGAGACCAACTGTATGAGGTTCAGCAAGGCCAAGTGCCGGGTCCTGCACTTCAGTCACAACAACCCCAAGCAGTGCTACAGGCCTGGGGCAGAGTGTCTGGAGAGCTGCATGGCAGAAAAGGATCTAGGGCTGCTGCTTGACAGCTGGCCAGCAGTGCCCAGGTGGCCGTGAAGGCCAACGGCCTCCTGGCTGTATCAGGAACAGCACAGCCAGCAGGACCAGGGAAGTGCTCGTCCTGCTGTGCTCCGCGCTGGTGAGGCCGCACCTCGAACACTGTGTTCAGTGTTGGGCCCCCCACTATATGAAGGACATGGAGGTGCTGGAGCGTGTCCGGAGAAGGGCAAGGGAGCTGATGAAGGGTCTGGAGCACAGCCCTTATGAGGAGCAGCTGAGGGAGCTGGGGTTATTTGGAGAAGATGCTCGGGGAGAGCTTATCGCTCTGTACAACTACCTGAAAGGAGGTTACAGTGAGGCAGGAGTTGATCTCCAGAATAACTACCAATAGGGCAAGAGGAAACGGCCTCAAGTTGAGCTGGGGGGGATTCGGGTTACATATTAGGAAGAATTTCTACATGGAAAGAGTGGTGAAGCATTGGAACCGGCTGCTCAAGGAAGTGGTGGAGTCACTGTCTCTGGCAGTGTTCAAGAAACGGGTAGATGAGGTGCTTAGGAACATGGTTTAGCAGGCATGGTGAGGATGGGTTTACGCTTGGGTTCGATGATCTGAAAGGTCTTTTCCAATCATAAAGATTCTGTGATTCCATGAGTTTCTCTTAAAGCACAGCGCAGTGGCTGTGCACCTCAATTGCTGGGAAAGCCTCACTGACTCTACCTGCCACCACTGCCACCAACATCAACAAGTAACCAGAAAAACAAAGATATCTTAAATAGAACTTAAAGAAGCATTCCTTTCTGACTCTTTCTTTGATCTTTTGTAGCTTATCTTTCAAACTTTTCTTCATAACCAAAAACAGACTAGAAACAATGCTTTTGTTTTAAAGAGAGAGAAAGGATAGTGGGGTTCTCACATTTACAGGATGTAGGAGCTGAAACTAAGACAAAACTTCCAGAATTGTGGTTTTCCTGGAAAAAGTCATTGTGATGGTTGACTACGACTGGGTCAGGCTTGTCTGTGTTGGAGCTAAAAGCTACAGGCAGTAGGGGCTGTGTAGAGAGTACCAGGAAAACTCCCTGTTGCAAACCTGCAATTGGAGCTGTTGGGTCTTTGAAAGACTGCCAGTTACTTGCTCGTTTCTATTTAAAACAAACGCTTCAGTGATACTGATTTTTGGAGCAGCTTCACATTCCTACCCTTCATAAACAGCTTTCACCTGTTTATGCTGACTCTGAGATGGAACAAGACAATTATCAGAACTGGTTTATATTTCTCAGGCCCTTGGTCAAGTGTCCATGAGTAGCAGGCTGGTTGTTGCTGAGATGCAGGTTGAGGCCCAAGATAAGTTGCTTAGATGGGGAGTGGCTTCTGTTGTGCATTGAAGCAAAGCTCCAAAAAATGGTTACTGCCAACAGGAAAGGTCAAAGAACATTTATTGTTGAGGAAAAAAGTGGATAGAGCAATAAGCAGAAGGTAAAGTTACTTCTCTAGTTGAATATTAGCAACCACTTTTCTAATATCTTTGTGGGTTTTGCATTGTTTTTCATTATGGAGTAATTAACTGAATGTGGCTTCAGGTATAAATTTCACCTCCTACAGCCAGGATTCTAGCATTTTTACCACTACTTTCTCCATATACTCTTCTTTAATGCTTTTTTAAAAAGTTTGAAATAAATAGAATCATTAATATAAAACCTCCGGCTCCTGGAAGAAGGGAAAGTAAACCAAAACAATGCCCTTTGAATCTGAATTGCTGTACATGTGCTTTGGGTTATGGTGGCTCCAAATCATAAGCAGAGAAACTATAGCTTAAAAAAATGGAGGAAGCAAAGGGTTTGTACTTGTATCACACCAGTTTGACTGAAAATATCAAATGGGATAAAATTCATCTGTGAAATGAAACTGGTGATCTAGATAGCAGGCTGAGGATGAGAAAGATCAGAAATTACTCCTGTCTGAGTGACAGCCAAATGGATTGTTGTAAATTGCTGTTGCTGAAAAGTCTATATCTGGATGTCAACAAAACTGTAGAAAAGTCAGAAACAATGTGCATAATATTTTCCGTGTGAAACTTGAAGAAATAATATTACCTTCTTACTGGTGCATCATTATGCAGCAAACACGCTCATTTTGTCTGAAGCATTGCTTTCATAACGTTGTGTTTCCCTGACACCACTGCATTAACCTGCCTGTTGCTGTAATGCTTTCTTATGAAGAGCTGTTTGTCTCCTTCAGATGCTATAAATCAGCTACAAATTGGTGTTAGACTTGAAATGAGGTTCACTGGGGAAAAAAAAAAAAAAAACCCTGCTAAGTTTTGGTGAAAATGGTCAGGACTAGTGGCTGGTGTGTAATGCCAACCCTTGAACTGTGGATAACTGTACTTGCTGCTGAGGAGACATGATATGGAGACAAGACTGTGGTATTTCCATGCCAGTAAGACTTGTTGTGATCATGGGGCAGAAGGCTAGTGAAAACTTGCAATGTGGGTGCTGGGGAATGCTGGCATGGGGCTGAGAGGCTGAGGAGCCTTCCCAACTTTGTTGCCACCTTAGAGCAGTCCCTGGCTGCCTAAGGTGTTTTCTAGAGACCTGTTTCTGTTTATTCTGCCCACCAGGCCAGTGGGGCTAAGTATAAGCTATCAGAGGGGAGTCTCGCTGGGCAGCAGTACAACTTGTTACCAGCAGGTCTGCCCAAAGGGGAACTGCTCGGGCCGTTAATCTTTATCTGCTCTTTTGGCTTGGACTTCCAAGGGTTTGCTCTCTTGGTTGTGCCTATTCAGCTGGTTTGGGGTGTCCCATTCTGACATTCTCTGAAACGGGCTGGAATAAAAAACAGGGATTTTTCCTTCCTTCTTTCCTTTCCTCATCTAAAAATAATAATAATAATAATAAAGTATCTGAACTGGCAGAGCTGAGGGGCTGGTAACCTTCACAGAGATAAAGAGGGGAAAAGACAGGACAATCTGGCTGAGGAGAGAAATCTCACTGCATCCTGCGTTTGGCAGCCCAATGGTTTTTCTCCGAAGTTGACAAAAAGGTGAGGATTGTGCAGAAGGGAGGAACGAAAGGCTTGGGGAAGAGGGCAGCACCTGCAGAGCGCCTGGTGTGACGGAGAACAGGGCAGGAAGCGGGGAGGGGAGGCCCTGTCAGCCCTAGCAGGTGGCATGAGTGAGTGGACAACGGGCTGTGGACATACCGGAGCACGTAGGGCTGAGCAGGAGCATGTCCATACCCACCTACCCTTCAGCAAAGCTCCTACTGTGGGCATTGGCATCTGTGTAAGGAGCAGCAATAACTTTAAATTCTTTTTGTTATGGTAATTGCTACCAACTTGTTCCTCCTCTCCCCTCTTCCCACCTTGGCTCTCCTTCCTCAGCTGCTGGGTCTTGACTACTAATATCGTGGAAAGCTAAAAGTATTTAGACTGCAAATAAACAGTTGTATATCTGATATTAAGAATATGATGTGAAAAAATATATTGTGCCAAGTTGACTCATTGCAGTAAAGCTCATGAAATTTGGCCTCCAGTAGTGAAAATGTAGAAAAATTGAAGGAAGTGCTCTTTAAGATTATGCTAAATCACCTTTTCTACTTGTGAGAAGTATCCTTATGTGAGACTATAGTGATGTTTTTTCTTATTTTTGAAATGCATTGTATTGTGGAAATACAAAACACATACATTCTGGAGGCAAATGTTTCTAGGTATCTTTAGTAAGCTTGCTTTCTTCCTACTCCACAAATTATTCACTCTGCAGACACTATAGACTGCAATATCAGTGTAAGGAAGCCTTTAAGTCATGAAATAGGCCGTAATAGATCTTTGTAAAAGAACTAAACTTGCATGCTTTTTGGGGGAGTGTTTCTTACAAATTTCTTTTTTTATTATTTTATTCTGGCATTGTCTTTGAAAATCATGTTGCTAAATGTATGAGGGAAATTATTATAAAGGAAAGTGTCTTAATGTAGCTTAAATATCTTCCGACAAAAGCATTTCAGAATTAAATCATTGATGCTCCCACTTGCTGCCAACTATAACATGCTGCCTTTCTGCTGATAATATAATGGCTCTGACTTGCAAATTAAGCATTAGCCAATAACGGCATGGAAAATCTGAAAAAAAAAAAAAAAAGAAAAGAAAACAGTGTTGTGAGTTGGCATCATATTCATGCAAAGCAATGCTCATTCTGAGGAAACCGAGAAGCTGTGAATGAGTTTTACCATTAAATTCTTTTGCCATTAAATCTCTCCTCCTTGTCCCTCCTGGCTAAATCTGGAGGAACTCCTGAAAGGTTCCCTCAGTTAAATCTTGTTAATTAGTTAGAATTACATCCAAGACAGTTGCATTAAATCTTCCAAAATACTAGTAGGGCTGGCAAGCATTAGTGGGTGCAGCTCTACAAGCATTAGACGTCATAGTCACTGTGAAGACACCCCAGACTCCTGATAAATATCAGCTGTGTGTGATATTGCTTTGTGTGGCCCATAGCACGTGGTTGCTATTTTGTGCGTGGGGACTGAAGAACACAATTACAACAGCAACTGTTGTGATGTGGACTCACGACAACTGTGGAGGACAGACAATGAGACTAGGAATCACTGCTATATGAGCATATATTATATAATTCTAAGTATATATTATATAACAATGTTATATAAATACAGCAAAACAACATTTGCCAGTGTTTTGATGGTTTACGTCAGAGGCTCTGCACCTATGTGCTATTTTGCCGAGGGGCAGCCCTCTTTGGTGGCAGAGGGGGCACCTTGGCAGATGCTTTTGTCTTGAGGGAGCTCCTGTCTCCTAATGCACAAGTGTAAATTGCCTTTTTGCCATGCATACCTGGTAGGCCCAGGACAGGCCTAAACATCATACGTATACCTGACAAGGCAGTGAACTCCTAATTTTAAGCTATCTTGCTCTGGTTTCATGTCAGTTACTGCATCAAGGGCAGTTTCAACAAGTTTATACTTAGAAATGTTGTGTTATCATCAAGAGATTCATGACAGCTGTTGGTGCCCCCAAAACAGAAGTTTAACAGTGTGCTGCACACAGACTAAGGGTGAGGAAGTCTATATGTTGCCCTATGCTAAGGTGTTGGCATTTACAGGCCTAAGCAACCTGACGGTAAAGCTTTGGTAGTGTCATGGTTATGTATGGCTTGTAGTTGGGGGGTTCACTTTGGAGAAGCCTGGACAAGGAATCAGGCCACAAGTCCATAACTGACTGTGTAAAGAAAGGATGGACTGAAATTTATTCAAAGCCAAACATCTGTTCTGGAAGTAGCCCGAAAGAGGAAATCTTGAGGGTCTCCCATAAGCAACCATTTCCTGCAGCAAGAAAAATGACCCTTCCTCCCCCAAATCCCAAACAACTATTCTTTTCTAATTGCGAATAGCAGTCTGCCTAGGGCAAAGTGGCTTTTTTTTATTATTTATTTTTTCTCCCTTTTTTTCAAACTGAAATGGCACAGAACATCTAATTTTTATCTGTTGCATAGTACGAATAAGAGTCATTACAGCAAAAAATTTACTTGGGGCCAGCAAGGAACCTAATGAAGTTGTTTATCAGATTTTGTAGGATAATGCAAATATGACTGTTTATGCTCTGCACCCCCTCTGATCAGGAAATAAACATGATAGATTAGAGCTGCCTTCAACTTTAAGATCCATTTTTTTTTAAATGAACATTAAATATCATGGAAAGAGACAGAGATGCAGTGGCACAATTAGATAAAGAAAATGGGAACAGTTTTAAGCAGATTCTGAATGTGGTCACATCTCATCCTCTGGTTACAATGGGGCGGCATCTTTCACTAAGGGGCCTTCTGCAAGGCCCTGCTAACAATTCGAGACTTACAGCCCTTTGAGTAAGTGTATTTAGTATTTTAGTATTTCTGTAACAGCTAAGGAAGCCTGTTGTATAATGGGGTCTGCTGGCTGCTTTGCACATATGTACAGCTGCCTTTTATACTAGTGGGAATAATTAACTTGGACTGGATGCAGAATAGTCCCCATTATTTTGACAGCTATATGTAAAAGCTCAGGGGTCATCATCCCATGGTGACTTGTCATCCCCAAGTCAGTGTTTTTCCCTAGAGTATCTCAGCCAAATGTGGCCTTCTGATCTGCTGTGCCTGCTACCACAGACCTCTCTGCAGCCGAGAGAATTCCTGCATGGCTTGTACCTGAGCATGCCTACAACAAGCCAGGCATCTGGACGGTTAAGTTAGGAAGTCATTGCTTTATTTCTGTGTCCTCTCTTACAAAGAATAAAGAGCAAGAGAAAATGGTTATGTTCTGATTGATTTGTTTATTTTTGTTGAGGGAAATCACGAAGCTGAGCAACTCCAAGATATTTCTCCCCCTCTCAATATAAATTTCTATCTGTCAGTTAAAGGTAATTTTCACTGTCACATTTAGCGTGCGCCACATCACAGGCCATGTTGCCTCCTTTGAAGTAGTGAAGTGAATGCTTTCTGTGAGTTTGGAAGCATCTTTCGTTTCATGATCTCTTCAGCTTCAGAAGTGCGAGCAATTCAGCTGTTGGGGCTGTTGCTAGGAAGTTTTTCTCTCATCTGTGATTAATAGAGATAGTGTTGAAAGTCAATTGTATAAAATTAGGTACTAAACTTCAATATGCATTGTGTGTTGCAGAATTGAATTTGTGAATGTAATGCCTCAGTTCTGCCAAGCTAATGTAGCTAAAGGTCAGTTTATAGCTGTTTATTAATGTTTATAGTCTTGTGTTTATTTGTTTTAAGAAACAATTTAGTTAGAATCTTTGCATTAATTTTGTAGGTTTGGAAATATATACGTATATATATATCAGTAAGGAAGGAACTTCTTAAATCTGTAGCATTTTGTGACCCTTGCTCTTATTAAGTGGTTAGACTCTGACCATAAATAAAATAGGAAATGTGAGATGTTCTTGTTTACATCTTTATTTTCTGTGTCAGAGCACTATAGATTGCAAAATGGACGCATAACAGAATATTGTGCTCTTAAGGCAGGTTTGTATTATAGATTGCACTAAAGAAGTGCCAAATCATGGAAAAATAACATACAGCTAGCAACATGGAGCAGGATAAAATGTGCAGGAAACTTTGACTTGTGCATCACAACTTAATGAATACGTATGAGGACGCTGCAAAGCTATAGCTCCGTTTTACCTTGCAATAATCAGTTATTGATGTGGAATCTGCTTCCTTTGAGATATTCAAAAGCTGTTTGGACACAGTCCTGTGTAACGTGCTCTACGTGGCCCTGCTTGAGCAGTGGGATTGGACTATTTCCAGAGATCTCCATCCCCTTCCAACCTCAGCCATTCTGTGATGGCTGTTCTGATCAAGTATCATTGTGGAGAGATGTGACTTGGATATCACTGCAACTAGCTAAGGTCAAATCATCTTTCCCCTTGACTGGGGCTTACGGAGACTAGCTCCGGGTATGTAAAACACCAGAGCCCCGTGTCTTTATCAGAGAATTATGTAGAGTAACACATTTATACTGGTAGCTGAGGTCATACAGTTGCATTTTTTGAATAGACTAAGTTTTGAAACTAATGCACTCCTTATTTTCCTTTTTTTGAGGGGAAGAAAAGGAATGAAAGGCAGGTGAAAACTGGTGGCCACAGGCATTAGCTAAAGCCCCTGTAGTGCTGCTCATCCACTGTGTACCAAAACAGCTCTGGACTCAGCTGGGGCTGCCCAAACAGCCCAGCCACCTGCTCTGCCCTATTGTGGGTAGCTACAAATCTTCTGGTATCAACATTCCATGACAAAATGTGGCACAAAGGTGCTGGGTGTATAGGTGGACTGCAAAATCGCAACAGAAAAGTAGCATTTGGGTTTGGAAGGTTAGTTGGTATGGTTGTATTTGCCAATGATGGTGTTTTAATGGTGAGTTGTTAAAGATACATGTCTTCCAGTTGGTCTTTGTTTTTTTTCCCAGCGCCTTTATCATTTTCTCTCCTTCAAAAAACTACTTTCACTTATTTGAGTGTGATTAAAGCTGGACACGGATCTATCTTTGAAACAGTGGTGGGAGGCAGCGTAGGCTGGGGTTGGGTCAATGTATTGTTCAAAATTTTAAGTGGAATTGGAGGAAACTGTGAAATCAAGGTTGGAAGGAGGGGTGAGCAATGCATCATTTTCTTTCCATTTCAGGTTACCGTTTCAGCTGCAGGGTATAAAACCACACTGAGCAAAAAATAGAATAACTTAGTTTTAAATGATTTCAGATAATCCTTTCTTTGTACATGAAGGAAAAATAAAGTCAATGACTTCCTCTTTTGTAACAAAGAAAAAAAGTCCTTTAACCTTTTGGTCAATGCTCTCTCATTTGTTTGTTGTGGTTTCTCAAGGTTATTATGTATTAACAATATCTGCATCATACAAGTGCTTGCGGATCCTGTTGTTTTGCTGCACACTGTGGGACTGCAAGGCGAGCTCAGGTGGCAGAGAGAGGTGCTTTCCGTGTGTTCAAGTGATGCCAGTGACACTGTTTGGAGAGTGGCAGAGGAATGGAGCTGTGAAGAGTTTAAACTGCAAGGATAAGTAGATTAAATGTAACAACGGGTGTTTAGAACATCTTTTAAAGGTTTCCAGGTTAAAATATTAACTTTCAAGCAGCTTATATAACTGGTTTTGTCAAGCTAAATGTTTATTATCTTACAAGGAGAGCAGCTTTGGAGGAGGGAAGAGATCCTGGCATGGATCTTATGCTTACAAGCCTTGGCATGCAAGGTTCAAATTTAGCCAGAGAAGGTTTAAGCGCATGTTTGTAGGTTTGAGTCTTTGCAAAACATGTTGGAAGTTTTCTGGGAAGTAGAGAAGCTAAGCTAGGTCTATGTGAGTGTCTCAGATATTTGGGGCAGATATTCAAAGATAGGCAGAACAGAAGGATGCTCAGGCTTTGTAGAAGTTAACAGGAACTGTAGGCTTCACTCTTTTTACCTTTAAAGATCACTTTTCAGGAACCTACCATCTTTCATAATCCATTGTATTTGGATGTGTAGGTCTCCCAAAAGTTCCCTTACACATTTTAAAAAATCTTATTCCTTCCCTTCTCTCCCAGCCTCAAAAAGATATTTGGGGGAAATACCATTACAGTCTGCAACTTAAGCAGCATGTATATTGTTTCCTTGCCATCCTTAACATAGTGTGCACGTCTGGGGAAAGAAGCTGTCATGTAAAGAGGAGAGCAACTGAGTCTGAAGTTGCAGACACTTGGGAGTGTTTCATAACCACACTGTCTGGATCATTATTTGTTTAACTGGCTATAAAACTCAGCACTCTTGTTCAGCAGAAGATAATTTTGGGCAAATATAGCTTTGGGATTGAAGAAGCACAAGATTAATGGAAGTGTGTTATACGGAAATCTACTGTTCCTATAAACTTCTGCTCATAAGCCAAGCTGTTTTCAGCACTGTGCACTACGGTTTCCACTGATACTTGTGGAAACAGGATCAAGGACAGGCCGTTCATAATTTCTTTTACTAGCTACTTCCACTGGTACTGCTGCCCTTTTAATTCCCATCAAATGACAAATCAATGCAGTTAACTGAAGTGTTTTCTCTTGCAGTTGACTAAGGATTTCAAACAGTTGACATCACGGAAGCTCTTTCTGCTGGAAATGGGTGTACTATTGCAGTCAGTTCTCTGTGATATTGATATATTAAGAGGTATTGGAAAGTCACTCTGATTCATATTACGTCTATATTCTGTGTATATGGGTATTTTAGGTATGATTTAGCGAGACTATTAAAACAGGACAATTTTAAAAGAAAAAAAGAAAAAAAGAAAGGAAAAAAAAAAAAGCATTCATGTTCCTGAAAAGATAGGACTGGTATTCTTGAGAGCTCCTTAGAGATGAACAATGTTAGCTTATCAAATACTCTGACTTCTCACCTATTGCCCGTGTTATATTTGGTATTGAACCAGTGACTGAGCATCCCTGAAGGAAATGATCAGAATCAATTTACAATTTGTGTTTGTGTCTCTCAGTGACTGTGTGTTTTTCTCCCTAAACCTCCTTATTTGTGGCTGCTGTGTTAATCATTCCATGTTCCCTGTTTTAGAGCTCTGAGGGCTGAGCAAGTTGACTTGGCAACCGGAGAGCGCGTTGGGAGACTGGAGAGCGGGAGGCGTCGCTGTCTGCCGGCACGTTCATAGTGACTAATTTCATACCCTTACAGAGCCGCGGCAGCCACAGGCTTCCTGCTTGTCCTGCTTCATGGAAAGCACTTGGGAAGTTCCGGAATGTTCCTGAGCGCTCTCCCATGATGAGCGCGGTTCTGCAGTTCGGGCGAACGAGGGCAAACAGATCCTGGTGTTTGTCAAATAAATAACTTGGTCAGCTCTATTTGCAAAGTGAAAAAAGTTGATGAAGTGAGTTCCTTAGCCAGCCTGAATGATTGTGAGGGCTGCTGGTGGGCTGTCGCACACACACACCTACCAACCTGCCAGGTCTCCCACCTCATGTTTCTTGTAGGCCGTCGCTGTCCCTCCTGCCTCTTAACTCCACACCTCGGCCCCTTCACTCCTGTGGCCTTGTGCACCAGGAGGAGGCAGGCGGTCTGTGGTCCCCTGGCCAGTGGCAGCTGGTACGTGGAGTGGCCAAGCAAGAGGGGCTGTTTTGGGGCTGTGTCGCTTTACGGGTGTGATGCATCCTGCAGGATGGGGCATCCTGCAGGCTCTGCCCTGTTGTGTCACCCGGGATGCCAGGCAGGAATGAGGAAAATGTAGTTGATGGCCCTCTGTCATATTTATGACTCTAATCGAACTATTCAAAGGAAATTCACTGTTCATTGTGTGGGGTTTTACATTGTACTTTATATTGGGTCATACTGAAAGATGTATTGAATAATTGTTTACTATGAAAAACAGTAGAGCCCAGAATGTCTTGTGATAATTTTTTTTTGTGTGTGTGTGAATCGCTAGAAATTTTTGTCAAGCTAAATTTAAGCTGTAAATATAGAAATAAAACATTAGATGTTATTTACCTTCAAGAAATATTGTCTGTATTTCTAATTTAAATAATTTAACAGAAGGTAACACGCGTAGCTGCTGAGATATGTAACACATACTTATTCTTTATAACATTTTTTGCAGTAATTATAGTTTGTTTTTACAGTAATTATAGCTTATTTTGTGAAATAACTTGTTTACTGTCATAAAATAGCTTCTTAATTTGGTTCTTAATTTTTCACTAAAAATGGGCCTAGAATCTTTGCACATAAATAAGGTGGTAAATACATATTTATTCTTTCTTTGGAAATTGCAGAAGCTTACTGATCTATACAAAAGATGTTTTGGTTTTTATCTCTCTGCATTAAAAAAAAAAAAAAGGAAATTCTGCTACAAGAGGAAAAGCAAAGATTATAGGAATTTTTTGGAGCTGGAGAAGCTGAGGTGGATTGAACCTTTCTGCAATTTTGTGTCCTCTGGTAGCCCTAAGTAATTGGTTCCTACTCTGGCCTTTCACTTGACACATCTTATTGCGCCACCAAAGTGATGATTACTGTGAAAAGAAAGCGAAATAAGTGTTAGCGGGCTCACTTGGACTGGGAGGAAAGTGATCATATTGCATTTATGTGACTGATGATTAAAAGAAAAGGCTAGAGTTCCCTTTTCTTCCATCCCTGTATGCCTCAAGTATGTTGATTTTATGTTTATTATCTGTATAGTGTATATAGCTGGGCAAGCCTGCCTCTAGGTCAGGGTGCAGATGGATGGGCTGAGCTGAGGGCCAGCAACGGGTCTGTCCACAGGCCTGGACGCAGTGAGAGGAGCAGCAGGAGGCAGAGCTGCAGCGAGGGCCCCAGGTCCACCTGAAGGCAGGGCTGGAAACGCTGGGAAAGCAGCTCTCCACCCCTGAAAGTGGAACCAGGTACACAGCAAGGTACTAGGGATACCAAAGTGAGGGGGGCCCTCTGACTACCTGTCTCCAGGCACGAGGCACAGCCTCCTCGAGGAAATTTCTGAGGGCCTCCTTGAGGGCCTTACACAGGTTTGCATGGATCATCCTTTAAGAGTTTTTAGCCAGGGAAAAGATTCCAAAGGTAAAACGCGCTTTCAAGACTGGTTTAGGCAAGGTTACAGTTGAACCAGCTGCTCTGCCAAGGAAAGGAGATGGCCCTGCCTATCTCCTGCACCATGTCACCTCCACCCTGTGCTCTTCTTGGTTCCTGTTGGTGCAAGGTGCCTGGAGTTTCCACATTGGGGTGCGTGTTGCAGAGCCATGCAAGGCTTGTCCTTAAAAAGGGGGATAAAAATGGATCTATACATTCAAATCTGAATATTAGCAGCAGCATAGCCAATTTTTTGCCACCTTCTCTGAGCTCTGATTCTCACCTCACTCATCTGAATTGGTCTTTGTGAAAGTGAAATGAATAGGCTGCACCAAGGGAGAGGATGGGACAGTGAGGAAGGGTAGAAGACCACTCTCTTTAGAGTCAGTGTGCGATTCAGATGCTTCTGAAAGTCAAACATAAATAAATCCTGGGTTTTAATTCACTTTTTCACCCATCAAATTTCCCTCTTTCATCTTCAGTTCCACAAAGAGAAAAGACAGTGTTTTTGCACTAATTCTTTTAACTTGCTTAAATTATTACTCTGAGAGGTTGATTCTTCATACTAAGGAATATTTTGATTTCCCTCATAGATGGAAAAGGATATTAGTATTACATTGAAGTGAATACATTAGCAGCCAGTGTTCAAAAAATGGAGATAGACGATACATATGAGAGTAAAATAAATTCCTTCTTTTTCTAGCCTGTTGTCCATTGTCCTTTTGACATGATCACAGACTTGTACTAAAATATGAAAGAACTTCCAAACTGAGTGGGTATAACCAACTTTTTTCTTGGTCAGATGATCAGCTTTGCCAGCATCGGCTTTGTTCAAAGGTTGTCTGAAACTGAGTGAAAATAGTTTCTTCCCCCGTAATTTTTCAGGCTGCTGGTTCTGTGTAAGCATTTGGTAATAGAATTCTGTTCTACTGGGCAGGGACAATTGAAAGATATTCCTCAAGTTTTTCTTCTAAATAGCAATAATATATGTTCAGTAATTGTATCAGTGGAACAACATGAAGATTTTTGTCTAGCTAATCACCAAGGCAGTTTGACTTATATTCACCTCTTGGAAATGTGTATTTATTTACTGAGAGTTCTGCTTTTTTCAAGACGCAAGTCTGTCTGTGAATATTTGCTATAAATGTAGCTACAATTAAACTAAAATAGCAGTTTTCCTAGTGATGATGGAAATTATGCCTGCTTTTTGTGTTCAGTGTTTAAACTCATCCCCAGAGCCCAGGGGTCAGGAAGAAAATTTCCTTTAGGTAAGGTTAGCAAGGGCCACTGCTTTTTTCCTGTTTGCTTGCTTGTTGTTTCTTTTTTATCTGCTTCACTTCTTGAAATGTGGAGGGGATGTGTGGGGGGATGTTCCCTGCTTAAGTCTACGAATTTTCACCTTATAAGGCTCCTACCAGTGCAGGGAGCTAAAGGACTGCTGCTGGCTTAGGTATCTCCTGCCCTTGGTGTGTTTCACTCCGCTTCTGGCATATTTTCTGTCGCAGGACTATAGCTGACATTGGGGTATGGGGTTGTCTAGTGAGTTGTGGTGTGCAGAGCTAGAGGCAGATGTCCTATGGACTAGATGTCTTCTGTTGCTTGTGACCATGAGGTTGTGGATGGGATGATCCTTTCCATTTCTCATCTTCCTGTGTAATTATGTGTTTCCCTATCTCACAATTGACACTGAACCTGATTCTGTGGGGAAAAAAAGCATAGAGCATTATTTTATTAGAGAATGAATTGCTGTAATTGGATTGCATGAAGGAACCACATTGCCTTATTCTACCTATGCATGTAACATTAAAACCAAATCAATATCTAAAATCCCGCTGTTCTCCCCAGTAATGCCTACATGTGTGTGCATGTGCATTTATGTAAAATGAGGGAGCTTTGTCCCCAATATGCGGCTCGTTCAGCAACCAAAGATTCTCGTTTCTTTGCCCTTTCCTCCACCAGCCTGATTTTTGTCTCTCCTTCTGACTTTGTCCAATGTATAGGCAAGAGGTGCAAGTGCAGGTAACGGGCAGGTTTGGCTGCATGCAGGTTAATGCCATAAGCTGCGTGGGTAATTTTCATGAAGCGTTCTTATGTTTGAGGCATTCCTTCACACTCATGGTATTCTCTTGGCTGGTTTTAATTGAGTGAACTCATTACAGATTTGAGCAGTCAGAAACAGTGATGTAGATGTGAGAATATGTTCATCTGGAGTCAAGGATTGTTTGCTGCTGCATGCTCACAGCAGCACGTAAGTGCACTTTCCAAAGTGATTCCTGCTGCTGCTCTTTTGTGCATGGTACTGTAATGACAGCCCCATAGGTAGCTCCAAACTGAGCAATTCAGTTCAACCACATATTGGTGTCTTTATGGTATTGGCAGCAATCCTGTAGCCTGATTGTTCCCCTTGAATTAGGGCTTACCAGTGACAGGAAAAAACAATCCGCATGGCTGCAAAGATATTTAGGAGGTTTAGGTAGTTCTCAGTGAATGCTTGTGTCGTTCTTGACCTTTCTGAATAGACTACTAACAAGATGCTTAGAAGAAGTAGGTGTGATGATGGTTACCTACCCCTGATTAGAGATTACCTTTTGGATATCTGAATTATTGGGGATGGGCCTAACTATATAATGCACATGGATAGACCAAAACCTACACCCAGGCAGCAGCTCTGAAGGAGCCTCTGGAGAACTGCTTGTTGTTTCCAACCTGCAAGGGAATTACTAAGACCTATCCTGGTAGTTAGCTGTTAAGGGCAGAATTCAGCTTCTCTAATGTATTTGCCTAAAAATCTACCCTGTAGCCTAACTTAGTCGGTGAGGACCTTCTGGTGTCAAGGAAAACCTGAACGTAGGTAGGCTCTGGAGGTACCTATGTCTTGGTTGCTGATTGTGGTGGGGATCTACCTGATCAGCTTACACTGCAGGCCTGCTTTCCAAGCAGCTGGAAATTAGACAGAGGTTATTCCTTTTTTAGGCTTCTCGGATTTTGAAGCCATAGTTTGCTACCAGGTCAAGGTCTAAGGATGGGAGCTGCTACCTACGGAGATTTAGCACACACTGGGTTGGTAAGAAATGCAGAGGGATATCTGCCAAATAGAACAGTATCCTCTGCTGGGTCTTTTATGCTTAAACAATGTGATATATTTGAACTATTTTTGCTTCTTCTATTTTTTCCCCAAGGACATGGGTTTATATAATAATAAAAAAAATTAGCTGACAATGCTCAGTACACTCACCTCCCTGTTGCTTAAAGCAGTCTATCTTATTGCTTTAATCTTAAGGCGATAAGAGAAATAGAAATCCTGTAAACACTAAGTTTGGATGACAGTCGAGTTCTAACCATGAAATATATGCTCGGTGAGTCTCTGACTTCTGATTAAAAAAATCAGCCTACACTGTGCATAATTAAAGGAAGCATGTTGCTTGAGTATCCTGATGATTAATACAAGGTATTTATTATTGGAACCATGTTTAGCTGAAGCAGTAGAGCAGCTTAGTTTTGAAATACAAGTGAATTTGGTGCATAGGTGGTGATGGTAGGTCTGGTGCAGGTCCCTCATTCTCCACGGCTTGGATTCCATCACCCCACTGACTGCAGAGGGAGCCTGGAGGAGCTGCAGGCTCTCATTAGGGGCCTACTTTTAAAGGTCTGAGCCTATAGATAGTGTGGGAATTCCTCCTTCTCCCTTCCCTTTTGGAGAAGAATGTGCTGATTAAATTCTTGCTGGGACACAGCAGCTATGTCCAGTCTTCCTCCCAAGAGACAGGGGAGAATGATCATCTGTTACAGTTCAAGTGGTGCAGAAAGGTGTGTGTTTGTGTTGTGTGGGAGTACGTGTTGTGTGTATGTTTCAAAACACCCTTCTGCAGGTTAATTTCCATTTATTCAGGTGCATCTGTATCAACAAGGAAAGCAGCCAGTTCTGCAAATAGAATATGGGCTTGGTCCGTTTAGTATCAAGGACATTCTGATCTGGCCAAAAACAGGGTCTAGGAACTGAATGTGGCTGTAGAAGGCAGTCTATTTTTGGAGACCTGCTAAGAGAAGTTGGAGTTGTTGCCTGTGTAACTTGCTTGAGTTGGTGTGATTGAAGAGGGAGCAGCTGGCTCAGGAGAGGAGTGGGCTTTGTACACACAGGGCATTGGAGATTGTCAGCCTACCTGGACACATTATTTTTCTGATAGCTTGAAGAATCTTCTGACATCTTGAATGTTTTAGCAATTTGCCCTCTGGAAAGGTTAAAGTGTAAAAGTTAGCGAGAAGTAGCATACGCAGCGTAGGGAATGGCAGACCCGTACACACGTACACAACATATATAATCACAGTGCTCTTGCCCTCTTTGCGAAGAGGCAGAACGAATACAGTGTTCCTGTGTGGAATTACAGTACATGAAAAGCCAAACACCGGGGTTGGCAGTTGGAGCAGTGCCTGTCGGCTGATAAGAGGCTGTTTGAACAACCCTGCTCTATTTCCTCCCAGAGCTGCAGGGGTAGAAGCAGATCTTGGTCTCGGGAGCAAGGGCAACTTTGCTGGATGTGGTGGAGCTGCATTGATTTGCACCATCGAAAGTCCAAAGTCCTCCTTGTCCTGAGAATTGTAGCGTGCCCTCGGTGTCATCTCACCTGAGTGAAAGCATGTTCCTTCAGCACAACCAAATATCTTTAACACTAACACTGTAGAAGAGGGAGGAGGGGAAAAATGAAAGAGAAGTCCAAAGGAAAAAAAAAACACTAATGATATAATGAGTGACTCAGAAAGCAAATAATCACTTTTATGATTTGACTGGCCACAGCCCAAAACTTCAGGGGAAAGTAATGATTGCCAAGGAATCAGATGGGATGCACTGACTTGTATGTGTGGCCTGGTCATTTTTGTTCTGTTTTGAGACTTCTCAAGCATGGTGATGGGAAAGAGTAAAGCCATATTCAGAAGCCAGTCAGCTGCATTGCAACCAGCAAAAGGATCAGAAATCTCTTTTATCACACAAGATGGAAGGTTATTTGGCAAAGGTTTAACTGTCAAAAAAGGTTTAATTGCTGTACAGGCCCAGCAATGATGTGGGAAGCAGAACTCAATCCATCACATTTGTATGGCAAAAATATTGGCACATTGATTGTTTTGCAGCCTGTTTCTGACACTGTTACATCAAACTTTTTGTGTGTGTTTGTGGTGTGTGTACTGGTAATTTTTTATTAGTTCAGATGTTGGTTGAGTTGCTTTTGAGAATGGCTGCTGTAATATGGAGAATCACATTACACTAGGGAGTCATACTTCAGTAGTGTGCAAAATGAGACAAAAATCAAATTAAAACATGAAGACAAACCTGAAATTACATCAACAGGCATGATGGTTTAGGCAAGAGTGAAATTGGAGCATGAAAAATCTTTTGTTACTGAAATTCTAGTATTTGTTAAAACAAATGAGGTGATCTCATTAAAAAAGTAAGTTGGATGTACACTCACACCCAGGGATGCTCTTGGCTTGCAAAGTGGTAGGGACTGCAAGTGTGAAAAACAAATGGCAGGAGGAAGAGCAAGTAGGGGCATCTTTTAATAACCTTTCTGTTCTCCTTTCTTGCTACAGCATATTTTACTACCCAGAACTTTGTAAGGGTGCAGAGCAGATACCCCTTCACCACTTAGTCTTACCTGATCAATAGTTGCATTTTAAAGGCATTTGATACCATAGTTTGTTAGTACAGGATCTTCCATGCACGTATCACAAAAGATGGAGCTCGCTGCTGTTACCAGATTGCATTTACTTGGATGAGGATCATGATTTGCTGTGCTACTATCTGCAGGCAATCTGGTCCTGCTGCTTAACTTAAGGCTCCTCATTAAGCTACCTCTGTTCAGACCTTAAATAGCTCAGAGTCTCCCTCCCTTATCTCAGAGTTTTCCTTGGGGGACAATTCAGGTCTAAGGAGCCTTGATTCACTCTTTGGGCTTGCGTGCTAATTGCAGCGGGAGCCTCAGGGTTCCTTGGTTAGGGACCTCAGCTGGGTATCTAAAATCGGGATTTAGATCTCTCCTGTACTTCTGAAGAAAACCACACATTTCCTCAGAGCTGCTTGGAATAGTTGAGATGAAATCCAAGTCCAAATCAACATGACAATTTTCTTCCTTTCCTGTGCCCAGGGTTGATTTCGATTTATCCATGGTAAGATGTCATTTAAAATGACCCAAAATGAGTGGGAAATGCAAAGTAACATAAGCTAACATAATACTCCATCATGCTGGAGACTTCCTTTTGTCAGCATTTGGTGAAGACGAAAACGGTAAAGCTCCGAGTAAGTAGAAAGTGTCAGAACAGCTGAGCATTAAAAAGTCATTGCCTTCTGGCTGTCAGGCCTAAAAATAACTGAAATGTAGTAGATATTCCTGTCAATGACAACTTCTGATCAAATGCATGCAGATGGAGTACTTCTAGGAAACAGTAAAACAAAGAAGCTTTCAGGGAAGAATGCTACCTCTCCTTTAACAACTCGTGGTGTATAACTAGATTGTTTCTTTTGAAAAATACACCAGAGCTCAGGGGATTTCAGCTTAATTTCTTCTCTGTGAAGCTGCAAATGTTTTCTTAAGACATTTACCAATTCTTGGTGTGTCATGCTCAGCACCTGAAGAAACTGAGCTCTTCTTTGGGCTGTTAATATTTTAAGTTTACATCAACACCAGTGATGAGAAAACCCTTTGTAAAACAGGCCTGAAAAACATCTGCTTGTAAAATCAAGCCCATGATGGTTGGAGCACCTTATTTCCATAAAGTTTTGGTGGTTCAAAGGCTGGACTCCTTTGGGCCTGGGTGCTGTTTCTGCTCTACTGTCACTGCAATTTCCCAGCATAAGGGAGAAGCAGATTGAAGAGCAGCCAAGTAGCTTAAAGAAGTTCGGGTCAAAGCAAGCAAAAGCAAGAAGTCTTCGCACAATGTTTAATTAAGCTTTGGTTCCTTTTGTTCCTTTGGTTCGTTGTCAAAGGATCCTGTGGATGCTGAATGCTTCCAGGAGTTCCGAGTGACCGAAGGGGAATCACTGGAGGGTTTTTGACCATTAAGAAAATATATCTGGCTCAAGGTGCCTGAGCTAGCAGTAGCTGGATATGTGGTATCATCATAGTCTGCCTTACTCATTTTTGTTAGCATCTACTTTTATGGACACTGGTGGAGATACGATGCAGAGCTGGATATAGGACACAGGGCTCAGAGGACATTTGGTCTGGCCCAGCAGGACTGGTTTGTGTTCTAAATATTCCAAGTCAAATAATCAACTAGTTTAGGGCACCTGAGACATTTCTGAAAAGAGAAATCCAGAGATCCTAGGCTTAGCCTCTTTCACGCCAGTTCTGTGAACTTCACCAGCAGTTACTGTGTGTGCCTGGGCTCCTGAGCCCTGTGTTCATCACCGCTCTCGTGAAACGTGACTGTATGAGCGACTGTGTCAACAGAAGCGAAGGCCAGGGGAATGAGAGGTATAAAGCCTTAGCCTCACTGAAGCGAGGGGGCGTTTTGCAATTGGCTTTGGTGAGGCTAAAGGAATTTACTTAGTGCTTTTATTTTCTCTTTCTCATGGTACAAAAGCCAAGGGATATACAACTGAAATAACAAGCCGTGCCTCTGAGGTGATAGGTGAACGTTTTTCTGTATGTAACTAATTTTCAAAATTTGTTTAGGAAACAATTGGGATGTGAACTGAAATTGAAAACCTTTCGGTCTTGCTGAGACCAAGGTACCTAAAGAACAGGCCTTTTCAGGTTGTAGGGCAGAGGCTGACTGCCTGGGGAGAGGAATACACAAATATGCATTGCAGTCTTACGGGTGGTTGCTTCATATTCCACAACTTCTGCTAGTGTATGTGTTGGAGGATGCCGCCAGACAGGATGGATCATTAGTTTAATCTGATATGATCTTTGATTAAAATAGATTTTTCTGAAAATATACAAACTCTTCTGCACATTGATAAAATAAAGGGAAAATATTAAAGTAATTGCTGTTTTATGTGTTGATAAGTTAAATGTTACCATGGATACCCTGGCCTGTTTACAGCAATAATAATAATAAATATTTTCAATTCATACTGTGCTTTTCCTCTCAAAGGATCCCCAGGTGGTTCACAAATGACATATATGGATTGCTCTACACGGCACTGAACTGCAGTCGCAAGAACTGCCTAACGATCTATACTGGTACTGCCCAGCAGGGTAAGGTAGAAAATGTCCCATACCCCAAGTAAATCTGTGGGGATTGTTTAGGAAGGTAGAATATAAATGGCAGAACTGAAATCCAGCCAAGAGCTTGAACGGCAAAATGCAAAGATTCAGATAGGATCTGGCATCAAGTTACCAGTACAATTTGATAATTCTCTGGACAACCAGATTATTTTTTTTACTACAGTTGGGAAGAAATTGTTTCCTTCTTGAAAATCTCGCATGGTCATAACATGTCCTTTTCCATCCTGAGGTGAGACCTGAAGGTAGAAAGCCATCCCACTTCCAAGAGCTGGGTCAGGGCCTTCCTCTCAAATATGGGAAATTCAGCTCCTAGACTTATTCTTGAGTTCTCCCTGTGTTTTCTGCAGGAATTGCTCCACTTTGAAATAAATAAGCTTATGAATTTATTACAATTAAATATTAGCTGGGGCTTGAACAAACGGATCTTTGCAAGGTATTCCACATGTGCACAGCTGCTGAACGACAGGCCCTTTTCTTTCTGGCAATCTGGCAGATGTCCCAGGGCGGACATCAGGAATGATCCATGTGGGCAGTAGTTGGGTGAGCAGAACTTTCACCTGAGAAGAGGCATGAAAATGTGATGTTCCTGCTACCTGCATGAGGACATGCTCTACCAAGCTGGGGGGCAAGCTAGTGTGTGGCTGCCTGCATATTTTTTGCAATAAGGCTCTCCTTGACCTGAGAAATCAATGCTAATAAATTTTGTGATGACTGGCATCCTTCTATATTTTTTTGATGAATCAACATTTCCTTGCTTAAGAAAAAAAAAATCCAAAGAAGGAAGAAGGAAAAAAAACAGGAAAAGAAAGAGATCGTTTCAGCCTTCATCTTTCCTTTAGATAACATTTAACTTTGTGCTCTCTAGATACAATATGAGTAATTCTCTATGCCTTTGCTTTCCTAGGCAGAGTATTAGTGCTTATGTAGGTATGTGACCTATATAACCAGTGACAAAGAAAATGATTCCTTAGAAACACACTTTCTGTTCAGTCTGCAGCTAAATGATGGTCTCTAGTAAACTCTGTCTGAAAACTCTCTTGCAGTGGCTACATTTGCAGCAGCAATTTTTTTTGAAAACGCTGATTTTATGCTTGCCCTTCTGAGGTCAAAAACGTAACTGCAGGTAATGCAAGTGTTAAGTACTAAGCAAAGTGCTAAGAACTCATTGTAATTTCAACTTCAGTCTTGGAAGGCCAAGAAACTATGAAGCCCTGGTTCTCCTTCCTGTTGAAACACCTGCTAACAACCTTTTTCTTAATGCACGTGCAGTCTAAGAAGAGAATGGCAATATCTGTTTTCCAGGAATTTGTGTTTTCTGAACGAGCTGAGGAAAGTGCAGGCACAATTATTTGGCCCTTAAAAAATTTATTCCTGAGAGTGGATGTTTGCCTAATGTTGGACTGAACACTTGTGTTATTATTGAACGTACAAATTCATGAAAAGGCTTGTTAGCAAAAACAAGAATATTTGGCTGAGGCTCTTCCCTGGGCTAACAGGGAGCATGACTTCAACTGTGTTGGAGCTCAGTAATGGCTCTTATCCACCCTCTGAAGAGAGGAGGCTTAAAGTGTGTAATATTTCTATCCAGCTTAAGCTTTTCTCAGGCAACCAAGGTAGGGTGCAAGTTTGTACCATAAACACAGACTAGATTTGCTGATATTTTGTAAACTTTTTGGTGTATGTTGCAGCAACCTGTCTCAGTTATTTTTTTCACTCCAGTTTTCCTGCAGCGAGTTTCAACTCAGTGTTTCCATGAGTTTTACACCCAGCACAGGGCAAAGCCTAATGAATTTAACCACAATTTACTTTTGTGCTTAGGAAGTTGAGAAAATGGAGCACTTACATTAACCCACACCATAGAAGAAAGGAATGGGATTTGCTCAAGTTTATGTGAACTGGAATCATTAAAACATTGACAGCACTTTCTTGGATATTTAAAAAGCCTTGGCTTGCTGCTAACCTTCTGGGGAAACTGTCAGCCTTAAGTCTCTTAATTTTGTCTGTTCACGGAACAGGGCTAATTGCCTTCTTTTTTGAGCCGAGCATAGCAGTGCTTTGACTTTCATTTTAAAGATTCCTTGGGGGAAAATTGCAGAAGGAATTTTTATAAGCCCTGTGATGAACCACGGGGAGGAGGAAGAGCGAGGAAGATGTTCGTTGCGTGTCCCATACGCGTTTCGCTCTGTCTGTCGTGGCTGCGAAGTTGCTTCTGTCGTTTTCCCGCAGCCCCTTAGGCCCTTGCTTAGGGGCACTCTTGTGCTCGGGTGGTGTTGGCAGAGCCCGGCGGTTGGCGCGAGCAGCCGATGATTGATGGCGCGCCGTGATCTGGGGCCCGCTCGTGGCCCCCGCAGCGCCTGAGCCGCGCTGCCCCCATCCCCGCGAGCCGGGGAGCCCGGCAGCGGGCCGAGCGGAGCGCGGCGCAGCCCTCCTCGTCCTCGTCCTCGTCCTCGGGGGGGCCGCGCGCGGGCCGTGCGCGTGGGTGGCTGCGCGCGCGGCCGCGAGGGCGGCTCAGAGCGCGCGCCGCGGCGGCAGGGACGCGCCGCTGCTCCGAGCGCCGGCCGGCGGGACCATGACGGAGCCCAGCAGCAGGAAGGAAGGGTTCAAGAAATGCCGCAGCGCTACTTTCAGCATCGACGGCTATAGCTTTACAATCGGTGAGCCTGCTTTAATTCCTCCTCCTTTTCTCCTTTCTCTTTTCCTCCCTTTCTTGCAGCTCTGTAAGCACACGTAAAGAAGCCTCTTTTCAACTGCCCTTTGCCCATATATACCTGTATAATGAATAAGTATAATGACTTACAGTGTGTAATGCTTTACATTTGCTTTTTTGTTGTTCTTTGTTTTCTTACATCCAAGAAACTTGTCTTTGATACGCAGTCACTCTAAACCCTTTCCCAGGTTTTGGCTCAGGCTCGCTGAGATGTTTGCCGAAGTTTTGTTTTGGAGCTTTATCTCAGGAAAGCCTGTGCTTTGGGGCTGCCTAGTGCCAAGTTGCTAGCTCTGTTTCCTTCCGATGAGTCCAATAATGCAACCCCTGGGAGCCTCAGTTTTCTTTTCTTTGTATTTCTTTGTTTGCTTAGCAAGGTTTTCCAAATTCTGTAGCCCTTGGCCATTTCCTAGTTGGGCTAAAAACATCTGCAAGCCCTCTCGTTGCTTCTGATACATGCAAAAAGCAAAATTGCTGGGGCAGGGAGGGATATGAGGAGCGGCTTGGAATCCTAGGGCTGCGTTTCCCTGTCGCAGCCGTGTTTGAGGAGTGCAGTTTCTCCTCGGTGTTCGTCTCCTCGCGGCGGGGAAGGCGCCGCTCCTCAAGGCGACAGGTGGCTCTGTGTTTTGCTGAGCAAAAGTTAAGATCTGAGCACTGCCCAAGTCGGCTGCTCTGTTACAGCTGTGGATTTCTCTGTGCTATGTAATGTAAACCCCTATATACCTTAAAAATAGAACAAGCTTTCATGCTCTTTTGATTTTTAGTAAAAATCCAAGTTAAAAAATGTGGATGACTGATGTGGAAGAAACAGTTACCACAAATTCCCCTTGAATGCCTTTTGGACTATGGAGATTCTGTGTCTGTGTTTTTGTGAAATCAAGGAAGTTTTTCTTGATTTTTCCTGGTGCTACTGGATCACAGTTTTATCTAATAATGAGCTTTTTATTGGTGTGGGAGGAGTTACCTATCTTATTTTCCTGCTTCTCAGCAAATCTGTTTTGCAATCAATAAACTTGATGGAAAAAAAAGGAGGTGGGAAATACATGTTTTGCTAAAGTATTTTCAAGCAGCTACCTGTGAATATTTATGTAGCATTTTGAAGGTGAAGCTAACAGGCAAATACTACCTTATTTCTCTCTTTCTTTCTCTTTTTTTTTTTTGCACAGTTTAAGTTGTGACAAACTCACTTTTGAACCCCCTGCCTTAATCTCCCCCCTCCCACAACCCCCACATCATTACTAATGACATTATTTCATCAGTTTTGCAGTCTAAGGCAATAAACATGTCTTTTGAGCCAGGGAAGGAGAGAACATTACCTGCAGACGCTGACCATTTATGACTGTGCCTAATTATCCTGTTTGTGTGTGCTTAGAGCCAACAGGGTTTCTGTGCTTGGGGCTCTGCTGTCCTCATTGCTACTCTCGCTCACTAAACAACTGGACCAGATATTGTGTCAGATGACTTAGGTTTAGGAATCCAGCTGCTTTTCCTTTGTAGGACAGTTGTTGCCTGATGTTTAACGTGCCATTTTCTTCTGTTTGCACACAAGCAATATATTGATTCTGTGACTTATGCATTATATAACATTTGTTTTTATATCTGGGTAAATGTGCACTGAATTGACTCACATAACCGGGAAAACTTTGTAAACATGCTGTCCACTATTACCAGCACAGTATGGTGGATAGACCTGAAAGATTCATGTGTTTGGTAATCTCTGCATTGAAGAAAATGATTGTATCTAAAAGATCTCACACCAGCAGCATTAAAGTATTAGGGAGGGAGGGATGGACTTAAGCTTTTTTCGTTTTTCTTCATCAAAAAAGGCTTCTTTGTATGTATCTAGTTTTAGGCTTTGAAAATTTTTGAGAAGGTCTTGGGAACTTCAGCATCTGCTACTGAAGTCTGTCAGAGCTGGGGAAAAGATTAATACTCTTAGGAATGGAGTAGTATCAGGTTGAGACAAATTCGTTCCCATTTGTGTGCAAAAGAAAGTACTCTAGACCACCTCCTATGCCCCTCAGTGATAAGAAAGGATGGTCTTCATAGTGTTTTGAAAAGTGATCACTTACTTACACATTTACGACTAGACTTGTTGAAAATGTTCATGAAAAAAACTTGGGCCTGAAACCCAACGTGGAAGTGGATGGAAACAGCAGCAGGAGGGAGCGCTGCCCAAGAGCAGCCCCCGCTCTGTGCTGTGCTGGAGCCGGTGACTCCATCGTCTCGTCGCTCCAGAGACGATGGTCAGCCTCCCTTCGCGCTCGAGGACAACTTGGAGCAGCTCGTGGACTGCCCTGATTTTCACCCTGGTGACTTACAGCTCTGGTAGGTGTGGTAGCTCACGGGTAGACCCGTGAGACCTTGGCACTTCCCGAGAATTTCGTGGTTCCTTGCAGGCAATCTAGCCGGGAATGCTAACAGGAAAACATGGGCCAACACTCGCTAGGTTTCCTCCGTGCAAGTTAGTAGTATATCCCTTCCTCTGCCCTATGAGAGAGACCAGGAAGAGGACGGAGGTGCCCTGCTCCACTCCAGCTGAGGTTGTCCTGGGTGGTTTCTGACACTGTGTCCATGGCAGCAGGATGCCAAGGGGCTGTGGTGGCACTACAGAGCGAACCGCTCGGTGGGACCGTGTGTGAGAAGGCTGCCATTTAGCTTGTGCTAGGAAGTCCAGTGCTTCTCAGATGAGGGCCTACAGATCTTTATTTGCCATGTCTCTGTAAGCAATTTTCAGAGTCTTATATGAGTGCATGAGTCTTATATGTCGTAAGCTATTGTTAACTCTGAGTGAGTTTAAAGGAAAAGAAATCAAGTAAAGCCTGTTCTTTGTCTTCCACCTAGTCTTATCACTTCTGTGTCAATGAAATACTATTAAATCAGAATGCCAGTGTGTTACTGACTTTGCCGGTATAATTGACTTGCTGAAGGTGCAAGACAACCATCCACTGCCTATAAACCTGAAAAACGGTAAACACAAATATTAACAAGAGGATATTTTCTTTCTACATTTATCACTTCCCTATGACTAAGAGCTAACTGCATTAAAGCTCCCACTCTCTGCTTTTCATATCCAGAAGCACCTGGCAACACTGTTTTAAGTGTCCCGTCCAAATGTATCTAATAGATTTATTTTTATAGGTTAGAATAAACTGAAGTGATGAGGAGTTCTGCTGCAAATCCAGTGCTATTGGAGGGGGAATGTGGAACTGAAAAACTTCCCTGTATGTAAATTTTGCAGGCAAGTTTCTGAAGGAGGACTCTCTGCATCTTGTGTGCTAAGATCTTCCTCAAAGCATTGAGGAAGAGCTGAGTTCTGCTCAGTGGCCCTTTCAGGTCCTACATCAAAGTAGCAATTACTGTGGATTTTCTGTTGTTGTCACTTGCAAAGTTGCCCATTAGGAACTCCACATTCAAGGTAACTGGAATATATATCAGACTTTTTTGTAAAGATTCTTAAGTAATAGACCATGAAAGAAGGTGGAAAGGTAAAAGCAATTTCATTTTTTCATACTTATTTCAGCCAGGGAAATGTATATATTATATAAACTGTCAGTATATGTAACTGCTTTGTTCTTGTGTGCTGATCCAGATTTATTGGAATTTGTCCTTCTTCTGCGGGCAACTGCACCTTTGCAACCCACGAGAAAGACAGGCTTTTGCAGAAGACCCCACTGCCTACATACTGGCACACAGGCACATGCACAGTATGTTTTCAAGGAGATTTGCCTTAATTCTGCTCTTAGTTTCCTGTAATAAAAAATGTCATTTTAACTGAAAGCACATTGTAATTATAAGGTGCTGACAAATCCGTCACTAATTCTGTATGTGCGTCACATATGGCCTTTCTTGAAAGGGGGCCTGGGAGAAATGTCTGTTCACAGGGGCAGTCCGGCTCCCAGGGGAGGAAGGTGTCCCTGTCTGGAAAAGGACAAGCAGAACCGTGGCAGGGAGGTGCAGGCGAGTGCACAACAGCCCTTCTCTACAAGCAGTCTGCCCGTGCCGGAATTCCAGAATGCTTCAGGATCCTGTAAAGTGAGATATTAAAGACGCTCAAGAGGCCGTCTGGTCTGTGCCTCAAAAAAAACTGGTTCTGTCTAAGCCTGGCGTGAAACAAACTCAGAATCATGTATTTGCTATGATATTGCAACCAAAAGATATTTGATTGTCAGGCTTTTTTTTTGTTGTTTTCTGCCTGATAGGCCTTGCTTTGAGAGTGCTGTCCCAGTGAGAGCTGATGTGGAACATTAGTGATTTCTGTGTAAATGACACAGTATTTTGTCATCTGAAACATAGCAACTAGGAAACCTAAGCTTATTAACAAAGTACAAACACTAAGCATGCAATAGGATGCCAGGTTTTATCAGTTTTATTCATTACTTTTACATAGCTTGATGTAGTTATAATACGCTACAAAGGCAATCTACTTCAGCAAGCCTCCCCTCGAAGGAAAAAGCACTTAAAGCTGTCAGCAGATAGGCTGTGAAATAGAGCTCTAAAGCTACTTGATTTTTTTTGCTTCCCCAGTTATGAGGTTGTATTTTAGCTTTGAACCGGTTTCGTGTTTGCCCCTGCTCTGCCTGAAAACTCCCCTCAGCAGAGCCTGGGGAGTTGGGATGCGTGGGGGTCAGGTCGGCTCTTGGCAGGTGCAGACTCCGCTCTGGTGCAGCAATGGGCGGTAGGAATTCCTGCCGAACACACGAGCTCTTCTCTGTGTCTCATTTTCCAAAGAGGTGGAGGTGGTGATTCCAGTGGCATCTGCGAGGTCTCAACATTGTACAGGCATCCTCAGTATTTCAGGATAACCCGCTGGAAGCCGAGGACGCTGTCTCTGAAAAGGCCTCAGTGCTAGTTCTCGCATGGCAAAATGCTCGGCAATATTTCCACGGAGTTTTGCCCATTTATCTTTCTGGCTGATCTACCTTATCGCTGCTGCCTGCTGTGTTGCTCTGCTCTGTGTATCCTGGCATCCAGGAGCAAAGTGAGGGCTGGGGCTGACCTCTTCCCCGACGGAATCGCTTGGTGATCACTGTGCAAGGTTTCATGTGAAATTCAGCAGTAGCTGACACCGGACCAGATACACATTGCAGACCCCTATGGCAGAATTGCATCAAAAATATTTTGTTTCCTCCTTTTGATTTCATTTCTTGGACAAAGCTGTGCATGACAAAACCTTGCAGCATGTTATGACCTAAATGAGTGGACATCATTATCCTCCGCAGTTTCATGTACAGGAAGAGATCTCTAGAGCCATAGGTGAGAATGAGAAATGTTAATGGATTAAACCATTAATATTGCTGTCGAGAAGCATCCCTCTAATTAGTTCATATGATTTTTCCTAAAGGTTGATGAATTGCACATGTCCAGGTGTTGGTGCTCAGTCTGTCACCTTGGATCTAGGACTCCTGCCAGCCTGAGCCCCTCACAGTCTTAAACCTGCTTGCCTTGGCTGCTGGGAGGACCACAGTGTAGGGGCTTGCAAATCTAGTTGCCTTTTGGGAATTGCATTTCTGCTGAAAGTTTTTTATTTAAAGCCTAGTGGTCTATTAATCGGCCTATTTTCCTGATGCAGAATAAGCAGAAGCTTATTTTTTCCCCAGTTTTGTAGCTGTGCATCAGTAGTAAAGTAAAAGGCTAGTGGATGTATCCTGCTCCTATTTGTATTGGTGGAAATCAAGGCATGGGGATGGATCCTGAGCAGAGGTAAATCCGCATGGCTCCCCTGCAGCTGGGAGAACTGCAGGGATTTACATGCTGCATGTTAATGATCAAGGGATCTGTCCTGTGCTCTAGGTGTGCGCTGCCTAGGTTAGGGAAGAAGTGGCCTACGCACAAGGTCGATCGTGTGGCTTTGCCAAGATTTGCCTGCAGGACCTGATAACAATTATGCTGATGTGGTTTTCCTCGCAGTTCTCTGCCTGGTGACAGGGATTGTATTTATCACTCCCTCTGAAACTTGACCCTAGATCTCTGATAGCTACAGGCTTGAAATTTTCAGGACTGGGCGTTTACTGCTCATTATTGCTTCAGTAGCCTTGTGATGTGGCTGTTTTCAAAGTTGGAGGCGTGATGAGGGGAAAGTTGTAGCAATTACTGAAGAGATGCATTTAATGAGGTCCCTCCTGGATTCCCAGCTGGCAAGCAGAGCCGCTTACGGGGACAAAGCGGTTGCGGTCGCTCAGGTCGTTACGTGACATCACATCCTCGCCCCTGTTGTCATAGCAGCTGTAATCATCCCGCAGAAGATCTCCCCGAGGAAGGCTGCAAACATCATCTTTCTCCATTAAGGGGAGGTGCGCGGGGCGCAGTCTCTCGCTGCTTCGTGCTGCCACGTCTTGTTTCTGCTAGTTCAACGCCCTTCTCTTGGCCTTCTCGCAGCCATGCGGAGCGATGAGAACCGTCAAACGTGGTGTAACTGGGAGAGGGGAGAGGGTGAGCAACTTGCTCAGACACTTCAGTCCGTCGTAACTCCAACTGCCTCTGCTGAACTCAATAGATTTATAGCTGCTTTATTTGTTTCTGAGAAGAGAGTAAGGCACACTGTGTGGATAGAAGTTGTGTATCCCTTCTGTTTTAGCGTTGGAAATGATCCTCATTAGGACTAGAAGTTCTCCAAAAATCTAATACTACTACTTTCTTCTCCACTTATGAGAGAACCTCATAAGTAGCTTAAGTTTTTACCATTTCCCAAGTGGCATGCTGATTGCTGATTTAGGAATTCGCTTTATATGCCTTTTGTTCCTTTCCATTTCTGGAAATGGATCTACAGTCCTCAAAACGTGAGCTAGTGTTTGCCATGTTACAAGTTGCCCCTTTCCCCTCCTTTATTTTTTGTTTCATGAATAGCGCTGTGCTCTCATTTAAATCACATCAAACAAATGCTTAACTTCCTTGCTCCAGTCCCTGCAGATAGATAAGAAGTACACACAGAAAATTTCCAGGGTAAAATTTGCTTTTATTCCTTGTTTAAACAGTTCAAGTTATGAAACTACTTTGGAAATAGACTTGTAAATTGATTTACTGTTTCTTAAACTACTGATGGCAAAACATTCCTCAGTTCAGAATATAAAAACTTCAGAGTTTTGGTTTTGTGATACCTACAGGAAAAGATAAATAATCTACAAATACTAGATAGATTCCCTTACAGAAACCGAAGCAGAGCTAGTCTGTGCTTTTGCAGTTGGCTGAGCACATGAATCCTTGCTGAAGTTGAAGGATTTTTCTATGGGAAAACAAGTGGCTTTATTCAGTTAGCTGCAGGCTGAGGAGCTCTGTTCTGTAGTACTAAAAGTGTAGTCCACGATTAACTGAGAACTACTGGTGTTTTCTTCAAAAAACAAGTGAGTGGAATTGCAATTATCAGATTTTGGAAGATGAGGGGAAAAAAAGAAATATATGGAGAAAAAGAACAGTCCTGTGAAATGTATAGGGGTTAATGTCAGCCCTATTGCAAAAGGCTCAGTTATCTGCATCTCCCATCAAAATTAGTTGACAGGTGACATGAGGGAAGACCAGAGTAACTCGTGGAGTGCTCTATAGCCTTGCAACTGCTCTGGCTGTGACTCTATATGTCGCTTTCTTTTCCTTTTCTGCTTGTGTGATTCATGCCCAAACAAGTTAGACTACAGGAAAAAACGAAAAGGCCTGAGGAAGTCAGAGGAATCCCATCTTCAGCTCCATACAGGTGGTATTTTGCAGGATTGGGTGTTATATATTATTCTGTAGACAAAGTAAATAGCAGCATAATAAGTTCACTCGGTTTATATTGATTTTTCATCTCCGCACCCAAACCTGTGATTATCACCACGTGTGTATGTTGTTAATAAGCACTATCTCTGTTGGAGCCTACTCTGATAAGGGTATATTTAGGGGCCGATAATCTCTATTCCTCCCTATTTGGTGGCACTGTACCACATTTTATTAGTTTACTGGAAATAGATTTTTCTCCTGGCTGCCAGGCCTTGATCTGAAGACAGTCTATGTTCTTTCTGCCTTGAACATTATCATAATTCAGCATTACAGATCTTGCAGGCCAAACGATGTTCTGACTCTTTAAGCAATCCTGATAAATCGGAACATCGTTTGGCCTGCAATGTGTATTATTTTTCTTAAAACTGCCGTATGAGCAAATCTAAGAAATTTCTGGCAAAGCTATGTTTTTTCCTTGCCAAAATCCGGATCGTTAAAATAGAACTTGTTAAGCAAAACTGATTTCACTCTGAATCATAGACAGGGCGAACTACATACTATGGTCCATGCATGTATATATGGAATATAGTAGAGAAGTGCTTAATGCATATATAACGATTATGTGCCTCCTTCCAGTATGTATTATATAGGAATGTATGAAGGAGATGGTATGGCTGATTCTGCTGCTTCTCATAAGAACTTTTCAACCTTAATTTACAGAAACTCATTTCATGGATGCTCAAAAAACAAAACCAGTGGAATTACTTGGCTAACTCTGTTGTCACTGAAATCACTGGGTATCTTTAGAAAATCCAGAACAGGACATCCTGCACTGCCTTTAGAAGCTCCTTTAGATCTAAGGAGTTATTTTCTTTCTGGTAAACTGAACACTTAAAATTCCAACAGGAAATACCTCAGGTCTAATGGCGACCACTTTTAGATGGTTGCCTAAATTTCGTAAATAATGCAGCATACAGATCAGCTGATAATGAGTCTCTCTCTTCTGGACTGGCTTAAATTCTCTGCTCTTCAAGGAAGTAAATTCTCATTTTGCACATGTGCAACTCAGGGTAGATTTGAGCTGAAAGAATTTGAGGACACTTGGGTCCCTGTTTCTTCTGTAAAGATGATCAGTTCCCCGCCACGCTCCCCACCTGCGCTGTGGGTTCTTGTGTATGGCATAGGTGGATGTTGAGGTATGTTAAGTGCTTCACCTTTTCTCGCTGTTAAACATAGGAATGATTGTGCAGAAGCCCCCGGCCTCACGGTGCAGAGCCAGACGATGTCTCTTGTGTGACCGCAGTTTATAGCCCGCTTTGCCGGAGTGAACAGCCTCTGATTTCTGGTTACTTTAATGCATCAGGCTGCAAAGGAGACTCATTTCTCTTGGCTGGCCCTGCTGCAAGAGCAAGGCCTGAAAGAAGCCCGGGACAAAGATGAAGAGCTGGAGGAACCCTCACAAGCTGTCTCTTATGTAAAATGCTGCTGTGTGGGAGTCATTGCACCAGCCTGGGGAAATCATTGCATCCTGGCTGCTATTAAGTACATGAATTTTACTTGGAAAGGCTGAAGCTGCGACGTGGATGTGGATCCGTGTCAGCTGGTGTTAGATCCTGTAACTACGCAAATGCCTCAACTTTCAGCCCAGTCTGCTCATGTGCCCTGGCTTCTCTCCATTCCCAAACCACCACCAAGTTATTGTTATTATGGTTGCTAGGTGGCTTCACGATATTACTCCTGTCTCTGCGGCCAAGCCTTAAAGTTTAATCGTTCTCCAGTGAGGGGAAGTGCGAGGGTGCCAATTACGGCACGGCTGATAACGCGGATCCACTTGCTCCTGGAGGATGTTTCTGTCAGCTTGACAAAACGATCAGAGTAAATGTTCCTTCATGTGAGAATATGTTTATTCTGTAGTGCCGTTTGCTGCCTTATGTTCCAGTCTAATGCTTCCTATTAATTAGAATTCATTGTGTCATTTAACTGGAGTGGGAGTTTTGAAGTGAAATTCTTGTCTTGTCATTTATTCTCTTATTGTATTTGCTTACTTGCCCTCCAAAGCAGCAACACTAATTTGAGCCCTCTGTTTTATTAGTGTCATTTACAATAACACTTTACATGCGTAATTATTTTTCTCCAACCCTGTACAGATCCTGAAATGAAACCTCTCGGGTGTGTTCCCAGTCGATTTTGTGTGTTTACATGTTGTGCTCAGTTGCTTGCATTTGATCTCTTTCGTGTTGTTTGTAGCAGGCAAGGTTGGTGTCCTTCTGGGAAGTCTTTAGCTTTGATTATTTCAACGTTTATTAAGCACTTGATCTGTTGGAAGCTTTTGAAAATCCTACTCCGAGATGACATGTTGTTAGGCCTATAAGCCAAGGGGCGAAAGAAATTTTGGCCTTTTTTGGAATTGGGTATTTTTGAATTGGCAAGTTGTTTCAGTGTTTGAAATGCCTGTGGCTCTGGGGAAAAGAGTCTAGACTCAGAACTGTGTATCTTCCCTCCATCACCATCGTCTCTGATGCTCATGGCTTGATGGTGCTGCTGCTGAGTAAGGAGGGGGTGAAGGTGTAGGGTAGTGAGAGCATCACAGAGGAACCTGGAGCATGCAAGGGAAGACACAATGTTCTTTGGGTGCCAAAATGTCTCTCAGTGGCTCTGCTAAGACTGATTTCCAATTCTAAAGAAAAAGATACTGTGCTTCATGGAATCAGAACACGTAAGTTCATGTGATGGAAGTCTGAAAATGCATAAGAATTTTCTCTCCCTTCTTTTCAAAAATTCCCAGTATTCTTGTATTCATGAAACGGTTTTTTTTTGAGCTCCATAAAAAAAAATGGGTCAAACTTTGGACTCACAAAAATGAGTATTATGCCACCTGCTTCTTTTAAAATTTCATTCAATCTTCCTTTCTACTTTGAAGAGCAACTTGGTGTATTTAGTGGTTTATCATTTATCATAATCATTTATCACATCCAATAAGCTGCCTTTGCAGACAGCACTTGTCATATTTGTCATCTTCACTAGAAAACACTTATTTGCATCCTGTTGTCAATAAGCTGATTGGTAAAGTCACTGAACAACAATCAAATGGATAAGACATTCGTGACTGCTGTGTGAAATCGTGCTTGTTATCTTTGGGCATTCAAAAGGAAACAAAGAACTGAATCTTGTAAAATTCTGTGTACTACTATCATTAAATAATACCTGCCTAGCAAAAAGAAACAGTTCTTGAAATATTTTGAATTTTCTTTCATCCTTCATTGCCTGTCAATCAATATAAATCTCCTAAATGTCTATATAAGTATCAATTTCTACAGAGAAAATCACTATAAACTACAACATGGAGTAGAGTTGGAAAACCAAGACATCTTTTATGATGGCTGCTGAAGAGCAAAACGGCAACAGTTCCAAAGCATGTTATAGAGAGAGCATTGGAGAACAAGAATAGCTGAAGACAACGAGACTAAGGATTTGGCCTATATTTCTTTTTCTGTCTAGATCCCTAGTAATGTAAGTGATGGTTTTGTATAACAAAGGACATCAAAACTGTGTCTGAGAAATTTAATGTTTGAAAACGAGGCTCACAATTCACATAGCAATAAAGCTTTCTAAATGAAGAGAGAATTTGCCTTAGGGCTTTTATAGTGAGAGGTCCATGTGCCATAATACTTACAAGTGAAGTGACTAATCTGATACCTTTTTTGCTCCTAATTGAAATTCAGTGATCTAAGGTGGGCAATGATTTTTGGTAATATTCTGTCTCATCCAGTCTTTTGCTGGTGTAGTTCATGCCATTTTAAGGTCTTATTTCCTTGATGAGTAAAATTCTGGGACACGGATGAACAAAATAAAATGGGATGGTAGTCACAGAAAAAGGCAGATATTCATAAGAGCAAGAATAAAGGGACCAGGATGAAACCCTTACAAAACATGCAGGTGGAGTTCCCCAGTGAAAGGCATTATTCAAAAAAAAAAAATCCTGAAACCAAAAGAAGTTATAGAAGAGATGATAGAGCTAAACATTTTAAAAAGAACAGCATAAAGGACAGCATCTAAGAAGATTCTGTAACAATGTAAGGCAAAATCAAAGAAAATCAATGAAGCCAGTAACTAAATGAGAGGTATTCTGAGCTCAGTCATGCAGTTCTAGTGATTAGTCCCATTAGAATAAATGAGACTACTTACTACTGTGAGAACTGCCAAATTGGACTTGTTCAAACTGATAACATTTAAAATATAGAAGATGCTTTGCTTTAGGAACTCAATTTTACAACTCTTAAGTGCTACATTCAATGACTTATATGTAGCTTTTATGAAGTAGTATTTTTGTGGGTTTTGTGAGTCCTCTATCCCTGGCACCTCCTGAAACATAGGCAGATATTTTCCAGTCAGGTATTAGCACCCTTGTCAAACATCGAGACAGTGCTTATTGCAGGACTGTTCAGTAAAATTTGCTATGTCATTGTAACACATTGTAACCTGGATCCCACCTACCTGGAAGGCTCTGCTGCAGTTTCGCACCTGCTCCATCACCCAACGTCTGCCCAACAGACCTGTGGGGCTCCACGTGTGAGGGTAGCTCTAGCTGCTGGGAACCACGGCCTGGCTATTGAGGAGCTGCCTAGTGGAGCCAGGTCCTCTGAAGAGCTGTCCCTTCTCTGGCCCATTCTGTGACTTCTGATGTGGCTTCCACCCTCTGGCTATGTGCTGGGAGTGAAGAAATTTGGGAGGCTGTAGTACACTCAGATTCATTACTCCTGCAGAGAAGTTGAGACCTTTTATGGGGGATAAACTTGACCTCCTCTAGGTCCCATTTATAGCACGTAAATTGAAGCATAAGACGTTATACTGTGATCATATATCACCTTGAAGGTGGGTTCACTTTCTGCTGTGTTCTCATATGGCTATCAGATAGCTCCTGTTCCACAAAGAGACTGTAGAGTTGGTGTCCTTATAAGCAAACGATCATCTACTGGCTTCTGAGCATAAATTCCTAAGCTCTGTCTCTTATTCTGTCGTAAAATCAGTGTTGCTGCGGCCGCCTTGGAAGGGTAGTGATGCTGAGCACTTGTTGTGCTGCACGGACTTGAGCATTGTGGTCTGCAGAGCCTCAGGACTGCTGAACCAGGGCTGTACTGGACAGAGCTACTGGATTTTTTTCACACAGGATCATGAATGTGCCTTGAAAAAAACAAGGTGTCTGTCAGGAGATGTGGGAGACATAGCATGTATTATTACTTACTTCAATCTGTCTGTATGGCACCTGCAATGAAGTTACTCAGTGTATTACTAATGAAAAAATTAGTCACTTGCAGTTTTCATAGGAGTTTCATTTAGCGTCTTTCAGAAAAACAAATGAACAGAAGTATTTTTCCTTGACTAATGTCTCCATTTGAACAAGCATATATAATTTTTTAAAGCAAGATTGATGTTTTATATTAGTCAGTGACAGTGCTTTCCTCAGGGATTTCATCAAGGCTGTATATTCAAGCACGGTGTGATAAACACTTTAACAGAGGCATTGGATCTTTCCTCTTTTAAAACAAATCGACAGCAAATGGATGAGAAATTTGAACTTTCTAAAGATATAATTTCAAATGCATATATTATTAACACAAAGCTGTCCTCTTTAGACTGTGAAGACAGCTTTGGGAGAAGTCTGTAGGTTATTCTGGTCACTCCACTTATGGGTGATGGTAGTTTATGGGAAGCAATAATGATAATACTGGCAAATATTCCCAATGGCATCTTTCACATGTCAGAAATGCTTAATAGTATGGCTCTTATTCACTTCAAAGTGGAGATTAATAAAACAGAAGAGTAAAAATATTGTTTTATTTTAAAGCAGTCCGCATCTTTTCTATGAGTGAATCCTTTAGCATCACGTCTAGATCCCGGTCTCTCCAGAGGAGGATCTGAGAAGAGCTGGCCCATTGCCAGCCGCAGGCAACTGGGAAGGCGCCTTTGCTTTCTGCACGCACCAGAGCTTCGCTTACTGACCCGAATGTCAGTTGCTCGAAACAATTACATCAAATTGGATCATGTCTCCTGTCACCAGCCCACCCCTGCCACAACCAGGTAGAGACGAGGCAAGCTTGAAACGAAGTGACGTGTGCCGGCGCTCCCGACACCTGCGCCGACGGCTCGTGGAGCGGTGTAATGTTACTGGACGGTTGACTTGCCGTGTCGCCTATTAATGAGTAGTTTATTTACCAGGATAATCTTTCTTAGCTTTCTGCACATGCCGTTCTCTATTTGTGAGGAGCCCTTCCTGTCTGAGCCACCTGGCAGGTGGGCCACAGCTCTGTCAGGTTTTGCTAATTAAAGATCCGACTCGATTTCATGAGTTACAGGAAACAAATCCTGCCCTGCCCTTAGCTGGTTTGCTCAGGCACACGGGCATGATGTCTTTCCACATGCTGGGTTTGAGGTTACACAGGGCCTGGTGCTTTATCTGTACAGGGCAGGCGTTCCTCACCTGGTCCCCAGTGGAGACCTGAAAGAGGTGTAAAAGTCCCTTACACCTCATGCCTTGCTGCTTTAAGAAAAGGTAATTAAAGAGCACATGCATTGTTACCAAAGTACCGGGGGAAGCTTGTGGCACCTCAGCAATGCTTGCTAAACCACAAGTGAAGGAAGACAGCAGGCAGTGAACTGCTTTTGCAATATTTTGAAACATTCTGCCTCGGACTGTAATTGAAGAGGAAGGTAATAGTTATTTTCATCATGTGACTCCCAAGCAACCTGCTCTGTTTGCCTTATTTTGAGCAAGGGTGAGACCCTGTGACTTTCAGACTTTATTACTTCCAGCCTGAATTGTTCTATACCTGAACGAAAGGTTCTCCCCAATTAAAGTTAGAAAAAAAAAATCATACTTTAAAAAAATCATGCTTTCTTTCAACGTCTTCTTTTATTTTTGCATATCATGAGGGGATTTCTCTTTGAAATAAATGGCAAAGGGTTCCACTAACTTTGACTGGACCGAAGTTGGGATTTGTCCAAACAAATAAGTATTTATGTTGTTGTTTAGAAGGAAAAGCAAGTGTTGTTTTGTAGAGTAAGGCTTCTCCTACAGGGCCTTCTGAAAATATCTTGAGCATCCTGGGAAAAGGAAGGATACACAGAGGAAGACCAAACTGCTAACGCTTTTAGATAGTACTCCTGTAAGTGTAAAATTGCATTGTGTAGCAGTTGGGTTACTGGATTTGCAGGAATCCTGGGAATAGGGCCATTGCAGGTTTGCTGCACAAGGACAAGGCACACAGGACAAGCACACTGGTGCCCTAATCCTGACTGGAAATCCCCCAGACTTCACTGCTTTTTAATCTACCAGTGTTGGCAGGTTTGTAGGGACAGCAGGTGATGAAAGACTGCCCAATCTGCCCTGCTTGCCCAATCTGTATGTTAAAGAAGGAATTTTATAGTGTCATCTTTGGAAAGACTTCAGCATAACATCTCCCTCTAAGTTTTAATTACCAAAATTGTCCCTCTGCTCTGCAATCCTTCAGGCACAGAAGGCCGAACTTCCCCAGTGGACTGCGGTGACCTTGCTGGTGCCGTGCACCCTGTCGTCACCTTACTGTGCATCCTGCTGTCACCCCTTCTCTGTCACAGCCTTCCTGCTACTTGTAGCGAAAAGAGCTCGCTCTCCGTATCTGCTGGGTTTGTCCCTGTTTTCTAGCATAGCCACAGAGGCAAGAACTTTATGTTACAAGTACTGGAAATGACACAGTGAAGTTTCCACAGTAGAAGTAAAAGGAAGTTGAAATAGAAGAATGTTGAAGTGAAGAGATGACAAAGTAAAATCTAATATTCCAAGTCATCTCTTTTTCTTTTTCTTTTTTTTTCCCCAAACACCTAAGCTTTACGGAGGTAGGAAGTGGTAGAATAAAGATGTCAAAAGAACTTCCCCATAAATTCCTTTTAAAACCTGAAGGCTAAGCCTGCTTCCCTCAGGGAATCACAAACTAAAATAGAAGGGCAAAGGAAATGGTGTGTAATTGGTCCCTATTGAAAACAATGGGATTGTTGCTTTTTTAAAACCACGTATTTTGTGAATGAAGCTTCCAAGGACTGCCTGTTTCAGAGTTCCCTTCAAATGAACCCTCCTTGCAGCTGGTAACCACAGGACATTTCTGTTTTGTAGGAAGTTCTCTGATGGAAACCTGTAAGGACAGAAAGATGTTCCCAGGGGTGCAATAAAACTTAATTAAACTGGGCTGCTGTGAAGGCAAAGATGCACAGAAGATGGAGCGAGTTCTTCTCTTTAGTAAGAAGTGTGAAATGCTGATTTCATCTTGCAGTCATGCTCTTGCTCAATCTCATACAAGCTCAGGTGGAATCAGGGGCACTGTGTCCACTTTGGGACTGTGCTTTTAGATTAGGCCCCTTAGAGAAAATGTAAGCAAGTGCCTGCTCCTGGAAATGCTGGTTTGATCTACAGTCAGTTCTCAGCTGTGCTGCTGGGGACTGAGAGTCTTTATATGCAGTCTAAGCTTAAGGTTTTTTTAACAGTGAAAATAGTGGTAATAGGAATGATAGTGCAGCAATTTATCCACTATGTTCATTGTGACAGGGGATGATGTTAATGACTTCATCTTACTTTGATTCTGTATTGCGGAAGGAACAAATAGTTCCAGGTGTGTCAGCAGTTTGCCTGAACGTGTTGTGTCTTTGTGCTCGAGCAGAGTGGCTGGAAAAGTCTGGCTCTGCGGGCTGCCTCCGAGGGCTCTCCAGTCTGCCAAGCACTGCAGTCTTTACACAGGGAGAGAATGAAAGACCCTGTGTGCCTCAGAATTGTGCCCTAACTTTATCTAATGTATCTAGAAGAAATAAGGTAGGGGAGGATGGTGCAAACCCTTTGCACGCCCAGCTCCCAGCATGTGTCAAAGGTGCTGTAGCTCCCCCTCGCCACGAAGCAGGCTACCAAAGCCTGGGGTTATGTGTTGGAGACAAGGTTATGGTGGTTTGCACAACGGTGCTATCGCTGCTGCTGACAAAATGCATCAGTATTGAATGATCCTCTGTCTTGTAGGGCACCTTGGGCAAAGTCAGGTCAGAGGTTCCTCACAGGCAGCTGAAGACAACCTGGACAATGAGAAGGAAAAGGCCAATGCAAAAGCCTGGCTGATTTTGGGTGCCTTTGAATGCCCTTGGCACTACCACAGTGGCCTGTGACACCTTTGCTATGGGTACAGACGCTCTAGCTCTCTCAGCTCTTCAGGAAGAACTTGCTTACAGCCAGACTAATAAAATCGTAAGCAAGCGCTGCGGTTCACAGCTGCTGAAGGAGAACCTCCCTCTGCCTTCATTACCCGTAATGTTTGCAAAAACTCTTCGTGAGGTGGGAGTGGAGGATCTACGTTCAGGAGTGATACAAGCACTTTGGGATTTCTGTTTCGGTGATATTTGAAAGCAGGGCTGGCGCTCCCGAGGCAGCCCCTACCTTGGTTCATCTGCCTTCGCGCTGGTGTGGTGGTGTGTTCAGCGCTCGCGTTTGTGGTGTGCTTCACAGCGAGCGCGTTGCCTGTTCCACCGAGCAAGGCCGCTACCAGGCTGAGCCCGGGTCAAAGCTGGAGGATCCCTACATTGGCTACACCGCATAGTTTTGTGCCCAAGCTGTTGTACCGGGGCTGGCGGGTACATGAGGCCGAGGCAGTCTGCTGCTCCGTTACTTTCTGGATTAATTCTTTCTGTGAACAGGAAAGTGGAGGCCTCTCCTATCTCAGGAGCCCAACTTTGGGTCTAGCAGTTTGTTCCATTTCCTTTTGCAGTAAACAGCCCATTTTTTCCTTTTTTTCTTTCTTTTTTCTTTTTCAAAGACAATTGTATTTCATTTCTATGTGGAACTGCAGCAAGAAACATTTTTACTTTATTTCTGCGTGTGTTCTCCCTCCCTCCCCCCGGGCTTTTCTTTTGCTGTTCCTCAGGGGAATAAAGGTGTGCATGAGAAATTCCCAGGCGGCCCCATTTGCTAGGGTTACAAAATCCAGCTCCGAAGGGTCACGCCCAGAGGAGCTTGTTGCCGAACTGCCGTCTGCAAAAAATGTTTCCATGGAAACTTTCTAACGCGTCTGCTTGAAAACCGTCTCCAAGAACAACTATTCTTTTTTTTTTTTTTCCCTCCGGTGGATTAGATGTTTCTGAGGTCGAGCAGCCCCTGTGCTTTACGTATGTGGCATCACGTGATGCCACCAGTGGTTTTCACACACCCCAGTTATTTTCAGGGAGAGGGCCTCAAACGTATCTGCACAAACAGCGCGTGAATCGAGGTCAGGCCGTGATCTCACCGCGTTTAAGACATCCCCAGCCGCGCGTAAGCCACGTGGTGCTGGCTTCCTTTAGAACCAATGCAGAGAAAGAGCTTCTTCCAGGGCGTTATTCACCTGACCTATTTTAAACATTAGCCTTGGTCTCAGCTGCCTCATGCCCTAGAGATGCCTTTTTTTTAATTATTTTTTCATTGATGATAAAGGGAGCTGGGTGGCGAGATTGCTGTGGAGATGTCTTGATCTGGAGAGTTTGCCTCCCTGCCAAATGCTTTTGAAAACTGTAAGTTTAGAAAACAGGATTTTAGGAAAAAAGGTAAAATGAATTTGGATTATATAGTCTAGAAAAGAGGAAATGGAGGAGAAACACCTAACAGTCTTCCAGTATGTAAGTTATCTGAAAAAAAAGGAAGGGAAAAAATGGATGAACCAGAACAGGTTAAACACTTCTAATGTAAAGGACAGTTAGGCACTGATGTTTCACTGGCAAATACTAATTATCTACTTTTCTTATGGAAGAACTCCACAGTTTTATTTCTCAGCATGCTATAAATTCTAGCTTTCTACTTTTACTTTAATGGAAAGGTACTGATGGACTGATGGACTGTCCTGTACTGATAAGTACTTTAATGGAATTAAGTACTGATAAAAACTTTCTTCCTGTCAACACAACACATGGTTGTATCCTCTTTTTGTTTAAGGATGTATTAAAAAAATACAGCTTTCTCTTTTCTTCTCCATTGGAAAGGTTCCTCTTTTTTTTTTTTGGAAGGTGTCTTTTTTATTTTTTTTTTGCAAAGAGTTTTGGTCTTCTAGAGTATAAGCAGGATCATGCAATACCTACGTGGAATTAAAGCCTGAAGAAGACAGCTTGTGGACACTGGTATTGCATTTTTTTTTTAATTCTTGTTCTGATTATTTATTTATGAGTATGAATTATGGTGATGCAGGGAAAAAAATGGCATAACACCAATTAATCAGCGATGCTGTTCTTTGTAAAAATGAAGGAAAGCCTGGCTCTTATTTGTTTAGCTTAGTCATGGTAGTAGCGAGCATATTTGAGATAACTTGGTATGGGATGGTGCCTGTTCTTATATGTATTGCATTTTTCCCCTGCCAGTATACATAAATTATTTTATTTTGTCAGACCAGATCTTCCTGAGTGCTTCAGGGTGTTTTAAGACAGGGTGTTTCCAGGTACCACGGGAGAAGTGGTTTTGGCAGCTTTCCCCAACTAACTGCACATTTCTGCATCTAGCATCACTTCAAGCTGTGGCGAACACTGTAACTGGTCAAAAAAAACAGAGCTAGGATCTGACTCAGGATAAATCCTAGTATTTCTTTTCTTTTCCCTCAGAGTCAGAGGAAAATATTGTGGGTTTGGAAATGAATGGAAGATTAAAAGCTGGTCAAAATGCTAACTTCAAACTTTAGTGAAAGTGGGAATTCAGCTGTATGGCGCTCGCTTTTTTTGACTCTTGTGAAACTTCCTTGGTCACTAGTTGGCAATTTTAATAACTTCCCTTGAAAGTTTTATTGTAATCCAATCAAGAAGCATCAGATGGAGAGCAAACAGTGCGTTAGAGGAGAGTGCATTTTGCTCATGCTTGGTTTTCATTAAGGCAGCATCTGGAAACAAAGGGCTTTGTCATTCTTGTAGCAATTTTAGAGTGTGGTGGGGAATCTGGACCCGCTTCCTGTGAAATTGTTAAAAACAAGCCTACTAATTTGTGTGGGCTTAGTCCCTTTTTCTTCCATGCGCTCACAGACGAAGCAGTTAGTATTTAGATTCATGGCAATGGCCACCTGCTATTTGCAGGGCAAGCTGTCTGTTAATGGACTTGCTGAAAGGAAATTTAGCAATTAGGATGACAAACAGGGATGCTTTTGCTCTCCTTCTTATAGAGCTATTTCAACCTGTAGCCTTTTAACCTTTACTTTCAAATGCAGCTGGTTTTCTTCTAGGAAGAAAGACTTTCCTGTTTACAAAAGTCTTAAGTTGCAAGTCCTCTGAGAACTCCTGTTTTTGACAGCTGAGTTCTGTCATTTTGTCTGGGAAGCTTTATTTTCCAGTATGTTTTCCCAAATGGAAGCAGATATGTTTAAAAATGCAAAAAAAAAAAAAAATCCATTTCCGATTTGATCACTATCCTCCATTGCTGAGTTCAGTTGGATAATTTGGTTATGATGATGCTCTGTATAATGCCTGTTTCTGCGATACAGAAGTTTGCTCAGAAGTTAATATCTCTGACTCCTGGCTTGCCAACTCAAAATATATCATGAGGTGGTGCAAACTTTAGTCAATATGACAGAAGAAATTTTCTTCTTGAAGAAAGAAGGTTTAAACCTTAAACTTTATTTTTTTTTTATTATTATTATTATTATTATTATTATTATTATTATTATTCAAGAGTGTTCAGAGCCTCAGCCTGAGAGCAGGTGAGGGTAAGTAAGTGCAAACTCCAGTAACGTATGTTCTGAAATATTCTGAATTTTAAACTAAAGAATCTGAGACTTGCCAGTCTTTGCCCTTTCTAGAAACCTTTTCATGCCTCAGAACACTGAGTGGGTTTTAAATTCTCTTAAACTCCTCAGATGTGATGTGATGTGATGCGATGTGATGCATCAGAGAGGGCAAAGCTTTACAGTTGGGATCCTTCTCACAGGGGAAACAGAGTGGGAAGAGGGAAACCACTGAAATTGCTATTAGGTATTAAAGTGACAGAAAAATGAATGTAGGGAACTCTGAAACTGCTTCCTTAAGCGGGGAAGATGTTTTCTTCCTTTCTCCATCAATTTGAGGGAAAACGGATTTGTGCAATAGGGGAGCTTCCAGGACTGTAACACACCTTGGTGCATGGCAAACGCTAACGCTTTGTGTCCCGACATCTTTTGAACATGGCATGTCTTGGAAGGGTGGCTATGATGTTGCAGATTAGATGCAGGCTGCATTTTTTTTTTTTTGGTATAAGACTAGGGAAGTTTTTCATGCATATTCCATTGTTGTCTATAAAGCTACATGTGCAGCTTGTGCTGGCTCAGGAGAGGCCCGATCCAGCCAGCTTCAGGCTGGAAGGACCCCATGCAGTAGAGCCATCTGAAAACTTGCTTGTTTTAAAAAATATATTTCTTACAGTACATTTTTACTTTGGTTAAAAGTGCTGGGGGTTTCAAGAGGGCACAAGCATTCTAAAGACTAATACTGTGGGGTTTTAGCTGTCTAGATTCCAAGCTAAATATGCTTAATGTGTGCGTTGGTGTTCGTGTACGTGCACAGACCAATCTAAATGCAGGTTGCAGCAGGCTTCATTGAGGTTCATGATTTCTAATGACTTTGCTTGAACAAATGTCACCATCTGGAACTAGCTCATGTGACTTTTTGTATTGAAGGAACAGACCGTTTATATTTAGAAATCTGAGACTCCCTAGATTTTCTTGTGATATTACGCTACACCATCACACCAAATTTCTGTAAAGACAGGTTCATGTGGGTTCCATCTAAAACAAATAATTAGCAAATACACAATGATTACCCAATAAGGTGTTTTACATGACTCCTTCACGGGAAATCAAAAGCAAGTAAAAGAAGTCTCAGTTATGCGCGTTTTAAATTTTCAGCTTTTTAGTGAAGCTCTACTGGATATTCTGCATATTAGGATGCTTTTCAAAATGTGGATTATTAAAGCCGAATGCATTAGAAACTTCTTATGTTAGGACTGAAAGGTTACATAATTTCATGTATTGGGCCAATAATTATTACGCCTGCAATTCTACTTCAGGAAACGGAATCCAGCTGTGGCTGATTCTATCTGCAGCTTGAATCACCTCTGCAATAAACCCTGGTCTGGCCATTTTGGAAGCACTTCTTGAAAGTTTCTAAGGCTGTGAGCTATAGACTTCCTTCCTTCCTTCACGATTCTTGTGCCTACATCATGGCCTCAACCAAGGATTACTGCTTATGCCACAAGTAGGTTTCTTCAGAAAAGCATCAAAACATTTAAAGTCAAGCCCTCCTTTATGGACCTGAAAAAACAATCACTTCTTATTCTCTGTTTCCTCTCTCTGTTTCTTGGGAAGCTTTAGGAGGCATATGGGGTGCTCCTAACCCCGGAGTGGTTAAGAGGGTGAAAAAGGCTTGTTGCTTACGGGGCTCTTCTGTGGCACACTGATGCTGTCGCTGCGGGCAGAGTGCGTTTTGTTTCTGCAGGAGTAGGGAAAAACATCTCTTTGCTGCCAGGCTAGCTGACAGTTTTGGCCTCCTTCACATCTCAATGTATAGGCAAGTGCTACAGTCAGTGCTTTCCTCTGTGAGCATCTGGTACCAGAATATCAGGGCAAAGTTTTTAGACATAGGGCACATTTCTAGACATAGTATGGTGGTTGTACCTGGACCTTTTCTAGAAGGAAAGCAGTTCTCCTAGATCTGTTTCTCTAGAGCGTGGTAATGTGTTTTCATTCTTGAGTTATTTCCTTCTCCTTTGCTTATTCCTCTCCTCTGTTCCAAGTGAAACATTTTGGATTGTTCCATACATCTCAAGGAGATAGTAGAGATGAAGGGTAAAAACTGTCCCACAGAACACAGAGAGAGGCAATTGAATCCTCTATTAAAAAACTTGCAGGTCAGAAAGCAGCACGTTATTACTAGAGATGCTCTACTGAGCAAAGGAAAATGAATTTTGCTAGTTGATTCATGTTCTTTTTATTTCCTCATGGTAGTTCAGTACAAACCCACATGGAAAGTAGTAAAAGTGCCAGCTGTTGTCTTACAGAAAAGTATTTTTTTCTTCCATATGGTTATTGCCATGGTTGATTGCTAGCAGGTACACCTACATGTTTTGAATGTCACAAAATCTAAGAACTGTTTTTAAAAAAAGTCCCCAAAATGCTATGCTTGTACCTAGGTCTTTGCTGAAGGTGCAGGCCATGGCGGACGTTTGATTTAAGGAAAGGGCTTTATAAAACAGTATTTAAAGGACTACATAAATTATTTCACAATGGGCTTGCAAATTTTCCGATTTGGTCTTTGGTGACCTGCCCTGGCATTTGCTGTGCTGTTAACATTCACAATCACCCTAAATATTTTGAAATCTGTCTCAGAAAATCAAGAGTCAATTCCCACAACGTGACATCTGGCCTCTTTCTTTAGTGAGATGGCAACCCAGATTTGAACATCCCCAATAGCTGCTGAATCTGGACACATCCAGAAGTGTTGTTATATAAAAAACAAACAACAACAACAAAAACACAGTTCTTGTGGGGTGAGGATGGAGCAATGAAACAGTGAGTAGGTTCTCGCCTTCCTACTAAGGATTTCTTTCCCTGTGTTGTGGGATACAGAGGAAAGGGCAGGAGCTCTGCGCTGAGCTCCCTGCAGGGATGCTGTTCTCTCTGAATTGAACACGCTAATTGATGCCCAGCATATTACAAATTTGTGGGACTGAAATTAAAAAGCGGCAGAGCTACTGGTGGGTGCGGCTTGTGCAGCAGCAACGACGCTGCCTTTGTGGGCGATGGGAAGCAAACTCTGCTTTCCGTGACACCCACACAGCCCCTTTGTTTGCAGCAGCTTCCCACCGGTGCCTCCGCAAGCCTGCTCTGAGGTGCCACCGAAAGCAGAGTTTTCTCTTTGTTACTGCCTCACCTCGGAGGCAGGCCTGCTGTCACGGAGCTGAATGGAAATTTGTGAGTAACTATGATGTTTAAATTCATCGGTGGTGCCAGGATAGATTTCATGCAGCCCTGCCCCTCTTCAATAAATGTCAGCTTCTCGTTGTGGTTTTCTCTGAGGTGACATCTATTGAATTGGAGCAGACCCATGGGACGGCAATAGGGGTTTTGAAAGATGCGCTCGGGAGCGATACCTGTGCCTGTTTATTGAGTACATCCTTTACAGCCTCCTAAGAGGATTTTTCTCATATAACTTCAGTTGGATGAAAATCTTTTCTGTCTGGTAGATTTGATATCTTTAACTGTACTTCATATTTTCTTGTGTAAAAACAAACAAACAAACAAAACACAAAACACCACCATCTTCTTTACATCCCAAAGTGTTACCCACTAGTCCAGAATGTCTGAACCTTTCACACCTATTCCACACTTCTGCTAATGCTGTGCCAGTCTTGATCTGGTGGAAAGAGAACCACTATTGTGAATAAAACTATCGGCCTCTCTGCCTCCTCACTTTGATGAAGCGAGGCATAAATCAAGCACGAGATGCCTCTCTGCCTTGGCCTCATCCTCCTCCCTGCCTATGCCCGAGGACTCCTGCTTTACTCAGCAGCGTGGACGTGGGGCAGAGCGGATGTGAGCAGCTGGACGTCGCGTTGTTGCAACGACCAGGCACAGAACAGAGCACTAGATCCGGCACGGCAAGCATCTGCACAAGCTCATGGTAACCCAAGTCTTTGCCTCAAAGACTGTGACATTTTTGATGCAATACTACAAGCCCTTTAAAAACATCCATTTTCTTGTTCAGTGAACCAGCCTGAGAATCTGTCGGGCACAGGATTATTGCAGTGTAATTTAAAGTATTAAATTGCAGAGATTGCTTGCTGGTAGTCTCCTAATATATCATGGTTTTATAATACATGTATTGGAATGAAAATGCTATTAAAGGCAAAATGAATATTTCCTAAATAATTTTAGATATCTTTATGATACTAGTCCCTCTAATATCAAGGTAGACTTTATGATACAGTCATCTGTGTACTCCTAAAAGCTTTTTCTATCTGTCTATGCCATGCTTAGTTAATGGGCTGGAGAGTGATTTCTGGTTATGAATCATAAGTTATTATGAAGGGAAAAGTGGATGTGGAAATGACAGAGGAGACTGGGAGCTAAATTTATAAATAATTATAGCAACTGACAGCTGATCTGATCTCAGTGGAAACTCTTGAGTAACAATGCTAAGCACTGGTGGATAGTCAAGAGTAAGGTGGGAGAAAGCATTAATCCAGCTCTATTTGGATCTTCCTTCCAGTTGGTTTAAGTAAGAGCAGTAATACCTGTAAGCAGTACTTTTGAAACTCCCTTGAGACTTCCAGACTTTTTGCCTTTTTATTTATACTAATTGGCTGTCTTTAAAATATTTTCCCCTGGAAAAAGGCACTGATCTATGTTTTTTACTTATCAAAGAGTTATAACATTAACAATTACATAAAATAGGTACATTGTATGAGAACTACTGGATGAATGTTATTACAGAACTCTATGTAAGTGGTGTAATTTAACTATGATTACTCAGACATCAGAGCGGGTTATTTTTATCCAAAGAATTGATACTGACTTGGAGTTGGTTACACTTGCGCAAGCTCATTTTATGAAGCAAAAAAGCGTGGCTAAAACAAGTGCTTCACAAGTGATGGTAGGACAGGATTCAATAGACAATCCAGGCAATCCAAATAGCTTCCTTGTGAACTGGTATTTATCTAGGATTAATATAGGGACTAACTGCACTTCACAGCTGAGGGCGGATCGTATATTTTTCTTGAAAGCATTTTTAACGGGGAAGTTGGATTTTCGACTTAGTTTGTACAAGCAGCATTTATACTCTGGGAAATGCTAAGTTACCATTATAAAACTGGAAGGTCCCCAAGCTGAAAGGGCCTTTGTTTTTGAATAAAAATCGGGGTAGAAATCCACAGAATTACTTTAAAAATATCTTTGTAGACCCCTTCACAGATCTCCCTTAAGACCTTATTTCTTTTCCAATCAGCTTTATCTGCAGCGCAGCTTCTTTGACTACCAAGCACCTTTCTGGAATCTAAACTCCTGTGCATTTGGACAAGGCTGCATTAATTGACTTTGTCTAATTCCCCCAAATACAGTGGGGAAGAACTGCTGCTTTCTCTCTGCTTGTGTTGGTAATTTAGCATCTCTACTAGGAGTCACTAGAAGTTTGTGCCTACTTTTGGAGATCATCCTGTTGTCTAGAGCTATATAGCATGTAGTGATGTAGTGGTGCCACAAGGGTACACATGAAGCTATCAATATGCTCTAACTTGATTCGTTTTGATGTGTTTGAAGTAAATGTCTCAAGCAGTGAGCTTGATTCAGTGTTCCTTGTGCTTTTTCCTTGGGACTCAACTCAGTGTCACTGAGGAAAAGAGAGTATTTTTGCTAACTCAAAAAGAACTTGAAATACAGACTGTTCATGCTGGTATCACTGTCACTTTTAGGGCTTAACTGCATAAGGGGACTAATTTCAGTGTGATATGACTGCACAGAGCCACATTATGGTGTTTAGAAACAGAATTACTGAACCGAGTCAGACTAAGGCACCCACAGTCCAGGGAGCTGTCTCAGATAGTGGCCAGAAGCCCAGAGGTGGCAGGTTTTTAGAGCCAGGTGGTTGATGAGAGATGTGCCCCTTGAAGAGATGATCAAGGACAGGGTCATCCTCGTGCTGTGTCCCTGGGGATAAACAACTTCTCCAGACCCACAGGGGTCTAGAGAGGTGTAGGGGGAAAGAAAACAGGTGCCTCAGTGGGAGTACTGAGGTAAGAGGCTGCAGATTTACGCTTGGATTTCCTCTCTGGCCTAGTCACATTGAGGTGACTGGCTGTCCTATGAAGCAGGTTCATCAGCAGTAATACAGTACAAATGTTCGATATTATTCCTTTCCTCCAGATGGGCAGGATGGCCTCTCGGCTACGCAGCAATGTGCCTGAGTCTTTTCCTATGCGAAGGATAGACAGAAAGTGCAAGAGAGAGAGTGTCAGAGGCACACAGATGTGCCTGGACCCTTTGGTCTGTGGCTATATTTCCATACAAGTGTTACAGATTCAGGGGAGCAGGACGAGCAATGGAGAAGGTGAAGGAGAAGCTCAGAGAGAGCAGATAGCTGGTGGCAAGGGTATGTCAGTCAGGAAAGTGTCTTGCTACTGCATCTGGTTATCACCTTTTGTACGTCTGGGTGCTTTAGGCAGTGGCATTGGTTATAAGATGAATGAGCTGATGGAATGGAACGGAAATTCACCATAGCCTCCATGGGCAGAATCCTGTTCAGAAAATCGCAAGACTTGTGACTTCCATTTACGTGTCTTAGGTTCACTGCACAGAAATATCTGACCAAAACCAAGCTTTCTAGCTATATAGTTACCTTCAAGAGAGAGATGTAAGTAGCTTTGCTACAATAGGCTGTCTGTTGGATCTACCAGAAGTAAGAAATCAGAGCTAAATGCAGAGATTCCTGGCCATTTCCAAATAGAAGAAAGACACGTTCATGGAAAGCTAAATAATATGAAAGCTTTATGGCCATGCCTCTGCATCATCTCCTGTCTCACAACTTTTCAGGCAGTCATTTTCAAGCTCTTAGCAGCCTATTATGGGCCCATCACAGAGTGCTGGTGCCAGGGTGTGCCAGAGGCCCAGGAATGTATTGGCATCTGTAAATATCTCCAGGGAAAGCAGGCTGCTCTTCTCTCTGTATTCTGAAGACTGGCATAGCAGAGGTTGGAAATGGAAGAAACCCGGGGCTTTTAAGAACAGACCTGTTTGCTCTGTAAGCTTGGAGAGTGTCTGTATGCTGATAGCTTGAACAGATTAAATATGACTGCCTCTCAAATTTCCAAGTAAGAAAGATGTTTAACATGGGCCTTGCTGCAGGGTGCAGCTCAGAAACCAGATGCTGGTATTTACTTATATTTTCCTTCATCTCTGATCAAGGCCCAGCATCTGGGCCTCTTCCTTTGGGTGCTAATAGGGCCACACTCTGCAAGTTCAGTGCATGGATCTCTGCCTGTCAATAAGAGCTGGCTGATGCTCAGTAGTGTATAAAACAGGTTTGTTTTTGTTTTGTTTTCACAGAGGTTTTTTTTTGCACTAATTTCTTTGTTACAGCTCCCTTGCGTGCACTTTGACTTGCACTTTTGAAAACCCTTTTGTGGCTCTCAGTGACTGCAGAAGCTCTGAAATCTGTGCCTGGAGTGAGGGTGCCCTCAGAGACGGGCAGCACCCATCTCAAGTTACCTGAGGGCACAGAGCATTTTCCACCCTAGAGGCAGGTTTCCCATCACAGATATAATTAATCTGCAGTGTAAAATCCTTTCATAACCTGAATGTTCATCGGTGACGTGTGGCATTTCTCTCTTAGTGTTTGAAGGAGGACAATGTTTGGTGCACGTTGAAGTTGCAAGGCGGCCAGCATCAATAAAACTCCATTGGAAGTTATTTCAGGAAATCCTGGGTAAATTATGCCTCCTGGTTATTAGCTGTAAATGAGAATTACAGTTGCTTGCCTGGCATCAGTATTTTGAAAAGTATTTAGAAAGTGTTTTGTGAGCTTCAAAAGGTATATCCAAGAGGCATATAGTGTGCCTTTTCCGTCTGTATAATTTACTTATTACTGGATTGTAGTAACTAAGTAGAATCTTCAATCCGGAGAGCGAGTTGTCATCCACTATCTGATATTTTTTAATCAGCACAATTTTAGAATGCTGCGTTTTCTAACAGCTTTGCGGCATTGCTGATGTGATGTGGAGGATGTGATGATACCACCTGTACGGTTGCTGTTTACAGCATACACAGTGCAGATCATAGCAGGTAGCCGGTATTTCCTGCGTTGCGCCGCGGTTCGGGGCTGTTCTGCAGCAGACCCTCAGCACTAACGCCAAAGGGTTCCCAAAACGCTCCGGCTCGACCGTGTGCCTCCTGGCTGAATGGCTCCTGTGCTTCGAAGCGCCCTAGTATGGGATATAAACTCTCAGAATTAGAATTGTCTGCTTGGACACTGCATATGGCATTATTTGTATGGACAGCAATTTTTCTGATCTCATTATTGGACCCAATATTCCACAAGGGTAGGTTTTCTTTCAGGAACAGTGGCTTCTAAATGGATCATAAGTCCCTCCGAACAGCCTTCCTTTGGTATTATTGGTGCTTCTGATCTTTGTGCATTATTGATTTTGTTTAATATTTTTGTTAATGACCGTGACAGAAAATAATTGCTGCTAATGGCACAAAGCATTATGCCAGGACAGAGGAGAATCTGAATATCTAACGGTAGGATCCAGATGACTTAGAGACTAATAGAAAGGGATGAAGTTCAACAGTACAGAGTGAAAGATCAAACATGATGACTTAATAACAAAATCTATTATGAACTGAGAGTCTGTTAATCTGATATGAGGGAGGTATTGCAACAGGTCACAGAATAACTAATGTGTGACAGCTGTGAAGAAGACCCTGGGGCTAATTAAGAAAAAAATATGTCCAGTAGCAAAAGAAGTAGTTAGGGCAGTGCAGCAGAGCAAATAAGGCATCTCGGAGGATGTCACATACAGAACTTCTATGAAAATGAATTGACCCTGAAGATGTTCAGTAAAGGGAGAGGGGTAAGAAGGTGTCCAGAAGAAACCAGGAGATCATGGAGATCATCACAGATGGAAAAGGCACACATTTCCTGCCCCTCTACTCAGCCCTGGTGAGGCCGCATCTGGAGTATTGTGTCCAGTTCTGGGCTCCACAGTACAAGAGGGATGTGGAGCTTCTGGAGAGAGTCCAGCGCAGGGCCACAAGGATGATCAGGGGCCTGGAACATCTGCCCTATGAGGAGAGGCTGAGGGAGCTGGGGCTGTTCAACCCGGAAAAGAGAAGGCTGAGAGGGGAGCTGAGCAGTGTCTGTAAGTACCTCAAGGGAGGGAGTGCAGAGGATGGGGCTGGCCTCTTTTCAGTGGTGGCCACTGATAGGACTAGAGGTGATGGCCGGAAACTGAAGCACCAAAAGTTCCACAGGAACTTAAGGAAAAAATTCTTAACACTGAGGGTGACAGAGCACTGGAACAGGCTGCCCAGAGAGGTTGTGGAGTCTCCTTCTCTGGAGATCTTCAAAACCTGCTTGGACACAGTCCTGTGCCACGTGCTCTAGGTGACCCTGCGTGTGCAGGGGGGTTGGACTAGATGATCTCTAGAGGTCCCTTCCAACCCTAAGCATTCTATGATTCTATGATTCTATGGTGTTTTTAGTCATTCACTAAAGGGAATGTTTGGAGGGGGAATTTGGGGCTTGATTGAGCGGATCAAGCACGAGAGAAAAAACCAGTTCTAAAGAGATCGCTGGTGCAAGAGCAAATCAATATGAATGGACTGAGAATAAGCTAATGCTGGAAATTAAAAGAAAGGTCAAAACCCACATAGTAATTAGGTTCTGGGAAAGTCTTGTAATATAAAATGATTGAGGAAAAAAAAGTTGCTTTTAAACTCGGAGCTTGGTAACTTTATGTAACACTTAATGACTTTACAGTAAAAAAGAATGCACTTTCCAGGAATGCTCCTACTCTGTCTGTATAAAGTAGGTAGATACAGTTATCTCAGCAGTCACCACTTTCTGTCTGTCTGAAGTACTAAAGGAAATTATTATCTGGGTATGAAATGTTACATGTCTAGCTAGGGCAATTTGGAGGTTTTTACAGGGTTGTTACACAAAGTATACAGCTCTGGAAAAAGGAAAAAGCGAAGAGTTTGTGCAGACTTTGTTCAATATGCATTTACCCTCATGTGCTTGTTTCCTCCTTGTCCAATGTACTTTATTTACTAGTAGCGTGGCTGCTTTGAAGCTTAATTAAATTCATCTGACCTTTGGCTGATTAAAAACTTCCCCTTAAAGAATGTGTTTACTGATAGATTAAAAAAAATCTGACTTTTTTTAAAAAAAAATCTCATCTATTTAATGGCAAAATGTAGAAGATATACTGTTGTTGAAGTCCATCGGTCTTGAGGCAGTAGGCAGTAATTAGCTCGCACATAGCAGAAATCCCATCAGCAAAGCAGGACCAACACGCACAGTGCTCGCCGCCCTGCTCGCTGCTTTGCTGTTTCACCTGCACTTTGCTCGGGATGACAGTGCACCAGATGGAAGGGCACCACTCTGTTTATTACACAACATCATGTTCGGAAAGCAGTGACAGCTGAAAACAAACATATGCAGCATGGAACCAAAAAAGTCCTTTATTTTTTTATTAAGGGATTAATGACACCTGCTGTGTTGGATGCTGTGCCTCTGGGAGCAGAGCTTCCCAAACACAGGTGCTGGGTAGAGCGCTCCCAGGCAGCCAGAGGGTGGCATCAGGAGGAGACCTTGTGTGCGCCTCAAGCTCCTGGTGACCAGCGAGCGTCGTTGCCACCAGAGTGGAGGAAGTACTCTAAAGGGGAGACTAGCACATTAAAAGGCCCTAACAGTTCACTTGATGCCTGGACTTAGACATCAGCACGTGTTATGGCATTGCCATACATCTGTCTGCGTTCAGATAGATGCCCAAGATCCCAGAAGGGCCTGGATCTCCAGACACCCTCTCAGCACACCTAGTGTAAGGAGGCAGCACTGTGTGGAAGGCAAAGCGTGGCTGCTACCATCTGGCTGCGCTGGCTACCTGAGATCTGCACTTGGCTACACCAGCGTTTTCCAATGTTTTCATCTCAGTTGCTCCAGCTTTTTTCATTGCTGCAGCATGGAGGATGCTCCTTCACTGTGCTGTCACCTCCTGCAGAGCCAGGTTTGATGCTGAAGCTCCTCCAAACATGGGCTGAGAGGAAATGCAAGGCACCTCCAGCAAACGAGCTACTTGGTTGAGTCAGTTAAAAAGTTGAATTTTTGAATTACATGATGCTTTTTTTTTTGGTTTATTTTTGTAAGATCTTTCTGATTCTTTAATTGCCTTTTGTGTTCGGTCTTGAAAGAGGACCTGCAACCCTGCAAAGCTGAATTTCCCATTCTGTCTTGCTGCTGCAAAAGGGCTTTTGCAGACCCAATGCTGGGCCTGCCAGAGCTAGGGAAAAATCTCTCCCTTGCTCAGCCGGTGCTTCCAGCACAGAAGTGTCAGAGCATCCTGGGGAAGCAGCATGTTTTATGGGCCCCATCTACTGGCTAATGTGAGCAAAATGATGCAGCCACCCTGCTCTCTAATGCAGTGAAGGCTAGTGCCGCTCGTGTCCGCCCCTGAAGATGGGAGAGTGAGTAGGGAAAGCTGAACTGGCACCGGGTCGTAAAAACAAAACCAACCTTAGACTGACACCATAAGGCTTGTTGGAAGAACTGAAGTTTCTCAAAAGCCTTTTGGGGCTTCAAAAATTCCACTAGTGGTCAGAGGGCATGGATTTGATAGGGACCAATAAACCTTATTCTACGCATATTTTGCCTTCTCTTCTGGAGTGTCTCAGCTTGTCTGCATGTAGAAAAAAATCTCTGGCCCATCAGTGCTATTCCCCGTGATTTTTCTGTCTATTAAAAAAAAAAAAAGAAGAAGTCATTGGTAATGCTGGCAATTTATCTCCTTGATAACTCACTTCTCTTCCTGTAGTTTAGTGAGAACCCCAGGGAGAACCATTTCTGCTCTTGACTAAATGTGTACCTACTGCATCACATAAGTGAGGGAGGTTTATGCCAGTATGAATCTGAGGCAGAAAAATGCAAGATTTGTACATGTTTATTTTTAATCTAGGTAATATATATATGCATGTATATATATATGTGTGTGTATATATATATATATATATATATATATCATAGAATCATAGAATGCTTAAGGTTGGAAGGGACCTCTAGAGGTCATCTAGTCCAACCCCCCTGCACACGCAGGGTCACCTAGAGCACGTGGCACAGGACTGCGTCCAAGCGGGTTTTGAAGATCTCCGGAGAAGGAGACTCCACAACCTCTCTGGGCAGCCTGTTCCAGTGCTCTGTCACCCTCACTGATAAGAATTTTTTCCTTAAGTTCCTGTGGAACTTTTGGTGTTTCCATTTGTGGCCATTACCTCTAGTTCTGACGGTGGCCACCACTGAAAAGAGGCCAGCACCATCCTCCTCACTGCCTCCCTTGAGGTACTTATAGACACTGATCAGGTCTCCTCTCAGCCTTTTCTTCTCCAGGCTGAACATGTCCATTGATTGTTTTTTAAAATGAGCCTAGAGGATCTTAAGGAATTTCCTTATCTAGGAACAAAAGCCTTACTTTTCCTTACCAGAATCAATAACAATGGGAAAAAAGGTGATGTTTTATTTAGGATTTGGAAAGCAAACTATATTAGAAAACAGGATTACCAAGGATTACGATAACCATATATTGCTATATTAATATTGTATATTAATATTATATATTTATATATATATTATATATTAATGAGTAATTATTAAATGTTGGGCAATTTATGATTCATTTATAACGTGGGACAAGATGTTGTGTGTCTATAGCATGTCCTTTGAACTCTGATCTCTGAAAAGCTGAGCTGGACAGGCTTGCAAAGTAATACATTCGGTAGCATTTAAAAAAGTATTACACCTATGTGTGTGTATTTATGTTGAGAAAATATAAATATACACATATATATGCAATTTTATAAAAATATATCCAAATGCTCTTACTTTTTCTCTTTATATGCATGAGAATTGGTATTATCATTAATCTTAAAATTCAGCATGTAGATTTAATGCTTTTTATTTCTCTGTATTTTCTCTTTTCAGTTGCAAATGAGACAGGTGACAAAAATGCACGCCCACTTTCACGATTTGCCCGTAAGTAAGAGTTTTTTAATTTAACTGCTTTCTATTTTCTAATTTCTACTTCTCTACTATAGAAACAAGCACACCTAATAAGCTTTTTTTTTAACTTATACTCCTCTCAGCCCTGTCATACCGTTCATTTACAATCTGGAATTGAGGAACCCTAAGACTTAGTTGGAAATTTCTCTTACAGATTTGGTCTGGTGGAATGGACTTGATGCAAATTTCAAAAAAAAATAAGGTTTTATGGCTATACTTTTGTCTCAAGCATAAGAAGTCACAAAAATGTAGGTATCACAAATCTAGTTAAAGTTGCCTACAGTGACTACAAAGAAACTTTGGTCAAGTCTTAAGAATTGCATTCTAAGAATGTGTTTAAATATGCTGGTAGTTCCTCCATCACCTTTTGCTTCATGCAGGGAATTCATGTTGGGAATTTAAAGGCGGTTTGGGGTCTGAAACAACAGTGCTCTAGGCTTGAACGAAATAAAGGGATACATCTGTTAGTGTAGCATCAGCTCAGCAGGAGTGGATAATTAAAAATACATGACAATATATAGGAAGGAGGAGGAAGATGGGAATTCCTCTTCATAATACATCGTTTCATGATGCTGTGTTAGCCTTTAGCACTGGAAAGTCCCCTTGCCATCATTAAAGGAGAGTATCTGGCATCATCCTGGGTGGTGCAGATCAAAATGTCCATAGAATTTACATCTACAGTGCAGTATTTCACACAGTCACAGGATGGCAGTCTGAGCATGCCATACCTCTCACAGGTAGGTAAGGCATGTAAAGCAGAAGAAAACAGTGTGACTATAAAATCCATCAGATATAGTGACTTACTAGGTCATGGAACAGATCGAACAGAACAGCAACAACAGCAACAAAAAGTACTGAAATTCCTTTTTCTTCATGTTGTAGATGTATTCATGTATTTTTCTTCATGTTGTAGATAATACAGTTTAGGAAGGGGCTCTGTTGGGCGTCTTGTCTGCTTCAGGTGCATAGGGCAAAGAAAATCACAAAGAAGAGCTATGCAAATGTAAACATTTTGAACTTCTTTATCACTTTCACTTTATCAATGGGCCTTTTGTCCATTATGGTTGCTAAGTAGACGGCATATGGATGGAAGATTCTGTTAAAATCCATGTGTTCCTGCCTGTTTGGCAGATGAGGACTTCATGCTGCAATATTACATGACCAGTAAGTCAAGCATAATGCCATGACATTTGGAACTAAGCTGGCATTTCAGTGCAGAATCTGACATTCATAAGAACATGGTTTTTGAGGGGAGAGAGAGAGATGATGGTGTATAGGGAGCAGGTCTGAGACACGGGAATAACCAGGTCCTACTCCTGTTTTCATCCTGGCTCTGAACCAAACAGTGAAGCTCCCTTGCAGAGTTTGGGGTGACTTGCACTAAATGGAAGAGAACAGACTGGTTGAGGGCTATGAGCTAAATGAAAGCACAAGAAACCTCTTTGCAGCACCTGATCTTATGACCTTGTACTGCAGGGTATTAGAGTGCGGAGGTGAGACTGAGGCCACCGGGTGTTTGGCAGTAACAGAAATGCAGTGCGGAGAGGAACATTTAGATAAGCCTGTTTTGGAGATAGCCACAAAGACATACAGATGAAGACAAAGACATGATATAGGCATGAAAGGAGATAATTTGAAGTCTAAACCAGACATTCACTGAAAAGAGTTTGATTTAGTAATCTGGGAGTCAGGTTGAGGATTTCACAATCCAACATAAGTATCAGAGCATATCACTAATGATGGCTGTGTGAGCATCAGGAATATAAGGTCATAGTTCTGTGGGAATGGGAAAGGAAAACTGGAATGGGAACTGTTTTAGGAATAGGAGGGAAATGTCTTAGGCATATGCGGTAGGTGTGAATGAGCTAAGTGGATACAGAAAGCTCCATCATCAACCACACATGTTTTCATTGGACAAACGCTGGAGCAGATATTGAACCTTCAGAAACATGCTCGCTGAATGGCAGAAAGTGCTGCAGCAGCATTTGAGGACAGAAAGAAGTCAGAGAGCTTTCTTGTTGTTATGCTTATGTTACGGATGGGCTCGGAATTCGGCAATAATCACGCAAAATGAGGTGGCTACGTCAAGCATTTATTCAGGTGAAAACACATAAACGAAGCAAAGTATGGATAATTAGTCACGAGATAATTTTGCTGGCAGGATGCTGAGACCGAACATCCCCTGGAGCCTGCAGATTAGAGGGTTGCTGACAGCCTAACTCGGCAGGCATCCCCGCGGAGGCAGCGTAGGCCTCACTGTTAGGGGTTTCTCTCCCTCTGGAGTTGGCTACAAGCCTGGATGAGCAGCCTCCTTCAGCTGGTTTTGGAGGAGGTCGGCTGTGAACCTGGCTGAGCAGCCGCCTCCGTGTTCCTTATTGTTCCGCCCAGGCGAGCAAACATCTTATTTCTCAAAGTCTGGATTCTGTTTTGCACAATAGTCCTATGACCTTACAGATCATAAATAATCATAAAAATTTCTACCTCCTATACAGCTTGTCGTTTGGGTCAAAAAACATGGGTCAGGTGTCTCCTAGGATCAAGCTTCTCACATTTGCTTGAACAATGAATATAAAGGCAACTACTCACTTTATCATCTGCACAGAAGAGGGCAGGATTTCTATTGCGCTGTAACAACCAGCCCTTTGAGGTCAATGGTAAACTTGTAGGGAATTCACAGTTAGGCTGTCACTGAACCCTTAGCAAAGCACGCTTATTTTTTTCTGCAGACCTTAGTTCCTTAGTATGGGAATGGAGTCTGTGTCCTTATCCTGTTAGCTGGGCTTGCAGGGCAGCAAAGTTTCAGAGTATTTGAGCATGCACCAGAGCAAATATACCACAGATTCTTTAAGCAGAGTTCTGCTATTTTAAATAACACCCAAGTCTCTCTATTTTTTGCCTCTATCTTAGCTATAATCATCTTTGACAGGGTATAATAAAATGAGGGAAAAGCATTTTTGCAAATGTTTACACTTATCACAGTGATTTGAAATTAAAATTGAGTTAAGTGTTATTCATTTTAATGCTAGGGCTAACCAATTTCCTGTAATCTTTAATGTCAAAATCATGTTTATCTAGAAGAATTTGAATTTAAGAAGAACTACTTCCCTTAGCAGTGGTTATGGTGCCTGGTATCTCACTGTGTCGTCTTGCTACAAGCACTACATTGCCAACTGTAGCAGCTCTGGTTGCACCTGTAGGGATTTAAGCCCCCAAGGCTTTCAGCATTCAGCCTTTTAGGCAATGGGAAGCTTCTGCTGGATGTCTGTTCATGCAGGACCATTACCCAAAAGCAATCATTTGCTGAATGCACATCACTTAAGTGTAACTGTTGGTATGTTGTGGGCAGACTAACCACTAATGAGGCCAGGCAGACGCAAGATTTCACCCCTCTAGTGAAGGTAGTTAACTTCCACCAATTGCTCGATTTGCAGATCTTGATATTTGGAAGAATCCAGGAAATCTAGGTCTGCCATGTAGGTCTAATCATAGAGACAAGCTGCATGGGATGGATACTTCCACGGGAGGAACAGGCCTGGATGTATGTGTGGAGTGTAGAAGGAAAACCAATATGTACACTGAAACAAGTTTAATTTTTTTTTTTTTAAACAAAAGTATTCAAGTTAGGTGATTACACAGTTTTCAGTGGCAGTTACTGACCAGTCACTGTTGGCTTCCTGGAGGGCTTGTGGAGTAAAAGATAAACCTGAAGAGTTAAGGAAATGAAGAGAAGGTGGAGGTTTGTTGGGCTCACCAAATACCCTGGAGTAACTGTGAGGGAAAGCCCCAAAATTCTGAGTGCGACTTCCTCCAAGAAGAGGATGAATTCTGTAGAGCGCAGAACTTTTTCCATTGACTGTCGATGTCCTGCTTCCCTGTACCCACTTGTCACTTTATGGCAAATTATTTTTCTTTGCTGATCTTATCTTAGCAGAGATTTAGGCAACTGGTTCCATCTGTGATGAGTATCCCATAGTTCCTAGCAAAAGAAATTGTACTCTCAACATATTATAGGGACTCAAAGCATTTTTGGCTCTTTCATGGAACAGAGTCAAGTAACTTAAGACTCTTGCATCCTTTTAAAACCCACTCATTAAATAGTGCTTACATATTTGAATAAAATATGAGAAATATTGGGGTTTTTTTTCTACTGAATCAGTGTTATTTCCCTAGCATTGATACTCCTTGAATGCCTAAAGGTATATTGACAATGCACTAATTTCTGCAGCCATTGTGTAGACATAACTGCAATATAGACTGATTGGTACATGTATTTATCTAGTTATGATAGCACAAAATTCAGCACAGGACATCAAGGCTACCCGTAAGTCTGGGTGAATATAGCTCTTGAATATTAAATGACTGCTGACAATTAAGAACAGAGAAGCATATGAATATGAGAGCTTTCCTGACCAAGTAAACTGAAAAATATTTTGGAATGAGACAGATAAATGAGGATTCTTGCTGATATACATTAATAGGCCTCTATACAGTTCAGGCCTTATAAAGCAGTATTTGCTAAGGTAAAAAAAATAGCAAAACAAATTTGTGCCCTTTTGCAGAAACAGATATTGCTGCTGCCAGTAGGGCAGTTTTTCATGGTCTTCTCAAGAGATATGGAGTGGCAAGGCTTCCATTCAGTTTTATCTTAAAATAATTCCTCAGTTTATAATAGGACAAAAAGTCAACATAAGTTGATATATGTTAGGTCCATCATCTGTACTAAACAATTAAGTGTGAGTAGCAGGGAAATATTTGAAAATCTTAGGGGTATAGTCACTTATGAGTTGTTGACTTTGGAAATATGCCATTTCTCAGAATACTTTTTTTTATTTATTTTGCACAAAAATAAAGAGTCCTTGGAAAAGGACTAATAGCACAGCTGGTATATCTTACTGCTTTGAAAGCCAGTAAGATCAGTGCTGTACCTCTGTAGTGGGAAGTCTATACAGTTAATAAACAGTATTTACCTGATTTTCTTAGGATCTGATAACTTGCCTGTGTATATTCTGTAATGGTTAAAAGTTAGAATATGACAAAGATTCTGACTGGGATTTTCCAAAATGTTTATCTTTTTCAGCAGCTGTTTGGACATTTTTGCAAATATGAGACTTTTTTTTTTTCCATTTATTTGAAATGTAAGTCGTAAATTTTCTCTCCAAAGGCAGGGAGGAGATCTGACTGAAAGGTGCTAATTGTGCTTTGTCAGGGAAGCTAGACTTAGAGATGAGAAGATGAGTTTCCTGAATGACAGTCACGCAGCACTTAGTGACACTTATAAATAACTGCAAAAAGATCATCCATAGAAATATTTTGGCATTTGAATAGCTACTGAGAAAAACTGTCATTTCAGAAGGAAAGAAATCTGTTTTCTTATACTAGCCCTTTATTAATATTTTACATCTAGAATTTAATCATCATTAATTAATCTTAAGAAGTCAATTGTATTGATTTAGTACTTTGGGTTTCTTTGTTAGTTCTCTGATATAAATTACCGTCATGCCAATACATGGTAAGTAGAAGCCTAAATATAATATGAAGCAGAAGCTTGTTACTGACACATGTAAATGTCATGTTCTATAATCAGATCTTTTTAAGGGAGGCATTAGAGTCTGGGATTTTAAAATGACCTTCTGAACATTAATGTCTATTCCCGCTTAGAGTAATGTCTATTCCAGCCTCGAGTTTTCAGGCCTAGCTTGCTGTGATGCACCGGTAAAGCAATAACAGACCTTCTGCATTTACCAGCTGTTCTGAGGCCTGACAGTGGCTCTGTGAGTTCTTTCTTCTTCTCACTCTCTGGTTTTACAGGGTCTAAGTCACAAAACTGCCTGTGGAACACCATTATCGGCGGCCTCACCGGCAACTTCAAAGAGAGGCCGAAGCCAACCATCATCAGCGACCCCAGGCCGCCGGAGGAAATCCTGGCAGATGAACTGCCACCACTGGACAGTCCTGAAGCGCTGGTGAAAACATCGTTCAGGTCTGATGGATATGGGTTTACTTTGTTTATTCTTGAGAGGATGTCTTTTTAAAATAGATGTCTGCACCGTGAGCTTGATGGGAGAATTCAATATTGAAAGAGTCTGCGATGCTGCCTATTTTTTGTACTGAGCAGCAGTGAAGGAAGAGGGCCATAAATAATACTGGCAGGACTGTTGTCTTTCATTTCTTGGACGTAATTAGCCTTCTTAAAAGATTACGGGCTAGACATATAAATACTGTCGCTAGTCAAAATGGTTGACAGAGACAGCTTGTTATATGAAGATGTCTTTGCAGGTCGGTATTGTTTCATCTGAAAGCGATGAGGACTTGCTCTTTATGTTTTAAGGATGCAAGAGAGGGCTAAACTTTTTCCTATTGATGTAATGTCTTTAAAACTGTCTAGCATTAATTTTTGTAGTCAGGGAGAGAGATTCTGGCCCAGGGATTGCAAGCAAGTGATTTCTGCTTTTGTAAAATACAAGATATAGCCATTACTGGGTTTTCTTCTCATTTATTTAAACATGTGAACATAACACTTGTCAGATGTTTCTTGGAGGTGTGATTTCCGGAAATAATGTTCTCCAAGAAATGAGGTAAGGAAGCTGTGTGTGCATAGAGTGGATATGTGATAGAAATGTGAAAATTGGTGTGCCCGGGGAAAAGAAAGACAGTGTGGCAGAATTGATTTTTCTGCCTTTTTTTTAAATATTTTTTGGGTTGAAAGATCTATGCTCTACTTTTATAATCAACACATGCATGTGCAAGTATAAAACACTTTTTACTTTGGATAAATTTCTCCAATTTAAAGTCTGTGATTATGATTATACTTTAGTCTGAAAAACTTATTTCAGTCTTCATATAATCAGTATTTTGAAGGTACTTATTTAAGTAATTTTCTTAGGCAGTAGTTTCAGATATCTTGTTTATGCTGTTTGTTATTTTAAAAAAAAATGCCACAGAGTAAATCTATGTCAGCCTACATAAATAAGTTCTGTGCTTTTATAGCACATTCTCATTCTTTAATATTTCTAGTAAAATTATTCAGGCCAAATGTTTCAGAAGCTGGATCCTCCTTTTATGATGACCGGTTATTTTTAATGACTTTTAAACATTTTCTCTCTCTGATATTTATAATCTGTTATTTCAAGAACTCTAACTCTCTTCAGCTTTCACTTCTCTTAATAAATTCTGGGTAGGAGCAATCCCTACTTTTCTCTAATCAAGATCATTTCAACCATTTTATGTGACAAAATAATGTCACAGCATTTCAAATGGCATGATTTGATTGTGTGAGTAGGGGTGACTCTTGGAATAAGTGAGCTTGTAAATAGAATAGTAAGGTCTGATGATTTGGAAAACGTAATTTAGCAAAACGGTTTCTGTAATGCAGTGTAAGTGTTATGTATAAGTGTTTTATAAATGGCTTTATAAATGTTAGGGAACCTCTGTATACCATCTGTGTCGAAATTATGGTACAACATGGTATTGTTTGGATTTTTATAGACAAATTGTTGCAGTGAAGGAAATGGTTTCTGCCTGACTTTATGAAGAAAGGAAGCCCAGTGTACATTTGTGTGCAGTGTGCAAGAGGATTAGAGACTGCATGGCAAGTACTTGCTGAAGAAACTGGAATATAAAAGCACTCTTGTATGTGTTCACTTGGAGATCCTCATATTGCATTATCAACGTGTTATGGCATGAAAGAGGGCTCGGGAGGCAGTGACACCTTTGGCACGGCGGGCTGCCTGTGTGAGTCACCACGCTTTCTTGTAAGCAGTGATCTCTGAGCAAGTCCTTGACGGTGTCTGGTGCAGGAGTTCCCTTTCTTCCTGCTCAGCAGGTGCTAGTGGAAGATCTTGCCACCCTGGTGCCGCTGGGGGAGTGACACACTCTTCACGAGCTGTCCCATCCAGCATGTCCTAGTTGGGTGTCTGGTGCCTGAAGCTCAGGGTGTGAGGGGGGCAGAGACAGATTTGTATGAACCAGTTGCACAGAGGGAAGGTTGGGGCCTCCTTTTCGTGCCGCGGCTGCTACAAACAACATCACGCAGCGGCTCCCTCGCTGCTTCGGGTTCTCCACTGCCGGAGCGGTACACGGCGATGCTGTCCCCCCACAAGCATAGTTAAAAAGAAGATGCCTCTCCTGTGTCAAATGAGTCACACTTCCTTGCGACTGCATCTCTGTTTATGTGAACACGAATAAGCGGCGTGAATCCCAGTTGGCAGCCTCTGGTGTTAGATCCTGTTTTCTACTGTGCAGTGCTTATTGTTCTGCAGCTCGGAAAATCAGCAGGAGATCCATATTTGATTTTGTTCAACACCATGTGTTTGCAGCACGTTTAAACGTAAAAGGAGGAAAGTGGTTATTTCGATCATTTCAGCCTTAATTTCCTACAATAATAATCCGCTTCTATAATGTAAGGGACAAAACAAAACAAGGACCCCCCAATCCCACCCCCAAGGCAAATATAACACAGATCTCTGTACTTAAGGGCTCTTCTGTTAGGCTTTGTTTTGTTTTATAATTTTTTAATAATCTCTTTTCTGAAGATACCAGAAACAAACACAAGATTGATATTATCAAGGTTTATAAAGACAGAATAGGAAGAGTTTGTAGTATCTTGTTATCTGGACTATTGCATTGAGCAAGCACTTGCAAATACAACTTGCGTCTTGGCTAGTTATATTACTGCAGTGCTTAAAATACAGATTTTGAAATCCATTCTTACTGGCATATGCTCTATTTGTCTGGTAAAGCCAGGGAGCCCTCAGTTGGAAAAATATATATAAATACAAAATACAGAAATACAGAATGGTCAATTATTCCCTGTTGACAAGCAGAAAAAAATATGTATAGAAGTGTATGTATAGAAGTGATTAATGTCTTGATCCATGTCTTCTGCAACATACCTAACGTGTAGAATCTATCTTAGCACAGACATGTAAGTTCACAGCTATAGGAGCTGTGATCACCTTCTCTTTGAATAGTCGTGTGTATCAACAGCTGTCTGTGCACAGTAATATACAACATTTGGCAGTGGCTTCAGATTGATGTTGAGGAATATTAGATGGTGGCCCTACAGTTTTGTCAGGCAGCCAAGACCTGCATGTTGGCTGGAGATGTCACTGGTTTCTGACACTGAAGTCTGGTTGCAGTTGCAACCAGGTTGCAGGGCTCCCTTCCTAGATCTACTTCATCTTTGAGTCTGGAGAGTTGCACTCTCCACTGGCTGCATGATCTGCAGTCTTTGCAAGGGGACTTTGCTTGGATTTCCCTTCCTGCTTTTGTATTTGTGGGACTCCTCTGCCACCAGCTCTCACATTTCAATGCCCTCTTGGCAGCACCGCAGCAGGAGCTACCCGAATGATGCAAGAATGAGAGATGAGAAGCAGTGTTGTGCTGGAGAACTGTCTCCATGACTGTAGAGAACAGGGAGACGAGGGCTGCTGGTGGGAAGAGTAGAGCTTGTCCTCCCTCCCTCCACATAAATCCATGTCTGGATGTGAATATTTTGTTTATTGACTGTATTTTAGTTAGATTTTCTCCTTGTTTTTAAAACACGTGCACAAAAATGAAATGTGCCACTTGCTTATGCTTCTACTTTCTTAGTACAAAAAAAGTGTGTATAGATACACATATATAAGTATACTTGCATATACTGTGCAAGGCTGCAAACATAAAAGACTTTCTCACTCCTTTTTATACCCATCTGCAACAGACCTAGGTCTCACAAAATGTTTAGGTGTGAGCAATGTCTCCAAAACCCATGCTTCTCAATATCTCTCTCAATCCAGTGTTGTTATAAGGCACTTTATGTGCGTTAAACTTGAATTCATTGGTGTTTTGTGCGAATCTGTTGCTTTTTCTCGTTATGTTCATTATCATGAATAAGAAAGGGAAAGTGTTCTGTTCATTAAGGAAATGTCTCCTGCATCATTCATCTTTTTTCTTGTTTTAATTGTGCTTCTCTTCTAGGTGCATGTTACACATTGTAAGAGCTGTACACATGTTTCTTGGTAGATTGAGATTTATGAGTCAGAGGGGGAATGATCAGAGGAAAAAGATTGATGCTAGTTACTGTTCAAAGGCTGTACACTCTCTCTCTTTGCACATCGTCTGCATGAGTCCAGGAAAAAGGGTTTTTTTTTCAGTCTGTTGAAAGAGATATGGACTTCTCCTTTTTGATATCACAGTCTTCTTGTTCTTCATAGGATAGATGTATTATTGATGACAAGCAAAGCCTGGTGTTTCTGTCCCCATAAAAATCAGATACATCAAAAGACCCAAGCTGAGCAATTCAGGTGGAGTGTGGGTGTCCTAACGCTGCTGTGCCTCCCACGGATGGGGAACAAACCCACTTCCAAAATGGAGATGAGTTTGAGCTGCTGCCCCTTGGATAGAATCCTGTCAGTAAATACCCAATCTTGCTCTGGGGCTGAGTGAGACTTGATCCTGACTAAGCTTCTGTACTTGATGTACATCACTTCTGCTATTAAAAAACAAAAACAAAAACAAAAACACAAAAAAATGCCCCAAACTTTCAAAGGAAAATATGTTTCTGGCTTTCTTGTTCTTGGCAGTCAGAGAGAATCTGATGAGCGGAGATCAAAGTCCCTAAGTAAACAGTTGCTAAAGCTTTTTCTTGAGTTCTTAAATTTGAGTAAGAAGGGAAATATATATATATATGAGGATCCTAAAGAAGGGAATTAAGAATCTAGGAATATTTTAAAGTGAATAAATACAAGAGCAATTTCATAATTCCCTCAAAATGGTCTTAAGGCTGGTGGGTAAGAGCTTTATCTCTGCTAACTTCATGCATTTCTTAGTAATGTGAAGAGCTCTGAAGGAGCAGGAAAAAGAAATATTTAGCCCCAATTAATTTAGTCTGATCAGCAGATAAAAACTATATTCTATCTTGATAAAATATTATGGCTTTATGCATTGGAATACAGGTTTCAAAAGCTTTTTGATTGAAGAGAGAGGATCTACTCTAAGCATTTATCTCAAATATAGGAAGTCTCTATATCCTTTTCAGGTGTCACCCATCCAAGGGACTGAATTTGTGATCCACTTGGGAGTGCTTTGAGCTCCGAGCCACAGGCTGCTCTAGGGTCTTGAAGTTGCCTGTTTGCATTCCCTGCTCTGGGCAGCTCTCTTCTGGCTCAGCGTTTTCTAAGGAAGGTTTTGTCCAGATTGTTGCCTTCCCACCATACAGAATACTTTGGTAAGTGCCATTAGGCAGGTAAAGCTGTGTGAACTGTCAACAGCTTTACCCGCACAACTTGCTAATGGCTGTTCTCTCTCTGGTATTGGCATGCAAAATTATTTTCTGGCAATTTCTAGAAACTGTTTTTTATATAATAGTCTCATTTGGAGCCGAGTACCACCATTGGAGTACTCAGCTCTCGCTGGTATCAGAGCCACCATGCCTGTGGTTTGCAAACTGGGACGTTTATTTTTAGTTCCAATATTTTGTTAGATCTGGATCTACTAAAATGTTCACAGAAAGGCTGCTAAAGCTATCATATGTTACTTGGTTTCCATCTGAACTTTATAAATTGATCTGAACTTTATAAATTGATCTGAACTTTATAAATTGACTCAAGTTGTTTTGAAACTAGGCCTATATTCTAAACTTTGCTATCAGTGCTGCTGTTACACTGGCAAAATGAAATCTTATATCTTGTTTTGGCTGAAAAGCCTTTATTTTGAGATGTGGAAATTGACCTAAGAATATGGCCTTTGGGCCCCCATTTGTGCCCAGTGCTTCCTACCTGTGAACTCCTCTTCTATGTGAGCACTTAGCTCCACACCAGAGCAAGTTTTCTTCTCAGCTTAGCTGAAAAAGGACCATGCCATTAAATTCTGCTTCTTTTAAATAACAGCCAGTAAAGAGCATTTATTTTAAAATGTAAAGCTATCAGCAGCTTATTTTCCTTCCTTCAAAGCTATGTGCACAAGCATCATTTAGATCTGTTGCACTGTTGCAAGTTTCTAAGACAGAGATAAAATTTCTGCTCCCAGTACTTTGAATCTCATGCTTGGTTTTGTCATATAATTGTCACAAATAGTATCTGTTCCTGAATCAGAAAGATGTTTGTCATTCTACCCGGCTTCTTGCAGCAGTTAAAATTAACTCTGCCCCAATTCCTAACAGTATTGTTCACCATGAAGCAATATTCAGACTCATTCTGAAGATGAGACCTTGAGAAAATGGGATTCTTCTTTACGGAACTGTGTTTTCTTTTGAGGGCTTCTTTCTGGGTTGTTTTAAGGTTGCTTGGAATATAACTATCCACAATGTCAGCAGTTCTTGAGTAAAAGAACTTGACAGTATGAACAGAGTGGGCCAGGTTTGATGGAAGTTGGCATAAAATTCTAGACTTTAGTGGAACGATGCTGATTTACTTTAGGTGAGCATCTGTCTTGATATTTCAAAACGGTGTTTGCAAATTGAAATTTGCATATTTGTTCATTAATTTTATAAACTTAATGAACTTGGCAGAGTGTCTTAGCTGCATCAGTAACCATGCTCTTGAATAATATTTTAATCAAATTGGCCTTGGTCAGATGTGGCAAATTCCCTGTATGGGGAACGTTCACTGGCTTTCATGAAAGCTCCATGAATACTGGGCTGATAGTACAGAGTTTGAATTAGCACAACCTCTGACCGTTTACCTTTTTTTCTCCATTGCTCTGATATTGTTTTTAATATAACTGAGATACTTCCTGAGTAGGCTGGTCTTGGGAAGCAAAGATCTGAAGTGTAGGTTTTCTTTGCATTGCTCAGGCTTTATCCAGCTGCTTATTGCTTGAGCTCTCAGAAGGACATTGTACTTAGCATCTTTGCTTTGTAATGTATTATATAATCTAAATAGTTGTGTTATCCTGACGTATCAGCTACCATGCTAGCAGAACTGCCCTCGTTTCCTATGTAACGTATGGATTGCTGCCAATAAACTATAGGATCCTGACTTCTGTACTGCAGCAGAACATCAGCGACATTGCTCTCCTCTTTAAACTCAGTTGATTTTTTTACTGAACTGAGGTAAGAGCAAACTTGTTTGTCATGTCCCATGTTTCATTCTCTTTGAAGCAGCTGTACAGTAATTAGTACTAACATTTATAATAGTACAAACTGATTCAATATACTTTACAAAGGTCAGTTTTACAGCCGGGTTGTATTAAGGCTTATACAGCTCTCATTCATCCTGTTTAACATCTTCATTAATGACGTGGCTGATGACAGGATCTAGGATGCTAGAACCAGGATGCTAGTTTGCAGCTGATACGAAACTGGCAGGGTGGGAGTGGTTGGTGGCACTACCATTTAGAGGAACCTTGACAGGTTGAAGAAATGGGCAGAGGGGAACCTGTTGATGTTCAACAAGGTGAAATGCAAAGGTCAGAACCTGGGGAGGAATAACCCCCTGTACCAGGACAGACTGAGTGGCTCTGTGAAGGTGGCTTTGCAGAAAAAGGCCAGGGGATCCCGGTGCACAGCAAAGCAACCGTGATCCAGCCATGGGCCCTTGCCACAGAGGTGGCCAGCAGCACCTGGGCTGCATTGAGCAGAACATTGCAGCAGGTCAAGGGAGATGATCCTGCCCCTCTGCTTCGTGCTGGTGGGCCACACCTGGAGTGCTGGAGAGATGCAGGGCTGCTGGATGAGGTGCAGCAAAGGGCTACTAAAGTGATGAAGGGACTGGAGCCTGTCTTACATGAGGAGAGGCTGAGATTGCTGAGCTTGTCCAGCCTGCAGAAGAGAAGGCCCTGGGGGATCTTATCAATGTATGGAACTATCTGGTGGGAGGATGTGGAGAAGATGGAGCCAGACTCTTCTGTGACAGAATGAGAGGGAAGGGGGCAAAAACTGAAACACAGAAAACTCAGAGGAACATAAGCACAAGCTTTTCTACTGAAAAAGTGGTTAAATGCTTCATATTTGAGATATTAAAGCCCAGGTGGACATGGCCCTGAGCAACCTGCCCTAGCTGGCCCTGGTTTGAGCAGAAGGGTTGATCTGAACAATTTCCAGAGGTCCCTTCTAACCTCAGTGATTCAGAGCTTCTAATGGTAAAGCTGAATTATCACCCTGTGAATAAAAGGCTGGTGTCTGATCTGCATTGCGGATCTGTTATCTGCATTGCAGATTTTGGTTGCGTAGTCTACACACATATGCTGCATGGAACTCCCCCTGACGTCAGTATGTAGTAGAGGGCTGCAGTGCAGACTCCAGTCTGGGATTTTTCTCCAGAGAATTTCCCCATCTGTGTTTGAGATGAATCAGAATAACACGTGTTAACTTTTTTTTTTTTTTCCTCCCCATGTAAACTGGATATTTTGTGAATTGAATCTTCCATAAAGAACTCTATTAAAATGCAAGCTTCATCTCCCAGTCATCTGAAGAAAGTGGCACCGAGTTCACAGCTCATATTAGATGACAGAAAGGAAGGAACTCATGCAAACAAGATATTAATCCAGATCCTCTGATGCAATTTAAATTTGTCTGAACAAGTTGCTTCTATAAAAGGAAGTGAAATGGAAATGATAAAGATACAACTTACGTAGAGAACTAGGGAAAACTTCTGTGTGAGTTTTTTGTTACTTGGGTGATAGTCTCACTAAGGTTGGTTAGGAATGATCTAGGAGTAATTTTTTTTCCCTTGTGTCAGTTGAACACCTTGATCTGTCTTGAATCAAAGCCTAATAAGAGAGATTGCGGCTTCTTGCTTCAGTGGGGGCATATTTCTGGAAGTCCCACTGAGCTTTCTGTAGATATTAATAAATATTGTTTAATAAATATTTATCTTAACAGAGATACTAGACTAAGGTATGTCATGTACTTTTAAACAGTATTCCCCACTAATGTTGATTCAATAGAGAACTTGTTCTAAAATGTTACCTGGAAAAATGTCTAATACATTTCTCTGCCATATAGATAAATTGAAATGATTGAAAAACAAAACAAAAACAATTAAGCACATTTTCTTGTTAAACTGTGCATTACTGCTCAGGGTTTTCCTGTCTACCCTTTTTGCACTTTGCACTTTTTGTCTTGGCAAATATAAAGTCATTTTATCTCTGACAGTGATCCTTCTACTGGCAGTGCATTGGGAAACTACCTGTTAAATGCCACCTCTGGTAGGATTCTAAAATCCCCCCCCCCCTTTTTCTCTCTCTTTTTCTTTTCCCTTTTTTTAGCTCTTTTTTTTTCTCCTCTTATTTTTAGCTCTTCCCCCCACCATGTTCCTTTTAGCTTTCCTTTTTTCTCCCTCTTTTTTAGCTCTTTTTTTTCTCTCACTTTTCTCTTTCTCGCTTGCTCTTCTCCCTTGCTCTCTTTTCTCCTGTTCTCAAGATTTTCAGAAGGGGTGAAGAAGGCAGGCTGACTATACATACATATTAAAATAAATGCTTTGTTGAAATCTCTGAGACAAACGATGGCATTTAAGGGCTGTGTGGTGGGTAGTATTTAGTGTAAGCCCTCGTGGCTGTTGCTCTGGTTAGTCCTCTGCATCCCTGTTCGCGCTGTTTGACACCACCAGGCTGAAAGGACGAGCCCTGCAAGGGCTACCAGCTCCACTGCGGTCTGCCTGGTCTCTGCTAGCACTTATGCTGTACCTGGCTTCTCTGAGCCATAAAGACCCTATGTCCTCATCATGGCCACCTTTAGGAGGATCCCTGTCCACACTGATCCTTGTCCATGCGCTAACCAGCACTGAATTTATGCATTCTGCTGTGGTTATCAACAAAAGGAGGAGAACAGCAGGGTTTCTGGCTGAGGACTCTGTTTGGCCCTTTTGTATGGGAGCTGGGGCAGCCAAAGCTGCTCGTGGAGGAGATGATATGATTTCCTCATGGTTATGGATAACCAGCTGGTTCACATGTAGGGCTCAAAATCGTGGGTCAGCTCCAGTTGGATGCCACTTTTTATGCCATTCTTACTCCACTAAGGCCTGTCACCTCACACTGTTTCTGGGTGGGTGACACCAGCACCCCCTGGTAGGACTGGATTTGCAGGGCTATGGGCTAAATGAGCTGGCAGGAAGTCTAGAATGGCACCAGGTTTGGGATGGGCTTCCCAGTCCAGCAGGCAAGGGTGGTCGTAATCCTCTGTCTGCACCAAACTTACTCTATTCTGTGTCTGCCAGCGTGGCACAAGTTGTGTCCCCTGGTCACCATCAACCTCAGAGTCATTGAAACATGCAGGTGTCTGAAACCTCATCCAGCTGGTTTGTCCCCAGTTTAGCAATGAAATTAATAGTTTCTTTCTGACTGAAAGACCTACTCCACCGAGCTAGGAATGTCCATGGGATTCCCTTTCTGTGTACATCTTCTGGAGGATGGTTTCACTTTGTACAGCACTTGATCATCTTTCTGGGATGACTTCTGTGCCGTGGTTTGGGCTGTGCCTCATGTCCATGTGTACACAGACTGCTTCAAGTGGCTTGTGTTCAGAAGGTGATGCTTCTAAATGTACATATATATATATTTATGTATGTATACACTTGAGAATGCAGGCTGGAGGCACTTTAAAAACCTGAAATGTTTAAAAATGTTTTCAAAGCTTTACTGATTGCAGAAAGTGCCATGCTGGAATCCTCTGCCAGACTGGATGTACAGTCAGCCAGTGAGGTGGCTTTGACAATATAGTGTTGACATAACCAGTGGAGTCAAATTTTATGTTTTCTTTTTTCTCATTGAAAGAGAAAAAGCCCTGAATATGGCTGGCTGTGGCACTAGTGGCTCAGTGTGGTACAAAATAAGAGAGTGGAAAGTTTGGGAAATGTGGCAAAACATCAAGAAAACTGAGTATTTAGCCCTTAATGTTGGTTTCACCTTGCTGTGAGCTTGCTTGAGGTCTGAGTTCTAATGCAAAGAGCATTACGTTAGTAATGGTAAGCAAACTACATGGGCAACCTGCTCTGTCCAAGTGAAGGCCTTTTCAGTGCTTCTCATTGTTTTGAATGGGGCTTGGGCAATGTTTAGGCATATGCAGCTCTGGACGTGGGAATTAGCAAGAGAAAGCTTAGCGAAATACGTAGCAGTAATAGATGCTGCCCTATGGGCTTCAGTTATCCTGTTGAGTGTGTAAAATAGACAAGCAGTGTAAAAGAATGGTAAAATAACCTCTGAATACAATTGCTTCAGCTTATTTACTTTCAGAGAGTATAGTGAGTTCATTTTATATGCACTTACTGAAATTTATTCTCTTCATCTTCACCATTCCTAGTCAAGTTTCATTAAAATAAAGCTCTTTTTTAAGAACAAATCTTGCAATATAGTCTCTAGACAACACAGCCTATAAAATAAAATAACCCAACTGTACATTTAGGAGCATGCAAACAAGTATCTCATGGCTGAACTTGTTAGAGAAGTACAGCTAATTAAAAGCAGTTTCTTTGTTTTTTTTTTAAAAAAAACAGAGTGTAGGTGTTTTCTGTTTCACAGAGTAGAAAATATGCTTCCATTAAATTGAATTGAATGAAGACCATTATTATTTTGTTGCATTTTTGAGATAAAATGCAATTTTCACCAAAAACAAAAAAGAATTTCACAGATTTTTTTTTTAAACATTTTCACCTGGGATTTTTGATAGCGCTAAAATAAAAAAGTTAAATCATCTAACAATATTTAGCATATTGTTGCCAAGTAAATAAATGTCACTGTTAGAAAACAATATAAAATGCACACTGGGGGAAAAATGTGTAGGAAAATAATGCAGGATGTTCAAAATGATTTAGTCTGTTTTTTTTTTACATCTCTATTTAGTGTCTGCCATTATCCCTGCAGAACACTACTTTAAGGAACTGTCTTTGCAAAGGATGTCTCTTATAACAGTATCTTTGGCTTTCCTGATTTATAATGGGAAAAACAAAACCAGAATGCTTTGGAAGGTAAAATATGTGTTAAAAGTGGTTGGATGCTGTGCTCTGTGCCTGTGTAGGCAGGGAGAGCCCCAGGCCATTTTGCTTATGCCAAATCAGGGTCTCCTGCTCAGCGATGCTGGTGGTTCTGATAGAACCGCTGATAGAAGAGGCAAGAGAAGGTGACAGTGGGATTTGCCATGAACAGGGCCAGCGAGGAATCATATATGCTGTGGTCAACTCGGAGGAGATTATTAAGAGAGGGAAGAAAAAGCAGAGGTTGGAGGAAAATACATTTTTTTCAGTCTAAGGTACAACATGGGAACTTGTATTCAAACGTTTAATTGTTACTTACTACTGTTTTGATATGAGTAATTCATCATTTTACTACAGAAAAATCACTGTTAAAAACTGTCTGTGGTGTCAGGGCAGCATCTGTGGCAAAAGGTAGGATATTTCTTTATTTCTGCATCTGCGTGTAAAGCTTCTTCCTCACTGAGGGAGGAAGGCTGCTCCGAGCATGGGAGCTGGTGGCTTTGACACGAAAGGTCATCCCCAGCTTCTCTTTCATGTGTCCTGGGCCTGTGAGGAGCCGATGAGTGACTGCAGCGGCGCTCTGCGTACGCACTGAGATAACTGCAAGCTGCTCTGCCACGGCTCTGCCAAAGCTGTGGACAGAAGGACCCAGTGATGAAGAGCGATGCTAGCAACAAGCCAGCCCTCTACACGGGGGCTAATTTTAGCATTTATCTGGCCAATGGGCAACTGGAAATGTTGTCAAATGACCGATAAAATCCTAAAAACACACACTGCGGTCATCGTTTTTATCACTTGCTGCAGGTAACCATGGGGATGGGGATCTAAAGGGCCTGTCTCTGTTCTCTTGTCGTTCAGTTCAAGAGTGAATTCAGGAATAACTCCGTGTAACTGAGAGCAAAATAGGCTCCGCGGCTGTAGGTGAAAATAAACAGGGGGACAGAGGCTCTGACCTTGTCTGTTCACAAGAATAGCAGTGGTTTAAATATCAGTTTATTAAGCTAAGCCTTACGTCTATTTAAGCAAATTTAGGAACTGAGGTGTCCAACCTTCCCTTTCTAGCACACTTGCTATCGAGCACACTCAGGCACTCTCACAAGAGCAGGATATGATGAGTACGATGTCTCTTCCTTCTCTTCCTTCGCTTCTACTAGCAGACCGTCTAAGTCAGAGGGCACCTTGCTACACAGTTTTTTCCCTTTCTTCAGCCTTTTTCCACTGTCCTTGACTTTAGCACAGAAGCGAAGGCTTTCCCGTGACACCTGGCTGATGGTTGTTCTTGCACTTGCCCCTGTCACCACAGGGACAGGCTTGCTGTGAATATTTTCCTGTCCAAAGGAGTCTGCCAATCAGCATTTGTTGGTCATTTATGTGCTTGCAGATTTGCAGGGGTCATGCTTTCCATTTGCCCAATTCTTTTTTTTTAGGCTGGGCACAGGATGCAGTCCTCACCGTATTTCAAGTAATCCTCTCCGAACCCTTCCCTGAGTTAGTCATAGATATTATTCTAGAAAGCAAATAAAGAGCAAATGAACAGCACTGGGATAGAAAGAATTAAATCCTGTCAGTTCTTATTTAATGGATTCCATTTTTTTCTGAATCAGAATTAAATTGCCGAACCTTTTCCCATTTCAATTCTTGGAAGTAGCTTTGTTGTAGCAGTGGAGCCAAAACAATTTGAATTTATTGCTATTGGGCAAAAAGTGAGCCCTAACAGTGGGAGAATTGCGTGGGTGGCATAACTCATAGAGTCTCGAGCTCACCTTTCCGTTACACGGATGTCAGAACCTCTGATCAACTGTGAAACACAAACACAGGCAACTCGCTGTATAAATTCCTGTGGCATTTGCAAGACACCTAGTGCTATGTATTACTCTATTATACCCTGCCACTGGTATAAGATTGCTGCTGAGCTGATTCATCCTTCTGGAAAGTGAAGGTATGTGAGCAGCAAACTATTCAGCCTGTGCTTTACTTACTACACTGACTTTTTATGATATTATGGGTCAAGGTCTGGATGTTTCTCCTCATCATCAGTGATCTGGACTTAGCTGTATTTTAAGCTAAAAAGTGAAGGCTGTGGCCAGTAGCCTTCTGGATACTCGAGCCTTCTCTACAAGACTACAAATCAGTTTGGGAAACTGAAATAATTTTGGTTTTCATGATTGTCTGCGTTTGAGTGAAAGTTTACAACTCAGAATAAAAATCTGTGCACAAATATCCTATTACTCAATTCCGATCTACTAATAACTCTCAGTCAAATAACATGAAGGGGAAGTTTGACAGAAGCTGGTCCAAATTCATGTGAGCATTTGCACGAATTACGACTTTTTTTTTTTTTTTTTTTTACAAATTTCTGCAAACCCTTTTATATACTGCGGAAAAGTTTTGGCCTTGTAAAGCACCTTTCAACATTTGCAGCTCCCACAAGAGAAAGTTTGCCTTGACTTACTGAGACCTTTCCGACACCAGATGCTCTGCTGAGCTAATTTAATCGAGGAATTCTGAGTCTGCTGTTAGTACCTATGCATTTACAAGGTGATCCAACAGAATTAAGTGTTTTATGAGATTTTAAAAACATTTTAAAGGAGATCCAAATGTGAAAAAAATCTGCAGAGGAGTATCTGATTTTGATAAATCATTCTCTTCCCATGTACAAAAAAACATAAAAACTGACTAAATACTCAGAACGTTTATCTGCAGAAGTAATGGGCTAACGCTGTCATCCACCTACTGAGTCATTTCTTGCAGTGAATGATGCAGCTCTTTTGCCACATGGAGTGTATTTAGCTGCAGAAATGGGGAGATGGCAATAGAGAGCTGTGGTAAGACTGCTGTAGGCTGCCATTTTTAATAGACTGCTGAATGTCAGTGTGTAATTTGGGATCTTTCAATATAGGTTATTTTTAGACTAAATAGGGAGGGCAAGCAAGCATGTCATGAGTAGATTTGTGTCTAAAGTCCTGTTTTTGAGAATAAAAATGAAACCTGAGAACAAATTATTTTTAAATCATATTTTACTCTCAGTCCGCTGTAAGTTAGGACTAAGCAGATAAGTATGGGACTGCTCAAAGAGGTCAGATGCTGTTATGTGGTTCTGCAGGATTGCCAACCTGAAGCTAATTTGTAGCATCTTCCTTGATTTACTTGAAGGCAAGGATAGCCTTCCCTTTTCTCATCTGTATCAAGCAATCTGTATCTGTGTTTCTTCACCTTTGTGGCAGTTTTGTAGCTGAACTGACAGCGTAGGAAGGTGTATCCTCTAAACAAATCACCTGCAGTTTGCCAAGAGCAGCGCCGAGGTGTGTGTGGAAAGACCTTAATCTTTGTTAATTGCTGGTTTTGTTTAATGTTAGAGATATTCTTTGCTGTACTGCAGGGCTCAGGTTCAGAACAGAGTGACAAGTAGAGCAGTAAGAAATTACCTTCATTTGGGGGTTTTCTGCATATCAAGGCAGCTCCCCAAACCTTTTCCACAGATAGAAAATGGCAAAAATTGTTGGGAAAGGGGATAAGGTAACTTATAAGGGGCTGTATTGCTTATTCTCTCATATCTTTCAAAGAGGATTCGATCATGCAGGAAGGAATGTAGACAAGAAACCAACAGTATTTCAGTGCCACAGTTCTATAAATAGGCAGCATGGTAAGTCAAAGCCAGGACAGACGGTGTTAGTAAACAGACTTCCTAATTTGTCTTTATTTCCTAAATGAATAAGCCAGGAGTTTGAAATGAACTGACACTGCTAATGTTGATAAGTGATAAAACCTTGGAGCGTGGAGGTAGTAGTGTCTTGGGATTACCATATTCCCCAGTGAGTATCCGCAAATTTCGCAAGAGAAAAAGCACCGCTGAGAAAGTGTAGGCTGTGATTGATGCCTGGTTATCCCAATGTTCTGCAGAACGGGGGCAAACTGTGAGTGCTGTGTACAGGGGTGCTGCATTTTAGGGAGAAAGAGGTTTTTTTTTTTTTTGGTGTCATTCATGTGTCTTGATTTGCACGACTTTACACTCTCACAGCAGCATTTTTTCCCTGGGATGCCCAGCAGAGGAGAACTGATAGGGATGTGCAGAGCTCCATGGTGTCCCTGGGGTCATGGAGTTGAAGGGCCGCAATGCAGCTGGAATGTTTCTTTCCTTGAACATGATGCAGAGAGTGCTTGCAGTCATTCTGGGAACAAAAAAGCAGAATATAGATCTTCATGCATAGAAACGCATCTGTCCCACAGAATCTGGAAAATCTGACCCTCAACCTTTAGGGCGCTAGACATACATCCTCTCTTTTTTCTGCATAGGCAATGTGAGAGTGTGTCTTGGTGATTTTTAAATCAGTGATCTCTGCTGATGTGTTTTCACACCCATCCTGAATTTGCAGACACAGTAAGGCTTTTACCTGACTTAAAGAAGTTTACCATGGTGTCGTATCCACCTCAAGAACATTTAATGAGAACCAGACTGATAGATTTACAGGTGATGGATGTTCTGGAGTTTCCCATATAATGGCACAGATATTAAACATTGAGAAATTTAAAACTAAGAAAGGTTTTTAAAAGATGGGCCTTTTCTGATTTTGGTGGGCCCCTCTTTAAAGCTGGGTATATTGATTACTGTATAAAACACTTGGAATTGCAGAAGTGAAGGATCTCACCCAACTGCCTTTTTAGGGACAGAGATATAGGGATAAAAATAAAACAAGTTGCAAATTAAACTATTAGCACCTAGTTGCATGTGTGAAGTAGGCAAATCACTGATCTACCCGTGCTGATTCATATTTCTCCATTATTCATGTATACAAACTCACACTCTCTGGAGTGAATAAAGATGATCCGCCTTTCAAGTCATATCACATTATAATCTTTGTATTAATCACAGAGCAATAACTTGAAATGACAATGTTCTGGGTAAGTGAAAGTAACCCTGGAATCTCATATTTCTGCTGTCATCTTCCCCCCTGGATATAGACTAAAAATACAAGGTGTGTTGCGGTAAAACTTACTTACAGCCAGTCGAGTAGATGTACACTTGTTTTCTCACATAAGTTATGTTTCTTCAGCTATGAAATAAATAACTGATCACTGAAAATGATCACTTGCTGAGATATGTTATTACAGTAAGTAAATTCCATGCTGGTGAATATCAGTATAATGATAATATAGAGCAGGTTTTTGTAATAACTCCGCTAAATATGTGACTCGGAAACTTCCTTCCAACAATGGCAATTTCAAATACAGAAGAAAAAAGCTATAAATACAGTGTGAAGTATTTTCAAAACTAAACTGTGTGCATAGGTTGGTTTCTTTAGAGGTAGGACTACAAAATATTAGCAAACTTGTCATAAAAGAACTGTTGACATTTACTATTTTCTTGAAAAAACGAAACATAAAAAAACCCAACTCCACAAACTAAACCAAAAGAACCTACCCGATCCACAACCCAACCAGCATATCCCAGGGTCTGTACACTTCCTTTGGCCTATTTTAGTTTTTGTATTTATGAAGTATGTACTGGGTAGAGAAAGAGAGACTGCAAGTACTCAGCTCAAAACAATAGTCCCGTTTTGCAGATTTGGAAAGAAGTTGTTAAAAGCAGGATTTTTTCTGCTTTTGGAAAGGATGTTCTCTCCAGTTTCAGGATGCTAATCTTTGTTCCTTTTTTACCAGCTCATGCAGTAAATTCGCCGCATTGCATAAATCCCATTGCATAAATCTTGGTCTCCCCTTCCACTACAAAGGTGGAGAGAGGAGGCAGCATTCATTTTTGATACACCAAATGAGGCTAATGTTTCACTGACCTCTGTGGCCTTTGCATAGGCACGGACTCACAAGTACATATATGTGATGTATATGTGATTACTGCATGTAAGTTTTACTGCAACACACCTTATGTTTTTAGTTTGCATCCAGAGAGGAAGATGGCAGCAGAATATATGTGAGTTCAACAATACAGTTACAATTGATGTGGACAATGAGAAGGTGTAGATATGCATGTATATGTATATATATAAGCTGTGAAGAAAATAGCCCCAAGAAGATAAGCTGCTCCAAATCAGTATGGATTGATAAAACTGAGTGATTATTGAGAAGCAATATAAGTGATTAAGTTAAGAAAAACCTTTGTTTGTGTAGAACTTCCTGCACATGATGTACCTTAACTCCTCTATATCAGGTAACTTTAGAAGAGCTTGAGTTAAAGCAGACTATTTTTCTTTCTTTTTTGTTGTTTTTTTAAAATCCTGGGATATATATTTTTGTGAATACATCTGCCAAGATTTAGATAAATTTTAGAACTTGATTTCAAATTGCAGAGTTTTTCAAGCTAAAAAGAACAAGCTTAAGCTATGAATATTTACCTCCAGCAACCTGGTGATACTTTCTACATCAGATTTTATGGTATCCAATTTAATTACAGAACAGCTGTGATGTAGGCTGCATAACATCTTGCCTTAAAATCGGTTTTACATAAACAGGACAACTTTAGGCATACTGATGCGGATACAGGCAGCATATCAGTGTTTCACTAGCTGCTGGGGAGGGAGAACATGTGAGAACAGGCGGAGCGATAGCATGCACAAAGTCATTTCCACCTCTGTGCAGGCAGAGAGGCTCCGTACTCTGGGAGCGGCCTCAGCAGTTTCCATGGGTCTATTTAGAGTGGCAGAAATGCAGGATATGTGCAAGAGTGCTAAAATCTATCCCTGGTTAGTTATGAATAATAGGGGTGCTTCTTTAAATTGGAATAAACTGTTAATATGAGCAAACTGAACTGCGCTACTGTACCTTGGAAAACGGAGATTGAAATGGAATAGAATTTTGGCAAATTTCTTTGAGCGGTGAGTCAACGTTTTGAGCCAAAAGACAGTTCTAGAGAAAATTAATGGAATTAAGCTTCATCAAGTTTATCCTGCATTTACGTAATGCAGAGGGATGAAATTTGATCAATCCTTTATATATATATATATTTAAATCTTGAGCCTGGTAAAAGATTTCATCTCATTTACAGGCAAACTTTGGGCCAGCTCTTTATATGGCCAAACGTGCTAGTCTCGAGTAAGACAAGGAGTTATCAAGGGATAGAATGAGTCTGTCTAGCAGCTGCATCTTTAGCATGAGCTGGTAACATTACCTTGAAAATACAATGCATAATTTATTTACAAACTTTGTCAAGACAGGCATATAGGAACACGAGAAAGCCAAGAATTAGATGGACTCTGAAGTGTTTTATTTAGGCTGATGGGGAAAAAAAAAATATTTAAAAAATATATACGATATAAGGGACCAAAAATCACCCTTAAGGTATCTCCACCAGATTCAGTGAGATCCCACCAAAGATGCACTGTGTGATAATTCTAGTAATGCACAAGGGGCCCCCTGCGCTTCGCGGAGCCCCGTGGCTGCCTCCCCCTTGCAGGCTCCCACACCGCCTCGCTCCACACTCCTGTTTGCTCTTCCAGCTCCAGCTCCTGGCAGAGATTCCCATTGCTCATCTGCCGGCTGTACTTACTAAAATTTCTTTAAAAGAGTCTCAAGGCTTAACAAAGGGATGAGGCTGAAAAGGATGGACGTGTCGTAGCTTTTCTCAGGCCCGTTGTTCATCATTTGCTTAGGGCTGGCATGAAAGAGGTGTAGACTCACTCTGTAGTCTCAATAAATCACTCTGTAGACTGACATTGCTGCCAGGGAAGGGGGCACACTGCGGGTGATAGGTAGGAGTTGGCTAGAGCTAGCATAGTTGGCATTTGGAGGGAGCCAAGGGAAAAGGTGCCAGAGAGAGGAGGTGCTGGTTCTGCAGGTGACCTCTCCCTAGTCATGTTGGCTACCATAAGGATCATGCACTATTGCATTTGCAGAATAGGGTCTTCATACTTGTATCAGGCCAGAAAATCCACGGGACCTTATCTTAGATTTCATCTCTCTTTTGGAGAGATGCGCACACAAAAACGCGCACATCGGATTTAACCTGGGATTGCATGCTTTTCCTGGAGACCTGTGCAGCAGCTCTCACAGCACACAGGGAATCTGCTGCAGCTTCCTATTTGAAATAGCAGTTGTGTATCAAGAGTAGAAAAAAAATATATAGCTATGTCTCATGCTCCTCGGATTGGCAATATAAAATAAAAGACTGCCAGAAAATCAAAAGCACAAGAGTCCCTTTTTCTCTTTGATTTTCATAGGAAATGCAAAGCCAGGAGCCCTGATTTGGAGCTTGATTTCTTTACCCTTACATTGAGTACCTCAGTGGGATGATTCATGCAACAAATGCCTGTAGAGGAAGCGATTGCTTCACTTACTAAAAGTGAACTGAAGGGTGTGCTGTGAAAAACAGATTAATATGACTATGCAAATGACAGCCCTTGGAATTTGGTAATTTACTGTGAGTGTGATCGCCTGGTCACCAGCTGTTAGAGTGAATTCTGACTTGAAACATGCAAGGGGAAACTCGTCACTAGATTAAATAAGATACAAGCAAATAAAAGCAACAATAACTTCCTAACAAAATATTTAGCTTCCTGTCACCCTTTGGAGTTCATTTTGTGTAGTAGCTTTAGTCATCTTTTTTTTTTCTGGCTCTTATATTAAAATAATATACAGAAAATATTTATTTTTTAAATAATTTTTACAGAAGATGTCTATATCTAACATTTCTCACCTCACATCATCACAGGTACTTGTCACAAAATACTGTCCCCTTAAAAAAATCAAAACAAAACAAAAAAACATTTATGTAGATTACTTAATCTATTCCTAAATACAGCTAAGTAAAGTTTCAGCTCAAGGATGGTATTTGTATTTCTACAATAGTATTTCTCCTAAATATGGAATTTTAATGTTAGCATAAATGAATAGTAAGAAATAAAAAGGACGATTACTGTGCCCACTAGGAGTTAAAGGATACACAGACTGAATTTGCTGAAGTTTGTAATATTTGTGCATACCTGAGTTAGTTAACCTCTTTTCACTTCTGTGTCACCTGTTGCACTGAAAGTAAAGAGATGATAACAGCTGCCTTGGACCTTCGGGAGATGAATAATGCGAGAATGGCTAGAGAATTCTTAAAGATGCCTGGATCCATTCCTGAGGTCTGTATTTGTCTGTATTTGGCCTTTTAAACCCAAAGAGTTGAGATACTGAAGAATACCTGGTGGTCTAGTCTGAAAACTTTAATAGTGATTAAAATTCCAGAAAGGAAGAGATTTTTCCTCTAGGCATTTTGTCAAATTGCATTACTTTGTAATGAAGGTGATCTCATTTCTTTGCTCTGGTATAACCAGTCAAAACTAAATCAACTGTCAGATATATCCCATTTTCCATATATTTTCTGTGCCTTTTTATGGACTCAGGACTGTATAATGTAATGCAGAGTAACATCTCTCAATGAAATCTTCCCTAGACAAAATAACAAAAAACACCTAACAAAGATGTGGTCCAAGGCATTATGTGTGTTTGAGATTCCTCCAGTCCGTCGAAGGTCGGTAGAACATGTGAAAGATGAGCTGATGCTTCTAGTTCTGCATTCTTGGCTTTGGGTTATTTACAACTTAGTATAAAAAATGTGCATAGTCTGCCACGCATGAAGGAAGGCTCATATAATTTAAAAATATGGGGGAGCGATCAAAGGGTTCATCAGTATGGCTTCCTTGATGACTTCTTCTAATGAAGTGCCAAGCTGCCAAAAGGCTGGGCCCTACAGCTGGTTTGAGGAATCTCTTTCTATGCACTTTAAAGGCCTGAGAATCGAATACAAAAACATGTGCTAGGTCTTCTCCCAAGTCTCAGCTCCTTTCCTGACGGGAAGGACCCTGCTGAGTTGAAACTGTGGGTGAACCTGCAGCACTGGCAGCATCAGAGGCAGTTTCCCCAAGCCCATGGGGAATGCATGAAGCCTACAGGAATGGCTGCAGGGGCTAAAAAACACCTGGAGTTCTGCCTCATCCCTAGTGATGGGGGATACAGAAGAAAGTCCAACTTTCTACCATTTTTTTTTTGTGTCACATACTTATTATAGATGTTTGTACAGGGTCTTCACTTAGGTGCGTGTCTATGATGCTCTGGCCATTCCCTCGCTTCTCACAATTACCAGTCCCCCCTTATTACACCAGCTTCCAGTCCACATGGCAGTGCTTTTGGCAGCTGAGGTGCCGCTGTGATTGATTGTGAAAAGGGCACCCCGATCAAGGGCTCATGACTCTCCTCTAAACCGCGTAGGAGGTTGTCCTGGAGTGCCACGTGGGACTGTGCTGCTCGGCCTGGGCAGGGGCAGTTCAGGGCGGTTCATGTGCACGAGGCTGGCGAGTTCTGCTGCTTGTGGCGCGTTCCTTTTCAGCGGATGTGCCCGGAATTCTGTGCGGTCCAACAGTCCATGTTCCTAGGGCACGAATAAACTTCACCTGTGTGGTTATTGCCATTACTAGCAGAGAAAATATAGTGAGGCTTTTCACCTGGTGATAAAGAGGAGCAAGCATAAGAAAAAAAACCCAACTCTAGTTGCCACACTCTAGTGTGCCTTAAAAAGCATGTGCACAAATGTATGGAATAGACAGAAAACCTGAGTGGGTTATATTGGGCAGAAGTGGAGTGTTGTAAGTTTTTACAGAAAAGAGGATGAGAAGCAGACACAGAGCCTAATTTACATCTCCTTTGTACCTGAAGCAATGTCAGATGTTCCAGAGTGGCATGGGCTGGTCGTGTTCCACCCGCTTGGTTTGTGTCCTTGCTGTATGTAGCTACGTAGAGATGCTGTGGGACTGGTGCTGTTCAAAGGGAATAGGCCTGTTTCCAGAACTTAAATGCAGTTCCCAACTTCTGCGCTCACCGGGACAAGGCACTTGGGCAGCACAAACACTCCCAGGGGAAGTCACCTGCTCATCCCACCTGCCTCCCCTTGGTGTCTCATTACCATCGCGGGGCCTTGTGGCTCTCTGTCAACCTCCAAACCTCAGAAACTTCCCAGTCTATAGAAAATGCTTTGGGAACTGGCAGCGCCTGCCCAGCGTGTTCTGAAATGGGATTGGGGATTATTTTTTTCGGAGAAGTCTACCTGAGGATTAGGCAGCCATACCTGCATTCAGATGCCAGAGGGAAGTGACCAGCTCCATTCTCTGGAGGATGACTGGAATGAGTTACACAGCCGGTGTGAACTTTACACAGTGCTCACTAAAGAACTGGGCTGTGGCAGAGCCAGCGCTGTCATTTCTGTTCAGAACTGGACCCAAATCATCCCTCTTTGTGCAAGTTATTCTCTCCTGAGATTTTTAAAAGGTTTTGTGCGCTTTCTGTGAGTCAGACTAAGTTGTTCCTCAAGGGTGACAGTCCAGGCTATACAAAGCGAATTAAGAGCTATCATATGATTCTTGGGAAATTTTTAATGTGTTGTGTGTCATCGGTGTTCTGTTGTTTTGCTGAGTGCTTAGCCAAGAAACAGGCTTAGGGCAGAAGACGATGCTGGAAACTGGAAGGAGGACAGACAGACAGAATGGGCTGCAGTGGGTTGGCGGTCTAGCTGGAAGTGTGGGAATTGAGAGGTTTCCTTCACGCTCCCCACTCTGCTCTTCTTCCAGAGCCCATGCAAGCACCTTAAGCACCAGGCTACTCTGATTTAACCTTCTGTTGCAGAAAAAAAAATCAGCTTCTGACTCATCTCTAAATTTCATTTCCACATTTTATTTCCTGGAATATCAATTGGAGCAACCAGCAGCCTGTAAAATCCTGTGTGCTGCAGCGGCTTCGTCCTGTGTCTCTTTTTGTTGTTGCTGCTTGGAAGCAGGATGCAAGGGGTTATTTTGCTTCCTCAATTTTTAATTTCCATTGTTCATTACATTATAGTATAAAGTAATGTCCTCCCAGTGTTACCAAATATGACTTTTTCCCCTTTCATTCTTCTTAATTGCATATCAGATGAGAAGACCTTTAGAACTGCAGAATTATATCTCATATAACTGAAAAATTGGGCAGAACTGAAAACATCTCAAATTTATGAGATGAGAAATGATTGATTCAGGAAATGTATCAAATTCAAGATGATTACTGGATACAATATATTAATAAAGTGAGAAAGTGAATCTTTCGAGGGTATCAGTTACAGCCTCATTGGTAAAGTGATGACAGCAATCTGTGCTTTGCTTTACAGCTCTGTGAAGTACAGTTTAGTTAATGTGACAGATAGGGAAACTGAGGAAAAATAATAAAATCCATTGAAATTAATGCAGTGTTATTTTGCTACCACTTGTGAAATTGTCCATCTGTGCTTGTTTTCTCAAAGATGCCCATATGATTAAAAAAAGGCCATATGGGCTCTTTATGTCAAAGCAGGGATTAAAGTTCGGGATGAAGACTAAACAGTTTGGATTTTTTTTTTTTTGGTGAATAACCTGCCCACAGATGCAGAGTTCGACATTCGTAAGCAAATCTGATTTGAATTTGCTAAAAGTGTTGGGGCAAATACATATGAAGGATAGAAAAAAAAGGAAGAAAACATTTCATAAATGTCCATGTTATGCCATTCTCCTGTTTCCTTACGCAGCTCTTTCTTTTTACTCCCCTAGTTTTGTTTTACATGGCCAGGACAGCAATGCAGGTATCCTAGATTGCTGGAAGACGTGGGAGAATGAGGCTTATGCCTGGTGGCCAGGGCACTTCCCTGGGAGGGGAACCTCCTTTTGGCAATTTTTGGCTTTTGGGCCCTCCTCCAAGGAGTATTTGAATATTTCATGCAGTGGCAGAGACAGAGGGGGAAAAGTGCTGCAAATATCCACTAAAACTGTACGTGTTGAAGGCATGAAAGATCTCTCAAGCTGCTCAGCTTTCTTCAAGTCCCTTCTATGGAGTGTGCCAGGATGGCTTGGAAGCAGGTATGCCCCGTCACATGAAATAAGCAGCCTGCCCCCAGGAGCAAGGTTGTGAATGTGAATAACAACCTTTTCTTCCTCTTTTTACAACCAAACTCTTATTTCAATTACAAATCCCCCATTTTTTTTGCTAGCTGAGTGAAACTTTTACAACCTTAAAAAATGATTTTTTTTTATTAAGGCACAAAAATTGCAAGGCCATCTACTTCATCTATGGTAGTGCTTTCTTTTTGAAAGTCACCTTTTTCCTCTGAGTCTTGGGGTTCTTTTCATACTAGCAGTAGCTAGCTGCTGAAAAATACTGGTGTTGCCCACATTTTTTTGTTTTCTCTTAATATCGTAGTAGTTAGAGGATTGATGATTCTCAGATTCCTTTTCCCAAATTTTAACTCTCCAACATATCAAAATAATCAAATACAGGTACTCCCAATTCAAGCTTAAAGTCAGCAAGAAGCAAACGAAATCCCCACTGTAATTGTTAAGGTCCAGGCGAGGTTTAGATGAGACAGAGGTAACTCGCGGCAGTATTTGATTACTGCAGGAAACACAGGTCGCCTTATTTAATGATCTGGAGCTGGAGATGGATTGCAGCTTCTGTCTGCCACTTGCGATTAGTGTAGAGTGCTGAACTGAAAGGGAAATGGAAGTGAAAGGGTGATAGGATGGTGACCAGAGCCAGGACATTTGGGATATGGGAGCTACATGCAGCTTTTGCTGCCCGCTGTGGTGGCTATGACTGCAGCTGGGGGGTTTTGGTGGTGCTTTGTCCTCTGGTAAGTGTGGCACTAAAACAGCCTTTTACCCTTTTGGAGAGTTTTATTTCTTAAAACAAGGCTGGTTAACACAGGCTTGATGTACCATTCAGGTAGTTGTCCTTCATCCTGTTTTCCCAAACAGCCTATTTTTACCATGAAGTTACACTCCCACTTAGCTTTCTATTCGCAAGATCAGGCTCTGCAAGCCACCTTCCTGGGAGATGGAAGTTAGCTGTGATCCAGAAATTCCCGTAGGAGCTGTGCTATTTCCTGCAGCTCATGCTACCCACTGAGGTTTGAAGCCTTAATAATACTTAGGTTCCTGTTTTCTGCTTTAAACACCTAGACCTTCTACTTTGGTACACTGCCTTGCTTATGCTATGCCTTTACAGAGGGAGTCGAAGAATGGCAGCAGAGAACTGGAGGTCATTCTAGGAGTATTGCTGTCCTGAACATAAATTAGAAATTTCTGACACTTCAATGCAACCTTCTTCTAGTAGTCTTCATTGAAAATCAGCATTTACCTACAGTGTTATACTAAGGTTAGATATAGTTTCAGTGGTTTTGGCATGGATGTGTTTTTGATGTCTGTCTAGAACTTGTACCACAAGTGTTTGACGTGAAGGGCCAGTGTTCTGTCACAGTCACATTATATATATTTTTTGTAGAAATTAATATATGCTGAGGAGTGTTTGCATTCAAACACTTCCGCTTGACTCTTGCCAGGACTTTGGCAACTCCCCCTTCTCTTCAGGTCTTGGAGGTTTTGAGCAGGTGTTTGCAGGAATGCTCTTTTCTTGTCATACTGACTATTAAAAACATCTGAAAAATAAGACTTAAAAATCTTATTATTATTGTTCTCCTTACACTCCATTCTGTTTTAATGCTTCATATTTCCTTTACATTGTTCTCTTGCTTGAACAAACAAAGCAATTTGCATTTATAAATCTTCACTTTTTGTCATGGCTGGTCGTTTTTCCTCGGGATGAGTCGTAAGAATACCTTATGGAAGTGGGTCAAAGGCAGAGGCTAGAGGCAGAGCTCTTGAGAAACTCTCTCTGTGGACAAGCATGCATAACCTTAGAGAAATTGAAAATGGTATTGAAGTAGTAAATTAATCTATGCATTTTTCTGACACCTGTGATTAGCTCTACCAGAGGTGAAATCTCAACGTGAATACAGCCCTTTTTTTCCCCAATGGCTAAAGAAATTGTATCTATCTCAATGCGTGTTGTATAACATATTTTTTATATCCATAAAAATAACCACCTCGAGAAATTTTCAAAATATTTTTGTTCCTAGTGTCCTCAGTCTAAAATGTTTACTAAGGAAGTTTTTCTGGAAGTACAATATTTATCTATATCTGATTCCCAGCAATCCGCAGCCCATTCTTTTTAGGTGAATACACTCTTTTCCTGTGGTTTCCAGTCATTTCATCAATTCTACAAGAAAATGTTTAATTCCCTAAATGCTAGCTGGTGCAGTATTCTGGCTAATCATTTTACTAAATGGGATGCACTGTTAATCTTTTAAAAACAGGTTTTGTTTTGTTTAGCATTGATATAGCATTTAAATGTCTTCAAAGTGATTTCTAAGTGACTTTTATAGCATTAATTTTCCAAATTCCCAGCAAAAGCTGTAGAAATATGTAGACATGCCTTAAATACTGCCACTTACTTTGAATAACAGGTCAAACTAACAGTCATGGTCCTGGAGCTGCCAGTGTAATGAGCACCTCAGATGTAAGGCAGCGCAAGCGGATCTTAGACGTTGGTGTAGTTAGATGCCTTTCAGTTACAAGCCGATCCAGGAAGGAGTGAATAATGATACAGTGCTGTGTCTTGGTATTGAGTGATGGCTCTGCTGCTTACAGCAGCGACATGAAGAGTTTGCAGCATGAAAAGTAGCAATTTTGGATTACTGTGGCTCCTAGAAGATCATCTGGTTATGTCTGTACTTGGTCACAATTCTAAAGTGTAATGAAAAAGGAAAAAAAAAACCCTGAAATCTAGTTGAAGGGTGTTTTGTATGTGTTTTTTGATTTATTTTATTTTTGCTGTTTTTCTTAACTCTTTCTGATTCAGCACGTTGATTAGATTTTTCTTTACTGGACTCTGGGCTGTCAGTCCTGATGTGCCCCTGGGAGCTGAACAGTCTTCTTGTTGGTGTGAGGGGCTCTGTACTGGGCTGCACTCTCTCCAATTTGTGATCAGGTTGGTTAACAGCAGCAGAAGGTTAAAGAAGATTGTGCAAAATGGAAAAGATGGTTGCAACCCCCCTGTTGTTATGGGTATATGGAGAAATTTTGTCTTCACTTTTGCTTCTCTCACCCTAGAGACTAGGACAAGCTGGACTTGAGTCCTCCTTACCCCTGTCTCAGTTACTGGTTCTACATAATTCTGTAGAAGACAGAGGAGACTATGAACTGCTATAAGCAAATTTGACAGAGCAAAGCTAGGAGCAGGAAATGAAGTCTTAATAAACTGCTAGATTTGCAGAGCTGTCACACTGATGTAGCAGAAAAGACAGAAGGAAATGTGTTAGTGAATTTATGGTTTGGGATTTGGACTGTTTTTAAAGGTGCGTTAGTTTGCACTGATTGACAACTGAGTTTCTTTCTGAAATGCACGTGGTAGGCAAATGAAGGCAAAATTAAGTGCAATCAGCATTTCTGTTGTCAGTGTGAACCCAATTAATATTTAACACTTCTGCATGTCTCAAAAGTGATGGACAGACCTGGAAAGGCCTTCCCAGCTCCTTTTGACCCCCCTGCTATGAGGGGGTGTCCAGCTGGTGGCCTGGGAACCCCTCTCGCTGGACTATCCCCAAGACAGCATGTAGATCAGGTGCTGAGATACAGCTCCACAGAGTTCTTGATTAACATAAAGCTGTGGACTCTTCAAATCTCTGTAAAAAGTAATAAAAGACCCCCAAGCCTTCAACACTTGAGCTTGAGTTTATACAATGCTTGGTGAATGATATGCCATTTTCCCCTTGCTACTTTGCAAGAAACAGAATACTCATCTTTATGCACTCAGTTTTCTTATTTCTTCTTTTTAGCATGGTAACATGGGTTATAGTTCCCTCTACATGCCCCGCAAAATCTGTGACAACAAAAAATCCCCCTGAAGTTCAAAAAGCAATTTCCGTTTTGGAACGTGCATTGGAGACAGCAAGTTATTGCTCCCAGTAGAAATCACAGACTGTAGACATTTGAGGTCAGCCGCAAAGCCTGACTTGAATCATGCCCAACATAAAAAACCTGTGAGGTTTTTAGTGATGTGAAAGGTGTGTACTTGCAGTGTTGATGGACGATGCTGCCAGCCTCCAGCGTGCCTGGCCATGGTCACTGCTGGGGCCACCAGCATGTGACCGTGGGGCCGTGGTCACCATGGGGTGGTGCTGCCCATTCGTGTTGGAGAAAAGTAGCTCAAGTGTTTGCGAGTGTGGGGTCTGCTCTCACGTGTATCAGATACACAGCAAAGCGAATGCCTTGCTGTGTTGGATCACATTATCCAAGGGCCTCGGAGTTCCCTTGTTCTGCATTTGCAAGGTGGGTAGAGAAAAGCTGGACTTTCAGTTATTTCTGAACAGTTATCCAGTTATTTCTGGATACTACCTTAAGACAAACAGTAATAAAAATCATACGGGTATTACTGTCAAGGTTGGGCAACTGATCTTTTTTACTCTAGATGCACAGTCTTCTCTTTTCGTGGTTTGTCATCAAGTCAGGCAGTGAAAGCGAGCTGCTCAACGGAGCTGTCCCTGGAGTCTGGAAACAGTTGATGGAAAATGGCACAGGATTTTCTCATGGTGATTCTATTCTATCTGAGCATCCTACATGCGCCAGAGAAACATGAACCCACGTGCTTTAAGGATGTATGTCAAAGACATTACTTTAATACAGTTCTTTCTATGTCTTAATTTAGGTGTCCTGGACTTGCATATGAGTTACTGGAATTCATTTTTACAGTGTCTTAAAGTATTTCCTAGTTTTTCTTCATTTAAACTTTTGAGAACTGAGAGAATTTTGCTACAGGGTTGGAAGAGATATTATTTTTTCAGTATAAAAGCTAACTTTGCTGGAATTTCTGAAAATTTTTCTAAGAAATGGGATGGATTATAATAGAATTCTCCATTAAAAATGTGAAATATCATAGATATTATCACAGAACTTGGGCTCATAACTTCTGAAATCCCTTCTGAAATGTAGTCCTTTGCATCCTCGTGGCTTCTTTATTTTCTTCTTCTACTATGAAAATAACATAGTGAGAATTTATTGTTTAACAGAGTGCTATGTCAAAACCTGTTTCAAACTTTGTCCTAGTTTTAACTGTGAATCATAACATGAAAAAATAATATTCCAGCTGTGAGAACTTGAGGCACCTTTCTCCTAAGCCTGTAGCATTCTAGAAGGTAACAGTTGAGTCCTTCTGGAAAAAAAAAAAGTTTTGAGTTTTGTAATTTTCTAGTTATTAAGGAAACACAGCAGTGAGTAATTCATCATTTTATTGGAAAATTTCCTAACCTTTTTTTTGCCAGGATCCTTTTCTGGTGTTTGTCACTTCAAATTTGGCAAATAGTAAACATTGTGAAATAGCCCTTTTGCAGTTAGCTGGAAGCCTAGAGTTGCTGCTAGCTGAGTAAAAATACTTAGCAATTATTCTGTTTCTCCTGATTTTCTTTTCTTTTTACTTGTGAGAAAATTCCACATTTCACATTTTTAACTGCTTCTCTTGTCTTTTCACTGCAAAACAAAAATATTCAGGATTGCTCCTTTCTGTTTTGTGAAAACATGTAATTAGCCTACAATGTTGAATGCAAAACTAGTACCCTATACTTTTGTCTGCATCTGTAAACATGCACGCATGCAGAGCTATGATGTTCAGCGTTCAAAGATCAAAGGAAAAGCTAACTGGGGAGCAGGACAGTGAAATACTCCTAAAACATTAGAGAAGGAACTTTTGTTGTAAACACTCACAAAGAAGGTGCCGAAAGCTCTTTTCTGTGACACCAATTGAGTCTTGTTCAGATAATACAGAATGAAGGGAGAGACGTTTTGTACTTGTTCCCAGCTTGCTGATAAAAGTCCTTGGAAAACAATTTCACTTTAAAGATATAATGGTCCAAAATTATGGATGATCTAACTTCCTGGAAGCAAGTAGGACCAGTAATAGCAGTGCTGAGTTTTGGGAACCCTGTGGAAGAGGAGAGGCTCATATAGGGCAGAGTTTGAACGGATCTCTTCACCTTGAACCTGCTGGAATATGGGGACACTTTGTGCAGAATTGCTTATCCCAGTCTCATTCCTATCTAACCAATTACTGTTCTTGTGTTAGGAGCCGGTATCACTCTCCGTTCTGAGCGTACTTGGGTCATAAAACAACAAGCTTCTTGTTTCTCCCCCATTTAGGATGTATATTGGCAAGTATTTGTCCAAAGGGGAAGGAGTAGCCCTGGGAGGGTGACAAGGCTTCAGTGATGTGGGACCTGTCTGAATGCTGAGGCCAGCACAATCCTCCAACACGTTCCCTTGGAGAGCCAAGTGTTTATCAATGTTTATTTCTATTTTTACACATAAAATAAATGGAGGTTTTATCTCCATAATAGGCAGCATATTTTATTGAGTTTAATTAATGACTGTGGACCAGATAGTCTAATAGAAATTGGCACAGTTGCATTTGAGTAAGTGGTCAGATTTTCAGCTTTGTTTCCACCAATAGAAACATACAGTGTATCTTCTTCTGTTCTGCTTTATTTGTGGAAGTTGTCTTTCAGCATCTAAAAAGGCATAAATTGTTAACCCCACCACTTCAACTGGCATTCAAGCTACAAGTGTGTGGATTCCTACTCTTTCAGGTGAAGTGTTGAGAGACTAAAGTGACGTATTACTTAATTCAAAAGTAGTGTAATGGGAAAAATGGTCTTTAGTGGTTATCTGCAACAGGCAGCTCAGCCTCGAAGAACGTCATCTGTCAGCAGGCAGATAAAGATGAAGAGAAGATCGAGCAGAGGTCTAAAGTCGCTTGCACTGTTAGTGTCAGTGCTGTAGCAGAATGAAAACATAAATCCATTTGGCTAACCAGAGTACTGATGCTCTGCGAGACTCAAAGTGAAAGGTTTTAATCTAAGATGTGCCCTTTGCCCTTTTTTCTGCAACACTCCATTGATTTTACTGAGGCCAGCACTTTGCAGGCCAGCAAACAAATTTAGAAATCTACTCATGTCAACTCCTGAAATATTTCTGTGAACAGCTATTACTTTTTGCACTTCTAATATTGTTAGTTCCAGGCAGTTTTAGCAGCAGACATTTAGTTCTTCCTTTATTTTTCAATTTGATGATAACTAATCTTTTTTACTGAAAAAATGTCAGCCAAACTCCTCTTTGCAGGAGACGGATATCTGTCCAAGATCAAATAGGAGTAGGAAATTACATTACTGCATTGCATATTACAGTTAAATATATTATTGTGGACAGGATAAGTGAAAAAATATTTTTTTCTATTTGTTCTTTGTTCTGCTTCACCTCTGCAAAGAAGATTGAGCCCATCTGGCTGAAGTAAATTTAATGAAAATGGGATCTCGCTCCATTTTCATGCTGTTTTGTGTCCATCACCTCAATTGCCCACATTTTAGCAGTTCTGTTAGTATACTGAATTCCAGCTCTACAGAGATGACATGTGTTTGTTTTTCCTGCATCTTGGTTTCAAATTGATTTCAATGAAATTAGAGGCAGAGCTGAGTTTACACTGAGACTTAGCACGAGGAAGTGCTCGAGCACACTTTACGTGGTTCTCCTGGTGGGAGCAGAAGTGACGGGAAGCAAACCCAGCGTTGCAAATTCAAGAGGAGAGGGACACAGGTCACAAACGGAAACCATCTCATACTAGCAAAATGCTTTGAAGGAGCCTAGTGCATGTTTAAATGTAAAGCTTATTAAATGTAAGTCACCACATGTCATCCAGGGTGCTTTCTGTTTCCCACCGGGCTTTCTGAAATGCAGAATAATTGTTAGATGGGTCTTATTCACTCAGTAATGTCACACAATTGCCAAATTGTTTCTGGGAATAAAGAAATAAACTGGCAACTCACTGACCCATGATAGGTAAAAAAGTCCCTTAAGAAAAAAAAAGTGAATTACATTAATTCAGTTCATTTACATTGATGTAATACGTGGAGCAGATAGTGAACATTAAAATATCAAAGTCTGCAGATGATACTGGTGATCGGATGCCGTCCCAATGGCAAAGAACTCCAGGAGCCCCTCACAAAACTGGCAAGATAGCAGCAGGTGAGCTTCAGTGCAGGTAAATATAAAGTAATGCAGGCAAAGGCAAGCCAAATGCTTATGTAACACTGAGCTTGGCACTGACAGTTACAACTCAGGAGAGTGATCTTGGAGTCAGTGTTGACAGGTGTCTAAAATCATTAGTTTAAAGTCCAGTGGCAGCCCAGAAAAGCCAGGAAAATGTTGGGCATCATCAGGAAGGGTACTGAGGATAAGACCAGAGGGCACCGTTTTGCCACTTTGATGCACCCCCATCTTGAGTCCTTTGTGCAGTTCTGGTTCTTGTATCTCAAGAAAGATGCAGTGGAGTTAGGGAAAATCCACAGAAAGGCAATAAAAATCATCTAAGGACTGGAGCAATTGCTCTGCAAGGGTAGATTAAAAGGCAAGAACTCTTCAATTTTGAGAGAAGAATGCTAAGGGAGGGTATGATTAAGCTGTAAAGAGTCATTTAAGGCAAGGGACAAGGTGAATGCAGAAAAGATATTCAGCATATTCTGCAATACTACCATAACTAGTGGGAGTTCAGTTTAAAAAAGGTGAAGAATTTTTATCCTTGTCAAGTAATAAACTTCTCAAATTTGTTTCCATAGGGGATTGTGGAGACAGGTAGTATCAGCAGGTAGGACAGACATTAGACAAATTTTTCCCAGGATTCTTAATGGGAAATGTCCAGATTCATGTGCTGTCCTTACACAGTATTTCATACTGCTTCTACTGGATATTACTGATCTGTTGCAGATGGACACTTCTTGTATTCGTAAGATTTCTCACATTGCTATGGTTCTTGAAAAAAACACTATTTCCCTGTTTGCTAAACAGACATGAAAAATCTTCAGGACCCCTATTTTTCTGAAAATAGGTGTCCTCTAAAGCTGTCCCAGGAGAGCGGCTGAAAAACAGAAATGAAAGTAGATTTAGGTGCCCTGTGTTATTTGCTTCACAAGGTGCATTCCTGGGGACATACTTAGTGCAGAGCCCCCAAAGGACTGTGAATCACCAAGAGCTATGAAGTGTCCTGATGAATATCCTTGTGGATGATCCGAACGCTCCGGCTGTGGAGGTAGCGGTTAAAAGGCAGGGAGGCCAGAACGATGATACTGCTATCTCTGTTAAAACCTGTTTTACCATCTAGAAGCATTTTCTGAACTCAGTCAATGTATGTGGCCAGTATCTGGATGATTTTAACCTTTTTTTTTTTTTTTAGTAGGCATATCGTTCAGTCAAAACCTTTAACTCCTCTTAAGTGGAATAGTTAGTGATGTATCTCTCTGGGAAAACAGATGAGAAACTAAACAGTCTCCCCCCACTTTTTAACACTGTGAATAAAGCCACAGGCTCAGAGCTTTGTGTTCAGATCCATTTGATGTTATCCTGTGCTCCCTCTCAAGGGATGTGGCCAGGTACCGAGGGAAAATTCCGACCACCTCAAGATCTTCCACTACTGACCATGCAGGTGGCACCTTAACTTTGGCACTGCAGTGCCTAAGTTAAGTGCCAGTTCAAGTGTTGTTTCTTTTTCCAGAGTCTTTTTTTTTTTTTTCCTGGAAAAAGTATCTTGACTATTTTTCAGTAAAAGCACATGAACTACAGGAGGGTTTTGGATGTGATTGGTGGACTTTTTAAAGGTTCATTTAAGATGAGTCTTGTTTTAGGCTCATTGTTTTATTTTAGTAGGAACTGTGTATTCTAGCCTTTTTTTTTTTTTTTTGCCAGTCATTCTTTACGTTATGATTTCTTTTAATTTATAGCCATGATAATCTGGCAAGTACTGGTAACTGCAATACCCTAGGGGGAGGCATTCACCCTTCAATGCACACATATAAACCCCCTTCAAAATAATTAAATTTTAAAGAGATATAAAAGTTGTTCTCATTCCTCTTCTGTATTTTTTTGAGATCTGATACACATGCTTACTTATGTAATATTCAGAGCTGGCATGCTGGATTGAAAGCATTCCTTTTAGCTGAGTTCTCTTTAAATATGCTGGCAACAGCGTGCAAGAGAAACAGGGAGTTCAGGGAGAAGAAATAAATTTTCTGTAGCTGCAGACTTTAGTGGGAGCTCACACAAATAGGAGCCTTCTCCTCTCTTTTCCTTTTTTAAGAGTACAATGCAATGATATTATCTTGATAGTAGCAAAAAGTCATGAGGAATGGAACTTGTAAATTGTCTTAATTCTGCTGGGCCCTGAAACACTTTTAGAATGCATGAACTCTTATATTAAAGGAAGTTCTTTCCTTGGTGCTTAATATCCATGTTCCATATGAAGGCAATATAGGGCTTTTCTGAATTTTCTGTTCCAGTCTTGCTCTGCAACAAAAATCACTACACGTTTACGCAGAATAGTCTGTTCCTTAACACTAGACTTATTGGCAATGGTTCTTCACCTTCTTTAAGGTCCGTTATCTATCTTCATGTTGTTCTTTGTGTTGGCCATGTATGATATGAGTCTTTAGCTGAGCAGGACCATATGGTACCTGCAGATTTCAAAGCCCCGAAGACTTCTGGAGCAGCACCAAAATGTGGGTCTCTGGAGAGAAGCTTAGCCATTATGCCCTATGAACAGCCTTTACATGGGCTTATGCTGGCTGCTTGCAAAACACACTAATGTGTGGGTTTAATAGGTGATAATGATGGGATATATAAATCTGGAGTAGGAGACATGATTTGTAACCTTACTGGGAGCAAGCAGATGGCACTGGCCAGAAGTAGTGATGAAACAAGTTCACAATTCTTTAAAAATGAAAACATAAAAGATCTGTTATTTCACATTTAATTTGTTTTTGAATACTACTGAGCATACTACCAGTGAAACCAGTTCTTCCTGAAAATCAGTCTCCTATGGGGAATAATTGTTTATCTATAGATCACACTTCCATCCTTTTCTACCACTCTACCTCCAAATAGGGCACAGTGTCAAAAATACTATATAGATTATTAAATAGGTATATTTAGATATATAACAGTTGTGCTTAGAGTAAATGTTATCGTGCAGAGGAAGTGCTTGTACCAGCAGATAAATGGTGATATTTAAAAAATATTGCCGCTCCAATATAAGATATCCAAATATCCTATAGCCCAAGTCTGCAGTGTTCATTTTTCCCATCTCTGTTAACTATGTATCCTTTCATGTTTTCATGCTTGGGCCATTCCAGCTCCTCTCTCTGCAGTATCCCCAGGATCCAGCTGTTCACACCCTAGGATGCACAGGCTGTTCGCAGGAACGCTACTACATCATCAATTTTAAAATTTACTCTGTCTCACTCATTCCAGGATCTAGCGTGAATTTTCATGCATCGTGCTAATGATTCTTTCTTTAGTCCATACTTAACTAAACCCATTTCTGTATCTTTATTATTATTATTGGCTCTTTTGGTATTTTAAACACCGCCTCTAATCTCTTGCTAGTGTAAGGCCTTTGTTTTCCGAAACTGCACATTTTTCTGCTTCTCCCTGCTAGCAGTCTCTGTTGGTGGTGGCTAATACTCCAATACCCAGCACAGATCTACTGCTTGAAATTCAATGCTTGAAATGATCCCTGAATTACGAAGCTTCTGTGTCCTGTGCCCTCTGCTGCTTGGTGCAGTGTGGTTCAGTCTCCTTGCCTCCTGCTTCGCCTTGCTCCTCTCTCCACTGTCTTGCAGCCCTTCTCCGGCTGGAGCTGGAGAGGACTTGGGCTTCCCATCGCTCTCCCCATTGCTCTTGGCTGCCTGGCAGCATTCCTGCTCCTCCCTCAGGAAACACTACTGAAGAAAGCTCCCGCGCGCGTGGGATCCTTCCCTGGAGACTCTCCTGGGCGCTGGACCTGCGGCAAGGAAGGGACTGTCGCGAGGCAGAGTCCCCGCCGAGGGAAAGCCGACTGCTCCCTTCCTCTCCAGCAAGGGCACCTCAGCCCCCACGCACGGACTGAAAAGCCCCCTTGAGTCTCTCCGGGAGGCTTTTGGCAGTTGCGTGTGTGATGGCACCGTAACAGTTTTTTGCTGGAAAAAATGTGAGAGGTTGATGTTGTTCATCTCAGGTCTTCATCTGTTTACCAGAACAAGTATTAGAACTGATGGGGGACATTGTATCTAATATTAACTTTTCTTCTCTGAGAAGAAAATAAAAGAGGAAAGAGGAGAGGAGAAGAGAAAAGAATATGGATTTTCAGAAGAAGAGATGGTGGCTTGTTACATTTTTTTTTGTTTTCCATTTTGTCCCTGATTTTGCCAGTGCTTCGTTTATGAGTGGGTTGATATTATTCTGCATTTGCCTGAGAAGCCACAATACCTTAACAGATTCAGAGTCCTTGTTCCTCTCCTCTTTCCCCAGGTCACGCTCTGTGGATTTTGCTCTGATGCAGAATGTCAACATCTCTCAAAGTAATGTTGGTGGATCTGAGACTCATATTGTCCTGGTCCTCCAAGCACTTGAAATACTTTCATGCATGAACATGGGCATGCTTAAAGATGGTAATGAATACTATGTTCTCAGGATCAAGGCCTGTATTTGAAATAAGTATATTTCTCAGTAAGCCATAACTTCACCCTCTTTCAAATTTCATTATCATTTTGCTTCATCAGTGGTAATTTCTTTTCACTTGGAATTGCAAACCGTATTTGAGGTTCATAAATTCTGGTGCATTTTTCCTTCAAGCAAAGGTTAGAAACCTTATGAGGGCAACTCTGAATTTCAACCATTGTGCCTGGTTTCCTTAAAAGAAAATCTCTGCATACAGCATACAGTAGACATACAGCCTAATCACTGAATTTGGGAAAACTCTGACATTTAGCCTGCATATTAAAGCATGTCATAACCATAAAAGCCATTGAATAGGGGAGCCTCTAGTATTGTTACTTGTTTGAGGGACTGTCTTCAGCTTGCTGGTGACTGCAAATGGGTCTTTTTGCATGAGAAACTACCTCTTTTGACTTCCTTTCTGTGCTGCCTTTTAAGGTCACTGCTGCACGTGACTTAGGAGTGGAGTTGTTTTTAAAATAAAAAGGATATCCTCTGGGGACACACATTTGATGTCACCTTGAAAACTGAAGACCTGCTGATTGCTTTCATAACCAGTTGCTTCCAACAATATACTCTCTCAAATGACTGATTTTTGACCAAAAGTGTATAAGAATGCTTCTCAAAAGTCCTGCAGTCAAATGGAACAACATGGAATTATTTGTGGTAACCGTAGAGGAACATTTGTAAATCACTTGCTTACATGTTAGTCTTTGCTATGAGATAGTAAATGATGACTAGCAATAGCTATGGTGTTTTTTCCCTAAAGGAGCTACTGCTATTTATGACAGATTTCTGACATCTTAAAAAATGAAATTACTTTTCATTTTCTTCCTTAACAAACTTCATTTAATCTATCCTAAAGTCCAAAGACATCTAATTTAGAGTAGGTTTGATTCTTGCTGAGATGAACTTCCAGTTGGTGTTTTTAGTGTCCCTTTTTAGTAGTTTGCACACGTGGTTCCTTGTATTGTTATTTTTTCATTAACCTGTTTAAAACAGGCACCATTACTCAGGTGCTCTACTCAAGTGAATACAAATATAAAATGACAAGCTTGAATGCACTGTCTTATGAAATGTAGAAGTACGTAAGTGTCTTGACTTATCTGACTACTGCCAGTTAAGTTAGTGAGTAGGTGCGCAGTCACGGTTGTTTTTTTCAGCCAGAAGTCTTAGCAAGGAGCAGAGTATTTTTCAATCTGTGTAGAAACTCGCATTGTGCAGTTGCGGTTACATAGTGCAGAAGCGAGAACAAAAGCAAATGCTCATGTCAGAAGCTGCCTGGCAGGCTCACAGAAGCTATTGCTATTATATAAAGGCTTTAATGCTATTTTTGTTTAAATCAACACGTTCATACAATAACTTACCACATACGTAGCATATTCAAGCAAGGAAGCCATAACTCTTATGTGTGATCTTATGGCGCTGTCCCTTGAAGAGCAGTTTGCCCTGCTTTCTGCGAGGGCTTCTTCAGCCCCCTTTTAATATTTCACAAGAGTGGCTGTGACTCACCACTTTTGTACTGATAGTTTTAATGTGGAGTTTGATATGGAACAGCACTCTGAAATGCACTTTAACTCATTTCTCTTCATTGAGGAAAAAAGAGAAAAAAAAGCATCGTTTTTGTTTAAAGAGGAACCAGTCCATGTGTCCCAGTGTTGGCTTCTTGGTCTGAGCTCACTGCTAGCTTCATTTTTTCTTTTATTTATTAATAACTCATTAATCCTGTACTAGTGTGCATCTGTCACTTTTCTGTTGATCCTGTCTGATGTGGGGTTATTTTTATTAACCTCCATTTAAAGCATGCCTAAGTATTGCAGATGCGCCACAGAAATTTGAGGTTTTATTATGTTACTTCGTCTTATGTCATATGCTCTGGATATATATATATATACTTCTTTCAGCATTCTGCACACACCACTGTATTCACAATGCCTGGGTGAAATCTCCCTGGGTAGGAAAATTATTAAGCCAGGAAACCATAAGTATTATTTTAGTCCTGTGGCATTGGGGATGGTTTTTAAGTGTTCCTATTTTATTTGGGTCAGAGTAAGAATTATTTAATAACTTTTTTTTTGTGTGTGTGACTTTCTGAATAAATTCCTGGGAAAAGTAATGTTTTGTAACTTGATAATTCAGGATCCCATGTTGGACCAGTAGAGCGACAACACTCAAGAGAAGCAAGTACTGAGAGCATAGATGCAGGCTGAGAGTCCTGAAGGTATGTGATTTCTTCCAACCAAACCCACAGAGGCTGGTCTTCCTGTCATGGTGGATTCATTCCTGTTTTTATGGAATGGAAAAATATGCTTCAGGCATCTTAAGAGGCACTCAATATTTTGCAAGCCTGGCCTCAAAGGCCAACTCTTCAGGTTAGAAGTGTGCTCAGTATCTGCTGCAGTTGTACCCGACAACCTTGCTGCTGAGAGCGACTAAACCGAGTGCCCACAGGGGCAGGACTGCAGCATTCTCGGAGTAAAAAGTTACCGTAGTTTCTGTGTGGGCTTGTCTGGCCTGCATGTGGATCTCACACGTGTGCTTGGCTCTCTGATGTCAGGAGCAGCCTCTGTATTGAGACAATGGGTAGTTTTTCAACTGTGGCAGCTACTGGAGTTTGGAAGGGCCACACAAACTGCACGTTGACCCAAATTCAAGCATGATGGCTAATTCCAGGGTGCTTAGGGGATAGGTGCTGCCAGAGAAGAGTGTTTCTGGAAAGTTAAGAGCTGCTGCTGTATGCCTCCGTATGAAATACCTAACTCAGTGTGCTAGTTCCTACATGGTCGATGAATCTGCATATTCTACTGCAAATAGAATTTGTTCGTGCAAATTCCAGGAAATTGAAACTTGCCTAGAAATACACAGAGACAGGCTTGCTTTTCCTTTGTGCTCCAAGCTAACATTTCATTTTTTTTTGTTTTTTTTTTTGTTTGTTTGTTTTTTGTTTTTTTTTTGGATGTATAATCAAAGTCATACTGTTAAAATCAGGCTCTCTGGAGTATTACAAGATTTCATAGGGAACTCCCTCTGCAGCTCAGGAGCATCCTTTGAAGGCTCCTCTCTCCCAGTCCTTTTGAGGCAGGAATAGCAGCACAGTTTGTCCCTGTTGTGGACTCTTGGCTGCGAGGACAGGCTGAATCTCCACGTTGTAAATCTGCAGCAGTGGTGGTGGGATTAGCCCTGGAGTGGAGCTGTGGTTGTGCTTTAACAGAGCGACTGTGGCTCCGTCCAGCTGCACAGTGACCGCCTACACTGAGTGAAAGTCAAGAGACCCTTCACATTTGTGTTTAAATGGGGGGTGTTTTTGTTGCTCTCCAGTACAAATAAAAAGGGTCAAACCAGCTCCTAGAATAATTACAGTAACTGCAAAGTAGGAATAAAACTGATATGCAAAAAAATGCAAAGGGGAAGCGAAAGGTTAAGTCAAATAACTTAGTTGCCATTGAAGAACTTAGCTGCCTTATTTTGATTTAAAATATCTGTGTGATTAAAAGCAGAAGAACTTGACAGCTTATGAGCCTGGGTTCCTTCTTAAATTTTCAAGCTTCAAGCTTGGTTTTATAGCCCATTAATATGCAGAATAAAGCACCTATTTGCTTGATGTAGCATATTTATGGGGAAGTAACCAATTGAATCCTACAAATGCCTGCTTTCATAGGAATCTTCCACTGGCATGGGAAAATGTATTTTAATATATGTAGGGGAATTAAACCTACAGATTTCAGTATTTAAGATTTAACTTAAATACAGAACATTAAACTTTTTGATGAAGTCATATGAATATTTACGAAGAAAATCTTTCTACAGCAGCTGGATTTTTTTTTGCAGGAATTGTGGCATCTACTATCATTTATTCTTTTGGATTAAGGAAGTGCTTTGTCTTTTTCTTCTTTCCTTCGCTTTCTTTCTTTAAGTCATTATTCTTAATCTTCACAATTTACTCAAAGCCTAATCGCAGAATAAATCAGGACATCAGATATCATCAATTCTAATAATTATTTTTATGCAATCAGTTCTCGAATGGATTATATAACCTATTTCTCGTCCAAAACAGAAAAAGACCTCCTTCTCTTCCTCTTAGTGCACTTGCAAGATGAAATGTTGCAGCAAAATGTTGTTTCTCAGCTCTGATTAAAAGCATGAGTCACAATTTGCCAGGTCATGTGGGTTAGAATTGCTCAGACTCTTTTGCTGCATCCGTTTCAGGACACATTGTAATGGAGCGTGTAGCTGTGAGAATGAAGTCAGAGATGCTGAAAAAAGAGGGAATTTCCTTTCCTCTCTGAACAAATCTATCTATATATAAAAATTGCTTCTAGGAGCCCCTGGGTATCTATAAATCAGTGCCATGCAAGAGTCACGGATAAGGTACTGCTTGGCAATGACTAACAACTGACAGCAACTGCATGTCTGAGGCACTTTGTGGCTTTGCAGTACATTCGATGTGCTTGGAGCAGATTAGGGCAATTTAATTGTGTATTAAGGGTTTAAATACTGCACAGAATTTATTCAACACTTATGTACAGAGTGTGATTTCAGGCAGCATGAAATTATGCTGAATTTGGTTGCTGCCAAGATTCATGAGGAGGTTTATTAATATTTTGTGTTTTTACAGTAAGTGCCTTAGAGACACCTGAATCTAAGGGCTGTTTTATTGGCACAGCAGGCCCCGAATCACGCTTATATATTCAGAGGTTGCAGTTCCCTTATGGAGGCTTATTTATCACTTAGTATTAAAATGAAGCAATTGCACAGTCCATGTGCAATATGCTCCCAATAGCCTGTTCAGAACACAGAGTTAATTAAAAAATATCAACATGAAAGCCATTTCTGTACAGTACAGGAAAATGACCCTGCTTCATACCAGAAACAGAGACAGAATGTCTAACGGGAGAGGGAACAATAGTGAAAATGGGATGTCACCTGAAAAAGGCCATTTCAGGCATCCTTCCATACCGATATCGTATCATATATGTCTAGGAGTGAATTTGAGGAAATTAAACCAAACCTTTATTCATGTAACACTCTATTTCCAGGCCTTATAACTCCATAGACCTTACCTGTTCTGGCTGCTTAGCTGAGCAGTCTAATATGAAAAGAGATGGATACCACAGAGGAGTCCATGGGGAAGTTTAATTACTGTGTGTAATGTGCAGGGTGTACATGGTGCAGTAAGCAAATCACAGACAGCCAGAAGTTTTCTCAAAATGTTGGCACACAATGGAATAGCTTAAGGCTGCCTGTGTGCTCTTTATACTGACTTTTGTTAACTTTTAGTGCTTGGCTTTTCTACTGTAACCTTCTTTTATCTAGGCTCACGCTTCTTCTCGAGCACACACGTATGAGCACACATGTATAATTTTAACTTGTGTGCAGATGGTCGCAAGTAACATATTGAAGAATGATAATTCCAGGCTTGCTAAGCACTTAAAGCCATAGGAATTCAAAAGCAGATAATAATCCTTTTAGGAAATGCTGAGGGCTGACTTATTTTGGTGGCAGGTGCATCATGCATATAAATCAAGTATTTCCTGAAGACTCAACTGATTGCAGCTGAGCATGCATTTTAAAAATCGAGGTACTGGCTGAAAAGGAAACGTATTAGGGCATGAATGAAGCAAGTGGATGCTTCTTTGGTCTTATTAAGATGCACGATGAATTAATGTCATTATGCTATATGTGTCTGAAGGAAAAGCATATAACACTCTACTCTGGTAAAGACTGATCTGTTCCTAAAGGACGGTAGATTGATTCCAAAGTCTTTTACTTGTAATACGATCTATTACTAAAATGCCTATCTAAGGTAATTATTTTATGCTCTAGTATGTAAAATACGATGAGTGCTTCTTGGGTGTGACTTATCTAAGTAATTTTATATGCCATTTATGGGAAGTACCAGAATCCTTCTCTATCACAGAGGTAGTAATTGCACTTAAAAACCCTTCAAAACTTGTTCCACCATTTTTACAGTATTTATGCATCAGTTTCCTGCTACACTGAAGGTAGAGCTTTTTGTCAACATGTAGAAGGACGCTGATACTGAGCTGATGAATGTGCTGCATCTGGAACCAGGGTGTTTAGGGAAGATATTCGTAATTACTATTTCAGGAGCTCTTGCATACAGTTTTGCTGGGCAGTTTCTACATGCTGTCTGTTGCTTTGGACATGCAGATGAACACTGACGCTGAAAGTGGCCAAAAATGATTGAGCTCGGACTTATAAAGCAAGGAGTCTGTGTGGTAGCCCAGGCCAAGTGAGGACTTCATCAGGTTCCCAGCAGGAGATGAGTTGTGGTGATTCCCCCGGGGATGGTTTGCTCCCTTACCCATCCAAGGACCAGTCAAATGCCATACATATACCTGATAATGGCTGTGGTGGGCTTCTCTTTGACCTTCACTGTTGCTGTACATCAGTACTTTGACTTACTTTCGAATCCATCCATTTCTGGCAAAGGATGCACTGGAAACAGGGAAACAGGTTAGATGAGAGTGTGAACAAAACATAGCTGACCAATAGCATTATTTTAAGGAGGATTGTGGGAAGTAAATGAAGATTGTAGGAATATCGCATGTTCTTCCAGTGCAGAATTTACCTTGGAGTATCATTTGGCAGATTTTTAGCTATTGAGAATGTCTGTGTTGCCAGGGAAATGCCACAAGACAGAACATTAAGGGCATAGTATAGCTCATAAGCTGTTTGTGATTTCCTAGTAGTACTTCAGGACAAGCTGAAAAAAGTACTTGTGGATGGAGAAGGAACATTACGATTTTTAGCTAATGTGCTCCGTACTCAAAAACATCAGTGAAAATCTAACGATCGACAAGATCTGGCCTGCAAGGCAGGGAGCTTCTTTTCAGTGTACGGACCGCAGCATCAGAAGCACGGCACGCAGAAGGCGAAAGGGGGGCTGCACGGCTCCTGCTCACAGCTCCGCTCTTCTCCGTGATTGCGGTTCGCGGTGTTCAGGGCTCCGCTTGTGCTCGTGTTCTTCGCAGTAGCTGTGTCAGCCGGTGTGCACAGCGAGTACCCGTCCGGGGGTAGTCTCTGCGGCTGTGCGCCAGCACTTCACACGAGTCTTCCTGGCGGGCACGTGCCTGTAAAACTTGCTGCTCGGAGGAATAGCCACCCCGTGACTCTTCCTGAAGACAGAGAGGATTTCATTTCACAACAGAATCTCGGAGAGAATGATTTGCCCTTAGATCTTCTACCCTTTACATCCTGAGGGGTTGAAGCCAGTCACCTGTATGGAGACATGGGTCCCTGTGGACCTTCTCTGTGACTACCACCAATGCAATTACATTTCCCTGGTGTTGTTAAAAACATCTCTTTGGAAATTTTCTGGATTATGCTTGTCATTTGGCTGCTCAGCCAAGTGCCTTATTAAGTCTTTAGTCCAAAAGTCCTTAGGTCCTTATTATATATACATTCTTATCTCCCTAATGACATTTTTTCCAACTCTTTTTTTTTGTGTTTTCTAAACATTACTACCTTTAAGTGCAGTCAGAATCAGTTGTGGCAAGCAGGTTAACTGTAGCTGCAGAGGATGGGGAGCATTCCTTTGCAACGAAGTGCCCAAATGTCTCCGCAGGCTTTAGCCCTTTTAAAGCTCTAACCCCTTTATCTTCTTCACACTCTGAAAAGTGGGTCGCGCTGTCCTGGTTGTGCTCTCCATGGAGCCTGAGCCCTCCCTATGCGGAGGAGGATCTCTGGCATGTCACCCCTTCCGTGATCTGGAGAAGCTTCATCTCCACCGAGTGAGGTGGTTTGTTTCTTCGCTCTTGCTACTCCCGCTGAGAGGCTTTCCAAGAGGCTCAGGGCTCTGTTGGTTAGAAATCTTCTAGTTCCCAACTTATGCCCATTCAGCAGCAGTTTATTTCCATTTGTTCCTGTGGCAGCTTTGTTCCTTTAAAAAGTGATTTATTTTCTTGGTGTTTAACTTCACTTCCATTGGCGATAACTACAGATAGCACTTACAATCCTCTTCAGTCTTCATTTTCCTCAGGTAAAGAAGCTGATCCCTTGTGGTTTACATGGGCAAGGATAGCTAGAGAAGCCAGGCCGGCTGTGGCAGTGGAGAGCACAGGCTAACGCGCCCAGCTTTGCAACCTTGTCTTTAGTTGGGTCCTAGTTCCCATTACAATGTCCTTACAATAGGCCTGTTTCAGTGTCTGTTTTTTTTCAAAACACAGATTCTGGGTCTTCATGTTAGATCTGCCGTGTTTATATGATCACAGGAAATTGACTCAAGGAAAAGAGAGCAGGTTAATCAGCCATGATCCAATGTGATAAATAGATGTTGCTTTTTATTCCCCTTTCCTTTTCTCTAAATATTCTTTCCTTCTTTCAGAGTTTTTTAAAGCCTGGCGCACTGCTGAGATTTGACTAATGAGCTTCTACTTCTGAATTGCTTCAGCAAAGGGTCTTCCCACTTCATGGATCCCTGCTACCAACCAGGCAGTTCTCTTGATGATGATGATGGTGTTCTGCACTCCCTGATTTCAGAGCATTGCAGTTTCGAACTTCATTTCTACAGGACTAGGTTCATTTCCCCACTCTCACTAGACACTTTCTCTTTGTACCTATGTTCCTCATGCATTAGCCCTTCAAAGATAAGACAATTATAGGAAAAAAATAAGACAGTTTTTAATTTGACTGTGGGGCCTTGGGTGGGAAAGGAGTCTACCTGAAGTCCCAAAGTTAACAGCCGTCATTTATTTGGGCTGCAGTCTGTCAGAGCTGGTGTCTATCTGACACCCGTCTCTTCTGTTAGCAAAGGCCAGCGCAGTGACCAGGGCTGGCTACCTGTCCCCCCTGGGAGACTGCGGATGGAGAAGACAACTTCCAGCTGCAGCAGGGGAGGGATAGCACTTGGGCTCCCTGGCATCAAAAAACAGTGGAAATACCAAAAAGCAGCTATGAATTCCCCCTCTTTACAGCAACTGGGCTGATTTTAACCTGAAAATCTGAGGGAGGAGAAGTACGTATCTGATTTAGGAAATGACTTTCATAATCCTTTTAGTCTATAATTTTATAGACTTAAATATAAACAGATTTTCCAGAAGAGTGCATTCCAGAAAGGAATATGCAGATATTCCATGACTCTCAAAGTTTTATTTCCTAACTCCAGAAGCCTTAGTATACACAACAATTTCTACTCCTTGCTATTTGTATTTATCTAGCCTAGGATCAGATATAGCTCTTTCATGGCACAGGGGGCAGCATTGGCCTGTTTAATAAAGATACTTTGTGTATGAGACACAGACAAGCAAGAAAACTCCCACTTTCACCTCTCAAGCTTGTAAGTAGTGATAAAAGAGCTTTGAGTTGACTTTGTTCTTGCTTTGAATAAAATTTGCTCTTTATTCAATCCCTTGGCACCTGAAGACAGGACAACCCAGAGCAGGAAACTGCAAGAAAATCTTCTGAGGCTTCAGGTCCGCCAAAACAGTCTATTTGACTTCATGGGATATTTGCTTGCGAAAAAGGAAAAGACTAATGCTGGCAATAGGAAAGGGAGAGACAGGTTTTATTTAATCCTCTAATTACATATCTCTGTTAAGTATTGAATTACTTAGACTGTTGCTTGCATCTCGTCTGATTTTGCCAATACTTCTCATAGCTGAATTTGCAAGTGCTTCTCACTTTTTTTCTTTTTTTCTTTTTTTTTTTTTTTTTTTTTTGGTAAATCATGTTGTAAAACTCCTTTTCCCTTATCCACCATTCTTTTCTGTTGCCTCCGACCTAAACTGTCACATATAGTAATATAGGTGTTAAGGCTGGTGCTAAGGGTGTCTTTAAAAGAAAACTGACTTTCTAAAATGCCCTTCAGGAGTGACACTGCTTATTGCAATGTTGTAGTGCTCTGGATGAGTGCAATGAGGATTTTTATGGAGCTTTTGCAATGACATGGTTTAAGTAATAACTTAAAGTGTCACCAGCATGGAAATGTTCTTGTTTTGGTAAGCCTCCCGAGTTGAAGAAGGTTCTGCAAGCATCCTTAAATCTATCTTTGCAGAAAATGAGCAGTCCTAGACCAAAAAAGACAGATGCAAAACAGGTATGCACTTGTCTTAATGGAAATATTAGTCAATAGTGCTTGACAGAAACTCTCTAGCCAGTCACTAGGGCTGGATTAAACTTTTAGTCAGAACTGTCAGCTCAACTCTCTTGGCCGAAGAGAAGTTTAAATGAACAGCACTTTTTCCACTAACTCTATTGGTTGCACTTTTTCAGGCTGTTGATTTTGCTGACACTTTTGTAATAATTTTTATTTTCTTGCATAAAATACTTAAATTACTCTCCCCCTAAAACTCGTGGTTGAAACTTTTTCTAACATCCCCAATCCTGGTGGCAGTTGAAGGTCGACACATTGCTAGGATGCAGGATGTGCAGCAGTACTCCTCATATATTCAGTAATTTGCTGATTTTCAAACTTTCTGAAAGTGCAGTGTTCCCTGGGTCGGTTGCATCCACGTTCCTCCCAAACAGAGAAGCAAATACTGCTTGTAATTATTAGGTACAGGAGAACCCCTAATTCCCTAACCCTGGGAGAAGTGGGTGATTACTTGTAATTAAAGGCAGTTATCAGTCCCCCAGTTTGCCATTCCTTGGCCAGCTTTACCACTCACAGCCTTGCATTTCAACCCTCATTTGTGCTTCTTGGTATTAACGGCTGCACAGCAATGGCATCAGTCAGCCCTAAAAACTAATCTTAGGCAGGAAAAAAAAGAAAGATTAAATTTCACTTGGAGCCTGCAACTTGAGAAGTACTTGATCCAGTTTAATAAAACCAGAATTTGGAATTGAAATAAAGATCTGAAACCTGATCTGAAACCAATGCATCTAATTTGTATATAAATAGAGTAACTCTAGATGCTAGCAGATTTGTTGCTTGTTCACACTGGTGTAATACATGTTTGAATTATGAGTCTTTTGAGTAGATTCAGCAGACTTAAGACTAAAAACGTCCTTGAAAAAATGGGGGACAGGCACCTACACTTTGATAACAGTTTTTTGCTCTTAAAACCTATTAATACCTAGGTGAATTTTAATGATTTTATGGCAACTAGAAGGTGATCAGATAAAAGCAATTCTGTTCACTGACACCAATTTTAAAGAGAAATATGACAGAGAAAGATAATCATGCTAGTTGATGAGTTGCCTGATTCTTTGCTTTCTGTGTCTCCTGATTTTTTGTCAACTCTTCTTACACTTAACACAGTACTTCCCTGTCTCCTGGTTCATAGCCTTCTGAAGTCCTGTTTTGTTCAAGATAGCAGTGTAATACTGAATTTTTAATGAAATAAATACAAATCATCTGCAATGCATAAACCTTTCCGGATGACCCTCTTCTATTTAAGTATGAAACATAAATAGAGTAAATTTAAATCAGTGATACAATTGATCCCCTCTTCCTTCTCCTCAGTAGGAAGAAAAAAAATGTTGTTCCTAGCTGTAATCAATAAAAGAACTTTCTTTTCTGTTAGGATAAAAACTGAGCAAAATCTACCCTGCTTATTTTGACATTTCTACTAAATGCCAATGTTTTATAGACTGTTTAAATATACTATTAGAGTAATATTTTGGAATATAGCACTGGCAGACTCATCACAGTGTTTGCCATAACTGAAATTCAGAGATCTAGATTCAGATGTGCAATAATGAAAGCAAAGAAAAATACCTTGTTGCAATTGGTGTTAAGAGAATAAAATACATTCTAGATTATTTATGTCTTGACAGACATATGAATATATTGTAGTCATACTAGTTATAGGTCTCGTTAGAACACTTGAGGCTTTCATTGTGTCAAATCAGATTAACTGATGGGAGAAAAAGTGTGTTCACACTGGCACTAGGTAGGAATGTCCATGTACTTCATTCAGTGCAGCTGGACTGCTTATGCTGCTTATGCTGCAGTTCAGCTAAGAATGCAGAAATCTCTGTGTCTGAAATTTTGTTCTATATATACTTGTTACTGTGTGTTCACTCAAGAGCTGTGTCCATCAGACAGACTGATGTCTTGGAACCACTTTTGCAAACTTTTTAGTGAGCCTTTTGTGTGTTATCATTATATCTGGTTAGCTCTGATGAAGTCTTTAAAGAAGACTGACTTTTCATCCTCTTTTTCTATTCTCTGCTAGAAGAGAGGCAGAGAAATGAAACAAAGAAAGAAGTTGTAGGTGCCTTTAAGAAAAGTTATCGTCGGCGAGCTGAATCAGAGCACAAACCTTGTTTGCAGTAGTTTGGTGGCATCTCAGAGATGCAACTGGAAGTTCTGCTTTAGGCTGGTTATTTTATATGAAATACCTGTACACTCCTGTTGCCCGTGAGCATCAGCACCTTGGAAAAGGCAGATTTACTCATGCACATCCAGGTATTCTGCCCATCTCCTTGAGATGCTTTCCCTCCCTGGGACATCTGTACTCCTCAGCCACCTTCTGAACACCTCTTTTCTGTGCATCAGCAGCGTCCCCTTATATCAGCATGCCCACAGAACAGCACGCTTAATAAGAGAGGAAAACACCCGCCATTAAGAGCCTTCCTGCACTAAGCTCAATCAAGAGGCATTTAGCATGAATGTAAGTAAGCCCTGTGCTAGGAAGAAGGGATGAGAAAGGCGAAGCCCCCGTTTGCCCAAATCTATGTGTTCTGATGGGTGTGGGAGCAGGTCAGCGGCTTGGGAAGGAGCCCTCCTTCCCTGGAGCTGGTGCCAGGGAACTGGGCAGCAGGGAGAACTTTGGGCAAGACCTCGTTTGAAGGCAGCGGTGACTCTCTAAATCCCTTTTGCATCTCCCAAGGGACGGTGTGGGGACACGCTTGGTACAGCATAGTGCACTCCCTGTTCCTATCAGTGTTCACCCAACGGGATTTTACTCACCTGAGCTCTCGTACAATTTAGAGATGTGGTTAATGCACCAGGAGGTGGGTTATTGCTGCATCTGTCAAATGCCAGTCATGATAGTCGAGCACTTTAGAGAAAGTGGAGCAGATGGTGTCGTTTCTGCCTCTCGTAGCTGACGTACTGTTTACCTGGGACTCCTTGTCTTTGTGCAGCGGCTCGAGTGAGACAGCTGAAGTAGCACTAGTTTCTCAGCCGATGAACTTCGTCCTTTTGGAAGCCACTCTTGCTTGCCACAAGCTGAGCCACCAGTTTCATGATAAGGCAAGCTAGATGGCTTGTATGCATGGCTGATACTTACAGCACAAATTCAGAATATTGCAGAGCCACAGCCGTCCCAGTTGCTCTCTTGCTTATACCCATCAAAAACTCAGACTGATGGGCCAGCAACTTTCTTAAACAAGCAGGGAAATTACAAGCTTAAGTTCAGACGTCTGATCATTCAGATCAGATATCATGCTAATATCAATATCCCCCGTTTATATGTTTCCCTGTGTTGCTCCCCTTGCATCTTAAAATCCAATGTGCAGAAAGAAACAGTGTATTTTGCAACTATTTTGCTCACCGCAGAAATGCAGTCACGTGTGTAACACGAGCTGTTGAGCCAAGGGCAGCAGCGTAACAGGAAATTGTACAGGAAGTCGAGAAGAATCTTGTATTCCACAGACAGAAGGAATTTAAGTAGGCGATACGCACCAAGCTAACACAGGCATCTCCACTCCCCTGGGAAAACTGCTGTGGGTGCTCTGTGCTATGAGCAGAAGTTAGAGTTGCCGTTGGTATCAATCAGAAGAGGTTCCTAGAGCTAACGCCTAGGGATGTGAGCAGAAAGAAGACTATTTGGGGAATCACTTGTTCTTTTACTCCCCAAAACATGGCTCTTTCTTTTTCCTTGGACATGTCTTGGCCCATTTTGTTGCTGATTATATTTGAGGATCTCGCTAAACTGCAGGGAAGTGAAAAAATGCTTGATATAACACCCCTCCAGCTGAATAGCCCTTAAGAATTATTCCAAAGGATGTTTATAAACCTCAAGGTGCTGATGGCAAATAGGATTTAGCACTTAGCAAGGGGAAGAAAAACATTCGTGAAAGGACAAGCTTTCTGCAAACCAACCTTGGGCATTTGGGAGGCCCTCCCTGGATCGCGGTCCTGCGTGCAGGGCTCCAGGCTGTTACCCAGATGAGGTGGCCTTCGCAGGGGCCTTGGCTGTGTCACTTGGCCACGTGGCTGCGGCGTAGGAGAAACGGCGCAGGTAGAGTGTCCTCACGCAGCCGCGGCTTCCAGGAGCCCCTTGATGCTTATATTTAGTCATTGGAGTTTGTTATCCTGGAAGGAAAAAAAAAAGTTCTGCTCAGTGGGTAGGTGTTTTATTTTGCTAAAGAGTTGAGGAAACTTCGTTTTTAGGAAATCCCAAATGATTTTTTTTTCGTAGTCTTCTTCAGCAGACACCAAACCAAATGGAGAGGTAATGGAAACTAAAGGGGAGAGTCTTTCTTGCAGAGAGCTTTGTTTATTCCCGTTACCAGCACGGGACTGCTGTGTGGGATCTCGTCGAGGACGCCTCCCGTTCCCAAATCCTGCTGCAGCACTAAGGGCAACGGGGCAGGAAGCCCCTCGGGCCGTCAGCAGCTCTTCCTTGAGGGCCCCCTCTGCCTGCGGGGAGCAGATAAACTCGTGTCTTTGTCGCAGCTTCCTTCTGCCCGGTGTCACGAGCGCAGCAGTGCTCGTCCCTGGCACGAGCAGCATCCCCAGGCGCGTTCCCAGTTCCTCTGTGGGTACTTTCAGACTTCCCATTTGCTTCCACAGGCGACAGCAGTGGTGCCACTTGTGCCAACGCTCTTTCCTCCTCTGGCTCATGTTTTGCCTATCACCTGGTTTCCTGCAAACCCTGAAATTCCTCTCTCTGCCTTTAACTCCTATTGACTTCACTGCTGTCATGTCGTATCAGCTCGCTCCTTAAATCCCTTGACGTTGGAGTGCAATGGCACTTTTGCCTACATTCTCCTCGTTTGGTCCCAGGCTCAACTTCCACCTTTTATTTGTTTTTACTGTTAGCTCTAGGAGTGCACAATCTTTGTATTTGGTAGCTTATAATCTTAAAAGACTCTTGGAGGTCAAAATACAATGGAGCAAAATGCCACACGGTTCCAGCAACTGAGGCTAAAGGCTGAGGGAACGGCCAAGTCCCCCCACATGCCCCTTTCAGTAGGATCCATTCAGTATTTGTTTAGTTATCCAAAACTGTGGAGGTATCCTAGCCTGCCACAGAATTTCCTTCCTGCGTGTGTTCTCCTCTCCACTTTGCTTTCTTATCTTCTCCCTGTACGTCTGTCTTCTTAGCTATGACACTCTGTTGTAATTTTATGACGTTTTTGAAGTCTAGAGTAACTTTCCTATCATATTTGGTCTCATCTCTCTCCACTTATTTTTAGATACCATCTGAAAATAAGATTTTTTTTTCTTTCTTTCATTCTTTTTTCTCTTTCATTTCTTTCTTTTCATTCTTTTCCCATTATCCTTATGTGTGTCCCTTTGTCATAAGGTGTTTGAAAGGAGCAGTTTGCATGGTAAATAGTCACGTGGGGAGAGTGAAAAGTACTTGTGTTCTGCAAATCTCAGCTGTCCTGCATTGCTGAGGAAAATACCCAGCCACTGGCCATATAGATAACATATGGGTAAGCCACAGACGTACAGGTTATACCACCATCTGATTGTTATGAATTTTACTTACAATCTGAAGCTGACAGGTTCACAGTGTAATGGAAAATAATATTTGAGAGTTGTACGGCTTGCAGCAGCTTTATGGATTGGTATTACACCTCTGTTCAAATGAAGATTTCTTGTAGATGGGAAACAAGCATCAGGGTGTTGACTCAGGTACCAAAAGCTAAAAATGGTTCCCTTGAATGAGATGTGTTCCGTTTGGGAAGATGAGGTGCAAAATGGGTCCAACATCAAATGTATGTAGTATTGACAAGGCAATTATTGGCTCCCACAGTGCGTTCATTGTCAGTGGAACGCGCTGTCCTTTCCACGTGGGGCTGGTAGCACTATGCTACTCCTCAGATGGAGACATGGAGATAACGGGTAGGGAAATGATTAGTTGTCACCTATCAAACATGTGGCAGAGCTCCTGGGTCTTGCTGATGAGTTAATAAGACTGGGTCATCCTACTGATAAGGCCACAGATGCTGAGAAAATGGTAAAACTCTAATAATGTAAACTTTAATTCAGCATAGGCTGTTCTCTTTTATTCAATATGATAGAACCTGATATGGAGGCGTGCTGTGCATGTGCATACCTAATTCTACTAGAATTAGAATTAAAATGGACCTTGTTTTTTTTTCTTATGTTCAAAGAAAAGTTTAAACATTTGTCGGTCTACCTCAAAACTTTTTTTTCTGAAAAAAGTGGATGAAAGGCATTTTTTTTATTTTTCCTGAGCATGAAAAGCACTCTTGAATATGCAGAAGCCAGAGAGTGAATCAATAAACTGTCACACAAAATCAGCCGCTCGTATTCAGACCCTGAGCCCAGTTATTCACCCTGTTGCACACAACCGCTCTCAAATCTAAAACCCCATTGGTTTTGTATAGATATATGAATCTGCCTTTTTTATTTTATTATTTTTGTGTGACATAGTCCAACCTCTGTGCGGCAGGACAGGACAGGACAGGACAGTTTGGTGTTCCTTTGCCTGTCTGGATTTTGAAGTAGTCAGTGGAGGAGGTTACATTACTGGTTCAGTCCTCTGAACAGGGGTTCCTGGCGGAGGAATAACATCCTCTTCACCCTTCCACAAGCTCCTCGGGGTGCCTGGACGTGCACAACTGCATCCGAAAGCCGCAAGCAGCCGTCAGGCGTTCCCGGAGCCCCAGCACCAAACTCCCCCGCCGCAGACTCAGTTTCCCAAGAGGGCACAAGGCAACTTTCTCAATGCTTGAAAAAAAAAAAAAAAAAAAACGTGCTAGGGCAAAGTTTCAGGGATCATTGTGTCCTCGGCACTGGTGTGTTGAGCTGGAAATACCAAATCGGTCACCTGAACCAAAGGGATGCAGAGAGGCAGGTGCAAATGGGGATGCTCTACACGGTGCGTGTGCCCCAGGTGCGTGGGGTCGGGCTGGCTGCACCGTGGGGACCTAGGTGACATACTGCAGCCCCGGGCTTTTATCCTGCCCTGCGTGACCCCCTCGAGTTTGCTGGGCAGGGGCCCCCGTGGGGTACGAGGAACGTATCTCCTTCCACCGTGGCGCCTGTAGCGCGCGCTGCAAGGCGCCGAGCTCTCCGTTATCAACGCTGTGCTCGGCGTGAAGTCCCCTCAGCGCAAGGACGTCCTCGTCCTGCTTGTTGTTTTGGAGGAAGGTGGGGGGATAAGCGGGGGATTCAGACAGCAGCACTTCACTGATGGATTCGTCTTGAAGTGAGTTGTGCCCCAGCCGGGGGCTCCAGCGCGGTCCGTGCGCCGCGGGACGAGCGCGCCGCCGCGGGGAGCTGCGTGCCGGGCGCGAGTGGCTCGCTTCCCTGGATTTCCCTCCCCTCTTTCTTTTTCCCCGCTGCTCCGGGGGGGTTTGGCGCGGCGTTGGCTCGGGGCAGCCCTTCGCCAATCGCCGTCCGGCTCGCGCGCCCCGGTGCCCGTGCCCGGGCTATGCTGACAGACGACTTTCCCCTCACTTGTCAGCTTTCCAGCCTGTCAGCGGTGCTGCTGGTAAGTGCACGAAAATGCCCGGACCGGGCACGGGGAGAGGAGCTGGGAATGGGGGGAACGAGAGGCTGGAGGGAAGGGGAGCCAAGGAGAGGAGATGCCCGGAGGCACCTGGCGACCTGTGCTGGCAGCATCCTTCCCAGCGAGGGATTTTCCTCCGCTCCGGAAAGACCCTTCAGCTGATCTCATTGCAAAAAAGAGAAATAATAATAGTAATAATAAAGAAAAATCCCCAAAGCCCCCACCAGCACAACCGCGGCGGCGGAGCCGCTGATCCGCGCGCAGCGGCGGCGATGGGGCCGCCGCGGGCAGCCCCATGGGGAGCGCGGGAGGCGGGAGCGGGGCAGCGCGGGCGGCGGCGCCGCGGGCTGTAACCAGCGCGCTCACCTGCAGCTATGGAGTCCCCCACCAAGGAGATCGAAGAATTTGAGAGCAACTCTCTCAAATACCTGCAGCCGGAGCAAATAGAGAAAATCTGGCTTCGTCTCCGCGGCTTGTGAGTAGCACTTTCTTTTCTTCCCTTTTCTCTTCCATATTCTCCCATTTCTTCTCATTGTCAGCATAATATCCTGCTTTTTTCTTTTCCCTTTTCGCCCGTGCCTTTAAAATCACCCAGGAGTTTCCACACCTGCTTTCCATGAATACAGTGACTTAGTCCTAGCAAAACACCCATTTGCTGCCTTAAATGAAGCTGCCTGTGACCCTGAACTAGTGCTTTCTGGGGGGAGTGCAGAAATGGCACTAACGAGGTATGATACTCGTGGCTATGAGACATTAATTGCTCTAGTTGCACTATTGGAAAAGTTTTGGTAGAGCCTCAGTGGTGCTTCATCAGACCCTCTATTTTCAATAATCTGGCTGTTAGATGCAACGTACAGAAGGGACTTCTCTTTGCTGCGAGTGTGCGCCATTGCTGGCCCTGATAGAGTTAATAAGAATAAAATAGCCACAGTAAGCACAACTGGAAACATTTCTGACCATGCTTGTAATGGCAGTAAATCCATGTTCCACAGATCAGACTGAATTTATTGATTTATACATATCTATCTTAGGTGCAACATGCCATGAAAGGATGAGATGCTGCTTCCAGAGCAGGGAAAAAAGTACCTGTGCTCAAAGAAGGACTGGGAAGCTGTAGAAAAGTAAAAGTTTATAGACTGTAGAGGTTGTGTAGTTTGTTTGGAGTCAATATCCGGAGTCTTTTGTAGAGTCTCAGTATGCGAAAAACCTGTCAACAAGCAATAACATCCATTGCTGGCTGCCGAGCATTTATTTGCCCCTCAGGTTGGGTCAAGCCAAAGAGGAGCATTACCATATGCAGCTTCATCCCTCGGTGTTCACAGCTGTTTTCTTTTTCCTCCCCGCCCCGTTTCAGCCTCACATAATAAAGTTATTAAAATTTCTTCCCTCAAGGGGGAGAGGGGCAAGCAAGGGAGCAACAAGGTTAAGAGACAGCACAACCAAGAAAACCGAGAAAACCAAGCACAACCAAGAAACAGGGACAGATTAATAAGTAAAAAAAAAACGTTTCCGAGTTAAACTTGAGTTGCTCTTTGAGCATTATTCTGTGCGAGCAGTGATGACATATTTTGGAAAGCATATCCAATTCTTGTGCAGGACTCCAAGCAGTCTAAAAGGCAGGCATGAATATGTATTTCTTTCAAGGCGTCACTCCAGGAAGCCTGTGTTGTGAAGGAACTTAATCAAACTGGATGACAGCTATCTTGTAAGCCTTCCAAACAGAGCAGCTACACAAAACAAATGCTCTTATTTTCAAGCCTGTGCCATGCTGTAGTATTAGGAGCCCTTGAATTTCTGTCTAACAGGGAGTACGGCAGTGTGTTGATTCACACGACACCTGAAGTTCATGGATAATTCTTCAACAGCCCTGTGGTTCGGTCCCATTGCTAGCACGAGGCAGTGATTGCATGTTGTACGTCAAAATCCAGTCTGTTTTACCTTTGGAAATCTGGAGAAACTGTCAGACTTATTCTAGATAGGCAGTAACTCAACCTCGGGCTGTTTTTCGGTACAGCCTTCGTGTTGGCGTTGTGTGTGTGTGTAACAAACACATACTTCTTCCTTGTGAGTTGCAACATTTCTTTGCCCGAAGAAGAGATTGATTTTTTTTTCTGTAGACTTCTTGATCACGAGATGAAAACTGAAATGTGTTCTGCTCTAATTAGAGACTGTAGAAGAATTTCCATTTCCAATCACATATAGGCTTTTAGCTCACTGAAGTGCACATGCCCAGATTGGTTGCAAACAGAGATTTGGCCTCATGTGTCATGTTTTTTCTCATCTGTTTTATGTGTAGCTATACGTGTAAGAAGAATGTGTATATATGCACAGGCATTTAAATACCTTTTAAATAAGGCGCTTATCCTGGAGAGAGCAAATACTATGCGAGGAGACGTCTGTAGGGATCTCTGTCCACTACCTCCAGGACATCAACAGCTGGAAAACGCAGCAGTGAGTGAGTTAGAAGGCACTACCAGTTAGAAATGCTACCAGGATGCTGTTGTCTAGATAGGAAGAGTGAGACAGAGCATGCTGCAGGTTGAAAATGCCTCAGGAACTGCAAGCTGGTGGCGAGTAGATGCCCAGTAAGTCATTTGATCCTGATACCGCTTCTTCAATAAGAAAGACTACGATGATGTAGATGCTCAACAACCCCTCAGCTTTGAGTTTTACATCTCCTTGGGGGGACTTCACCGGCAGGTACGTTGGTATTTTCCCCCCTTGCCCTCTGTGTTCCCTCTAGCACCAGCTGGTGTGTTACTCGTAGGGACTTGGACCACAAACCAGAATCCTGTTCCATCACCTCTTGCAATATCCAGCTTTTCCAGGGAGACATGAGAGGAAGTCCTTTAATTTTCACCCTATCTCAGCCTACTTGGCTTGAAGGCAGTGGAAAGCAAAGAGGGCAAAAGGGAGGCTGAGCAGAGGCTTTTTATAGACTCCCGTAATTCAGTATGTTTTTTTGCTTTAACAGCTCTGGCAAGGACTTTTCTAGAGCGCAGCTGGTAAAGGTCTATCCCACAGGATGATTTGCTTTTGCACACTTGGGCATAAGGTGTGTATTTTCAAGGAATAGAGAGCTCATTTGGACATTGTGCAAAGGGCAGGTTTTTGGGAGGCTGCAGCCAGGGTGTCTGCTGCAATATGAGTCATATGTTGCTATAAGAGCCAGACGATACCAAATTCCCTCTGGAATAGATTGGAAGGATTTTGTTCTTTTCCTTAGGTATCTGTCTAACACACAGTTACTTGGTCAGAACAGCCTGGTTACTTTGTACGCATAGCAGTATGAGGCAATGGGCCTTGGGCCATATACAGATTCCTTTTGTTTTTGCTGTCTAAGAATGAGCTAAAAACACATACAGTAACATTGCTGAAATGTTTTTACTTGACATATACATGTTCATGACTTAATGATTCTATGCAACAATTTGTAAGAGAATCAAGTCAATGGACCCATGATGTTTTCTCAGGTTTAGGAGAGCATGGCAGATTGCCTTTGTGTGTGACAAAGTATTTATTTGGGGTATCACAGATCAGGGATCTATGAAATAAAAGTCACCTTTTATGCATGGCATATTAGATATTAATTTAGATTTAATCACATCTCAGAAAAGAATCTTTTAGTGTTTTATTATTAACAAACATTCAGGAAAGGTCTCTGAATAAGCTCTTTCCTGTGCAAAGGTACTGTTGGAGCTATATGAAACCCACTGGGGAAAATCTTGAAAGCTGAGAACCAAAAATCTTGTCCTTTCTTTGTATGTTGAGCCAGAATGTCAGTGAGGGATTTACTCCAGAGTTTTCCTTGCAGAAGTGCACTCAGAACTGCTGTCATGTGCTGGGCATGTAGCCATCAGGGTGCCCTCTCCCCTGGGAATAAATGCTGATTTAGCATCTGCAAGAGATGCGAAAATTTTCCTGCCAGAAACGAACCAATTTTTGATTTTCATCATCCTCATACTTGAATGAGACTGGGGCAGTTTTATGAGTATCTCTCGTACTGGTAGTAAGAACGGGGAATTCACCCACCTGGAAAGGCACATGCAAAAGGATGGAGGAGATACTTAGGGAAAACATTTTGGTAAGATACTCCTCTCCCCTTAGTCATTCCTGTAGTAATACTTCTAAAGTCCCCATCCCCACTGAGAATCATAAGCATGAGAAAGCAAAGGGCAAAATATGGGGGAATGGGCAGAGATGTTATGCAGGAAGTGGAAAACATCCGTGCTGTAAAGCCCAGGTGGTCCTAAACAGTGTGGTCACCTAGACAGTGACCTGCACTGAGACTTGCTGTTGCTGTGACAGGGCAATCCACAGTGACTTGTGACTCCTGCCTGTGCTTTTCTGCGTCAGCCTGAACGCTTCCATGCTCCAGCGGTAAGAGAAAGCACTAAATGTGCCTTGCCCATGGGCTAGCCCGCACGGCTGGCCGAGGGCTGCCTGCCTCGCGGGAGGGCCTGGGGTGTACGTGCTCCCTCTGCACCATCTCTGCCCTCCCGTCCTCCTTTTAGCCCCAACACATGCATGCACACGCATACCCACATGCATGCACACGCATACCCACGTGCATGCACACGCACACACACACACACACACACACATGCATGCACACACATGCTCCTTGGCTACTGATGGGCTACCAAGTTTCCAACTGGGGAGCAGATCTCTTCAGTTCCTTGGCTGCTGCTTGGGCACGGGGATGTCTGTTTGTTGCCTCTTATGGGCCCTGCCTTTGAACAGTTGCCTGTTATTCCCAAGCAGTGTTCACCCATGGAGGCTGTCAAGCTCAGCCTGCAAGAAACAGTGTTTCTTAAGGATGAGCTGGTGCTTTATGGCTCTCAAAAGCTACCTCTGGCAGAAAACGGGTTACAGTCTCTTGGACCTGTTCTGTCTTCCTTACTTATGGATCCTACCCAGAGGGATGTCTTTTATTCAAACTCATTCACAGAATCGCAGAAGAGTTGTGGTTGGAAGGGAGCTTTGGAGGCCGGCTCGTCCATCCGCTGTGCTCAAGTAGGGTCCCCTGGAGCAGGTGCCTAGGACTGTGTCCAGACAGCTTTTGGATAGCTCCAAGGATGGAGGTTCCACAACCTCTCCGGCAAGCAAGCAACCTCTCTGGGCAACCAGTGCTGCTGTGGGCTTGAACACTGTGTACACAGGAATTACTTATGAATTCATCTGCAGTCTCTTATGATAGCTAATAACTCTGTTAGAAACAGGGCTTTATGTCTTACAAAATGTGTCAGGGAAGATTAGATCGGACCATTACAGAGCAGTAGTTGGGCAGAGCTTGGAGACCAGGTTTTGGAATATGATTGCATGATTGCTCTTTTTAATCTGGCACTCTCTTTAGGGAAGTATGACCAGTGGCGGCTGTGTTGGGATATTTAGTTTTAGCGCTTAGACTGCTCACTGGGAGACCGTGTACTCCCACCTGTTGATTACGTCTCTTGAAACTCCATGAAGAGGCTTCAGTTACCTCCTGATTTCTCAAATGTAGTAAAAACACCAAAGCCCTTTTCAACACTAGGATTAAGTGTCCAGTTTCTGACGGCATTTAAGAATGCAGAGACACATATCCCACCATGGAATTAACTTCTGTGTGGTTGTTTTGGTTGTTCTTGAGCAGAAAAATAAAATCTTGATTTCTAGCTAATATAGCATTGCCTACATCACTGGCATCTGCTGGTGCCCCTGCAATACTCTAAGCATTGAAGAAGGATAGGAGGGAAAATGGAGTTTAACTGTCTTCCCAATAGCTGGATTATAATGTTAAACTGCTATATTCATCATAAATCCCTGCATTCTCAGTGTAGCAGTTCCTCATGCTGCCAGAGATGAAGTTACAAATAGCAGCCATCTCTGAACTGTGACTCAAACGGGATGCATGACTTTGACCTCGTTTTTCAGACCCTCCTGCTCAAACCTGTCCATGTAGAGTTGGTTCAAGAAGTCTGAAGAGGAAAGAAAATAGAAACACATGTAAATCAATGTCTTTTAAAACTCCATAATTTTGCTGAAGAGTCAGGAATGTTTTTTCAGCACCTAGGGTATTTCCTATGCTTTGTCTGCAAAGCACCATTAAAGAGGTCCAAAACCAGATATTTATGTAAAATCCATTTTTATTCTACTTGGAATAAATGGTGAAGCAGCAATTGATTTCAATGCGAAAACATGGAGCTTAGTGACTGAAGACAATTTAAGTCTTCAGTGTTAAAGGGCCACCACTCACTTACTTGTTTCCCTGTCTTATCTGTGTGTGCTCTACAGTAGTTTTAGGTTTTCTTATTTGAAGAATGTCACATACAGAACGGCTGGTTCTCGCAGTGACAGTATGCTATCTATCTGCTTCATTTTCATTTATGTAGCCATCATAAACAGGAAAACAGAGAGCTCCCTTTAATCCAGAGCGTTCTCTACACAGTGGGCTTTGTCCCCAAATATTTTAGCTGGCAGCAGATAGTAGAGGTTAAAAAAGCCCCTCAGAAAGCACCACTTTGTTAGGAAATGTGTAAATTAGTCAGTTTTCAAGTGGAAAATATGAATATGCTAATTCCTTTCCGGAGGTGAGAGAGGCACTCCTGCTGTCTTTGGTCCTGGTTTCAGTCTTCCTGAACCTCCTGAGAGTCTAGGTTTAAACTAAAGCCCTGTTCGCCCTGGAAGCAGAACTGAGCGAGCTTCAACCATCTTTAAATACAGCTGTTGCTGCCTTGTTTCTAGGTTGGCTTCCCTAATGAGTGCAGACAGGGATTGTTTGTCTGAGAATCATGTCAGGAAACCACTCCGTAGGCCTCCTATTATGTGCTTCGCTTGGCTCAAGTTGCCCCTGAGGGCAACTCAAGTTGCCCCATAGAGGCAACAGGAGATGGATGCGTGACACCTAGGAGGTGTGCTAGAGCTGGCAGTGGTCCAGCATGATCCTATAAATTCCTAGTTGGGGTGAGCTCGTCGTGTGTATGAGCAACCGAACTGGTTTTAAGGTTTATCAGGGTCTGGCTGATCTAAAAATGTTTCTCCCCGTGAAGTGAAGGGCTGAATTTGACCGTTTCACTAGCCCATAAGAGCTGACTTCATGCGGTCAGCAATCTACTTTGTGAAGGAGCAATGGGAGCAGGGGAGATGCTGCTCGTGACTGAAAAATGGACCGAGTAGGGAATATATTTTAATAAATAGGAGCACAGCAACTTTGGAAGAAGTTAATTAAAAAGTAAGGTGTCTGGAGGTGTAGTAATTCAGTAAACTGTGATAAATTTTGCCTCAGTCCTTTATTTGGTTTGTTCCATCCAGTGACTTTTGTTTGAATCTTAAATCAATAAATGAGTCCTGCAGGTAACAAAAGAGAGAAGACTTCATGTTTAATACTAAAATGTTGACTAAGAAATAATATACACTCTCTAGTTTTTACCATAATCATAAAAAATGCTTTTATTCTTCTGGAAGTAGTACAAATGAATCATACCTACAGCCTAAAAAGCAATTATTTATTTCAGCAGTTATAAAAAGACGACCATGGTCTGTAGTAGAAGAAAAGGGCTCCCTTTGTAATATTAAATTCAGTGTTTTTCAAATATCAATGCTATAAAGCTTGCAATCCTGCATAGAAAAAAAGGATATGAAAAAAGTTATTTTGGGGAATATGAATTTAAACCTTGGCTCAAAGGGAAAATAAGAGTCTCTGTCTGGAATTCTCTTTTAAAAATGTCTTGGTAGGGTAGGAATCTGTACCTAAAAGAAATAAAAAATGAGGAAAAACAGCACTAAAAAATCCTGTGCATGTGTGTGTGCATGCGTGTGTTTTAAAGGCTGTGAGGCCAGCTCATCTCCTAATCTGCCAGCTTTTGGTGGATTCAAGCACTATATTAAACCCAAGTCAGCTCTCAAAAGGATTTTTATTTAGGGTGCTTCTCTTTCTTCCTGAGTCGCATATAGGAAATTCCCCTTCTGTTCTTGTCTTGCTTCAGCAAAACCTCACTTCAGCCCCTGCAACAAACTGGAAACCATCTGGCTCTGACCTTCACTGGTAGATGAGGAAAGACTGAGATTCATGTATTAGCACTGACTTATTAAAACACTATAGCAGTTGTGAAACATACCTTTATGGATGTGGATTGCTCTCAAAACACTGGGGATTTGGGTAAATGAGAGGTTTTCTAGAAGGCCTTGTGGATCATAAAGTTGCTTTTGATCTCATGAGCTGTGCTGTAAATAGGAGAAAGAATGACTTCATTGATATCAATGCATTCGCCTGAGTGAAATTAGAATCCAGTTCATGGTCTCTGGAGCATTTGTTTTTGTTTTCTTTGAAAAGTTATGTTGTACCAAAGTAATTGGTGGCTTGTAAAAAGTTGTTTACTCCCTGACAGTGCAAAATTTTCTCAGTATTAAGCTCAACTTTGTGCTTAACTCCAAATTATAGCTGAGCAATAGTCTCTCCTCCAGCAGACTCACTATTGCTCCAGGCCTCAGTCAAAATCTGTCTGCAATTTTCTTGGATATTTGAAAAGTGGATTCATTTTGAAGGTATGATTGAAGGAAAGCGAACAAGATCAAAATTTGCGGTAGATTAAGGTAGCAGCTCAAACTCTGATGGAACTGGTCATAACATTCAGCTGATTGACTTCAGTGGAATCAGTGTTTCTCTCGAATCAGTAATGTCCCGTTTGGGCATCTTAGAATTTTACTGGCCATGAGGGCTTGAGAGCCTTAGCTCTGCCTGACTACTGAGAGGAAGTCTGAAATGCCCTGCCTATGCCAAGGAGCCCAGTTCATGCCACACCAGGCTGCCCCATCTTCATTGGGAAGACCTCCATGCCTAGGAATTGGACATGCTGGATGGAGAAGCCCCATGTGAGTTCAGGTGTGCAGAGGGACAGGATCATCATAATTCTTCCTGGAGACAGTTGCAGGAGATAAGTTATTTGTTAAGGTGCAGAAAGCCATGTATGTTTTGTGCTTTTCTTACATATCTGTCAAGCTGTGGAGTCTCTTCATTATTAATGTGACACTTGGAATGGCTATTAGTAGGTCTGTGTCATCACTTCAGGAATGATATCTTACACTCCTGGGGACAGATACTATTAATGCACAAAACTCCTAGCCAAGTCAGAAAGTTGCACAATACCCATCTGTAGCATGAATCCCAGCTTGGCGCAAATCTCATTTCAACACCAAGATTAGCACAAATTAAACATAAGATCTGTGCCATTTTAGCAGCTAAGATTGCACAGATCCCTTTAGCTACAGCTGTGGCACGCAGAGAGTCCCAGCAGAGCGCATGGCACAGCCACAGCGGGCATCCGAGGGCACAGGAGCAGGGGCAGAGCGTAAACTCCCTTGCAAGGCTGAGCAGTTCAGATGGTTGCTGTAAACGATGCTCAGATCACACTTCCTCCCCTGCCTCCTGTGGAGCAGCTGGTTTTTTGGGATTCACGAGCAGCAAGCAGTTACTGGTTTCTGCTAGGCAAAGAAGCTGCATGCACATTTTAAGTATGCTCCTATACATGTATTGATGCAGCAGGGACAGCTACAGTCAGCCTGGAAAAAAAATCACTTTTTTTTTTTTTTTCCAGATGAGGTTGAAAAGTGAAAGAAGAGGAAGCTGCGAGGGTTGAGGCTGGGTGGGGAGAACTGGGAGATCATATGCAAAAGACTGTACTGACTCATAGGGCGGGTGGAGAGGAAACCGAGAGATAGCTTAACAAGAAAAGAAGATGGGGGAAAGAATGGAGATAATCCTGTGAGTTTTCTTTCAGATCCCTACATATAAACATTTGTTAGTTTTATTTACTCATCGATTAAAATAGCTCATAGCCTAATATACACACAAGTTATTTAGGAGTTTTAAGTCTTGCTGAAAATCAGGGGGGCAAGGCTGCCTTTAAGGGCATTTTGAAAACTGTGCTCCATTGGTAGCACAGTATTTTGGCCTCACTAAAGAGGCTTTCCCTAAAGGAAAGCCTGCATGTTGCAAGAATACTGCTGGTAATACGTACTTTACAAAACACTAGTTCCATTTTAGCTTCTGAACGTGTCTTTATTTACATGAACGAGGGTCCCTTCTTTGGGATTCTTTGCATTATTTTTTAGAGGATGGCGAGAACTTTCTTTAGTATCTTGGCCATGTCCTTGTAATAGCAATCAAAATTCTCCTGTCATTCCTTTTAGCTAAATCTGGGGATTCATCTTTTTTTTTTTTTTTTTTTCCTTTCCCTGTGTTTGCATCAGTGTTCCAGGTGCAGGGAGCCTACAGACTTGGATGCAGTATGACTTGATGTCATGGATGGATGAAGTCATCCATACTGCACAGAGTATGTCTTTAAAGTGCTTTGCAGTGTAAAGCTTTCCTATAAATGCTCAGTGATCTTGGCAAGCTCTGCTTCTGATTAGCTTGACTGCAGTGAAGATATCTTCTCGTAAATGGAGAAGAGTGAAATTCCCAAGTTATGCAAATTTGCTGAATAACGTGGAGTAGATTATCATAATGATCCCACCTAGTCTCAAAATCTAGGAACATCAAATTGTATTTTGAATTTCCTTCACTTTAGGGAGGCAGCTCTTCTCTTCTCTGCCTAAGTGTGGGGAGCTGGACTCTTCCCATAAAGCAGCCAAACTTGAAGAGTTAGCATAGCTCTCACAACTGCGGCACATGGCACGTGGAAAGGACAGCAGGGATTGCTTATTTAAATACATCTTTAGATCTGAGCCTTCTGAGGACCCCCCGCCCTGCTGCTGCAGCATCTAAACGCCTGTGAGACAGTTGGTGACAGCATGGAGCAGGGTCTGAATAACAGGAATCTCTCACAGCCTCCTCCATTCTCAGTATGTATGCTCAAAGGCTGCCGGAATGCATCCACCTGCCTGCCCAACTTCCCTCTCCCCAGATTTCCCCGCTGTGCAGTGAGCAATTCCTCTTCTGCTGGCCATCCCAAAGGCACGTCACTGTTCAGACGGGCTCCCTGAATAATGTTCCTGGAAAAGGGCAGAGGGCGGGAAAGGCCACAGTAAGAGCATCAGCTGTTCACAAGAAGTTTAAATGTTGCCTTTTCCTAAGAATGCCATTCAATTTTGGGTCTATTAATGACAAAGCGGCACTGGGACAATAGCAGCCTTTACCTCCCTGCACACAGTAATGTCACTTAAAGCCTCAAATCCTTTTGAAAAACTATTAGTGTGCTGAAGGAGGGGGTGGCTGGGAGGTGGGCACTGGGGACGGGGAAGTGAACCTTGCTTTGGAAAGGGAACACTGCATCTTTGTGCAGCGATTTTTTCACCCCACGTTTAGGCTTGTTAAACAGTAATCTGAGTGTTTCAGCCTGTAACCCGGAGTCGGGAGAGGGCCTGGCACAAAAACACGAGATTTAAAATTCTGCGTCACACCAGCTGTCTAGCAGCAGACAGAGGGGGTGGGAGGAGGGATGGAGCGGGGGGAACAATAACAAGCAACAGTCTGATAGATTTACTAGAGCTTAGGGCAAGATGCAGATTTGTTTGGCGACTTCATGCACGTGGCTGGTCTGGTTTGATGTAATTCCAGCCCCTGTTTCCTGTCTTGATATTTAATCCAGGGAATGAACAATGATTCCCCCCTCCCCGCCGTTGTGCTTGCTGTAACTAATCGCAGAGCCGCCCTGCATGAAACGCACTGGACAGCTGCCTGTTTGCCTCCTGCAGAAGCTGGGCATAGTCATTTTACATGGTGCCACTGATTAAAATAAAGTTTTAATCTGTACGTATTTGTTTCTTTGAGGGTGTCTGACAGCTTTTTTTTGCACCAGAGCAATGAAATTCTAGCCAAATAATATTACATGACTTGAACATACAGGGTACATGTGTATTGCCACTCTACGTGCCCTGCAAAATTCTTTTTTGCCTTATTCCAAAGGAGACTGTTGCCTTTTACGTTTGTTACTGGCATGACTTGTTTTTAAAAGCTCTTCTCTTAGGAAAATGGACAGGATACAACTAAAGGACGTACAGGAAAGGCTGCACATACGCTCCCTGTTCTGAGACATTGTAATAGCGAGGAAGCAGCATCCCACTCATGCAGGTCAGTGTTGCCAAGCAAACACAACATGAAACACGTCTATACTCAAAGGAGCAGGGAAATATTATCCGTGCCGTCCCTGGGAGCCCATTGTGCCATAAGTGTCCCGGTCTCTGCCGGTGGCAGTGGCTACAGAACCGGCGTGTGCAGGTACCACCCATCCTGTGCTTGGCAGGTCATCCCTTTCTTTGGGAGCCAAATGCTCCGTAAGTCATCTTGACTGGCCAGCTACAAAGTAACCCTTGGTCAGACCAAATATATATATCTTTTTCTAGTAGCAAGTATACAAAGGTCAGGCTTGACTTTTTTTGTTTCCTTCTTTTTTCAAGCACAAATAGAGCAATACTGAGCACGGCTCTATTTTCTTTGCAGACCTTGAGACTTTTATTTTCCTGAAAAGTGCTTTCCTGTAACAGGATTTTTATGAGCAGGCACACTTTTCTTGAGAAAGTGATGTATATCAAGCACATGAGAATTTCCTCTTGGTGAAGAAAAGCATAATGAGCTATAGCTCATTCTTTTCTAAAGGGCTAGATCTTAAGAAACGGGCCCATTTTTTTTTACTTAATATTTTTTTTCTCAGTTAATCCATACCAACTGCAATGGCAGGATTGGGTTTTTTTATGTGAGGAATGATATAAAACAGAGTGAAATTAGACAAAGTGCTTCAAGATTTCAATCATTATACTGTCTTCATACAAAATTTTTTTCAGTCATTTGAGGAGGGCCATGGAAAGACACATAGCAGTTACTTTCCTCCTCTGGTTGAGAGCTGTTTTTCCAAGTTTGGGAAAAACATATTTGCCCTTGATTAAAATGAAGCTAAATAAAATCATGACAATTCACTAGATCTTTCTTTATGCCGGTAGATATAGAACACTTTAATTGCCTCACCTCACACATACTACTGTCTGAATAAAAACATGAGAGCTGTCTGGGGTCCTAGGCCACCTCCTAACCGAGGTGTTAGGCGTTATCCTAAACCTAACAGATAAGGGGCTACATTCACCCTAACCTTGTGAGCCTCAGGTTGAGTTTGCAGTGCCAAATACCTCAAGCCTGTCTTCATTATCGTCATCTGGTTTCATTAGCTGGGGTCAAATAATGGGCAGGTTTTGATGACTCCACAGTTGAATTCCTGCTTCACTGGTAAATTGGTGACCAACATTTTAGCAGTGTGGATGAGCAGAGAATTTGGGCTTGAGTGTAAGCTCCTGAGGGAATATAATTACAGTATAGTCTTAATGTCAGTTTGCTCACACTCTATCTATAACACTTGCAGACTCTCCATTCAGTCCTGGAGAAGTTATTTCTCACTGCTTGTGCTACTACAGTGGCTTTTCTATAACAAGAATTTCAAGAAATTGCCTTTGCAGTTATGCTTCATGTAGGCTTGATAAACACATTAGACCCAAAATAACCGAATGGCAAACTGGTTAAGTAGAAGCACGATCTTTGCAAAAGCTTACCAAGAAGCAGAAGCCATGCACTGGACTTCCACTGATCCTCTGCATATATACCGGCTTTCATAGATGATGTAGTTCATTCATATTTTGAAGTACCTGATTGCCTAATTGTTTAGAAAATTTGGTAGCTACAGAGGTGAAAGCCACGGGCCAGCCAGCTAAGCTAAAATCAGTTGAAACAGTGTTTTCCTTATGCAAAAACAATGAGGCTATTTTCTGACCTTGAGTTATTTTCATGTAGCTGGATAAAAGCAATTGTGTATTGAGCACAAGCTTCATCTCTACTTTGTACCAGTATGTCTTGTTTACAAGATTTCACACATTCTTCTTCTCTCATTTGTTTTGGCTGTAAATCTGTTGACCCTCTGTGCTCTCTTGTCTCTCTGCTGAAATCATTACACCTATTTCAAGTGTTGAACACTTCATGTCTTTACGTACCTGAACCACAAGTACCCGTGCTTCAGAGCACACAAGCTGTAATAATCTGCTCAGAAGGAGAGAAATGACTGCATCACCATCTCAAGGTTTCACTACATTCCATGCAGTTCAGGGTCCAACTTAAAGCAAGTCTTCTTGGTTTTGGAATCTCACAAAAACCATCACACTTAAGTACCTGCTGAAGTCTGTTCTTCTTTCTTCACCCACTTCTTAGAATCTCTTCTCCTGCTATCATTAGTTTCCAGTTATATTGCTTTAACTTAGCACAGTATTTTGCACAGTATTTTTGCAAACAGACTGTGTGGAAGAAGCAAGAAATTCTATTTGCTGTTAACCTGAGAGAGAGTAAAGCAAGAAAGACGGTCTTCCTGTTGCCATTAATCAAGTGAAAACCCAGTAGCAGTTGATCCTATTCTTCAAAAGTCTGGCAGCCTCAATATATTTCTGAGTTCTGGCCAGTGCTCCCACAGGACCTTGAAACTTGTCAGATGCCATCCCATAGTCTGTGCTGTGGGATATGATGTGTGCAAATTGATTTATGCATGGTTATTAGTATAGGCTTTGGTAACGTAAAGTAAAAGCATCACTAATGCTGTGATGATGACAGTTAATTGGTATGCTCTGTATGAATCACGACACCAAGCTGCTGGGAGAGGGAATTTCCAATTTAAGTGATCCCATTAGTCTGAAGAACTAGCTTTATGCGAAGAGCCTGGTCTCTCTCTGGAGCACTATGCACTGAACCCAACCATGTTAGACTGATATGCCAGTGTGATAGAGCCAGGAGGGCTCCTGCACTTGGGAGCTCGGAATGCTCTTAAAACCACTGCTTGCACAGGGCCATCCAGAGAAAACGTGGGGGAATCTGCACCAGTAAGTTAGAAGGATTTGGGGACCAAAGACACCAGAAGGGCAGTCATATCAGGTAGAATTGTTGATTCACCAACAAGTAGCAGAAGAGCAGGAAGAACCTTGTAGATTTGACCTGTAGAGAGGCTCTTGTTTCTTTTTACCAATTTTCATTACTTATCTCTGTGTTTTGCTAAAATATGAAATAAGCTTATAGCAATGTTATCATAACACATACTCTAATCTGCAAAGTCTAGCTCTGTCAGGAAAAGGAAAAAGAAAAAGACTGTCAGAATTTTTGTGTTATGCGGTGAATGACCAACATGGTCATTTTGCTTTGGCTCTGTGCCTGGCTTGCCCAAGCTAAAAACATGATGGGATGCTCACAGGGTGCTTTTTGTTGGGTGCTTTTGTTAATGCAGCCACTCCATTGACAAAGTAAGCATCAAACTCCCACTCGTGTCTTGAACATGCTAAATATAAAGCTTCTAAATATAGAAGAGGACAAGTTCCTCCTCCTCAGAGGGAGATTAATTCCTTGTAATTTTTTGCGTGTGCAATTTCATTTTCCTGAAAGTTTGTGCTTCCCCTGAAGAAGTAGCTTTGTAAAATGCTGCTGCACAAACAGCTTTCCTTTCTCTGCTTGCCACCAGCTCCCTATCAGCTCTGCAGATGTCAGTGATGAAAATCAGGGTCCTGGCAGCAAGCTCTAGTGAGGCTCCCTGCACCCTTTGGAGAAGTTAACACCCCTGTAACTCCTTTTGTGGGCAATAAAGAGCATGCACAGCTGCAGCAGTGCAACACTGTGCCGAAAGCCACCGTCGCTGGCAGTTTATGTCCAAACTCTGACCTTTGCACTGGAGTGGCGAGTGCTTAGGGACACACACGCACCACTCAGTTGGGCTGCAAGGGTGCTGGCCAATGGCAGGGTCTGTGCACAAGACAGCCAGGGGCAATATCTTCTTAAATTGCCATAGCGTGTTTGCTTTAGCTTGCCTCTCAGTGCCCGGAACTGCTTTTGCCTTCTTTTCCTAAGCGTAGAGCTGCTGGGATGCCAGCCACTGCATTACATTGAGGCTTGTCCATGGTACACACTGAAGATCCTGGGCCACTGAGTTTCCAGCACTTGACCTGGCTGGCTGAGCTGCATTAACCGTGTGAGCCCTCCGAACCGATTAGAGTGGCCAAGCCAAACAAAGCGGGCTCACTTAAACCACTGAGTGCTGAATCTGACCTTCAGCCAGAAAATGGCTTGAGCTGTTGGCCACTGCAACAAGCTAAGGGCATGCCTCTGGCCACTTGATGCTTCTCCAGTAAGGAATACTAACTCACCAAAAAGGGTCACCTGCACTTGGCCTGCATCTACCTCAACTTCCAAGCAGCGGTCTGTGAGTCAGTGATCAAATGCTGCTCTGTCTCACTGTAAAGTATGGATGGGGACAGGTAATGCCCATTAGTCTCTAGTAGAGATGTGTAAGCAGATCATAACACAGATTTCATAACTCAGATTTCACTGTAAGTTTCCCAGGATTAAATTAGGCAAGAAGTCTACTATGACTTTGTCAGCACCCACAGTTTTACTCTACACTAAGGAGATGTCATTAATGTGAAGCCCTGGGGAATAAATATGGAATAACACTGTTTTAACCAAGTCACTAATCTGAGCAAAAACTTTAAGTGGTTTAGATAATTCTTTGGAGGCTGTGTAGGAGTGAAAGAGCAATTCATTTAGCTAGTTGATATTCTGAGTTGTGCAATTATAGAGCAAAAACAGAAGAGTTGGCAGAGTTGCTTAATTCTCCCAACTCTTCCACCCTCACTCCTTTCCATACCTACTCAGTCACTTTGATTCACTCACCTTCTCTCAGTGGAGTAATGCCTGAAAAGATAGTTTCAGGATTCAAGCACACTCTTTGGGGTTTCTAACAAATTCTCATCCTCACGCTTCTAGATACACTAAAAGTACATGAGTTTTTTGGTACAAGGTAGAACTAGTGTTACTTGGGTTCCAGTTATACCCCATTGTGACGAATTTATGTACAAAACCACATTTAGATAAAACCCTAAGGAACTAACTGTCTGAAAAGTGGTCCAAAGGGGAAATGCTAGGAAAAAAAAAGCGATTTTCGTAATGACACTTCAGAATTTAATCTTAGAGGTAAGTGGGAAGAGATACTTGGCTCTTAAATGAACTGCAAGACATCAAAATGCAGTAAGAGATTCCACATGTCTGTTTATTTCCGTGGGAGTTGGGCGCTCATCTGAGTTTAGTTAGCTACACCTTGTTGGTATAGATCCTAATTTTTGGCAGGAATAGACAGCTTAACTATCTTATTGATGTTGTCCCATTTGATTCAGAAGTGATGTCTTACAACCTTGTCTTTCCTTATTACTAACTATACACTTTAAAAGCATTTACTAGGGTTATTTTCATTGGGCTCCAAATCAGCCATCATTTACCGCAACCAATTCTGACTTCATACTACACTGGTGTGGGTGTAATTGCATGGACTTCAGTGGAGTTATTTCTAGTTTACACTAGCAATAATGGGGCCTACCTAGTGTGACTCACCTGTTAATTCTATTCAGCATGAAAAAAAAGCCTAGCTTCTAATTTATTTTTAATGGAAGTTAAATGTAGTCCAATGAGTAATACACTTCGTAACAGGTAGCACAAGTTGAATGGATGCTAGTTCCCACATGACATGTGTACTGCAGGGGAAGAAATTGCCTTTACTTACGCAGATCTGGCAGTATCCATAAGCCTCTTGCAGACCTCAGCAAGGGAAGCCCGTAAGAAGGAGAAGTGTAACACTACCCTCATTGACTTGCTATCATTCCTTCCCTCTACCAGCTTGGTATTGTTGTTAGAAAAGAATATTTCCTTGAGCTTAACCAAGAGAACTGCCTGCTTTTAGGCTTATTCCTGGACTAAAACCAATTTAGCAATCCATCCTCCCTCCACAGACTTCTCCTGGGGCAGGAAAACCAGGATAGCTTGCCCTCCACCTTTTCCAAAAAATCTCTCCACAGAATCTTAGGAAAATAAAATAACTGCACAGAGAACTGTTATTTACTAACCCCATCTGTTTGCTACAAACCCACATCCTCTTGTCAACTCACATAACACTTCTGACTATAGCCAAGCATTACTTCTGGTCAGGACTTTAAAAGAGGCAGCTTCCAGTGTCCCTGTTTGCAACAATCTCATTCAATTGGAGGCAGGTGCAGCTGTTGGTGTTCAGGCTTAAAACAGGTAGATGTCCCTGTTTGCTTCCCTGAAAGCAAATTAAAGCCTAGGCTTGAAAAGAGCTTTGTGTTAGCAACACCTTTTTGCAGTGTTGGTGAGTAGTGTTGTCAGACTTTGCTTTTAAATTGCTGCAAGTACAGGAAATCAGTAAATTCCTTGCTAGCATTAAAAGGCAGTATGGATGCAGCTGCTAGATTTTTTTTTTTGAGCTTATATATGAAGCATGATATTGAGTCTATAAACATGCTTCTTCAGCTATGATATACGAATTTGATGGATACAGGCACAATTGCTAACTTTGTATACATATTATTCACTGTAATTGGAATGCAGGTGTGGAAACAATGTTAAACAGCAATAATAAAATGTATATATTTTTCTTAAAACTCCTATGGTGAGGCAAGTGTCCTTTCCTGCTACTGTCATGTGTGGTAATTCTGCTTTCTAAGGCAGTAAAATATTCTTGATTAAAGAGTGTTAAAGGTGTAAGTGCTCAAAAAAAGTGATGTTATTACTAAAGTGCAAGCGTTGCCTAAGGCTGGATCACTTCTTCAGAATATTTAATAAAAATTGAGCTGATCAGAAGTTTATGAAATATATTTTTACTGGAATGCGAAGCTTTGTTGAAAAGGAAACACTTCTCAAAATCATATGGAAGTTACTGAAATTTCTTCTTTGACCAATAAAGAAAAATTGTTCTAACTATTAAAACTCTCAACCCCCTTTTTGGGGGCGGGGAAACTAACTCCTAATAAGTTCATCTGATTTTTAAACAGTCATGCTACATTTATATATAATAGAAAAAATAAAATTTTTAATGCAAAAAACTTTGATTTCTTGTCCATAAAATATCTTTTGTCAATGTGGATTAAGGTGAGGCGGTAGTAAGGTTTTTTTTTTTTTTGATCGTTTTTCTTTTTTTTTTTTTTTTTTCCTCTCCCCCTTCCCCCACCTTTTTTTCTATTTGCAAGAAAACCTATGAATTTTCTCTTTTTTTGCCCGAACTTTCAAGTTTAATTCTCTGTAAATTTCTACTCTTCACTCTTTTGTTACTGAACTGAAAAATTCCCTAAGAATTGGGTATGTCCATGTGGGCTTCCATTTGTATTTGTCAGCATCAGGAATGTCAGTAAGCTGAAATCTTGATGCCACTATGAGGGCTGCTGTTTTACTCAGCTGCGGTTGCCCAAATTTAAATAAGCAATTCTTGACACAATAAGATGTCAATGAAAATTTTTTGGCTCTTTTTAAAGTTAGTATCTTCTTACGATTCTCAGACGGTTTGTATGCAGAAACTGGTTCAAACACAAGGACAATTTATAAATGTAATATTGGATTAAGTATTGACTGCCAGGATATGTTATTCAGGCTTCATATTAAGAACAAACTTGCCCTTCAGTCCTCTTGGCCATTTTTTTTTTTTCTTATTTTTATCTCTTGGTGTCAGGCAAGACTGCTCCTCTGGATGTTTTGGATCTATCTGACTTAGCCACAATTTTCCATATGCAGTAGCATAAGAGATAAAAAAGCATAAGTTTTTAGCAGCACACATGTTCCAATGATTTTACCCATGTAACTGAAAAATGTGAACCATCTATGAATGTTAGGCTTAGGGGACATAAAGCCCTACATCTCAGCTCTAGAAGCAGGTTCCTGCCTTCCTGGAAAAAGTCATTAAGAGTATTAGCTTATCCTTTTTTAACCATCTACCCTGTGTTATATGAAAAAGGTAAAATATACAGTTTCTTAAGGTGCACACGGGCAAACGTATTCTTTTTCCTGCTCAAGGCAGTACTAGCAATCACTAAGTTTAGCAGTAGGGACTGGCAGTGTCAGATCTGTGATGGTCTCATGGCACAAGTCACTATGTGTTAGACTTCACCTAATCACTCTTGATTTCTGCCCTTCTCATTTTCTTGTCCTCACCGCTAGAGCCTTCTTATCTCAGTTGTGTTTTGTTCTTTTCCTGCAGGAGAAAATACAAGAAAACATCACAGAGGTAAGAGTAAATCACGGAGGACTGGAAGTTATTTGTGAGTCGCCTGTCTCTCTTTGTTAGGGGGTTTGAAGGAGGATTTTCCTGTTACGGAACTGATGATGTTCACTGGGAAATGCCATTCTGCTGATTGTTGCCCTGTTTGAAGGTCTGTCCTGCATTGCGCTCCAAGTTCCCACTGATGTTAGTGACAGTGCTCCCTGAGTAAGGACAGAAATATTTGTCTTTGAAGGTCAAACCCTAATAAACATCACTTTTCCTTCTGCAAGATCTACTGGTTATAACTTTTATTGCATGCTGTAGAAAAAGCGTTGACTCCTGTTGACATGAACTGAGTTGGAGACTCTTGCAAAGTGTTTCCTAAAGATGAAACCCTGTGGCCCTTCTGAATGTGCCCTTGCATGTTGTGTGATGATGGAGCTGGCAGATAAGCCAACCCGGTGATGTGATGGGCTAAGGTTGCACAGTCACCTGATGCTGCAGATGATCCCCCCCAGCACAGTGCTGGCTGGCCAGGCTATGCATGTGCTTGAGTCTCACAGCCACAGAGGCTGAACTATGGTGGCACCGATGAGAGGTGCCTGAGCTTTGACAATTCAGTGGAAAATGCTGATTTGGAGATTTCCAGCTTGAACTGTGCAGGAAGGCATTGAATAGTTTGAGACACTGGAACAGGGTGAAGGTAAATCTATATTTTTGGTTTTGTTCCTAAGCCTGGTGCCTACACTGTAACTCTGTAGCTCTAACTTTTTTCCTTGTTTCACTTGCTTTCACCTTGACTGCTAATTAACTGTGACAATGTCTGTGGTCAGAGCTGTTGAGTTGCTGCAAGAAAATCTGTTTTGGGGCTAAAATGATTTCCAGGATGCAAGTTTGCTATGCCTGTGCGTCCTGCACTGTTTACCAAGTCTCAATACTGTGTCTTGTTTGGGTGTTTTTTTCTGCACGCACTGTCAAGCAGGCAGGGTTGTGCTTAGCATTTCTTTCCTATGGGAGAGCTTTGAGAAGCGATGGAAGAGACTTGATGTCAAAAGTTTCTGCAAGCCCAGTAAACAGCTGTATCAACTTCCTACCGAACTTTAGATGTCTCAGAAATTCTGGACATTTCTGTTTAATCCCTGCACGCTTGGTCTGTGCTTTGTGTCTATCTGCTCCTGCTGTTTGGCCGATGGGATCGGTGCGCATGGCCGCTGGGCAGACCTCCCCTGTGGCCGTGTGTTGTGAAACAACCAGCATGAGCTCTGCGTGGGCAAGAGAGCCCTCCAGGAACCTGTGCAGAGCAGTCACGGAGCAGCTGGGAATGACGACCTGGCTCTGCAGGTGCTGGCGGGCAGCCAGGAGGGCTGTGCACGGTGGTGGTTGTGCCTGGGACCTGTGCGCTTTGCATGCCCGGAGGGCTAATCACTTGGCTAGTGATCTTCTGAGTTGCATTTGCCACTACTGTGTGCTGGAGGTAAACCCTGAAAGGGAGGCTGCCCGGACTGCCATTGGATGCAGACCTGCCAGGTGCTAGTGCACCTCCATGTGACAGCACGACGGTTCATTTAAAGGCTTTTTAAAAATTGCATCTCCCTGTTGAGTATAAAATATACACAAAGTAATCAATTTATGCATATTTTACACTTTATTTTGCGAGATTGTTGACCTTCATTTCCCTCATCCATCCACTGTAGAGTTTTCTCTTCTTTCTTTGTTCCATTTTTCAAAGTGATCTCTGTGGTTTTTATATTAGCAAGCTCCGGAGGGTGACTGGCAGCCAAGCTGAAGTGGTCTAGTGTTTGCTTTTGCATCATCTTCTCTGTTTTCTGTTTTGGGAGTATTGCTAATAGTCACATAAGAGTGTGTATGGCACAGCTAGAAGCTCTTAGCTCTGCAGAAGAACCACGGCTGTTGTCTGTACCTGTAGTACAAGGAAACAGTTTCCCTCGAGTCCAGATCTCTTCGGAAGCAAGAAGAGATACGTGCAAGAAAATCTAAAGAGAAAGAGTGTCAAAGTAGACTCTGAGCTGAACTAAAATTGTAACTGGAAATGACAGACTCTAAGTTTTGCACTGATCATAACGTTAACTGAGTTGACTCAAATACTTTTGTAACTGTAATATATTGATAGAATTTTCTGTATAAACTAGGAAGTTTCACAGCTGTCTAGGCAACTCTAATTTCATTAGTCCCAACTTAATAATTGCATCTGAACCACTGAACTGTGATGTAAATTAATCATGGCAATACCAGAGAAGTGGGATATTTAATCAGAGCTCAGGTCATCTATCATTTTCCTATCTAGTTCACTGTGGGTAAGTGAATAGTAGAGAGCTTATTAAATAGCAACTGGAGATGTAGTCACTATGAGAGAGAACTCGCCAGGAAGCTGGATTGCTCTTGAACTTTGAGGTCTTAAGTTGCTTTTGCTTTTCTGGTTCCTGAGAGAGCTATGTCATGTCTGGGTTCGCTGTTGAAAGACACTGCAAGACTGCACGTCCGGGTGCCTGATCCTGCAGATGCCCAGTTTTCCCTGAGAGACTCAGCACCCTCAATTCCCTAGGAAATTGAAAGAGGGAAGAGCCTTTTCAAGTAGCCCTTTGCAGTCCTCTTTTCCATATTATGTTCAGCAGCTGGTGCGGTTAGTTGAGCACTTCTCAGGACTCGCTGAGCCCCTGTTTACCTTCTCAAAATTTATGAAGTGAATGGTCTTTGTGTGGACTTACGCTGCACAAATTTTTCTCTGATATGAACCACAGCAACACATTTTTACTCAGCCAGTAACATAGAACTGCATATGTTACCACTCTGGTTTAATTGCATGTTGGTTAATGCTACTGTTTAATTTTCTATTAAGATGCAAATGTCTCACTGATTATTTATTTCATATAAAAGGTAAGTAATAAGAGTTCTGCTATTTTATCCATCCATTTCCACCTCCTCCAGCTATTTGTTAGTGCAGTACCTTGGGTACAAAACAGAAAACAAACTAAACTGCCTTTGAAATATGGCTGTGACCTGAAAAGAAGCATCATAATAGACCATGCAAAATACTAATGTAATTCCTTTAAAAAAGAACTCACTAATTAAAAAAGGTAGGCTTCAGATAGAAACCACATGGCCCAAACAGCAAGCCTTGCTATTTTTTCATAAGAATTTTGTGGTTGATGTGGCTTCTGTTGATACCTCAGCTAATCGGACAGCAAGCTGAGATGCAGAGGTGTTCCTTTCCAGCCTGTTGCCTCCTCCTTTTCCCCTATTCCTCCTCATCTGTTTCTGTGCTTTACTTCATTATTTCGTTGCGTGGTCTTGGGAGAAATCTGAATGTGAACATGTCCTTCCTTAAAAATGTAAGTGATGTGTTCATCTCAGCGGGTAGTACAAGAATCAAAGCCATTAAAGAAACATATACATGCTAAAGTGCTATCATATATAAATAGAAAAAGGATGGATTTTCCTCAATTTTACCTGATAATTATCTTCAAGGTTGCTTATATCCATAAGTTGATAGTGTGTTTAGTTCTATAGTACTTTCTCTGATGCCATTTCATTTCAATAGCTTATCTATTGACCTTGCAAAGTTATCTTAATTACAAATAATAAAAATACCCTTAATTGCTTAAGCTCAGCAAGTAATTATAATACTGCTTAGTTCTATTTTTTTTTCTTTATATGTAGTGTCTGAGCAACTCCAGCAATATAGGATGCATTGAAGGTTGATAGCCTAATCAGTTATATGCACATGGTCCAGAAGTTTTGTGTAAAACATGATCTTGAGTTGAATTCAACGGATACTTCAGTTTAAGAAGTTATTGATTCACTGAGTTCTGTGTATTCAGTGCACTGAAAAATCGCATGTGCTTTGAGAAAAAATGGAAAATGAAAGTAAATTTCATAACATTATTTGTGCATGATGGGGCCAAATTAAAGCAGCATTGGCAACTTTAACGTGGCATTTCCTAGCTTTGAGTGCTTTGCAACTGAGTGCTTCTGAGTGCATTCACTGAATGATCTTCTAATATAAGTGCAAACAAAACTGGCAGTATTACACAGCTCTGGAAAAAAAGGTTGTAAATCAGTTAACAAATATCTATGGAGTTTGTGTTTTAATACTAGAAGAAATTTATATGAGTTGGCTGTGTGTAGGGATCTCCATATTGGAAAGAAAGGAGGAAACCTACCTTCTGGAAAATCCTAGCTTTTGTTACCCTAACACTTTCTGTAACAGGAAAACTTCAGATATGACTGAAGTTCTTGCCTGCCTTCATGCTTTCTATTCTTTTTCTTGTTTATCTTTCTTTATGAGAGTTGGAAGGGGTAGTGAGATCAGATTTTGTACATATATGTGCCTTTTTTGACCTGCTCTCGAAACAGTTTGATTTTCCTGCACAAAACAAAGCAGCCTTCCTTAATAACTAATTATTTTTGAAGGCCTGACATGAATAATGGGTCATATGTCTTTTATTTAGAGAAAGAATGAGTTTAATCATGTTTCAGAATTATTTTTAATAGTGACACAATATTTCTTGCTGATATGCATTGCTATTATTTTAGTAAAATTTATTTCTTCCATATCTTACATTACATGAGCTGAATAATTATCAATAATATGCAAGCTTCCAGTGATTAATGGCTTTTGAAGTATTGAACAAGCATATTTTTTTCAGTTGATTAAAATATAAAAGATGGTTTTGGTTGTGCAGAATTTGCTTTAACAATAGCACATTTACATACAAAGGAATGTACTCCAGTAGCTTGGAAAATACTATGACAACAGGTGTCTTGAACCTCAATATAGTTTTTTTTATAGTTAATGTGTAGGTGAAATTCAGCCCTAAGGTTTACTACGGTTTCAGCAAAACTGACAAAACACTTAAGCATTTACAGTGCTCCTCTGTCCGTATATGACACACTTGTTTTCAACAGATCATTATAGTATCATCTGGATTCAGGTTTTGCAGCCAATCTACAGATGTGCTCCAAGATTTTGGGTCACATTTTGCTGGACTCTCGGAATATATATATGCCATTTTTATAATGACTGAGAAGAAACTAGTCTACTGTTCGTACCAATTTGTAAGATGTTATTTACAATCCCTGTCCTAGATTTACAAGATTTATGTTTTTTTCATAGACTGAGAATGGAACTTGTGTTCCAAAATAATGGACTTTGATAAAGACAAACTGGTATCAAACACTGTTTAGTATCGAATGCTCAAACCAGAATAGACTTTGGGAGGTGTAGGAGTACAGATGCTATTCTTTAAGAGAGAAAAAAACCCCAAAAAACAAACAAAGAAAAAAAAAATCTGAGTTTCTGTCAAGTTGTCCTGACAAAATCTTGGGGAGGGCACAGTACTCCTCTCTGTTCTTTTTCTAGGCTTTCTAAGATGCACCATTGCCCTTCTGTTGTTTTATCACTTCTGTTTCTATCAGGTAGAACCAAATAAAATAGTGTGTATATGAAACTGTAAAGCTGCATAGAGGAAAGAGTAAACTTCTTTTCGTTGGGTCAGTTTAACTTCTTCTAAAGGCGTCTAATGCTCTTCATGGTGACTAATTTTTAGGAAAATCTAAGAGTCTTGCAAGAGTCATGCTTTATTCTTGGGTTTTGTAGTTTTCCTTCTTTACATATGTGGAGTATAATTCTGTTTTTAGATGGCTCATTACCATTTTAGCTGATCTCAGCTGCCTTACTGAGGCTTGTTTGGAGAATTAGGTTGCAGTGTGGTGAGGAGGTGTAAGAGGGAGCTTTTCTTCCGTGGTTTACACATAATTCATACAAAAAGGATAATAAAACTTAATGAAGAATTCAGTTAAGTCCTATATTATTACTTATTACACATGATCCTCCTGTAAAATACCACTGATTATTTTTTGTGTTTGACCCTGAGAAACAAATTAACTTAGATTTGCTGAAGGCAACCCAATGAAAACTCCTTTGTGAAAATGACATTTGTGTTGGTGCTCATGCTGGTAGGATGAGAGGGAGGGAGCTAGGCAGGTTGCTACTGATACAGTCCATCTCCAGATAAATGGAGGCTTCGCTTCCCCAGCTTGGGTGAGTGATAAGGGCTTACACCACTAATTGGGGCATCCTTTTGATGGAGCCTGGCTTCATAGCAAAGGTAGAGCTTGCTTTGTAGCATTTCTCCTTTTGTCCTTTGCTTATCTCTTATTTGCACTTTTTTTTTATTAATTTCTTTATGTTCACAGTAGTGAACATTAGTGCATTAGTATCTGAAAAATATTTTTGCTTTTCTTTCCTGGAAATCAACATCCTCCAAAATATTTCTCCTTGTTAACATGTTCATCTCCTGTCCTTCTTTCCCCAAGCACCATTTCCCATTCCTTTTTGTCCTCCTCATCCCTCTCTTCTGACTGTATGAAAATTTTTCTTAGCCACAACTGAAAGAAAACAAGCATTAGTCTTCAACTGAAAGAAAACAAGCATTAGTCTTTAACCTCTCTATGCCACAGCTCTCCTATTTACACACATTACAGACAAGCACAGAGTCTGCTGCTGCCTGTCAGATTTTTTTTTCCCTCTAAAGGAAAGCTCAAGAAATAAGTTCAAAGGAGTAACATTTGGGATCTTGCTGATACTCACTGCTCCTGGATTGTAGCACTTTGCCCTTCAGATGAGTATCCAGAAGTTCCTGCGGAATGAAACACCATGAAAAAGGAAGAATACAAACTGATTTTTTTTTTTTTTTAACTGGATGATGATTTGTATCTGGTCAAGTCAATAGTTCCAGCAGCTAATGAGTGGACTCCTCTGGACCAGTGCTCTTGAAATAGTGGATACCTACTCCATCAATTTTTTCCCATTAAAGATCTATATTGCATGAGCTGCAGCAACTTCTAGGCAATTTTCAGTATTCTTAGTAATTACAAAAAGCTTGATGTTTAAATTATCCTAAGAGGGAGCGTTTCTATGATTAATTCAGAAACCCTATGTCTTTGCTGTGTCTCAAATTCAGTTTCAATTTCGTAATGAGTCATTTTAATCCCTGTCTTTGATTTAGCGGTCAAAATGAAGGACAACATTTTGGGAGGGAGGAGGGAAAGAAAGAAAAAAAAATATTAGTGACTGACAGTATTTGACGGTTAGTGTGGGAATGAGCTTTTACTTGGGGAGCTTCTCTGAGAGAGGGCAAAATAATTGAAATCCTGCTTAAGCTTCCAGCCTTCAAATTCTCTCACTTCTAAGTGTGTGCCTCGCTTTGAAGTGATGAAGACGGAATCCTAAAGCATTTTGTTAAAACTCCATCAAAACCGAGGGGTGAGGCATCTTTGCTGAGATCCGCTATCTCCCTGTAGCATGGGAGTATTTCTCAAGAGAAGTTTCTCAGTTCTAATATGTATTACACTGTAGCTACTAGCAAATCTTATGAAATCTGGGAAAGCTACAGATCCTCTTTCCCCATTGCCACACCAGAGTTTTTCTACTTGGTTTCTACTACTTAAACTCTGTGTTGGCATTAGCAAATTCTCAGTGGACTATCCAAGAATTAAGACTAATTTCCCAACCAATGTTCTTTGTTTGCCCAGTGGATATGCCTATTTGAAGCTGTTAACTTGGGTATGGTTTTTGCTTTAACTCAATGACTGGTGAAGAGATCCTCCAGATCTCCTCTTCCATGTCTGTGTGGGCACCACACTCTTTGGGCCATAGGATTTACCACACATTAAGACAAAAACATCTACAAGTGTCTTCTGCTTAAATGATGGCAGCTCCTTACTAAGCACCAGGCACGGGGAAGCAGGGCTAGTAATGCATTTTGAACAGGTTCGCTTCCAAGTGTTAATGCTGAAAAGGGGAAATAAACTTATTTAGGAAAGGATTTGGGCTTGCTTTGTGTGTGTGCATTAGTTTAGAAAGGAATTACGTATTAATATCACCAGTGCATGGTACTCACCGTGCTTCCTAATTCTACGTTCAGTCAAATTACTTGTTGAGCATCGCCACGGAAAACACTTAGAAGTGTTTACTGTAGGCTTTTGATGGCATCTCTTCCTTCTATCCTGTCCGTCTACTGAAGAGTCAGAAGAGATGTAGGCCATGTTACAAAATTTCAGGCATACTTTTCCAGGGCCTGAATTGATGTTATGCTCTCATGGTTGTCATCATTAGACTGACATCATGCAGAATAAGTTATTCCCTTTGTGGGGAGCAGATTCTCAAGTAGAAACATCCAGGTCTTTTTTGTGTGTTTAACTGCATGTATTATGCTTCACAAGGGCTTTGTGGAGACATCTGATGTATTTATATTATGGATTTGTTGTTTGCCCAGGATGAGCAGTGCTAATGTGTCCAGTTGCACAGATTTCAGAGTGGATACACATACAACAGGCATATTAGATGCATCCAGTTTAATAAAACTGATCCCAAGCACGTAGGAGTAGAATTTGTCATGATCATGTGCAGAGATTGCTCTTTTCAGTCGGATTTGGGGAACTGTTAGCGTATAAGAACTGGAGTAACGACTGGATAGGATGAAAGCAGTACTCTCTTGGGTTCTTGCTTGCTTTTCCTGGGTAAATTCAAAGCAGGTAACATGTTGTTTTTTGTTTGTTTGTTTTTAAACCAAAAAGGAAAAGAAAAAACAGTATTGGAAGAAAAAATAAGAGAGATGCCAGTAAATCTTTGAAGTGAGTTAGTTCTGTAAATATAATCCATTTGTTGTTCTGATTTCTTTGTCCATTAAAAGATGGCTTTACATTCTTGATATATTTTTTTTCCACTTCCCATCAAAAGAGATAATGCTGTAATGGAGAAACACATTATCAAATAATTACCTTATTGGAGCATTTCTTGCCTAGCTGATAAGATTTCAGCAAATGCTAGCAGTGCTTAGTGGTTACTGATTAAGGACTTCTCCCGTTTTGTGCTATAGTTGAGTCAGAAATACTTATCTACTACAGGAGATGGTGGGATTGTGTCCCAGATAAGCAGTGCTTTTATAATACATGTGGTAGTTTTATAAAATGAGTAGCCGGCCTCAAAGCAGTTGGTTAAGCTCCTACCAAATGAAACATGTTGAGTGTCCTTTGAAGGCACAGGGAATGAGCAGGCACAGACACTATACCGCTTCCTGACTACTGCTGATCCATGTTCATGCCTTGGTTTCCGAGGTGGCCACTCCAGCACCTTTTGCCAGCAATAAATTTGCTTAGAAAAGAAAAGCAAGAGTGTTAAAAATATACTGTGTACTTTCTAAAAAGCAATCAACTTGCTGTTCATCTGTCTTTCGACTGGCCATGCCACAGAAATGCTAGTACTTCAGCTTTATTCCAGATTGCAGCTGCAAGCAATATGCCAAATGTTTTGAGATTGTGATTACTAACACCCCTTCTGGGAATTTCTGTGCTAATAAACAATGGAGACAACAACTTGCTATATTTCATCTTTAAGCTTCAATTTTAATGACTTCTGAGGCACTAAAATCTCTAGCAGCAATCTGCTTATTGACAGAGCTTAAAGAAAGGACTGAAGTGACAGTATGCAACATTAATCAGCACTGCTGTTGCTGTCTCCAGAAACATCACATTTGGGTGGCCATTTTTGAGAAAGAAATCTCTAAAAGTTGGACTAAATGAATTCATCTTCAGGCCTATCCTAAAACTTATCAGCTGAGGACCTGGATGGCAGACAAGCATCACAGATTCCAAAGGAGGGAGTTTTATACTGAAAGCCCTCAGACTCTCTTCCAAATGGTGTGATAACTGCTTAGTGGAGATCATAAAACATCTGGCGCTATAAGGAGTACCACAGATACCTGTCATTACACATCTGGGAACAGGGAACATCATTGTGGAAATCTGCTGACAGATGAAACTGATGTGGTGGCGTAGTTTTTAAGGCTAGATGTGAATTAGTTGGAGGTCCAGCAGCTTCAAACAGAGCATGTTTGTAAGTAAAACTCTTAAGTACCAGATTTTTTTATTTTTTATTTTTAACTCCTTTGGGGCCAGGCTTGAAGTTTGGTGACTGCAGAAACAGCCTCTTTCCGATCTCTTGGAGCTTTCCTGCCAAATATTCCCAACACATGTGGTTCGGTTCAGTTCTGTCCTAGTTCTCAGCAGGGTAGTCCGAATAGTGAGCATGCAGCGCCCCACTTGCCCTGTCCATAAGATCTCACGTGTAGGGCGATACTGTGCTTATTTCAGTGACCCTAAGGAAGAGTGAGACCTGTGACAGTCAACATTGGCTCTCACCTTTTGTTTATCTCTAGAAAGAAATGTTCAGCCTTCCCTTATCAGCATAGCCTTGACCCTGTGCTCTAATCTTAATTTAGAACTGGAGTACCTTGGGAAGAAACGATAGCTGAATTTGCTATGTAATCACTTGCCAGTAACCTTCCCATAAGAAGAATTTAAAGAATAAATGTAAAGATCCAGCGGTGGAAACATGGGTGGCTTCAAGAAACCTTGTCCAGTGCCTGCAGACCTGCATGCATAGAGGTCTTGGTTGCAAAAGGTGAAGGTGGAAGAAAATATAAAAGAATTTCTTCCCTCCCTCCACTTGAGAGTGGATGTCAGAACCAGTGAGAAAGGCTGGAACAGAAATATCACAGGGGGCAAGCTAATCTCTATTAAACGGTTTTCTTCTCCAAGATCACTTAGAAGATTGGAGATACCTTTAGCCCTACTGTTTAAGTGAATTGGAACATCTGCCTTATGTGTTTGGACAGTTGGTGATTGATACTTATTTTTTTGAAATCGCAACAAAATCCCATAGGTGGACTTCTAAAACACTAGTGCCCTCTGAGGTAACTTTTTCATAATGAACTGTACATTCACCCATTGCTTTTAGAAATGCAGGTCAAGTTTATAAAAAGGATTTTGGAGACAGTGCAGTGGGCAAAATGATAAAGAATACAGTTTTGTTTTAAATGGTGATTAACATCTGGGTTACCATATTCTGTGAGTTGGTAGGGGACTTAACTAGATGAGTGTACTGTAAAGTTCTGAATGCTGATGCAGACAAAACAAAGTAAACAGAGACTAGACTAGCTTCCTCTGACGCAGATTTTGTCTGCATATATATATATATCTATATATAAACAGCTTGTTCTTAATTTGGATTTTTTTTTTATAGAGCAAACTTTACAGCATTCACCTGCTTATTCTTTCAGCAGTTGGCTGAAATGATATAATCAAGATAGCTCGTGCCTTCAGAGCATCATACACACTTAGATTCTGCAAAAGCTTTCAGTCTGAACTAGGAATGTGCCAGCACTGGCTTTAACAGAGCTATTAAGACAAGGACTGCACCAGGAGATAAACACTCAGGTCTAAAACTTTCACTCTGAAGTAGAGGTTTGCTACCCTAGCATTAGATTTTATGAGCATATGATAGTTTTGTGTCTGTGGAAGGATCTTGCTTTGATGAATAGAGATAGCACATAAAGGAAAGCATGAACTGCAACTGGAAATACAAAGATTACAAAGATTGAATACCTTTGATATGAACTCAAATTATTAGCATTCAAGAGTGACATATGTTTTCAATGTATCAGTAAGTGGCACCTGTATTTTGATCATGACTGCATAAAGGAGTTTTTCAATTGCTACTAGCTTTGTACCAAGGGAATACAGAAAGACATCAAATGAAGTTAGTTTAGTTATAGCAGTGTGCACTATTCTTCTGTAACATATCTAACAAGCATTTTGAACAAAAAGGCACTTGCACAGCCATGTCCTATGTAATAAAGCATTTATTAATGCAGTTTTTCAGGTCAGCAGTGTTTTCCCATCCAAAGAACATTTCTCTTGAGTATTCTCAGGAGAATACTCAATATTCTCCTGAAATTGAGTTGAAGCTCAACTCATGCTAAACGGTAGAAAGCTTTTTACTTGATCAGAAATATAGGTATCATAGTTCAGGGTGTCAGGCGTCTCTCAGGTTTGAAGAAGGACTTGTGATTTTGAAAGCATGTCTGCCAACTTAATGCAGCCAAGACTGCCGAGTTGTTTGTATCAAATCATTCTGACAACTTAAGTGTTTTTCCCAAACATATCCATATCACGCAGGTAGCTGCTGCATAGCTAGGTTATGATGCCTGGTTTTCTTGAGAAAAAGATATAGCTTGTCGTCTTAGCGAGTGTATTGAAAAGCCTCGGTGAGGACTCTCCAATGCCAGGAAGAACACAGAATTAATCTTGGCTGGCTAAACTCAACATGCTTGCTCTACTTCAAGGTTTTAAAAGTATTAAATAATATATTTTTCATTGTGTTGATGAAAAACATTCTATTCTAACTTACATATAGTGTTACCAGGCTTTTTCAGACAATTTTGAATGGAGATTTCAACACAGGGTTCTTCCAAGCAACTATGAAGAGACAGTAGTAAGAATTTCCTGGGAAAAGCAAGAAAATTCTATGTGCAGGGATACCTTGTAGGCGTTTTTAGCCAGTACCAGTTCTCACAGTAGTGATTAGTACCAGCACCAGTTCTCACAAAGTAGAAGAATGACCCAACAAATATGTGAACACTGGTTAAATGCTATTCTGGCCAGCAGTGATTCATTCTTAAAAGCTGATGGAAGAGCTAACACTGTCTTTGGAGCTGAGCTATTAACAGGAGAACTGTACCAGGAGATAAGGTCTAAATGCAGCTCTGACTGCATCGATATGCAGAGATCCTGCAGCAGTTCCCTCTCGCACCCAGCGTGTGCCATGAGACTGGGCTATCACCTTCTTGGAAACGTGCTCATTACGCATCGTGAAGTCGTGAACGTGTTTGAAGATACCATAAAGCTAGTTCTGTTCCGTGTCCTTCAAGTAAGTTAACTGCCTTTCTTTATACTGTTTTTACGTCATACCAAAACACATTTTGTAATCACCACAGAGCTTGTTTTGTAGTGTGACTACATCTCTGTAAACACTCAAAATACTCAGAAATACTTTGTGAGAAGTAGAAGAAACCCACGCAAAGACTGTATCCTATGCAGCATTCTTCTGTTTTGTTTTTGTTCTGAGCTACTTGCTGTTGCATGGGACTGCAGCACCTCATTCTGTCACTTACTCAGAACAGCAGTGACGTATTATTTTTCGCAGTACGGAGAGATAAAATAATCTCATTGTGGTGAGTTAGCTTGAGTTGTCACTTAATGTTGCCATTCCCGAGACATTTGTTCAGCATCTATTTACTGCCTGAGCCTTATCACCACTTCCCAAGCTGTACTGTTTGGAAGCCTAAGGCTTGAAACTCTGCCAGGACTAAATAGTTCCAGTGACTTTTTTTTTTTTTTTTAATTACCTGCTTTTGACTTCAGCAAGGAACTGTCATATAGCACAGACCTATGTGAAGGACTTTTTAAGGATTCAGAGGTATGGTATTGGTAACCAAACAGAAGGATAGGCAACTGGGGAGATTATCAGATAGAACAACTATTTAGGTCTCCAATGGATCAAGGAGCTTGTCAACTTGAATTTATTGTGCCCTGAATGGAAATATCTACTTGTTTTAAAATTGCACAGGTTTTGTTTTTGAAATGGGACTGTTATTGTACGGAGTGAATCATCACAGAGAATAACAAGCTACAGACCTTGCAGAAGGGAAGTTATGTTTGCCCTTTCTGGAAAGAGACATTTGCAAGGAAGTACTGTGTCTCAGGTAGTGTGACCTTGCCTAGAAATTGTATTTCCCCTTAGTGTTGTTTGATATGTTTAATGTTCCAGTCCTCTTAGTCCTTGTTAGCTTGGGGTTAATAAGCAGTAGGTTTGCAGATCTGTGGGAGCTTTTTAAAATGACTTGAAGCTCACTTTGGTATTAGTTCAAAGCACCTCTAAACCTTAGCTAAATAGTTTATTAAATTTGGTCATTTTTCATTATTAATTCTTATTTAATTTTAGTCATTTCTAATCTTATATTCAAAAATCTTTTTTTTTTAATTCCTTGTCTCTACTGCTGTTCTTGTAAGTTATCATGAAAATTAGTCTGTCTGGATGTTTTCCATTTACTTCCTTGGTACGTTATACACTAATGTTATGTAGCAGAAATGAATTTGAGGGGAAATATTTTGTTGTTTGGCACATAGCAGATTATGAAACAATGTTTAGTTCACTTACAATCCTGAAACCATTCCACATGTGAACTAATCTTTAAAAAGCATTATTTATGGTAAGAAATAGTAACCTACCTTCATATCTTAAAGATTTTAAAAATGTCTGGTCAGCAGTCCAGATCTCACTGAAACTTAGCAGAATGCTCGAAAGACTCTGGTTCCTTTTTTTCCAAATAAAGGCATAAGTACATCCAAAAATGAGTAGTCAGCTCATTAAGAGTTATATATTGTATCTTAAAAAATACAACATATGTTGTTGTAGACTCTGAACAGCATTCAGAATTCTGACTGCTTTTTTTCTTTTTTGCCTCTACAGAGAGGTACCAAGCAAAGTGTTGGAGAGTTGATGGATTTTCTTAATTTCAGGAGTTTGTTATGGGAAACATTCATCGCATTTGAGCAACTCCACAGTCCAATAATTCACATACGGTCAGTCACTGCATGTATGCGTGGGTGTGGAGCATAACAGGACAAGCAGAGGCAGGAAGGCAAAATGTGCACTTAAGCTTTTGACAAGAGACTGTTTATTTGACTTTCTTCAGATGGAAATAAATAGGCAGGGTGAAACTCCGGCTCTTACAAAATTCCTTTTGACTTCAGTTTCAGCAGCATTTCCTACTAAGACTTTTTGAGTTGATTGCCAAAGCCTAACTCACGTTAAAAGTGTGTAACCAGTTCTCTTAGGCCAGACCTTTCCAGACTGGGAGTCTCTTCTCGTACATCTTTATTTCCACTTTCCCACCTCCTATAGGCTATAACTAGGACTGGAATGGAAGCCTGAAACAACATTAGCCTTTATACTATGTACATGGCACTTAAAGAGCCATGATGCTCAGTAAGAAAAACTTACCTTAGTACTTCATTCAGACTTTATGATGGATCCTGGTTTCAAAATAATGCTCCAAATAAAAGGATAATACATATCTGACTCACCAAACAAGTGCAAATGAAGGATGTCATGCTGAGGCATGGGGATGGAGCTAAGGCTGGAGTTGGGTTGAAGCTAGAGGATTTTCTAAATTATTTTTGTCACCCAAGCATATCTGTCTTATAAGTACAGCTTTTAGTAATTATGACAGTATTTACTTTAGTGTGCACAGTCTGTCTCGCGCTGTAGGAGCCTCCTCCTCTCTCTTACTGTTTTTAGGTAACTCAGTGTAAGTAGAGGAATAACTCACAATATAATCACCAAAAGGTAGAGTGGCTTTCAGGACGGAATGACATGCAGCTCAATATAAATATTGCAGACTAAACCACTGGCAGAAATAATGGGTGAGAAAAGTAATATGAATAGTCACCAGCCCCAAAAAATTAACGGTCTAGCAGAACTGGTCTAAAACAGCAAGTCACCCTAAGAAACCCAGAGGAATGAATGACAGGAACTGAAAGAATCATTCCTCACCATGTTCTTGCTGTGAGCTCAGTTGCAGCCCATTTTATATTATTAAGGATAGCTGCTTTCACTGTAGCGTTTTGAGTGCATAGTTAATTCTGTTAGCAAGTCACGTTGAGAGTGGAATTCATCTTGCCTATTTATACTTGTCTGTCAAGTAGGCATTAGGTTAAGCTGGTTGTGCAACCTCTTTCTAAAACCATGTTGAGGTTTAGCAGAGGTGACTCTTCTCCTGCCATGGACTGTAGATGGAGCTTAGGACTAACTCGGTGTAAACAGCACACATCTTAATTTTTATGGCAAATGTTGGTGCTGTGATTCCAACCCTATTTTGTCCTTCTCACTTATACAGACATATATGTAACACAGGTTATGGAGCTAGGATTATGAACCTGAGCCTTGCTATTGGCAAGCTGTCTTGCCTAGGAATTTGTGTGTGTGTGTGTGTAATAAGTGTGTTATTCCAGTGCAGTTAATAGATTTATATTTAAGATGAATTAGCACAAAAATAAACACTAATAACTATCTAATGCTTTTGTCTCATATGTAAATGGATAAAGTTTTGAGTAAAAAGGGGGAAAAAGTACTTTATTGCATGTACATGGATAGCTTTATCTACCTCTGACTACCACCTTTTCATTGCAGAGTGATCTATGCTGCTGAATTAGAGGACTGTTTTCACGTAATCACACCTCAGGTGGGAAAGGACTTCCAGGAGGTCCTTCGTTCAACTTTCTGGCCAAAGCAGACTCGGCCGTGATGTCAGACCAGGTTGCTCAGATTTTATCCAGACATTGATAGGATGGGTGGGTCATGTTCTTTCAAAGGTGAGACTGTCCTTGCACAGACATCAGCCAGCTCTTTCATCACCATTCAAACTTCACATCTGCCCATTTGTATTTCCATAGTTTAGGTTCTCTCAAGTAATCCCAGATTTGATCCTCATTCAGTGCTGGTCTTTCTCCCCCTCCTTTTGCTAGGTCCAGAGGCCTGGGAGACTTAGCTGGCAAAGACAAAAAAAAAAACAGGTATTAAAGAAACACCTGAGTTCCTTGATCTTCACACTTGGTGCTGTGTAGTCACTCTTGATACACTTGTGGCCAACATGGATGTGCAGTAATGGGCAATCTGAGAGCTGGAAAAGCCTCAGCAGCCTCTCCATGGCTTCCAGAGAAGGAGCAGACCTCCTGAGACATCTGGTCAGGTCAGCAGGTGGGTTGGTTAGTTCCTTGCAGAATGAACCTCCAACAGCTACCACCTCCCTTTCTTCCTTACTGTTGAAATTCAACTGACTCTGATGCTTTCCCTGGTGGTAGCTGCCTCTTCTGCCCTTGTTTCCAGGGTGCTGGAATGTGCACCTACACTGGTATCTCAATTGCATAAATGCGAAGGTGTCCTATCAAGCTATATGTTTCTAAGGCAGTATCAACAAAACAAAGAGTTCGTTAGGATTAGACAGGTGCTAGCTACTTCAACAAAGAATGACAACATTTGCAGTTCATTTACTTACAATGTTTTTCTTCAGAAAGCCATATCTCTCCCCATCATCTCACCTAATCTGTTCTACACTTGGCTGTATGGATACGTTTTGTCACAGTCTGTAGAAATTATCCTATCTAAAGGGTGAGATGTGCAGATCGAGAGACACAGCTAAGCAGTTCAGCTCTCCCATATCCTTAAAACTCTGTCTGAAAGTGCTATGAGAAAGCCGAGTTCACAGAGGAGTGAATGAGAAACAGCAAGTTTCTAATGTACCAATGTTAATTTTAAATGAAGGTATCCAGAACTGTTGCATGGGAATTCAGCCCTAGGGATTATTAAAACCTTTTAAAATGATGGTGGAGACTCCATTAAAATTCCACTGATTTTTTTTCTTGGATATTTCTTTTCTTTTCTCTCTCTCTCTCTTTTTTTTTTTTTTTTAATCTCTCACTGTAAGAGGTATTTTGTTTTTTTTCTGTTCACTATGCAGGTTGATTAGAGAAAATGCACTCCTCAGTAACTGTGTAATCATTCATTGTCATTCAGATATGAACTCGATTCGGTGGAGTGATTTTTAAAGAACATGTGCATGAATTCCAAAATGTAATGTATTTCAGCAGACTGATCTAAAAAATACTTCTATTCTTTAATTGGAGAAAAAGAGAAAAAGTGATGAGAAAGGGTGGCAGTGTGTTGGCAGCTTGTTGAAAATTGCAAGTGATCCCACACTAGTTTGATTTAATCGTAGTGCCTGCAAACTTTTTTTTTTTTTTTTAAACCATTAAAACTTCTGCTTTAGAAAGAAATAGGAGTCTGAAAGAGTTGAGTGCACTGTGATCTCATTAGCTAATACAGTATGGCAGACGGCTGAAATGGAAAGAGCTAATGGAGAGGGAGTGAAGAAAAGGTTTTAGGAAAGAGGAAAAGAAAAAGCGGTTGGGTTTGAATGTTTAGCTTATTGTATCTTTGATGGATGGTAATTCCTGGACATTTGGATCATGATTTCTCAAAGTATATTTCTCAAAGTGTTACAAAGTATAGTGAAGCTTTAAAGATTTTTTGCTCTTTCCAAAAAAAAAAAAAAAAAAAAGGCCACCTTGTTAGTTTTTAAAATTTGATTTGGCTTTGAATTCAGCTGTGAATCTCAGGCTGCCTAAGGACCTTAATTCTTCAGAAGCCCCTAAATAGGGTTTCACGAAAAAAGAGTATTATACAGCTAGAGTTGGGTGTCAGGACATGACCTTTAATTGTCTTTTATGAAAGGAGTCATTGACTCTAGCTTAGTGTTTTGATGTTAAATTTCATTATAGCCATGTTGCTTCCAATGTGAATTATGTTACAGCACAGACTTGGGGAAGGGAAGGGGACTTGAACATTCAAGCAATTTTAGGGGTAAACTGTCACTGGATGCTGATATTCAGATTGGACCAGCTTCAAAGGGAGGACTTTCGCACAGTGAAAAATAGGTTGTGCAGATGGTCTATTAATTTCCTGCTTTGCAATGTATCAAATGAAATAACTTTGCCTGACAAATAGTCCCATTCAAGAGGGAGAGGACTGCTAAACTAGAAGTCAATCTTCAAGTAATATTTTATTATGCAAATCTATGCAGAATACTAAAAGTAACTGTATAGTTAAAGCTGTATGCTGTAACAGGCAGGTGCTGGAGGAAGGAGCAGTATCTCTACTATCTTGATCATAATGTTGCAGAAAATGGTGAAGCCTTTGGACAAAAAGTCTTCCTTCAGGGTGTATCTCTCTGTGACATTATACCTCTTCTTCCAGCAACCGCAGCTGCAAAAACTACTTACATAGTTTGAAGTAATAAAGTAATAGAGGGGAAAACCAACTCTTTTATTTTATTTTTGGGATGGAAATAGTTACTGGAAAAAGCAGCAGGGGTCAGAGTGGCTGATTAATCTCTCTAGCTAACATTATTAACGTTCCAAATGTCACTCCTTATTCATTTCACCCACTTGAGTCTGTCACGTCCCTTTGTGCTGACGATTCTGAGTGCAAATCTGACATATAGTGTATGATAACAGATGGGCAGCCGTAGTAACCAACTGGGAAAACGTTTTAGCCTTCTTTGAGGGACACGGATTGTTTATCTCCAAACACTGTTATTTTTTTTCCATTTTTGCCCACATGTTGCAGGGAATCCTTCTAAGTCGATTATATGGGCAAAGTCTGTTCATGGTTGACAGCGCTGGGTAGAGGTCTGGAATTTTCAACTTGGAACTCCATGGAAACATCTGCCATACTCCTCTCCATAAGAGAAGTGGAAGTGGATTGGTACTAAGCAACTCAGTATCAGCATTTGCTCACAAAGGAATCATTTATGGTGAGGCGCTTTATGGTGGGGCCCAGATCTGTAGGTAGACTTTTCATGTTTCCACTTCTGAGCTCTTTCAGGCTAAGGAGTAGATTTTCTTTTTTCTTTTTTTTTTTTTCTTTACATGTTGCAACTTTACTAAGTTAACTTTTTGATATTTAAAAAAAAAAAGGAAAAAAAAGATCATTTTAACTATTTGTTGTATTGGACAAAATAGATTTTTTGGGAATTTCCACGTACTTTGTGTGGCAAAATAAGGGTATTCTGGAGCAGACAGAGTAGAGGAAAAAAATAGACATATTTATCTCTCAAATCAGCTGTATGAGGAGATTTACAATCAGTTTATGTATATATAATTTATTTTAGGATCGAGTGAGGCTTCTAGACACAACATTCAGATTGTGCCCTGTTGTGGTAGATAACTATTTTAAAATTGTGTTCTATAGCCTGTCCTGCTTGTCCAGCAATATCACAGCTGGAAAAAACAAACAGGACACTGTCTGTGGCAGATTAGGAAACAGGGTAATAGGAATGATTGGATGCACACAATTCTCAGGCCATTCAGTAAATCCAGCATATATGCAGATGTTGTTGGGTTGCTGCTTCATGTAGATGCTCAGTGAGGTGAATTTTGGGAGAAACACCACACGATACCTAATGGTCCTTCAGATTTTTATAGTTTCTCTGAGCATAAAATGAGTCACTTTATGGCATAAATGTGCATTATGGGAATGGTAAACATGAAGGCATCTGCTAGTGACTGCCTTGAAGTGGAATTTTGGAAAGATTGGGACATTCACCTAGTAAGGATGGTATTTATTTTCTTTTATGGCATATGGAGAGAGGCAATTCTAGCACAATACAAAAGAAAACTGAGTGAATGAGGACTTCTTTTATATCAATAACAAATTGTAGTTTATACTGAGTCCTAAGAGTAGAGTATAAGTATTCTTCTGCACCAAAGTGGCGCTTATATCATAGAATCATAGAATGCTTAAGGTTGGAAGGGACCTCCAGAGGTCATCTAGTTCAACTTCCTGCACACGCAGGGTCACCTAGAGCACGTGGCACAGGACTGCGTCCAAGCGGGTTTTGAAGATCTCCAGAGAAGGAGACTCCACAACCTCTCTGGGCAGCCTGTTCCAGTGCTCTGTCACCCTCACTGTTAAGAAATTTTTCCTTAAGTTCCTGTGGAACTTTTGGTGCTTCAGTTTCTGGCTGTTTCCTCTAGTTCTGTCAGTGGCCACCACTGAAAAGAGGCCAGCACCATCCTCCTCACTCCCTCCCTTGAGGTACTTATAGACACTGATTAGATCTCCTCTCAGCCTTCTCTTCTCCAGGCTGAACAGGCCCAGCTCCCTCAGCCTCTCCTCATCAGGCAGATGTTCCAGGCCCCTAATCATCCTTGTGGCCCTGTGCTGGACTCTCTCCAGCAGCTCCACATCCCTCTTGTACTGTGGGGCCCAGAACTGGACACAATACTCCAGATGTAGCCTCACCAGGGCTGAGTAGAGGGGCAGGATCACCTCCCTCGACCTGCTGGAGACACTCTTCTTAATGCACCCCAGGATCCCATTGGCCTTCTTGGCCACGAGGGCACACTGCTGCCTCATGGTCAACTTGTCGCCCAAAATGCTTGGGATCAATCAGGTAAAGCTTACAAGAGAGAATTTATCAAAAAAAGTTCAGTATTATTTCAATCATTAGAAGCTCTGCAAATTAATATAATGGGGATCTGCGCAACGTATTTGTTCATACTTACAGAGAATTTCTTATATTGCATATATAAGGATGCTAAATTGCATCCTCTTTCTAGATGCTTGACTAGAAAAGTGGTTGAGCAAGCATTTCATTTGCTAATCACAGTCTATACTGAAAATAGATCTCCCAAACTGTGAAGGTTAACTTATTTTTTTAGTTTACTGTATGTGGAGAATTTATTTTGAAACAGAGTAATAGAAAGATAACAGAGCATTTAAAAACTGTTCTCATGAATATATGCATTCCCATTTGCAGTTAACTATGTTTCCCATGTTAAGTATTTAGACTATTGTTTATGGCCAGTATAGAGAAATGTAAGGGCAGATCATAACTACTGGCTAAACCATATCCATATTCCTGTGTATCCCCTTTGAAGTTTGCAAATTTAAAGAATTGCCACTAATATTTAAGTTGTCTACAGAATTTTAAAGGTTGTTTATAGACATGTATTTTAGGCCTGCAACTTCTCTTGGGAATCCAGCCTTTTAGATTTCGTGTTCTTCCTTTGTTATAAGCAGTAGTGGAAGAAGTAGGGCTTGTTGAAATTTTACGTTTGCATCAATGGAAACTAGATTTAGACCTAAGTAATATTTTTTTCCACAGAAATGTCTATTTGTTGTGGAAATTAAAAAAAAAAAAAAGTTTGCCCCAAAATTTATGTCATTTTTTTTCTCCATTGAGAGCTGACATTTCCATTTATTTGAAATTTGAACCATTTCTCACTATTACTAGAGATGTTGTTTGTTGGGTTTTACTTTACTGCCATGCCTGGCAGTGCCAAATAAAATCAGGGATGCACAATGCCAGAGCTGTGACAATATGTGCCAGCAGGTACCATTCCTGTCCTGATGAGTTTGGAATGCAGTTTCTTCCTACAAAGCCACCTTTATAGTTTTTCTTCTCTTTCCATTTACAGCATTGCAACTGATGAAAAAAGTAATTTGTAAAAGCTTGGACACCATAAAATTTGAATATATTTTTCACAGGGCTTAAAAAAAAATCTGAAAGTTTTATGTTGAAAACAAGCCCTAATTTCTGTGAATTCCTTTACTTTTACTTACTGTGTGATGATAGAGGGATCTACAGGTGTTATTTGATAAGCAGTCGAGCTATAATAAAGTTAGCAGTGCTGTAAATTCATTATATTATCGAAAGATGAATTGCTTAATGTACTTGAACTGGAACTTGCTTCAGGCGTGGTAAGAGAGAAAGTAACTTTGTGATGAAAGGCACTTAGAGTTAAAATTGAATAGGCTGCTCTCAGAATATATTGGCATTTGCTCTGTGCTTTAACTGCAGAACTGTTTCAGGAAAAAGAAAAGATTGAGTTGCTAGCAACAATTGGGTTTGCTTTGCATAATATTGTCTTATCCTTGCTATAAATCTTTGCCAATAGCAGTTTACTAGGATACAGTGCTCACAGAATCCTCAAAGCTCATTTGTAAAAAGGCCAAGCCTTGAGATTCTGAAATGAGACTGCCATTAAAGATGCTAAATAGATGCTTCATTTTTGATATTATTGCTGAAAACCTCTCTACCCCCTCTCTTTAGAAAGCATACCCATGGAAGGTAGTTGCAAGATGTATTTGGAAACGATATATAACATTTTCATGCTGTTCCTGTTGTTTAATTAAAATACTGTATTTTCTGGGGGCGGTGTGAACAGGTGAATAAAGCTGTGAAGAGCTAAGAATCATGAGCTCCGGGTTCCACTCTTCCATCTTCAGATCTGTTCTTGGTTCTGCATGAGACCCCGGGCAAGCCCTGGAGATCAGTCTGATCAAAGACATAATATTTATCTCCTAAATATTTTGATATATAAATGAGCTTCCAATGATTAATACTTTTTATGGCTTTGCTAAGTAGTTGAGCCAATATCTGTGTGAGCTCCTTGTTTTAAGGTCCAACAGTTGAACATGTGAATCACAGCACTGTTTGTCTAGGTCCTCAGCGAACACCATCAACTCTCAACACAACCAAGCACGCTCTGTCAGTCCAGCTTTAAGCAGTTATAGGAACTTATACACATGCACTCAAAATAGAAAGGACAGAACTTATTTTTATGAACTGACAAGTTCATACTGTTCTATCAGTGTGAATTTATATTGCTGCTTGTGAAATTTGCCTAAGGAAAATCATAGGGCTTGCTACCTGTGGAATTAAAGAATCTACTCTCAGAAAGCTGGGGATTAATTTCTTCTGCCTTCAACAAAATAAGAATGCCTTACTTAGAAAAGGTGGGTTTGTTTTGGTTTTTATCCACATTGTGTTCTTATTGATGAAATATTCATAATTGTTTGTTGTGTAGCAGCAGAATGGGAGAAAATCAGTAATAATATTATCAATCATTTCAGCTAGCTATGTAATGCTATATTTAAGACCAGGGAGTCTTATTGGCTTCATTTTTTTTTGTTTTGTTTTAAGATTTATCAATTGCTAATCAGCTTCTGTTGGGATTTCCCTGTTGTCCTCAAGAATAACATATTCAAATGTACGATCTTGTGTGAACTTCTAAACTTTCTTTTGGTAACAAAAAAGAAATACAGAAGTTGGTTTGCTTCCTTAAATCTGTCTTCACTGCTGGAATAGTAAAGTTTGGTGCTTCAATCTTTTTCTTTTCGCTTCTATATTCAAACAGGCATGCTCTTGATAGCAATTAATATAAAGGAGTCTACATCAGCTATGTTAACCCTCTGGAACTCAGGAAAGGTTTTTGTCACTGAGTTGTGCATGTGAATTGCAGCTGAGTCCTGTTTTGTATTAGGATAACCTTGGTAAACCATCCCTCCCCTCTGTGCCTTGGTTTCCATGAAAAGGGCACTCCTGAGTTGGCCAGAAGGTATTTTCTAGCAGTGATGAAGTACATCAGTCTGGCATTACAGGGAGAGCTCATAGCTCTTGTCTGAGTTTCTCCAACTGATTAGGTCAGCATGTGCTGTGTTATTTTTCTGCATCCTGCTTTTGACTCATGAGAAATGGACTGTTGCGCACATTAGCAAAACCCAGGTCTGCAAAGAGGGTCTCAAGCAGATAGTAGCATCATCATTCATGTCAATACCTCAAACATTAGCCATGATACATACCTCAAGAAGGGAATTGCTTTGGACATGGGAATGTCTCTGTAATTTTTTTTCAGTTATCTAGTTTTAGTTCCAACTATGGGTATTACTTGATAGGATTACATATACCAGTAGGCTGTTTTTTTCTTTTAAAATGTTGGAAAAATAATTCTTCCAAAATTTGCAATGAGTACGTCATTTTTAATGAGTAACTTGTTAAGTACAGCTGCAACCCCCTCTTATTAATAGACGTTGGTGAGTGGTTGATGATTTGTTTAGAATCACTGTTTGTACGAAATCATTCTTTAAAGCTCTTTGCAAGTTTACTGTTCTTGGACTTTTCATTGCACCCATTTGACATTATTGGTGATTATAAACTCATGTGTCTTGTTAGAGCTTTCAAAGGAGACCTTGAGAGATGCAAAGATTTCAGCACCTGCTTGTGAAAGGTCACTGGCTTCAGGGTTAGAAAAGCCTTCATGTGGGAGAAGGGCAAAGGGAAGGACATTTTCACGTGTGCTTCGGATGCTTCCGTGTGAGGGACCCTGAGCTGCTAGCAGACAGGACTGCTTTGTACTGCGGAGATATCTGAGGAGAACCTTTCCTCGTATGTGCCCTAGCGTGCCCTCTGCCTGCGTCTCTTTCTCAGGGTCTGCTGGCTCTTTACCAGCTTTCTCTCAACCAGTAGAGAAATGTGTCCTCTTTGGAAAGTGACAAGAGTTTCTACCCTTAGTCACCTTCAGCAGGGTGCACGGAGTGATCCTTTAATGGTGCGGTGCAAGCTGCGTTGCTCTTTGATTCACTGGCAAGACGACAGGAGAGAAAGGTGCAGGTATAAAAGCTGCACCTCCCTACTTTGGTTTTTGATGCAGCCATCTGGCAAATTTAAATTCCCACCTCTACTGCCGAGCGCCTTACACCCTGCACCCCAGCTGGCAGACTTGACATTGCATTGAAAGCAATGTAGATCGTAAGGACAGCTACAAATGATTTGTGTGGTTTATTTAAGAGCCCTGTCCTGAAGAAGTGACACAGTAACCTTGGCTATGACCTTCTTCTTTGCTGCTGGCTGTTACATAGAGCATGTCTAGAATTAATCTGGTGCTCTGACTCAGCGGTACTGACGTGGTCGACCTGCTTTAATCAGTGGAGGAAATTTGCCCTCACTTGCAAGCTGGTGTGTAGGCTTTATTTTTATTTATTTATTTATATAATGCCATGTGAAATGTGTTTCTTTTTAGCTGCTTCGCCAGTAGAAAAAAGAAAGCTCAAAGACCTCGTCTGACAGGAGTAGACCCTAGATAAAGAGGGTCTTAATACTGTTAATTGTGTGAATACTAGTGGCTTCATTTAAGTCAGATAAACTGCTCTTTGTTTACTAGTTGTAGCCTACTTGCATGTACAGTGACAGGACTGTGACAGGTAACCATGGAGTCGCACATGGGTTCTTTTTATCTTAACCCTTGAAGATTAATGCAGAGTTCATTCACATAACAAAAGCGTGCAGAACTGTGTACACAAATAACAGTAAGAATGGCACATTAGCACATGAATTACATCATGGTTACAGAGTGGTTAAGAACTAAATATGCCATCATTTTTCTTAGGTTAACTCAGTGGATGTGGTTTGCCTGGGTGACGTCAAGATAAAAGTGGAATGTCACTTGGCATTCCCATGCGATCCTGCTGTTATGCATTTATTCCTGAAATACAGTATATGACTTCTCAGCTACCAGCACAGACCTGTCTTGATGAAAAAGAGTCACGATTGAAAAACTGAATGGTTATTTTCAAAGGCGTATGAAGGGCTGTTAGGAAACCATCAAAACAGCCTCCTCCATGTGAACTGAACCAGATTTAAGTTGGCAGGAACCAAATGACAATCCATAATTTACTCAGCTCCCTCGTCCATTCCTCCACACTTACAAGAGCCTTAATCAAAATATTTGAAGGTAGCTGACAGAGCTGAAAGTGAGTAGCTTCAGTCAAAAAAGAAGAAATTGGTGTGATGTTCCAGATCCTTTGCTTCTATAAATGGACAAAATATCTCAGTCAACTCTAGTGGAGTTTAGCTGTGCTACATCGGCTGAGAATTGAGTCCCAGACATGTTACATTGTTCTAATTATGCAGTAGGCATTGCCTTATGCTTGTTCCAGATCTCTGATGGAAAAAGATTTTAGAATCTTCTTTTTATGAGCACAAAATATTGAGGGCATAAGTGCCACTTTTTAGACCCAGTTGCTGCTCGCTAGGAGATGGCTGCTGTTAGCAATAGCCACATCCCATCCAGGCTGCTGGTCTGCATGACTTCAGATGTTGCAAGATGTAGTCTCTGTGGGAAGAGTTTAGAGGGTCCAATGGTGGAACTGTGCGTTCTGGTGTGATCTACGTAACTGCCTCCAGCCACCTCTCTAACCAGTAGACCCAGTCAGGACTGGGTGGTCGCACGCAGTTGTTAATCCCGTTGAATTGTACTGCACAATCTGCCTTTCCCAGCTGGCTTTTTTTTCAAGATATAAATATCAATATGACACATGCCTGCTAGTTTCAATTAAAGACAATTAAAAACTTGCTATTAATCTAGTTGAATGGGTTATATTTGATCTGATTTAAGCTATGGCACTAACCTTTTTCATTCATAGCTGTTTGTGAAGTTGCTTGGCTTCTGCCATTTGTTTTCTATTTTACCTTTATGCTTTTATTCTAGTTATCCACTTCAGACTGTAAATATGAGTCACAGGGACATATTTGATTTATGATATGGACATAAAAATGATGCCAATATAATGGTCATCAAGTACAGAAAATATTTTTAAAGATATCAGTATATTTCTTCAGTTAAGGCAAAACCCAAACACATGTTCTAGAAGTACTGATTCTTCATTTTCCTACAGAAGGCATGTAATTGTCAAAGTTAGATGATAGAAAAGTCTTATGAGACCCATTAAAAATATATATCCAATAAAGAAATAAAAGTCGGTTCCTTTTCCATGAAAATGTACAGCAGAAAGCCATAAGTTTGTCATAGACCCTCTATCCTACTGCTTCTGCTGGGAAATATCCTGGTAATTGATGTCAAAATAGAGACAGAACCTGCACTACTGCATATGCTTGGAAGGCACAATAATAGTAGGTACTGAAATGGGGGATTCAGGATTATTTTCTGCCATGCTTGATAATGCGATGTGTGTGTTTTTAATGGACTCATATGGTTTATTTTCATCCTTGCTCTCTATCCAAATGTATCAGACATTTGGTCTGAGAAATTCCCATATTCATGACATATTTTTTCCTTGGGCAGTAGGCAATATCTGGTGAATGACAAATGATCACATCATGGACAATGCAGGCAGCTTTTTCTCATATGAAAGTTATTTTTTATTTTCCCTCTATCTTTCCACTGACTAAACACATATATGTACACAGAGCAAATATAGGCTCAATCTACCCAAGTCAAAGATGAGTGCTGCCACCTGGGAATCCTCTTGGCTACTGGATAGAGTGATTTTTGCTCTAGAGGGTTCCTTTGTCATAGGGAAGCAATGAAGCTTTACGCTTGTCATGTGGAGGGAGATGAGGATGCCTCTGGCTAAAGTGGTCAGGGTACAATAAATGTGATTTGGCTGATGCCAAATCCTTTAGGACTGAATACCTTTTTCTTGTGTAAAATCCATGTCTTGGAAAGAGACGAGAAAGGTCTGTTAGCACATGGAGCTGCAAAAAGCCCTTTACTGGGCAAGGAAGTCCTTTCATCTGGTAACAACAAGGAAAAACAGTCAGGGAAGAGATAGGTGTCCTCAGAGAAACAAAGGGCTGTGCTTGTCTTGAGTGGGTGGAGAGGAGGTGCCAAATAAAAAAGGTTAAAGCTCTGGATCTCTCAGCAAATTCTAGAAGATACTTTTAAACTTTATATAGAGATTTAAAAACAGCAGGAGAAAAGGTCTAGGGGAAGGCAAATGTGTTGTTTTTGGCTCTCACTGGCTTTAGGAAGATACCTGGAGGCATGGGGATATAAAGTGACATTCTGAAGATCATAAAGCTGGTCAGGAGACCCCAGGCCTCTCTGACGTCCGTGCCAGCAGCACCCCATGCGTTGTGCATGAATGTCTCAATAGGTGCGTGGTAGAAAATACAAATAGACATATGGCCCTGGAGAGCTGGCACAGAGCAGGAGCTCTGTGCAGAGCAGATGTCACTGGGAAGGTTCGGACCACAGCCTACCTTTTCTTCCTTGGCATCAGCGCTTTGTGCCCAGAAGCCTTTGGTCATGTGCACAGGCACCACGTCCTTCTGGCAGATGGGTGCAAACGCGCGCAGCTTGGGAGCGCGGGAAAGCGGGGAAGTTACTACGGCACGGCCTGCGGCCAACAGGCGCTGCCCAGGGCAGCTCCCGCCCCTTGGCCAAAGGAGAGAAGGGAACGGGACACGGCCCGGGGGTCTGGGATTGGAGTGATGGCAGGTTCACATCACCTTAGGCGCACAGTTCTCGTCCCTCTGCCTTTCCCACTTCCCTTTTCAGAAAGGAATGCAAATTCATTGTTCTTGCAGTTAATTAACAATAGTGATAAGCACACGGCTTACTAGGTAGTGCTTTCTGGTTTGTAAAAGTAATGCTCCCTCAGAAAAATAGTACTAGTTTTGAAGATGGGCTCAGTCCTAGGTTATGGACCATCACACAAAGCAATATATGCTGTTGTTCTGCACTTGCTTGTCTTTCTATATTGTTTTCGAAAAAAAAAAAAACATTGAAGAGCCCACATGTTCACAGCATATTCTGCATTGCATATTCATATAGTGTATTTCTCTTGTAGCAGGAATGAATCCATGTTTTTTTTTTTCTCTTCCCTGCCTTTATTCCTAACTCATGGAATGTGATGGAGTGAAAGAAACAGATAGTTTTGACACATTGTTTGCAAGTGGTACAGTAGAGTGTGTCATGGAGATTAACATGCGTTTGCTTTAGGTGGGTTGTTCATACAATTCTTTGTCAACACTGTGTCACATTCATCCACACTGTAGTCAGACTAGCTCATTCTACACCAGCCTGTTAGCATATTTCACCACCACGAGGGTTTCTCTTCAATTCTTAGCAATTTTCTGAGCAATAAATATACCTTGAGAGAATTCAACATGTAAATGCAACAGATCAGTACTTTTTTCTCTTACATTTGTTACATTTTCGAAACTCTTTTTTCCCTCAATAACACAGTATGTTGACCACCTTCAAAAGCTATTGGTCACTTCTTGACTATCCATGCCAAGTAGTTCAGCCTAACAGAGGCTGCAAAAGACTGAAGTGTTCCTGCTGAAGAAGTATGCAGCTGTGGACATTTCATGCACAGCAGAGTCCTAGGGCTTCCTATTTAGACAAACAGTATTTTGAAAGCAATCAGTGCTACTCTTTGCCAACACCCAGTTCTGGGAGGTAACAAATGATGCTTTGATGCTCCCGGGATCAGCCTTTATGGTGCCATATGCCAGCCAATTATCTCAGTGTCATTAGGCACAGAACTAGTGTTTCCCACATGCCCACATCATGCAATTAGTGTACTTAAGTGAAATGGGATTGCAATATAGCAGAGGAAAGTCAGAGGATAGACCTAGCTTGGCCGGCTAACTTTTGTTTTGCCAAGAAAAAGCAGCTCTGGTGTTGGCAGATAGTGTGACAAAAAGTGGACACTTTTGACACTATGTTTGCCTACGTAACCTAAAATCAAAGAGAAATTTAGGTTAAAAGGGACCTCTGAGGGCTTTTTATTTCAACCTCCTGCTGCATCCACTAAATTTGAAGTTACTCACTAATGTGGTAAGGATGCATTTCAGCTGATAGTCTAGGCCTCTAAGGATGATATTCAACAGTATCTCCCACAACATAATTTTACTGCTTTGGGACTTGCCATGTCAACACAGGACTCAGAACAGGCTATTTTTTTATACTTTCTCATTGAGTTTTATAGGCTGTTTAGGAAGAACTGCGTTCTGGACTGCCAGAAGTACCCAAATTTACAGGTAATTCAGATAGATCTCCAACACCATGAATGCAGTCAGAGAAAGCAGAGCATTGCTTCCCAGCAACTAGAACTGTGCTTTCCTGAGACATGCTGGTATTTGTATCAGCCATCCACACTTGCATTCTTTCTCCTGAGTTGCTTTTTCCTTGCTACTCCTTGGGTATCACCTAGTTTTTAGGAGACCAAGTCATTTATGTTTGTAGTGGGAGAGAAAGGGTGGAGGGAAAGTCTGATGTCTTGCTGGGGGTTTCTGGGTGCTAGCTGTGTTAAATGAGAGGAATCCAGGTTAGGGGAAAAAATGTGGCTAAACAACTCTGAGAGGCAGGAAGAGAAAAATGGTAACACTACTGTCAGGTATACTCAGTGAAATACATTCTTTATCAGTGGACCCTTCGTCTTGTCTAAGGGAACCTAGTAGACTTAGCCTTATTATCTTGCATTTTTGTTCTGAAAAGGGCTTTGAATAGGCTAAGCTGTCAAACATGCTTTGACCTTTGCTTGCCTCTGTGTTCAGGGTTTGGATATTCAGGAATCTTTTATTTTACTCACTGAAAAGCTGTAGCAAAATGTAGCCTCAGGTGACCTAAATTTCTGAAGCTCTGATTAATTGACAGTGGATTTGAGGGAAAAGCAGATATTCTCAGTCTCTCAGAGAGAAACTCAGAGAGAGTTTCTTACAGAGGATGATTTGGACAGCTAAATTAAGCTTCTCTTCCTGCTCTGACTTGTCGTTTGGAGGAGCTTTATTCTCCATGTTGTTTTTGGTTGATGATCCTCATTACGCAGGAGTTCGCCTTTGTGAGTACTGCCCCATCCGTCTTCCTGACGGACAACTCCTGCAGCACTGTTATGTCCCTGGCGGGGTTCCAGGAGAAGGTCCTTCCATGGATCCGCTCTTTGTCACGCCATGTTGATCTTTGCCTTTCTCTGAGCTGTCTGCCCGTTACTTAGATGTTTGATAATTAAAGGCTGTTGTATATAAATGAGCAGTTGTATTATGATCATTTATTGCGCAAATCCCCTTTTATTCCTGCATTTCCAAAGAGCATGTTAATTTCCTGTTACTCTTCTACATCTGCTGTTCATTATAGTGTTTTGTAGTCAGATGTTTTGCAGTTCTTGGAAATGTGCACCCTGAGCACATCTATCCCTGTGCAAGGGAAAGGTGCTGTGATACACAAATAAATTCTTCTGTCATTTTGAAGATTTGATGCATCAAGTTTAGCGCTTCTGTGAGCACTTTCAGTTCCAAGTAACTGCTGACCTTTCTGACCATCTTGTGCAATGATAGCTGTCAGATGCAACAGCCTTTAGTGGGGCTCTAAGTGTCCTCTCAGTAATGTTTGAATGTAACCTTTTCTTGAATGTGGTGATAATTTAGGAGTTGCTTGACACACTGTTTTTTAGAAGCTTACTCATGCAAGTAATCTCACGGCTGTCTGAGTCAGGTTCGGGCTCTGGATATGGAGCTGTAACTATTTTATAGAGGTGTTTTAGCCTCTGAAGTTTAAGTGTGTGTTTCCATAATGGTTCTTCACCATATAGATGCAGCGCTATAACAATGAAAAGTGCTATTTTTTCTTCTTTACATAGTTCATTCTCTCCATTTATGCATGTCTAGGAAATATCCCTCATTCCCCTTTTCTAATCACATATCTACAAGGAAAATAGCACTCTACCGCTTGTTCACTTCTTGTAAGGATTGTACTCAAGAGCATTACAGAATTACACCTCTCTTTTAACAGACGTGTCAAACCTAGAGTCTCACCATTACACAGTGAGAAACTTCTGAGGGCTGTGAGAACATTTTTAGAATGAACAGGAGTGTAGATTATATAAAACATTTCTCATTTATCTTGTCCATGAAAAGCCCACATTCATTCATGTGTGTTGTGGACCTGTTTGAAACTTTCTTGTTCCAGAAGCAAGGCACTATAATTAGTATTTGTCTCTAAGGATAATCTTTGGAATACCTTATAGTAAATAAGAATACTTATGCTTGAGTGGCAAGCCTTCATGTCTCTAGTAAGTCATTTAATCATTATATGCTCTACAGAGAGGGAAGACCACCAAGTGCCACAGACCCTAACCTGACAACAAGTACAATGTAGGAGCAAACAAAGTATTGGCAAAAGAATATGGTTTTCTAAGGAGATGATGAAAAACATGGCAAAGCTAGATCTTCACATGAATTTCATGTCACCTTCTCCCCTTTCCCCCCAACCCTTCTTATTACTTGTTACTTTGAATTCCACTTTCTCATCTTCTGCTGCTCACACTATTGCAATCATGGTTTCTGGTTAAAGTTGTATGAATAATTAAGTTACTTTGTTTTGCTGTTTTAGTTCCATTGCTGAAGAGAAATATTTTGGAGGAAAATAATTTGTGGTGCCAAATGAAATGTTTTGCTTAACTTGAAAACAAACATGTTGCTTCTGGATCTATTTTTCTCTTACAAAAACAGTGTGGCTTAATGGACATGAGAATGTTTTACATTAGAAATAAAATATTTTTGTCTTGTCAGAAATTTTCTCTTGCATTTGTGCATGTTTCAGATTGGTCTGAATGTTGCATCAGTTTTCTTGCTTGGAAGCAGCGTTTTCCTGAAGTGAATAAATTCTGTTCAAAGCATTTGCCCTGTTTTTCTCCTAATAATTATGCCTCATACTCCCTATAGAGCCATTGTCAAGTCATGGGAGTTTTCTTCCCATCTCTTTCATTTACCCAGCACCTCTCTGCAGATTGTCTCCAGGAAACCGTCCAGGAGCTGCTCTCACCATCCTTGGCCCATCCTTCTCTTTTTGGTAGCCGTGAAGACGAGAAGCCTGACAGACATGGGGAGTCTGGTGTGGGGCCGCCCATAGGCGCTCTGAGCTGTGACCCGGGCTGGGCAGCCTTCCCCAGGCTGTGGAGGGAGTCCGGGTCCTGGGCCAGGCTGCGTGTCGTGGTGCGAGTCCTCACCGGGTCCTCCTAGCAGATGAAGACCTCCTGCTGCAAGTTGCTGAGAGGGCTTTCCCATGGAAATCGTTACGTGTATCGCACCTGGAGTGCTGGCTTGTAGCATCATGTATTCATCTCTCAGGATATGCCATCCTAATATTTTTGACATATTAAGATACCTAATTCTTCAAAGTGTTTTCCTCCCTTTAGTATTTTTTTCTCTTTGATACAGCTTTCATCCTTTTATGTTATAGGGCAATCTTCTAGTCTTTCTGACTAGACTCACTTTAATATAGTGGTGTGTTTCACAGAAAAAAAGAATTTATAAGTCTTTCTAATGTTATGGGGACCTGTACTAATACTCTCTTCAGCTCTTAGTCGGGTATTGATTTAGTGACTTCTTTCTTTGTTAATAACCAAGTCATTAGCTAGCTTTTTCCATCACTTTACTCTTAAATCTTATTGTTTGGAACTAAACAGTAAAATTCCTTCCTCTGTCATCTTGTTTCATCTCTGTAATAGTTTCTGGACATTTATTACCTATATATTGATTTTTCTAATTTAATTATTTCTCTTTCTAATTTCCCATGATGTGCTCCTTTTTATTTTGGCACAGTTATACAATGCTCTGTGAGGATAATTCTTAATAAGAGCTTATGATCAGAAAAGGGCCTCTGTGGAATGACATTGCGTTTTTTCCTCATCTATACCCCATCAATGTCTTCTCCATCCAAATATTCCCATTTGTAAGTGCAAAGATTTTCTGTAAATCTAAGTATGTTGGTTTGCCTTTCTATTTGCTATCCCAAAAATAAAGTGGTATGAGGATGTAACTGTTAAAATTTCAAGCACAAAAATATAGAAAATAGTTTCTGATTGGACATCTTCATTTTTCTGTGTCACTGAGGAGCAGTTAAAATTTGGGAATGAACAAAAGGGAAATGGATGGATTCATGAAAGGTCTGCAGAGATGTATCCTGAAGATAAGTTTCAAATCAGCAAAAGCTAATACATATTTTAACAGTATTGATGTTCTTAGGTCCACCCACATTCAGCTGAGCATTTATGCACAGATACACGAGATGTAAATAAAAAAAAATAAGTGTGATGTAAACACTGGCTTTAAGACTTCGCTGCAGTGTTGCCTTTAGTATCACTAGGTGGATTTAGATTTGAACGAGTAGCCTGGAAATGAATAAGAGGGTCATAGAAAGATGTAGCTGGGACCCTACCTAGGGGTTTGTGGCAACCCTGAATGTGGGAAATGGAAAATTTCCGACCCTATTGCCATAGTTAGGCTTTTATTTTTCCAGTGATGTAGAGTAAGAGCTTCTGCTCATAACGGACAAGACTGCTCCAAAGCTGACTTGACAATGGGGGTGCAGCTTTGTCTAGTGCAAGGGCGTGAGGTCCAGGTGGGATAGATGAGGCTATCATCTGAAAAACTGCTCATTGCAATTCATGTCCTCTCATTCAAATCTTCTAACATTTTGGGGCATCAGACCAAACCCATAAGTCTTTGCTGGAGTTGCCTCTTGTTATGAAGCATCTTTCTATATGTAGCTCTGATGAGAGCAACGGCACTAGTTTTATGATAGGCATGCTGGCCCTTAGGATTTGCTGCCATCACCTACCCAATGCTTACATGACCTCCTCAAAAACAGAAAGGTACCACTCCTAACTTATCTAGCACTCAGATTGTAGTTAGCTAAAATGACATATAGCCAATGCTAGAAAATTCTTCAATATTTACACCTTCTGGTGCATCTGTAGAGCAGGGTAAGTGCAGAAATGAGGTGCTACTTTCTGTAATGTCCTTCTCCAAGTGTTTTCAATATCTTTTTAAGTAAAAGGCATCTGAAGGCTAAGAGTGAAAATGATGAGCTAACCTCAGGGTAATTTGGTAAAGAGCTGATGGAAATATAAAAGTACAAATGCCATCACATGTAGCAGGATGTACAGAATTCCTTTCACAAAATACCTGTTAATTTTGCATCCCTTCTTAAAGGGATATCTCAACTCTGCTATTCCTTTTGTGACTGTCATTCGTAATGTTACGTTACCGTACCGTCTAACGAAGTATTTATGGAATCTCTTAGTGGGAAAGATCAGAAGCAGAATCATGACACTTCTTTTGAAGTCTGTTTCCTCAAATATCAAACTATAAAAGGAACAGACTTTTTCTAGGTAGGTAAGCACTGTGGAAAAACTAAGAGAGATGTTAACTACACATATGCTAGGATGGAAATCAGCATAGGGTGCCTGCTAAGGGCTTGCTGTGCTCAGTGACTGCTCCCGTTCATTTCTGGAGAACCCATAACTCCACGAAACTTCACTTGGCTCCTCATGGAGTCAGGTCTATACTTCATAAATAAGCAGAGTAATCAAATCATTTAGAGGTTTGTAGCTTTGTTAATCTGGCTGCAAGGAATGATAGTTCTCTCTTGCTGTTTGTGGTAATTTGTCTTGCTGTGAGTTTGTCTGGTTTCTAAGAGTTATTTTATTGGTATACTAAAACTCTGGAGATTATTTGAATTAAAAGCCAGAACCTCTGATTTCAAGCTAAAATTTTGGTGCATGACTTCTGAAAGCTGCATGGGAGCTTGGAATGGAAGTGCTGCCAGGTTGGGATTCATGTAAGTGTGGCAGAAGCTGGGTTTTATTAGCAACCAAAACATGGGCTTCCACTGATCTTTCTTTTTATAGTCTCCTTCTGCCTTTTATCTTGTTAGCACAGAGAAGGCTGAGGTAGGTTTAAGGCCTTTTTATTCCCATCTGTTATATGCAAAATTCAGTGACACAACTACTACTTTTAACTATAATTTGATGCATAATTCTAGAAAAGTACAAATGCTTTTACATTTTTTCTTGTTGCTTTCACAGAATCACAGAATGGTTAAGGTTGGAAGGGACCTCTAGAGATCATCTAGTCCAACACTCCTACTCAAGAAGGGACACCTAGAGCATGTGGTACAGGGAAAGAGTATTCCAAGAATATGTTGAGAGAAAAAGAGGACAATCTATACACAAATTCTTGATGATATATGGTCATCATTAATAATTGTATGCTAACCCTATATGCCTTATACACCTTTTAACTATATTTAAGATATTTAGACTTGTGTACAGATTTGGCTTCGTGTGTAGATGAATTGTTTGTGTTGTCCATTTACAGGCTAGAAGCTCTGGATTATTAAAATGAAGTTAGCTGTTGGTCTTATTCTATTGTATCCCTTTTTTAGTTTTGCTAAAGGAAAGACTACTGCGCTAGGGGTGAACAGGAGAGAGAATAAATCAGGATAGCAGACAAAAAATGAAACACAAGGACTTTTGAAGAGAAGGATTGGAATGATCTGTATGCGGTAGTCAGGGTTAGCTGAAATATTTCATGTCTTTTTCCAGATTTGTCTGGGAAAATGTGTGGCCCATATTTCTGAGAAATTACTTGCAGCATCATGTGTAGTTCTTTCAGGTCTGAACAAGCTGGTGAAGTATGTGCTCTATAGGCTCCTTCAGAACAGGTCTTTTTGGGGTCTGCCTTCCATAACACCAGTACTCTGTTGAGCTCAGTGTTACCTTTTTTTCTTCCCTCTATTTATTCCATTCTGATTTAGTATCCATCAAGCTTAGTTTAGTTTTTAGTACTGTTATATTTGATAAGAAAAAAAAAAAAGAATTCTGCCTGCTACTGCTATCCAGAACAAGTGAACATAGGGATATAGAGTAAATTATACCCAATGCTTCTGTCCTTGCAGAATTTTATCGGGATTGTTGCTGGTGACTGAAGTTACCTCAGCTTTTGCTGAAGTCATGGTTCTTCTTTGAAGTGTTTCTGTATTTAAATTGCTCATCAGAAAATAAAACAACTTGTCCTAAAGCATTTTTTTGACCTAAGTGCACCTAAGTACATGTCTTTGCCTGTGTTTATCAAATAACTCAGATCTCCTATATTTGTGCAGCTGAACAAAGTCAAGGTGTTATCTTAGGCCTTGTGCTTGCTGGGCCTTAGAGCATTTGCCGTCGATACCCTGTCGCAACTTGGGCCATAAACCCAGAGTCCTCCTCACTGCAGCAAATCAGCAGGGTATGTCCATAGCTATTCCGTAGGCAGATGTGTGCTCACCATCTGTTTGCTTATCATCAACAAGCCATGAGTCACCCTGGAAATGGGAGCTGCCTTGCTTAGGCCTGAACCTGGATTATATCAGTATATCAGAAGTGGAGGATAGCTGTGCTAAACAGACCTATGTGGCTTGCAGGTAGCTGAGAGAGGCTGAGCAGAACAGTAAGGCTCCTGTGTATGTTATTTCCTGATGTGCTGTGCTTGAGTCTGTTACAATGCATGGCGTGGAGGTCTCCGGCTCTTGGTGTAGTCCACAGTTCACATTTCAGCTGATGTTACTGTTGAGGCACTTCCAGTCTGAAGAGATTCCCTAGGTGTGTAGACCTTGTTCAGAAGGAGCATGCATTTTCCTCAGGAACATTCTTCTACTCTAGCATAACATAAGCTGTTTTTTTTTATTTTTTTTTTTCCTGAAGACAAAGTCAGTCAGTTGTACTGTTAACTCTACTGGACTATCTTACGGAGGTATGAATTCAAATAATTAATAGGGTGAATATTTAAAAGTATTTGTTTTCTTTCTGCATTTTGATTGTGATGGCAGTAAAGCCATCAATAAATTTGTTTTCTGTAATAGAAAATATTAGTCAGCCCTTTATGCCATCCATTATATATCAGCCATCATTAAAAAAATCCTGTAGTCATTAATAATCTTGAAAGGGCTTGTTATGCTGAAGTGTGCAGCATTAGAATACACATTACAGTTACTTTGAAGTCCCAGAAACCAAGATCAATCACTGGGTATCCTGTCATTGCTCAGCAATGGCATAATTTCTGTGTTGACTTGTCACTTCTATCAGAGTGGGTGAATGTGGAAAAATATTTTAATTGCATTTGCAGCATGTGGCAGAGTTGAAATGATGACTTACCAGATGAAGAAAGTAGGAACTTTTATCTATGCTGCAAAAAACAGCTTTTGTTTGTATTGCATAGTAAAAATCATTCTTGGGAAGCCTGTAAGTATTTGGGGTGTATTTAAATGACTTTTTATCTCAGGTCTACAAATACTCAAAAAAAAAAAAAAAGGAAATAAAAAAAACTGTGCTTTAGCAACATTTTACAGAAGTCTGAGCCCAAACATCCAAGACCATCTTTACAGGACCTAAGTGGCATCACGATGTCCTGTTTCTCCTGTTACTTCACTGTTGACATAAGAAAGCAGGAGTTCCAGTGCACACAAGTGTGTCCGTATTTTCCCTCACCTGCAAACCATTTTAGATCTATTCTGAGCCCTGTTTTGTAGTTCGGTTCAGAATCCTTCCATAGAGGCTTTTTGCATTCACATATACCAACCCTAAAGCCCATGTCTCTTTCTTCCAATGACATTTGGCAAAATTCAGAGACACCAAAACTGTTTTTTCAGCAATAAGTGTTCCTGGCCTGGCTTATCATAGTTTTGATTCCAGAAGTTTAGCCTCATTCTATTAATTCAAAGCAGGCTGAGTGCCACTCATATCTGATATAAAATTGATGTTATATCTGGGTAGGAGTACGATTGTGCAAGCTGTGGAGAGAGCCTGGGCCTTAACGCGCAATGAGAGGTAGTTTTGGTTTATTGACTTCTGCTTCTGAAACCACCACTTTCTGAATTTCCCAAATAAAGAACTCTTTTGTTTAGTTTCAAAAGCCAATGTAGTGGCAGAAGAATGACAGATGCATGTTCACAGGAATGGAATTTTAATGCTTTTACCTAAACAACACTGTGCCCTAAGGTCAAGCAAAGCTAGATTTTGCAAATAAATTTAAAACAAATACTAAACTGTTCTTTATCTGTATAAACAAAACATTGACATTGCAGAAAATCTGGGTCTGGCCCCAGAACTATGTCAAATCTTTACTCTTCATAAGGATTATGGTGTAGGTGAATGGTATGTAATCTTTTCCACTGTATTGGATCACTGATCTGGTGGGCCAAGTGATAATGCATGTATGCAAAGCACAGGTCACTTCAGTGTGTAGCTAAATGCCAGTGTCTGGGACAAACAATATTGACTGTCCAAGCCCATGAATAATACGTGTTTTCTTTCCCTTTGCATTTGAAGAGCCAGAAGGAAAGGTAGCTGGCAGAAAGAGACTTTATCACCTGGTCCAGAGTTTCTCTCTTTCCATAGCTGTGAATCCCTTTGGTGAAAGGTGGCCTTGAGAAGTCCATGGGCTGCAGAACTGTGTGGACAGACTAAGTGCAGTATAGGGCATATCTTTAATGCTCTTATGAGAGGGAACAGTGGAAAGGCAGAACTGGGAAAGAAGATAGGAAATGAGAAATTATCACTTCCAAGGGAGCAGCAAAATGAATTCAATCTGCTCAGTCTGCAGTTAAGCCACTTGGTTTGTGAAGACTCAATATTTTCCACACCAAATACTTGGTGAACTGAGATTCTGATGTTATTTTCAGGAGACTGAAATTCCAAATTCAGTAACAGTAAGTAACAGTAAATTATGGTGTATTAGGGCAGAATTCTGTGATTGGATTATTTATCTGTATTGGAAAAGGGGGTAAAAACAATCTTGAGAATTAATCTATGAGACATAAATGCTCATTAATCTGTCTCTGGACGTTCTCAGATCTTAGAAGGAATTTTAAAAGAAAAAAGTATATGAAGGCACAGAAGTAAATGGAAAAGAAAGGATGGAATTCAGTTTTCATTTGCTAGTGGTGGTCTGTATCATATTATATGACAGTTTTCTTGGATAAATAACTGATATTAAAAAAAAAAGCATGGTAGTTCTAATGCAATTAGACTTTGTGAAAACATGGTGTTACATGATAAAATGATTTTTTTTTTTAACCTGGAGGAAACAGTGACGAAGATCAGAAGAGGAAAGGGGGTAATAAGCTGGTTGATGGAGAGGTAATAGAGATGGAGACAGTTCGTAAGGAAAGGTTAGCTACAGGGGATTGCTACAAGAATTTCTCACAGACTAAGGACTCATTTCATTAGTGAATTTGGCAGGCTGAGCAGGGAGCATGCTCATGAAGTAGTAGTGATTGCAAACATTCAAAAAACCCATCAATGCAGAAGATTGTAGGACAATGTAGGGAAAAAAAGGAATAATGGAGGGGTGGGATGATGTTTAGCAATGTAAATGCAAAGTTGGTTGTGTATATGTTTGATAACGCAACAGTCTGCTGTACTTTTATAATGTAGTAGACAATGGAGAGGAAAATCTTAGGGCCACTGTTCCTTCACAGAATGGCTAAAAGCAGTAGTGAGAAATGATTACTGCAATCCTAGGAAGTGCCAATTACGACATTTAAGAAATGAAATACTGAAGAAACCATTGCTTAAATCAGCAGGTCGAGCACCACACCATTTGTACACAAGAAATGTCAAAAAAGGGCAGGGAAGGACAGGGAGTTCAGTGGAAACTTGAGATATCTGATCTTGTCCAGCTCTGTGATTTCTTTCTATTCGATGCCTACATTGATGCACCCAAAGTAGAAAGTGGTTAAGAAAAAATGGGAGAGTGCCCTCTCATCTACACTGATGCCATTTTACTGCTGTGAAAAATTATTTTCATAATCTAATGCTGATCTCATAATTCCCCAGTGGCGGGATGAAGTGGAGCCAGAGTAGTTTTGTGTATGGTCATCTCCCCTTTCTGGAAATAACATCAGAATGATTAAAGAGAAGGAAAATGTGTTTGATATACTTCAGTAATGGCAAAAGCGTCTCAGAGACAGGAGATAAATTCAGCCTGCTGGAGCATTCATGGGCAGAACTTGTTTTAAACTCTTGGCTACCTTATCCCCCAATGTGTCAGCACCCTTGGCTATAATCAAGCACGTGCTTGCCCTCTGAAGTGGATGCTATTGCTTACAGCATGCTTTCCCATCTTTGGGGAGGACTGCAATTCTCAGTTTATCCCTGATGTTTTTCTAAAAGTGCCTTATATTATAAAATTCTTTTTTTTTTCTTATCATAGAGACTATCATCTTGCAATTTAAAACTTCATAAGACAATGAAATAGGGATATCTCAACAAACTTCATATTCTCTGATGCATCACAGTGAGAAATAAATGACTCATTAGAGAAAACTTAAAGAGAAGAGCACGTCATCACCAGCCAATTTCTGGTTAAATACCATCTGAATTGATTCCGTGACTTCAGTTAGACAAAATTTCTGTTCCCATGAGAAAATTCATGGTTTTTTGACTGTGTTCTGTGTTAAAGCATCTATCAGCACACTCCAGAACACGTATTGTATTGCATGGCTAACAGATAACTGTGTGTTCTTTGACCATAGCTTTGTGTACATAATCCTATTATAAGTGAGTTAAGCCTATGTATCAAGAAGAAAATGTAGGCCTTAGTGCGTGATATTAAAAACACGTCGAACAAGAACAAATTGTGCACTATCTATGCATCTCTTTTTAATGTCCTTTTTTTTTATTTGAAATTGGCCTCAGTTGGTAACATGCTGCCCCCATGTTTTATTTTGCTGATAAGCTTTAAAGATGTGGAACAGAACCAAGGGTGTGCTTACACAAGGACAACCATCTCTCTGAGATTACAGATTGTGATTTCACACTGGCTGGAGAAATAAACAGCAGTCACTTGAGGCATTATATTTCTTTTCAAAAATACTTTGACTAGGGAACATTAAAACCTACTTTTAAAAATTGGAATACTTCCATCCAGTAATCCCTGTGTAATCTCTCTATCTGGATGCCACAGAATTGCTCCATGTGTGAAAGCAGGGAGTGTCATCCTTGCTTCCAGTGAAATGGAAGAATGAATACAGGTTCTCTTAAAAAAAAAAAAGAAAAAAAAAGAGAAAGAAATAAGAAAAAAAATGTACAAGGAGACTTGCAACATCCCTCGCAGGGCTTTCAAGAGCTTTTTGTTGTGACGAGAGGTTCTTTGATCAAATAGTCATTACTTATGGAGATAAATTAAAAACAAAAGAAAACAAAAAGCCTGTTTTTAACTTGGTAAATTTATATGGGACTACAGATGAAGTTGCCTGTATTAATAGAGGAGCAGGCTTGATGATGGGACTTTTCATTCTAGTCTTATCTCCTTACAAACAATTTTGTTTGAAAACACCTGTTTTTTTCAAAACAAAACAAAAAATTATACCTAGTTTTAGTGGCAATTGTCACATGAAACAGTTTTGAGTAAGCAGGCAAAACAGTAACTTGGTGCTCATGGGGCTAGGAAGTAAAGATCAGAAAACTTACAGCAGCGTGTAATGCAGGGAATATGTTTTTTAAATCTTTAAGGCTGCATAGATGATACATTTAGGTGGATACATTTAGATGGCACACTTAGGTAGGTGATGCTGCAGAGAAACTGGAGTACAGCAATTTATTATCTGAGGAACAAGTTAACGGTAAAGTATTTGTAGGGAGAGGCTGTCTTCTGTGTGGTTGAGGTGATTGATTAGTCAGGAAGGATATTAAATTGTGGTATTTGGCTAAGGAAATGTCATTGGAAACTTTGAAGACATTATAATATTTTATCATGTCTTTATTCCACTTTGTTCCTCTTCGTAGTGCAAGTAGAAGACCATTCTAGGCAGATGTTGAAAATAGCAAATCATTTAATCTTTAAGGTGAAACGAGAAGGGAAATTGTTGAAGAGTCAAATGGAGCAGTGTGAGCTTTTTGCTTTATTTTGTTTTTGTTTTAAATATAGTAGAGGCTAAAGTAGGGAAACAGGGAAAGAGAGGAGAATGGAAAGAATAAGAGCTGGTCTGAGGGACACCAAATATGATGGTATCCCTGGACAAGTAGAGAAGTTAGAGGAAGGCCTGGAGATACTTACCATAGAAGATGGCAGAGCAGGAGGAGATAGCTGGTACTTACTGGAAATTGTTGGTAAGCCATGGAATTTCCCAGAGAGATACTAGATATATCTGAGAAATGGGAAGGAGGAAGTGGTTGTGGGCGAATAAATATGGACTAGAGACTGGTGGGATTGGTACTGTAAAAGGACTATCTTGCATCTCATCTCTGTTACTCAGAATATAATCAGTCAGGATACATGGATCCGAGTGCCAGATACCACTGGCAAGTACTGCTAGAGGGATGAGTACCAGGTACCATCACTCGTTTGTTTAGCATGAGCAAATAAACATTGTTTTTTGAGGTTTTCATTTCATTGCCACTTAACATGAGAAAGAATAGCTGAATTTGGCCTTGCATGTTATTTAGCTAGTAGTAGTATTACACTGGAGATACCTTCTGTAAATCTTTAAGTGCTTGAAAAGCACTGCTTTCTCCTCTATTCTGGAGTATGAAAGGAAATCACAAATCATCCCATCGATCCTCGGCCTATAAAATGGGAATGCAGCTCTATGTGATTTCTTCAGTACATTGATTTGCTCTTTTTCATGGACCTGTTCACACCTGACCTGTCAGAAGGAAACCCTGTTGCTATTTAGCTTTCTGCAAGGAATGCTTTTAGCATTTTTTGTGCATTGCTTTTACATGTATCTTGTGTGTTGGTTCTCCAAATGAGATGTGCTGTTGCCAGTTTTCACAACTTTATCCTTTTTTTCTTTTTACAAAACAAATTTTATATTTTATTTTGTGTTTTTATTTTATTTTATTTTGTAACCTCCTTACCATAATTTGGTCAACCTAATGACTGTTTTTTTTTTTTTTAATTTTTGACAGAGCGGAGTGGTTCTTATTTTCAAATACTTTGAGCTATCAATGCTTGAATCAGTTCAGAATGCACCATCTGTGCCCATAGAGCAGCTATGCAAGTTAATGTTACCTTTGCATGTTATGAGACAAGCAAAACACTAAAGAAAATAAACCTCCAAATCCTATTCAACAGTACATTTATACAGAATGAGGAGATTTGTCCTGACAAGAAATCCAAAAACTCTTGTCAGGGTTCTGGAAAATAGTCAGAGCTGACAGATGGTGTACCTAGATTCAGATGTGGATATAGACAAAGGAAATCCACTTTATCACAGGGATGGGGAAGCAAATGGGATTAAAGAACTGCCCAGAAACAAAATTTGTTTTCCATGAAATGAAGTGATTCATTTTCTTTAATATATTTTTTATTTGTGTGTTCGTCAGACATCTGCTTAAGCAGAAACAGAAAAACAAAAGGCCCTGGGACAGACAGTTCTGCCTAGGTTGTCTTGGCGCAGTTAAAACTAGGAGCTCAGAAGAAAAACTCCTCAGAGCAGAACTGCAGAAGCCATGCTTGCCCACTAGCCCTTTCTGGTCTATTCCCTTTTCCTTTTCTGCTGTTCTGCTGTTCTACTGTTCTGCTCCACTCTTGCTGGTTCCTAACAGTCTTGAAAATGATTTTGAGTTTTTATTTTTATTTATTTATTTATTTTTAATGATGCTATCCACTAATGGGGAATTGTACTAATAAAGGGCAATGGTCTATTTTCTGCAAATGAATCAAGGTAACTGATCTACATAATGTGGAAGATATATTAGCTGGTAATTCTGATATTAATTATATTACCAGATAAGTCTTGGGGCCCCTGACATTTTCATGTTTGTCAAAATATTTTAGCTGATAATTGGCTGCATTGCTATACTGTCTAATTTCTTTTTGATTAATGAAATATTAAATAGAAGCTTGCGTTTCTCACATTAACTTCTGCCTCTGTGGAGATTTGTTTTGAAAGTCACTTGGATAAAAAGCATTAGCGCTGAAGTTTAATAAAAATGAATAAGCAAAAAAAAATGCTCATTACTTTTGTGATACTTAATAACACAGATGTCTTTATCAAATTTTCTTAGGATAATTACATCGAGTACTTGAGATTTCAAGCTTCTGTTACAGCTTTATTCATAAGAACAATAAGATTTGATACATGCAGGTTCTAATACCCGTGATATGACTATACAGTGGAGACTACAATTTATTCCTGTTCTAACAAAAGAACCCTTGGCTTATGTAGTGGAATTAAATGAATTGAAGGCTTATCCATATAGTGCATTTATGTGGCAAACACTTCAAGACTTGATTTTCCTCATAGGTGCCTGTTTAAGAAAAGCCTTTCTTAGATGAGATGCCGTTCAGTTCTGAAGTATGTGCCTTCCTAATTCTTTTGTGTCTTAGGCAGAGATTAAAGAGAGACAGGATGGAAATTGTTTCAATTTCCGATTCTTGTACTACTTGTAAGCTTGCACTCTCTACTGGGTATCTGAATAAAATAGATGAATCTCTGAGAGACATTGAGCATTTTTAGCGCTCACTGTAGTCTACACAAACTGCAGTATTTTCTGCTGCATATAGGGCCACTCTGGGCTCTCTGAAGAGGATTCCCAGCCTTCAAAATTTTGTCATAAATGAAAGCATATATTTTAATAACAATTTTGAGAAATAAAGGCATCTCTGCATATTGGTTCTGTTTCCTTCATGCTTTTTCTCAGGAGCCAAACATAATTTAGTTTTTTATTTCCGTTTGTTGTAAGTGTCTCTGTTTTCTATACTCCCATGGCATTATGAAGTATCAATGCAAGGGGAAGAGAAGCCATAAAAAATTGATAAGGCTCTTGGGAAAATTAACTTTTTTCATTGTGTTTCTTCATTCATTTTAGCATTGTTCTTATAATACTTCTCCTTTTGCTATTTTCTCTTTGGTTTTCTTCGGGCTTCCTATACAGTCAGTCTGTCTTTTTTTTTTAACCATTCTGTCCAACCTCTACCCTATCCTCTCCCAATTTGTTAGTTATTTCTTGTTATTAATGACTTACTAATGTATTTCCTTACAATGTGTTCATTTTTAACCTGCAGACATTTAAACCAAAGTATTCTTGAGATAGCATTATCTAAGTCCCTGCATGAGTGTGGAGCTTCCTTTGCCCTTCTTTAATTGACCCTTTCACCCTCTTATTGCCCTCAGCCTGGCAGCTGATTTGGGATGCAAGACTCTAGCGCATGTGAAAATAAACATCTTGGTTAACAGAGTGAGGAAATAAAGGATGCTCTTGAGCATCCTTGAGCATGAAGGAGGCTTGTGCTTCTAGATAAAATTCCATTTTTCAGTCTATGTAAATACAAATGCTTCCTCTTTCATAATGCTCTGAAAGAAAATGTTGCAGTTGAAATTAAAATGCAAGACCTATAAAAGAACCATTTATAACACTGCATAGTTATCTTTATTTAGTTGATTTCTACTACTGTAATATCTAGAAATTCTCAAGTCTTTAGTGCATATTCAAGAGAAGTAGGTGGTGTTATTACAAGGAGGTAGGTGTTTTTATTCCTATTTTACACATATATACTGAGAATAAAGCAATTTACGTGGCAAAAGCTGCAGAAAGATGCTTACATGGTCTTAAAATTCAAGCCTAAGGTCATATAAAAAAACTGTGTTAGAACAAGGATTCAGCTTCAGGATTCACGTGCTGTGGATAAAGCCTAAACTGTTGGTTTATCTTTTTAATTTTGATGTAATAACACACTTGTTCTATTACTTTTACTTTACTCAAATAAAAAGTATTAGAAATAAAGATAGGATGTAAAAGTTGCATGGTGAAGATAATGGGGAGACTTAGCATGAAGAAAGACCCTGATGTTTAACTTCCAGGCAGTGTTTTTTTGGTGTTAAAACAATATGAGAATACATTTTACTCACAAAAGCTTGATCTTTAAGTTATGTCTGGTCTGAGTTAATTTTGTTGAACAATACACTGGCAAGGAACTTGGAGACTTGACTTGGAGATATCTGGCATTCCTTCTCATGGTCAGTTTCCATGTCAGGAAACATGATGAGAGCATCTGTCCTTACACCATTTTCTTTACGTGCAAAAGTAAGGGGAGGAGGTTGAAAGGTTAATCATTTTTTAAAGTTGCTTTGCATAATCCTTCAGGTCAAATTTAACATGGTTAATATGGTTTACCCAATCTCTGTCATTCGCCTGTGATATTTCATCTGGCTCTGATCTCCTTCTATAGAAGAGCTTGTGTGATTACTTCTTGTTGCTGCTGGCTCTAGTTTTTTTAATCAATTGTGGTGGAAACTGCTCCTCGGGGAACAGGAAAAAGGGTCTACTTGTAAAAATTTATTCTGCTTCTGTTGTATTTTATTACTTTATTACTGTGCTAAATTCTAGAGTTTCTTTTACAGTAGATGCAATTAAAATTATTCTAGCTGTATAGGGATTATAGATTCAGAGATATTTGCTGTGCTTCAAACAATGAATTACAGAATCAGACATACCTTTTTAAAATAAGTAAGTCTGCTATGCCTCTCATGTTCAGCTAACACAACAGTATGTGTTCAGATATGCAAGTGAGTACTGCTGAACACAGTATAGATAATTTTGAAAGAATCAGATGATAGATTTTGCTCCCCAAATGGAGTAATTGTGGGAAAAAATCACAGAAAACATGACAAGACTTCATTATTGTTTTCTCTTTGCTAACAGTACTTCAAAAATGCCCTTAATAAGGCAGTTTTTCCTTTCTTTGCTAAATACATCTGAATTTATGCTGCCTCCTTTTTGCCAGTCCAAGGTCATGTCTGTGTTGAAAACGGATGTCAACAAATTGAGCATAGATGGTATTTATGTTGTCACCTGTCTGTGGCAACATATGCATGACCAGGAGTCATGCTTCCTAAATACAATGGGAAAGGCACCATGTGTACATGGTCTTCCCAAATACTGAGTTACAGAACTTTGCATTTTAGTGGTTTTGGTTTGACTGCTATTTTGCTGGCTAGAATAGGTACATTCGGGCAATGGCCAAAAGGCCCCAAAGCGAGGAGAAGAAAAGGAGGAAGGTTTGTCTAGCAAAAAATAACCGAGAAAAGTTGTCAAAACCTAGGCTATACAATTTTCCTGACTATAAAATAATTAATATATTAATGAAAAGAGACACTCTGGAGAAGAATATGGGCTCTTCTTAGCAATAATGCTGAAGATGAATTAAAGAGATTGTTTCATATTATGTATATCTTATGGTAGGACATCTGATGTGATGGACATCTCTGAGTCTAGGTGGGGGATTCAGGATTAGTATATAGCTCATCCAGGTGTCTATAGCCTGTCTTCTCTAATCGTTCTTGAGAAGGCTGATAGTTCTGGTAATGAGATTGATTGATTAAATGAGAAAAATACACTCTCGAAGAGAATGAGTTGGCCTTCCTTGCCATGTAACTGATGGGCTCGGATAAGCGGCTGGGGGAGAATCACCTCCTTCTGCTTTCCAGAGCTGCTGTTTACATCAGTCTTGAGCAATGGGTTACAGGGAAGGATCATGCTGCCTTAGAAGGCGTCGCGTTGCTGGCCTCCTGCTGTCTTTCTGCACTGAATTTAAAACCAGGACCGGGCAGCAGAGTCGAGGCAGTCTGTTCTGCTGCGGGTTGTGTGCTGGGTTTCTCAGCTCCAGTTGCTCTGAGGCCAGCTGTGTGCAGGCAGAGGGGCACGGGGAGGATGCAGCATGCCCAAACATCACCTTCAAGACCCAGGAGTGTCTCCAGCCCCAGGATGCTGCTGCGACAACAGGGAGAAGTGAGTGGTGTCTACTGAGGAGGGCTAGGAGATAAGGCGGAGGAAAAAAGAGTCCTTGAGAATTGGGTGGGTTTGACCCTTTGGCTCCTGGTTAGTGAACACTGTGTGATTTGAGCCTCTTTTTTCATTATTTATAATAATTGTTGAAAGGTTTGTATGAGGATAGGAGCCTGTGGGTTTGCATGTGTCTGACTCACCAGAATTCGTGCCTGGCACAGTGTTCAGTGCTGGGAATGTGATGGCTCTTCTGGCTCATGGTGATGTCTTTCATTCCTGGACTCTCATGTCTTCCCAGGTGATATTCTCCTGTCTTCACCACTATATTCAAATACTCTTACCTCTTTTTTTTTTTTTAATACCTATAGACTTGCACCAGGATAGAGAAGAGTTCAGAAATTTTGTCTGTTTCAATAAGGGCTCAAGAATTTTTTGGAAAAGCTTACTTGGTTTTGCAGTGTTTAGCTCATGCTGGTTAGTTATTGCCAAACATCACTTTATGCAAAGAGTGAGCAGTAGTTCACAGATAGCTCCTCTGGGGCTGCAGGATGGGAGGCTATTTTGATCCATTTATCAAATAGCTTGCAGCTCTCATTTCAAGGCCAGGACAAATTACACAGAAAGAAGAAAGCACATTTTCACCTAGAGATCTATTTAGCAAATAAAAATATGAAGAAAAAAAAAACAAAAACAAGAAAATTCTGCAGGCTTGCTGCTTTTGCCTTCTCTTGTTAACAAAGATTATTTTCCCTTTGGCAAGCAATTATTGGATAGATAAACATATTCTCTTGTTGTTTGAGCAGATCTGTCAAAGCCTATTCTTTTATTCTTCTATTCATGGGAGTATTTCCATGGAATTTCTAAAACTTCCTTTCCATTTCCTCTGCATTAGAAACAGCAGCAGATAACACTTCTAATATATTTTTGAGATAATGAGTGCCTGATTCTTTCCTCAAGTTAGTTTTATGTGCTTCATTGACATCTGCAAACGCATTCCTGATTTACACAATTATGAGGGAAATGTGAATTAGAGCCTAAGGAAATAGATTTTTGAAGCTGGAGAGAGTGGTGATACTGCAATTAAATTCAGTCATGAGATTTTAAATTGAAATGCTGAATTTTATATTATCTACTTCTGCGGCTATTTGACAAGTCAGTTAATTTCTATGACTCCTTTTTTTTTTCTCATTTTATAATGGTAGGAATGTTACTAATGTGTCCACTTACTTTATACAAACACTGTCAAGATTAGTATTTCTGGAGCAATTATACTAATTAAAATCTAATTACTATTTTTAACCAGTACTATGCCTCCTTTCCTTTATTTCTTTTCTTTTTCCTAGGGATCGTATTGGAACTATAGTATCCAAAACAGGTTATTAGTTGAGCAGAAACAATTGTTCTGTGTTTATCAGTGTAATATGCTCATATACAATAATGCAAAAATGAGCATATGTAATATGCCCATTTATTAGCTCACTATTTTGGGTTAACAATCATTTTATGGTGTGCCAGATTTCGGAATTTTTGTGATTTTACTGACTTTTTGTCAGTCATTGCTAAAGATTTCTCTTTAGGATATTCATCATAGTGCTGTGTAATCAGAGAGGCTGCTTTAGTATCCTGAATAATGGAGCTTTAGGTTAATCATTAGATTTTGCTTGGTGCTGTTGTTTTGCTGAATATACAAATAAAAGAGTATGAGTAAATGCTGCACTGTAAGCCCAAAGGCATTGACCACTACGTTATGGTATAGCAGAGTGCTCATTAGCTGATGTGCATGCTTCATGCCTTGCCAGTCACTATGCCATTAGGTGAGCTTTGAAAATGAAAGTGGCTTTTATTTCCACCTGTCCCTGCCAGTTGCCATAAATCAGGGGCCGTTCGGAAAATGCTAAATGCTTTGCTTTTGCAGTGTTACTTCGGCATTTCCCACTTCTCCCTCTCCCTCTTTTCCTGGCTTCCAGCAGCTCCTTAGGGGATGAGGTCTGCTGAGAAGCAGAAATGAGTCATTTCTCTCAGCAAGTGAAATATGTCTCTCTTTTTTTTTTTTTTCCTCCTTCCCAGTCTTTTGTTGAAGGATTTATTTTCTATTTCAGCAGGCATCTGATGAACTTGAGAGCATTTGGTCTCCAACTAATTCAGAGGTGTAGAAGGGCTCACCAAGGGGTAAGAGCAAGCATGGCAGGACTTTAAAAGGTGAACTGGAGGGAGGCTACTGGAATGAAAATAATAAAAATACGCATTTTACCAGCAGGACAAACTGCAAGTCCAAAACCTGCCTTTGGCTGCATCTTTAAACTTGTAAATGTTGCTCAAAGCAGCATTTCCTATTTTGCATGAGACAGAGGCTCATGTGAAGAAGTATGAGTCATGTCAACTTCCATGCTGTCGGAGGGAGCTTTTTGCTCAGTTAAAGAATTTGTTTCCCCCAAATCCATCTTCTTTTCTCCAGCGTCTGGGATAGAAAGAAGAAAGGAGATGTGGCACAGGTCTAACCTGCTTCTGGGTCTCTCATTCTTCCTGCTCATAGCTGGTGGGAACAGCATGCCATATTTGAGGACAGAGAGCTAAAGAAATCTCAGCTGTCAGTACTTTTAGGGAAAAAATAAATCTAGGCAGATAGTGATAGTGCTATAAAGTGCTTGTTAGTTCTTCCCAGCTGTTTCATGCCACATTGGTGTGTGAGAGAACCTTGAATTAAAGAAGTGAGGGATTTGACAGCCATGTGACTATAAGGAAAAGTTTGGGGAAGATGGACTCAAGTATGAGTCACTGTAGGCCAGTGAGTTGCAATGGTGTGAAAAACAGGAGAATTAGTTCACATTAGATTCGATCTTTAGACCTTTGGGGACTGTTAGAGACACTTCCAGCAGTGAATTTCTTTCTGTCATAATAACATTTACATAGTGTAACAAATGAGCTATGTCTCTCCTCCACCAGTGTTACCTGGGATCTAAGCTGATATAAAGAATTCAGGGAAAAAACTTTGAATTTTCAAACACAGTTACAAACTTAACTTTTTTTCTTTTTTTTTTTTATTGACATATTCAAGGATACAGATATGTTACTAGCAGCAGCTCTAGATGAAGAAACATCTTACAGACAAGACTGAAAATGGTGAGGGGTTGTAGATCATGGTGTGGAAAACATCACCAATCACACTAGCTCTGCACCCAAGTATATAAACAGAGGGATGTACGAATTGCAATCAATTGCTTATCAAACACATTAGTTACACCTTTCATAATAAGTTCTTGAGTGTCTACATAATTAATTCTTAAATATCTGTTGCTGAAGATCTGCTTCTCTATTAGGTTTGTTCTGATTTCCTTTACATAAGCATAATGATCATGGAAAATGCTACATTTCTAAAAATAAAAATGGAGTTCCTGAAGATATTTCCAAATGCCCAAGAGTCAAAACCTACTCTTCCTTCTCTGGGTGCTTTTTCTTAGATTTTAGACGGGCCTTGTTGTTTCATGTGCATTGATAGGTTGACCCTATCAGCTCTCATCCTCTAATGTGCTAGCCAAGAGAACTTGTGCTGACTTTTCCACAGACCATCATCTAACTGGTGCTATAACTATTGGTCATGTTTCAGCTCTTGTTTCACTCTGTACAGCTCATGCAGTCAAAGAGGCAAAGAACCTTGAGGTTACTAATGATGTGGTTGCAGATCTCAGGCCTGTCATTTTACGGTAAATAAATCTTTCTTGAAGTGAGAGTAGCATCATCATATCAACAGAGTTAGTATTCAATATCACAATGGAGGTCATTCATTTTGCATAGCCTTTTAACTGAGAGCTAAAGATCTCGGTAACAGTAATGACACTTTTTGTTTTACAACTGCCTTGTCACTGGGGATTACAGTTTGAGCCACATAAATCTTACTGCTTACTTGATGTGAAATTTATGTCCAGTAAGTCTGGAAGAAGCATAGGTTACTGGAAGGCATAGAAAGAGATAGATATTATGAGTGGATTTACCCTTATATATAGTAACTGGTGCTGTCACAGGCTACATTACTACTCAAATTCTGCTCAGACTTTTTCTTTTATTATTAACTCAAAGATACTTGCAAGGAGTTAGAATGTCACACTGAGCCAGTTAGTTCCTTAGTCATGCAAATAGTCTGGTGTTATTGGGAGAAGAGGACTAGGATCCCCATTCTGTTTACATAAGATATTTAAAATGACCTTTATAATGTATTTTTCAGGCATGTCTCCTGCCTGAAGAAGTGCAGAGGATTCTTTTGAAACAGAACAACCTAATAGTCTTTTACATATTTTCATGTTAAAATATTTCTGAATGAAAGATTATTTGCCTAAAATGCCCTGTTGGGCCCATTTTTAGTCTGGGACCTGATCCTTGACCCAGGGAAAGTTACCTGCATAGTCTTCGCTCTGTGGAAGATTGACTTATGTGCTCATGCCTATGCACACACCCTCTGAACAGCTTTGGACAGAGAAAGGAACCATTCACCAACAAAAAGCATTGCAAGAAGCAGCAACTGGGTCAACTGTTTGCTATATGAACACGATCAAAAGTGCTAAGCCATTGGCTTGGCATAGAGATATACCACTTGTAATGACAATGAATATGAAGATCTTTTCCATCTGTTCTTTTTAAAAATGAATTGTTGATTTTGTCCAAAACCTTGAGAGAAATGGAAAACTTTAAAAGGGTATTTCTCTAAGGAAGATATTTGTACAGAATTTAGAGAAAGCAAAACAAATGTTAGTTAAATCTGTGCTCACACTTGTCTTAATCTGGTGATTTCAGTGCCGTCCTTCCGTTCTCTCATGATTTGTAGAATAAACAGTGTTTTCATGTTGTGGATAACTCCAGCTCAAAGCTAGGACATGCTGGTTTTAATAAAATACATCTAATCCTTAGAGCCATTTAACATCTGGAAAGCAACTTGTTAAAAACATAAAGCACATCTAATCCTGTGAGCTGCTCAGAGCCTCAAAGAGAAGCTTTTTCTTTATAGACTGGTTAAGCCAGGGCATGAACTGCTGAGACATTTAGGCTGGTGCACTATTCAGGCTGTCAGCGTTGTCTGAGAGGTGCTGGATGAAAAATTATGATAATATTGCCTTTTGTGTTCCTCATCTGACATATCTATATTTAATATATATTTAGAGAAAGATAGAGAAGAACAGGGTATATAAGCATAAGCATTCTTTTTAAGAACACATTACTACAAAATGCAAGGATATATGAATGTGTATAATGCAATATTTCCTTATATGCTTATTCTTTACCCAGTTAGTAAAAAGGATCTTGGTTTTCTCAGCCAATTATTGTTACTGTGTACATTCAAGATAATGGAGCCATTAGTTGGCTGGCATGACACTCCTTATTTTCACTGAAAGGACTGAAAAATTAATGCCCTTTAATCTGGCTTTATTAAGCAGCAGAAACAATGTACTTTTTTTCTCAAATACCACTAAGTTGAAATAACGTTTTGCATTGTATAACCTGTACTTAAACATACAATATTATATTGGACTGGTAATTCTCTCAAAAGTGTATATGAGACCAAGAATGGCATTAAATGTTTGTTTTAAAACATGGTATCAGTGAAACCTGGAGGTTTTCATGAACCAAAAGCTCCTTCAAATTACTTTGGATCAAATTGGCAAGATCAAATATTTATGCCTCATCCCAAGGACTTCTGTGAAGATTCCATAGTTTCCCAATATCCTTCATTAAATCTTTATAACAACAGCAGACTTGTGAATATATTGTAACTGGCTGGCTTGATTTTAATACACTAGAGAGAGATTCAAACTCTCTCTCACCAGTGTTTTAACTCAAACTGAACAAATATTTGCAGGGATTATATGGTGGGTTAGTTTTAACAGGTAAAGGTCATTTTAAACAGATAACGTGACACTGGTGCCAGAGTCAGGATCTCCCTACACCCACCAGCAGTATCAGTAATGCTGTTATCTGAGTTTTATTGTCTACCAGTGGCAAAGAGTCAAGGTTGCCTTGATAGCTAATGAAGGGAGTCACCTGGAGAGGTGACTTCTTCATCCTGTCTTAGCTTGGTGAAATACCACATAGACTTAAATTATTTCTTCTCTGATCATAGAGTTTAAGTAACCAGACAGTCCATTCAGGAGACTCAGTAAGATGCCTAAAACTAGGTAGAAGGACTAGGGCCTGCTAGATAATAGCAAGCAACTCCTCTATCACCTTCTGCTTTCCATCTTCTTCCTGCCTGGGAGAATTTTTTCCTTATTTCTTTGGCACCTTAAAGTTACCATATTTTCATTTCTGCTGGCAGTGGAGTTGATGGGCTTACAAAATCCTTTAATGGTTGTTTCATTAGGCTGTGCAAATAAGATATTAAATAATGTGGTCTATTAAACCTAGTTATTAGCAAAAGCTTGCTGTAGTTACTAATTTAATCAAATCTGTTAGGAATTTGTGTTCTTGTTTGTCCAAACAGTCTCAGACAATCTGGTCAGGAAGTCAATTAGTGAACGTTCACTTCATTATAAAGGAGCCTTTCTCCATTTTAAAAAACCAAAATCAATTTGTAGCAGATTGCTTTTTGAAATATGATAGTGACAATGGAGTATTTTTAGCTAGAATACTATCAAGAGCTTGATATGAGTTTTGCCATTAATTTGCCAGATGACCTTAGGCAAGTAGCTTTTCTCTGGGAAATATCTCTGAAGACAGTGCTGTCAAATTCCACGGCTGAGTCAAAGACTTACGTACCATATGTCCAATCAAACAGAAAAGGTAGTTTATCTGTCAGTCCTGGAAAGTCATCCTTGGCTGTGAAATTAAAGCATGTTCTGAGTTGTTGCTAGTAGTTAAGCTTTTGCAGGCTGGTATAAACCCTTCATCGCACCCCTGCAGCCACACTGTGATTTTTGTATAGAGGTAATGACTATAAATATCAGTGGTTATTCTTCTGTCGGGTATATCAAAGATAACAGCGAAAGATTCTGTGACATTTCTTCGTTTTAATTTGGTAGGAATTATAGGACTGAAAGCAGTAGTTGTGTGTGTAGATGAAAAGCAACGGGCTGTGTTCTGTCCTCGCAGTGGAAGTGTGGCTGTTAGTCATATCGTAGAACTGGAAAGGTCTTGTCCATTCTTTAGCTTTGCTAAAGCTTTGCTTAGCTTTAGCTTTGTCAAGGATGAGACAATTCTAAGATTACGTTGAGACTGTTTTAAGCTTAGTATTTGGAAGTGTATTGTGAGTTTGAAAGCTGCTTTTATCTCTGAAAAAATAAGGAGCTGGCTAGCCAATGGTATCTCTGTGAGAAAATGGGGATTCTGCATCTAACTTTTTTTCTATGATGCTGCACAGGCTCGATACACTTTAGAAGTCAAAGATGTAACAGACAAGGTGTGTGGAAGTGATAAAACCTGTCTGGAAAGGTGCAGTGTTCAGAGATGCACGCTGAAATCCACATGCGCCGAATTTCCTGTGCTTTTATAAAATAAAGAGAATCTCTCATTAGTTAGAACCCTAGTTAAAGCTTTTTTTCCCCAGATGGATATCCAAATGGGTATATCCAAATATATTGTGAATCCACTGTGCGTTAGTTGTTAATAGTAAGAGCCGAATGTTAATGCCACAGCGAAGTTAGGAAATGAAGAAGCAATAAGCTTGATGGGAATCCAAGAACACGATTATCCACAGATGTGATTGATGAAAATATCCACACTTATATTAGAGAGGGTTAAAAATGCAGAAGACATAAACCATTGAGCTTTGGAGTGTTGGACAAACTCTCAGTAAGGGAGTTAAGAAGCAACTTCTTTTACAAGCAATGAAGGCATTGGCTACACATGACATTTGTGGCAGTATAACTGTTTTGGCTAGAATGGAAGCAATTAACATCAGTCTCAAAAGTCCTAGTCCCTTCAGAGGGCTTGTTCTCCTTCTATACAGAGAACAACTCTCAACGACTCACGGCAGTACATAAAATTTTGCTCTTACGTTCATAATAAAAAGTGCAAAAATAGCCATAAAAAATGGATGCTGAATATAATGCCATAGCTTATGCTAATAACTGTAACACGATTTTTGAAATCTTTTTCCTTTTCTAGCAATTTAGCTATAGAGTTCATGAAGCACTCTTATTTTTTGTTAAACCGCTAAAAAAAAATTATAACCATGTCCAGACAGCTTGGGAATAGTGCACTGAACCATGTAGTCATCTCTCATTCCTAAATGAAGTGGGATTAACTTCATGGCAGTCAGTAAAATGACACAAATAAAGTTGATGATTAGTCTTGATGATTAGTCATTTTAGTCTTGAGAATGTTGCATTAGTAATGTTGGTGTTAAAAGTTCAAATACAAGGCAAGGGAATGTGCCAGTGAATCCCAGACTTTCATATTGAAGGATCATTCTAAGGTGAGAGTGTTTCTAGTTATTAGATCTGTTTATAGATCTGGTTTAGATCTTCACTTGAAAGTTATCAAACATTTTGTGTTAGGAAACAATCTTCTGCCCATTTACTATTTGTATTTTTCTGATTTGTGGAAGGCTTCATCAACTATAGATTGTTTCTTAGTTTGAGAAATGACCTCTTCTGTGTCACAGAAAATTCTGGACGACTACTGTGGTGGGAAGAAGCAGTGCATTTCTCTTCTACTTGTGTTCTTCATGGAAAAATGCTGAAGGACCCGTATGAGAACCCACAATTTCCTCTGAGGAGAAAAGGCCCTGCACATTGCATATTTGGAATTAGGATCCTCTTAGATTTTGACAATACAGAGTACAGGTTATGGAAATAACTTATCAGCCTATGTCAGACTGAGCATCTGACTTAATCTTCCCTTTACACTTCTCCAAGGGAGCATCTTGGCTTGAGTTATCCAAATTTTTTTAAAAGGGAGGGAGAGGAAAAAGGGTTTTCTGGAGGAGAGTTCATTTTCACCTTCTCTTTTGAGATAAAAAAAGCCTAGAAAAAATGCGTAGCGTACACTGTTGAAAGTACATTTCCACAGTCAAACACTCAGAAGTCAGGAATGCCAGCTATATTTCCCACTTCAATTTTGTTTTTCACCTTCTTGTGTGTGTTATTATTTTCAGTTACATACTGACATGAACTTGAAATACTTTTATCATAATCCTGCCTCATTCTGTGAACAAATGGTAGAGCTGAAGCCAAAATGAAAAAAGTAACATTTTTCTATTTCTTTTCTTTTTTTTTGTGAGGATGGAAAAAAAAAGCTTAGTTTGCATAAAACTATCCTAAACAATAAAGAAAAAAAGTTATGAAATTCCTTGGATATTTGGGCCTAATTTCCACTTTCAGCATTAGAAAGTAGCCATTGCATAGTGAAATGATGGAAAGAATTAGTGAACGTTTTGACTTTGTTTTGACTGAATTTCTTTATCCCATCCTTGGCTTGACATCTTTTGTTTGAATACCTCTAAGTATATGTGGGCTTCTTGATGGGACTTCTACTACATCCTGATTTCAGCTGGGTCAAAAATAATGTGAAGATAGCTTTTCCCCATGGGATTTTAGCATTGCCAGTTCCTGTTCCGTATGAAACCAATCAGCATGGAGATGAGTGATAATTGACTAAAGTCTTAATCTTCATTAAAAAGGATCTGTTCGGACTTCAGGCAAATGTTAAAATCTATAGAGTTTTGATGCAAGTTAACCCTGAGATTTGCATTCCTTCTGCTCTCGTAGAAAATCATGGTAGTAGATTTGCCTCTTATAAATTAGTTATACTTTTTATACTTATAAAGTAGTTAGAGTTTCCTTTTAAAAGCACAATGCTGAAAATGAAAAAAAAAATACAGCAACCAAATAGTACTCGTAACAGGAATGTTCACTACTGATGGCTATAATGATTTGCTTATTGATTTGCAACCAAAAAGAAATATTTATTGAGCTCTTAAATAAAGATTTTCTCTCTTCTCCAGTTAGTCTTATCATGTGCTGTGGAACTGACAATTCAGTAAGTGATCTTAGAGAATAGGCCTCAAACTTACTTCTATAGACAATCCTTTATTTACATATGGCATACTAGCGGTATGCAGATCTTATTCTACTCTTATTGTACCTGTTCTCTACATATAAGTGTAAAATTTTAATTTCCAGGTCTTTCCACATAGTGGCTTTGTCTAGCCTTTAATTCAAACCTAAAAGAACAGCACACATGATAATTTGGGAACATATATATTGCTGAATCAGGAATTTGCTCCTTGCCTTCATGTAAAAATAACTTGCCTTGCTTGCTCTGGCAAATGCAGATATATTGTATGTCTCCACTGAAATATTACTTTTAATTAACCAGCCTAGAGGTATTTGGAAATTGCACCAGATAAAGTAATAGAAAGAATCACAGTGAAATGCATATTCTTTGAGTGCTGTAAGCATGTCCTTCAGCAACTGTATTAATGAGAGTGCTATGTTACAGAAATGTTATCTCAGTGCTACAGCAGTGATTAAATTGAGTGGGATTTTTTGGCCCAAATGAAGAGTAATTCTTCTAGAAGTGAATAGCCTTGGGTTTTGTGCCACTTGTCTGTAGACAGTTTAAAGGGACCTTGGCATAAGGTGATAGGGCACCCTGTCCTTTCAGTGCCCAACTATCTTAATGATAAACCATGCAAATAAAGGAAGCACTCAAAGTTCTGATACATTTATGGCTATTAGATTGTCTTTTGTTTTGTTTTCTGGAATTTTTATAGTGTAGATAACATGCCTGGAAGATAATGTTTTCCTAGAAATTTTCATGGAGCCCTTCAAAATTAAAAAAAAAAAAAAAAGTAAATGAGCCTATAGCTGGTTTCAGATTTGTTCCCAAAGAACAGCTTCGAAAGCAGATATACATATCTTTTTACACTGGCCATCTTCTGACAGTATTGATATCTTCCTCCTCTCCTCCCAACCCCAGGGCTCCTATATTTGTGCTGGTGGAGGGCTGGAGAAGAAGGGCGAGCAAGAATCCTAAATGGGACCAAGCATTTTAGTGTAACCAGAGATACTATGCGAAGAAACCAAGAATTATGTGGTCACTCTCCAAGTCTGTTTTTACATCTGCTCTTCAGTCAATTGATTAATCAGCTCCACCCAGCAAATATTTGAATTAATTAGTTGAGTTTGAAAGAAAATTTGATCCACATTTAACATATTTGTTTGCTGCAGCATGTGGCCTGTGCAGTGTGGGAAGGCCCTGAAGCCGTTTGCTTGGCCTGCCATCAGACATCCTTTGGCCAAAAGCAGAGAGATGCCAGCAAGGCCATTATCTGTGTACAAGCCGTGGTAGAATAATCCCTTGCCTGTCAGGGGCACCAGACTGGAGGAGACACGGACCAAGGAGAGGGTACTGCAGTGAGCCTGCCTCCAACAGGCAAAATAGGCACAACAAAATTAGCACATGTGACTTTATAAAGCCAGCAGATTGGTTTACTGAAGCAAATCCTCACTTTTGTTCTGGAAAGGTGGCTTTCCACATGTTTCTAATTGCTCTACCCTAAAGTACTCCAAAGCAGTCTGGAAAGGTTTGGTACGCGCTGCTGATGGTGAAGGTGTCAAGTGAGCTCAAAATGGTTTCAGTTTCAGGAATTACGTGTGAAAGAAGTGGAGAAGCAAGATTGTACTGGGAAAATAGGAGCAGAGATTTTGCATATATTTTTTAAATTGTATTGATGCTTTTATGGAATGAAAGATAGAGAATATGTATTTAGCAGGGATAGTCTCCTAGGGGAGGTAGAGTGTATATATATATACCAAAAATGGATAGTCTACAACGATTTTCCCTGTGCCATGCTGTCCTTAAGGGAACCATGTGGTATGAAAAGCAGGCAGAAGTTTATCTGTCCTAGTTTTTAATTTCATTCAGCAGGGTAAGTCCTCAAGAGCCATCGTAAACATGGGGATTAAGAGGGATTTCCTCTGGCACACAGTCATATTAGATATCTGTTCCCAGCGAGGTACTTTTCCCGTTGCTTTGTGACATAGTTTGCTCTCAGTGCTTTCTCTTGTGTTCAACTTTTTCTAAAAGTTTCTGGTATTTTTTAGAGCACCATGTGCCTGACTCTTGGCTCCATCAGAATGAAAAAATGCTCACTCCCATCATTTATTGGACCAGCTTCTAGGATTTCTGTTTTGCCAGATTCTTGATGTTGCAGACCACCCCAAGGAGTGAACGAAGACTCCCAATTCACAAGCTGTTTGGGTAAAAGCTGGATTGAGAGCAGTTATGCCTCAAAGTCACTCAGCTTAAGAGTAACTTCTTTTTCTGAACTGTAATTGCTGATGACAGACAGATTTACTAGAATCCTCCTCCTCCATTTGACAAAATTAGTAACTAAGTGCTCCTTTTGCTCTAACAATAAGGATATAGTAAATACAAATCCTTTTCCTCAAATCGTTTACATTGACTATTTAAGCAAATATGTTAGGCTTAAAAAAAAAAGCTGTTCAATAATATAATTATAATGATGTGCTCATTTACATTAAGCAGTCAAGACTGGCTCTAGTAGATCATATTTTATTTTGTCACATATTTTTAAAAAACTTCTTACCTTCCATGAAATCATTGTGATTATTTTTAAAACAATGCAATTAGGCCTTTAGAGATGGTATTTGAATATTTATTTTGTTGATCTGAGTTATTAAAAGCGTCCTTTCTCTGAAGCATAATTTTTAATTATCTTCAATGCTGGTGTATCTTTAATAAGTGCTCTAGCTGAGACATGCAATTATCCCATACAATAGTTGCAATGAAGTTTTGGTAATTAGTGATGCCTTGTTAAAAGTGGTTGGCCAACTGTTTTATTGCATCTACAGGCGGCTTTGTCTTAAGATCCAGGAAAATAGTACATACTAGGCTAAAATATTCGGAGATAAACTGCTAGACTGAGCCAACAGATTTATTTTAGAACTGACAGATAGACTCTTCATGCCAAGCCAAATGGGTAATTTAGCTCAGCTGTAAGCACTGATTCTGGAAAAGGGAGAGCAGAGGTGAGATGTTGCACTCCATGCTGTATTTTGACCTAGCACTTATATGCTTAGTTGTCTAGTTGTATGGGCTAGTCTGGCTGTAATATCCTTTTGAGGTGAGCCTGCATAGAAGTTCTGGTGTGATTATGCTGAAATTTAGACACTATAGCATCGGGAGTGAAAAAAAAATATATCAGTTTCAGCTGCATGGTAAATTTCCTTTCAGTAACACAGTACATGGCAATTAAATTATTGAAAGAACTTGGCTTGATCAATGCAATGCTGGGTTTCCCTCAACTGTCCTTTATTCCATATTTATCATCACACCTTTACCAAGTTGTTTTAATACACGTCTTCTACTCCACTTCCTTAAATGACCCCATCTTGTGGGTTTTTGGGAAAGAGGCAAGGGAACATGGTCAGTGGAGTGGTGACTTCTCTTCCAAGGCTCATCAGTGTTTTCTGTGTGCCTGTCATAGATTTGAATCAAAATTTGTGAAGTTTATGCACTAACAAACAGGCTTGTTGTTTTTAACTTTCAAATCAAATACTTAAATCCTTCATGTGAAGTGAGTTAATCAAAGGTAATATTATTTGCGTTTTTTCTTGTCTTACCAATCATTTTTATTTTCCTTCATTTTTTAAGACTGTTTGTTAAATTGTTAAAACAATGTTTACGTTTAATAGGCTCCATAATTCAGATCTCAGTGTGTTTTGATTCTGGCAGCGCTCAGCCATTAGAGTCCATAAGGAACCATATGCATGGCATGTGTGTGCGCACACACACACACTTACACATTAGCACTTCTGGAAACACTAGGCAGTGTGTAATTACCTGGGACACGGTTCTGTAAAATGTGTTCAGTGAAAATGAGTTACATGGTTACCTAGCTTATAAACTTTTACTATTAACTGTAGTACAAAGTTTATAGTAGAGGTATCATTCTCCATGTTACACCAGCAAACTACTGTCAAAATGCTGTTGGCTCTGGAGAGAGAGGAAAAAAAAAAAAAAAAAAAGACAGCCATGACAGCCATGTACTCAAAGAGTAAGTCACACTGCAGGGGACCTCTGGGAATTAACTGGTCCTACCTCCTGCTTCATGAGATTGGGTGGTTCAGGATCCCAGATGGCCAAGTTTTGGAAGTCTCCAAACATGGAGAATCCCCAGCTGTTCTTGTACTTAATCACTTAACCTGTTGTGAAAAACATCTTCCCTTTCCTTGCAACAAGAACATTGCATATAAATGGGTCATGAATAAATTTAGATAGGAAATCAGACAACTTCTGTGATGTTCTGCAACAGTGCTCTGATAGGATTAGGAGGGGGCGAAAGCATTCCCTTGAGCCCAAGATGCATATTGGTCTGATCATAAAGGTGAGGATATGATATAACTGTCTCTGATAGCAAAGGGTTTGACTCAGTGACCCATTTCAAATTTGAAATTTTGATGCTTTTACCAGTGATGGTTGCCAAATCTGCTGGTTGCCTTGAAACGGTCACCTTCCTGCCATTTCCTTGCATTTATAAAGAATAAGGTTTGTATATTTCTTGTCATGCATTTCTGTGTTTGCATTTCTGTAGGAAAGATTAGCCATCTTTCTGCTTGGATTAATTAAGCTAACTCTCTCCTCAGAAATCCAGGAGCAGCTTGGGCATGGTAATTGGGCTTACCTTTTTATTCACCAAAGAAGTGGATGTTATTCACAGTTATTCATCACATCCCTTCTCTGGATAGAAAGGACACCTCATTCTTCAGGTCTATAGGTACAGTAGCTCATTCAGGCCATTAATTCTTGGGGATATGTGTCTAAGGAGGTCAATATTTTAACTCAATATTTTGTATTCATTTATCAAAAGACCTTTCTTTGCTGCTGCGCTGGGCCACTGGAGTGATAACAGTCACTGTAGAAGTTCATGTTTTCCCTCTAAATGTTGATCTGAGATGGATGTCTCAGACAGCAATTGGATGATGAAAGCATTTTTACCCATCCTCTAGTGGTCACAAGTGTTGGTGGGCTGAGGGAGTGGATTGAAGAAGAAAAAGAGAAAACAAAAAAAGTGTCATTCTTGTTCTCCCTGCTTCAGGCACAACATTCTTTAAGCACCCGGCAGTTCAGCTCCTAGAGTCCGAGATTTACGATATGACAACACTCATTACATGATTTGAGCAATGATGCAGTGAAACTTCTTTTATGAGATGTCATGATACGTATGTTGTCCAAGATTTTGAAGGAGCAAACAGGGCAGGGAAATCACAGCCTGAGATTTAGCCGTGCCTGTTTCCCCTGAGACTGCTTGTGCCAGTCTCGTGTACACTGTGTGACCCTCGAGGGGTTGTGCTGAACTCCCAGAAACGTCTCCTGGTGGGAAGAGATGAGGAGCAAGAGTGGCAATGCCACTAGCCCCTCCATTAGCATCACATTTAGCCTGGAACTCTGCAGTCCTGTCCCCACCTTCGCCTCGTCGCAGAGCATCCAGCCCTGAGCACTTGTGTTACGTTTGCTCACAGCAAAAAAACAACTTTTGCTAAAAGGCCCATCCTTAAGTGGGAGGACTACAAATTACTACTTTGAGACTCAAGGAATATATATTGATTTAATGACTGTGTAAGAAATACTAACTCTAATCTGAGACAGAATTTTTGGTGCTCTCTGTTATGATCAAATGTGCCATATATTTTAAATAAAGTTGTTAGGAAGAACACATTATTGGCTTGTGTTATAGGAAGTGTAAAATTGCAGCTGGTGAGCTTGTTTGGAATTATTAGTGAAGTATATTGCCATTAAAATCAATGACTTTAAATATTAAACTTAGTAATTACACTTTGGGCTGCATTTCATTTAAATTTAATATGATGAGATAGCTTTTTTCACAGCGTATTGAATTATCCATTTACTTTCTAGTGGGTTATTGAGCTTTAAGAAGACATATGCCAGAATAAAATTATGAGCTGTTTATACTATGGATGTACTATGACAAAACATTACTCAAAAACAGGCTTAATAATTATGTGATGTGTAGCTAATATGCTCATTGCTACACCTAAATGAGTACTGTATTTGAGATAGTTGTTAGATAGTTGTTTTCCGGAACAACTGAACATTTAGATTTGTCCCATAAGAAGTGTGGAAACAGATTATATATATCTTGAAAATCAGAGGTAAAGTTAGGTTTCCTAACAATTTGTCGAAACACTAAGGACTCAGCTGTTCTCAGTGAATTTAAATATGGGTAGCAGGTGCTGATATTTTGGAAAATTAAGTTGCTTATCTAGGGGGTCTCTGATCTATGATTAGATGCTTTCTGAAAATATTTGAGTCTTTGTAAATTCTAACAAAGCCCTTCAACAAAAGTATCTTAATGCCTTTAGTAATATATTACCTGACCTCACCAACAAAAAATAGCAGAAATAGTTATACTCAATAGTGACCCTTGTTCAGCTGTATATAATGCAAAGGCATCAATGTGCCAACATTGTAGCATTGGCCCAATTTGGGCAAGGAATAATACTTTCTGATTCTGCATTAAAGTAGAAATAAAGCTGTGTTGAATCTAGTTGCTGACAGGGAGAGTTTCATGATAGGAATTACTTGGTTGGGTAGGAAAATGCTTTACTGTTTTTGCTGAATCTCACTGACTCGGGAAATATGCTAGTGAAAATAAAGACAAGGTAGGTTAGAAGAAAAACATTTAATTTAATGTTTTGGTCAGTTTACTATAGAATATATCATTTGAATTTTGTTTTATGTAGTTCTTGACTTTTCTGTTCAAGGAAACAGAAAATCTTTTCTCAGTCACTGATGATCAAGTATGCCTTGGAATGGTGTTATCTCCAACCCATTCAGAATGGGACCTTTCCAACTCAAATTCACCAGTTTTTCTGTTTGCGGTAGGAAAGAAAATTTATAGCTCCTGGAAAAAGTCAACTGTTCATTCAGAGAAGATTAATTAGTAGCTGTGGGTGTGTTACTGTTTTAACTTGCAGGCCTTGTCAGTAAGACAGCAAGCTGGAGAGAACTGTAATTGCAAGTAGCCCGTGTCAATGGGTGTCAATTGAATGATGGCTCAGCTTGCTCATGTCTCTAGCCTTCACTTCTCTTTAGTGATAATTAACCATAACCTTGGGCTTCAGATGTTAAAAAGGCATGGTAATGATTGCCTGTTGTTTCCTTTGTCAGCCCAAATATTTGTAATGTACACTGATCCTCAAGGATTAGTTAGAAACTGGGTGTTAAAAGTCTCACTTTTATACTCTTTCAATAGAAATATAAGCATTTGACAGTTGCAGACTTCTTTTTTTCCCATAAGGCCTTTGTATTTTTAGGCCAGAACTATTCAGATTTGTTTGTCCATGAAGAGTTCATCTTGTTTTTACTAGCTTTGCTATTTGCCTTCTCAAACCTTAAAAAACAAGGCTGATAAAATGACTGAAATAAAGGGATCTATTTTCCAAAAAAAAAAAAAAAAAAAAAAGAACAGTAGTGGGAATGATGCTGTGAAGATGCAGTGAAAAAGACCTCCAAGTATGGTAGAACAACAGCAACCCAACACCAACTCTTTGGGAAAGCATATATGTATTTTTTTTTTTAAGCATAAATAAAAGGTAACTGCGTAAAAATGCTAACAAAAAGAACACATGTAAGGAAGATCCAACACAACTGAACCTGGAAGATTTACTCCTGTGTTTGCTTGTGATATTCCCTTGCTAGCCTGGGATGTCTTTGAGAACTTCTGCTCTTGCTTTGCAGCTAAATTGCTGTTGTTATCTTTCCTGCAGTAAACAAGTAAAGCAATTAATATTACATCTAATAAAGATATGTTTCCTGTAGCTTATTAGGAAAGTTGACATCCAAAAACATGCCCAGCTTTTTCTGTGCTTGGAGCATTTGCAGTATGGCCTCTTGTTTGGAATGTCTGAGGTGCAGCACCCCTTGGGCTGCTACTGCCACCTCTCTCGTAGAGGGGCACTGATGAAGCCTCTTTCTCTACACACCTACTAGTAAAACCTACGTGATAAAGATTACAGCTTGACTGAACTTGTCCAGTTGTTTCAAAGTTTTTCAGGGCAAATGATGAGACATCACGTGTACAGACACACGTTTTAAAGGGCAAGGGATAACATCTTTTAATAGACCATTTGAAGAAAAGGGAGGGTTTTTCTTAAAGCATGTTCTTTTTTTTTTGGTTTTCTTTTTTGTTTACTTTACTAGGGGGTATATTAAAATATGCTTCCTCTCACTGTGAACTTTATGCTTTGTAACTTTAAACCCTCCTGGCTGCAGCAGCAGAGTTATAGCACTCAAATTACTGTAGGAAAATGAATAGATAACAGAGGCCTGCTTTCAAGAACGAATCGTAAGAAATACTGCTTCCTGCTGAGAGTCCTTTCCTCTGTTCTCAGAGGCCTCACTGGCCTCCAATTGATCTCCTAACGTAAGAGAGGTGTTGTGTGTGTGGCAAGGAAAAGAATCCAGTAATTAAGTACACAGTGCCACCAGAATATTGCTTTGCTCTGCCTCTGCAAGCTGTCAATGCACTCAGTTACCTTTTTTTTCAATTTTTCCAGTGCTGATTCTTCCAAACAACACTTGTCTAATTTTTGAGGATTAAAGCTTGCTGCTGTTTCATCATCTGCTGTCATTTGCTATCTGCAATAACAGTTTCTATCAACACTGCCTTGCTTTCAGATTGCTTGACTGTGCATTAGTAAGTTAGGAAGGTGTTTAAAATTAGACATGGGCTTTGTTCACATGGAGATGACTTTTTGTATTTGTCTGCTGCTGTTGTCTTCATCTCCACTGTGACATAGCGGTAACCTAATGGTTTTGTCTGTGCTGACTTCTGCAGATTTCAAAGGGTTTCTCTTAAAATAACCTTCTCAGTTATCATGTTCTCAAGTATGAAGTAATGTTGATAAAAGTTCATTTCCTTCTGGAAGAAAAGTCATTGCAGGTCCAATTTCAGAAGAAATTGGCATCATGAAGTGGAAAATATCACCCTTAGAGGGGCAACTGAGAGTCCTGCGACCAGCATCCTTTTGAGAAGCATCCTGCCTCTTGCTTGTGTGTTAGTTTACATTAGCAGAGCCATTTCTGCTTAGTGGTGTTGATGAACTCATATTAATGCATATACTGTTGGGCCATTTGTCTCAAAGTGAAAGAAGCTTGTGCTCAAAATGGCTGTATAAAAACTCTAGGTGGATCAAGGAAGCATTCCTCCCAAAAGCTGACCATTTAAAGAATATGCTCTGAATCATACAGCTATCCTACGGACCCTCTTTAGCATTGATTTTTGAGACTGCATCTCAAAATCACATTACTGTTGTAGGTTATGTTCCCTTAAATTGATAATGTGGGCATATACTTGTTTCTCTAGGTAAAGGAATAGGCTCTTTGTTAGCAGGCGCAGAATATTTGCTTATTCTTTTCCTTCTCCAGTACTATCTGAAGGCCTAATTTGTGTAGCTACTTGTTTTACACCCGTGCTTAAGTGGATAGGATAGACACACTTCATTTGAATGCAGACCCTTTAGTATGCTGCTGTTGTTGTCACAGCCTTAATTAGTAAGGCTCAAAAGCTTTGCCTATGTAAAGGGTAATGGGGAGTGTTATAGACAAAATGAGCCATTGCTAAGTGTCCATGACAAATGCGATAGTTTTGTTTTGAAAGTAGTTATTTTGCTCAAGGGGTTTTTGCTTTTCCTATTCCGTTGTATTATCGTGGACAATTCAAAAGAAAAGGAAGAAATGGCAATTAAGAATCAATCCAGCCCCAGCTTGTCTCAGTCTAGTAGCGGGAAGCAGGGAATAGGGGACATGTTACATATTGTTCATGCTAAGCTGGAGGGGTAAGTTCCCATGCACTATGGCTGTTTTCACAGCAGTTAGCAGTAAAATTTTCTCTGGTTAAAGTTTTTCCTAGTTTCTCCGGTGGCAACATTTGGCTAGGTCTGAGCATGTTGAAAATTTGGCGGCTTTTCATGAGCGAAGCAGTGGGAGAGGCTGCAGAGGTTTGCTTGGCACTGTGAGCATGGGGGCAGCATACCTGGTTTGGGTTTTTGACCGATTCCAAAGTTGTGTTTTCTCTTTCCCCAAACAAGTCATAGTTTTTATTATACAAAGCAATTATCCAGTTAGCTGGAGTCTCACATATTTTAATGAACCATTACACCATCAAATTTAACTGCGTGATCAATTAATTCTTCACATAATTATTGCTATATCACACTGTCTATAAAGCTTTAATAGCATACTTGAAAAATGTTTAGTGAACTAGGCAAGGTTGGAGATTTTTCTGAATACGTATGAAAGGTTTTCTTACATTCTTGCAGTTTATAGTACATTAAAGTGTGATGACTCTATCAGATCAAAACAGTGCATGTTTCTCCAGGATTTGCATGCAAAACATGCCAATACAGACAGGAATATCTTCGGGGCTGAGAGACCCTATGGCCCCTCCTGCTATTGTGTATAAATGGGACAGGATGTGCTGCAAAATCATGTCATTTACCCAGAGTAAATGGACAAATCCCTTGTTTCTAGCCATTAAACCTAAGATGTCTGCCATAATAATTAAGCCCAATTTTATAAATGTTTTTAAAGAAACACATGGGAAGTGAAGTTGCAACTTTTAAATTGTCATTTGCAGAATAGGTATTTTAAGTTAAGATAGAAAATAAGTAATAGGAGTTGTAATCACAGCATGACCAATGTGTTTAGGCTCAAATAACATAATTCAAGCTCTCAGCGTTTTTTATGAGTGAGTTTTTTATGAATATAAATGCCCTGCATTATGAAGTGATGTCTGCATTAATAATTTTAAAAAAACTTTCATGTAAGGTGTACGTTGCCAGCTCCATGATAATGAAGTTCAGTTGCTAATTTATCGAATGTTATAATACTTTTGTGAAATTCAGGTTTACACTTTAATCTCTTTAGCTTAATGAAATGCATTGACAATGAAGCTTTGTTGTTAGTTGTTTTTTTGAGTGGTTATTAGACTGCATTGCTTGTCCATTAAAGGTAGCCCAAAAGGTTCTAATTTCCCCTCATGTTTCCCCTCATGTTTGTGTGGATTCACTGGGAAAAATGTTTATCCCTGGTCTAAGCTCATTGCATGTTTAAGAGGATGCACATCTTCTCTCAAATTCTTACAAAATTTCAGAATCTTGACAAGAATAAGCATAGCCTATCATTGTAGATTTTTCTTCCTGCCGTTTACATTCAATATAAGGGCAGAAGGCAATGAAGTCAAATGTTATTCAGAAGTGTATTCTTTGTCCAATCACAGTTAGCAGGAATGACCCCAGTCTAATATAGATTACAGAAGACCTGAAAAACTTAAAGTAAAAATACAAAATAAGGGCCTACAATGTATGGTTGAAGTTGTTGGAAAGTCTGCCCAAAGGTAAAATACAGCCCTAGAAGCTGCTGGGATTCCAGTTTCATTTTCCACGGTGCAGGGGATCGAGCAGAGAGCGTGGCCCAGGCAGCCAGGGCAACTGCGCGGCGTGTGAGGCCGTGCCAGTGGTCACCACGTCTCCGTGTGCAGGAGCCACGAGGTCCGGTTTGTGTCACACGTACCTAGTCCCATGGAGGCATCATCCCACGTGCAAGTTGGATATCCAGGAAAATGTGTGAATCTTGCAGTTTTTGCCTGTGGAAGCCACTTAATCCAACGCACTGTTCAGACATCTTATGTGTATAAAGGCTGCAGGATTTGGCCGATGTCATGCGGCAGGTATACACAGGTAGCCAACCTCTGAGAACACCCATGCTCTTGTGTTCATCTATGTACGTCTTTGGAAGTCTTTTTAAAGGCCTTACAACAGCTATTTGTAGCTGTAGATATGTGGCCTTTTTATGCTGGAGTTCATATTGGCGTGGATCATGTTTCCTAACTTGACAGAAGTGCTGATGAGAGAAATACAGGCAAGAGGTACCACAGAACAAGCTTGTGTTGCTTGCCAACCTCAAAGGAGGAAGTGTTTCACTTTTTGGTACTGCATGTCCATTTCTATATAACTGTACAAGTTAAAAGCAGAGTCTATGCAGCAAAAACAGTCTTCCAAGCTGCAAAGGTAGTTCAGGTTGTAATGGAAGATGAGTTTTTGCTTATAGTAATGGAAGCATTTAAAGCCTCATTAATCAAAAACTAGTAGGACAAGCAAAACGTTTTCAAACCTTGCCTTTTCACAATCTGACTATATGTCATTTTATATGAGGATGCGCAGAAAGCAGGTGGGATATGGCATCTGGGGCTGTCATGCAGAAAGTAGGTCAAATTTTAAAAAGATACTACTGAATGTTCTCTTATTGACTCAGAAGGAGTTAGGATTCTGATATGCCTTCGGTATATTATACACAAAGAAGCATTAATAATTTTAACTGAAATACAGCAAAGAAACTCTGTGCAGAAATATAGCTGTAGGTCTTCCATTTTATTTGTTTAAATCCAATATTACCTGAGCAATAGGTTCCAATTAAACTAACTGTTGTTCAGTCCCAGTAATGTTTCCCTAAGGGAATGTATTTTAGTGAGCTTGCCTAGCTATTGGCTTTCCTACCATTTCATTTTGTTCTGAACAATAAGGAAATTTAGTGCTTGATTTAATTTTTTAAAAAATGTAATTGCAAATATCAGAAAGATATGCATGAATTATTTCATATCTGTCTAAACACACACACATATATGCATATATATATATGATTGTCACCCTATTCTTTATTTTCTTTGTCAACAAAAATAACATTTCTGTTGAAAACTGTACATGTCTTAAAAAGAAAAAAAAATTAAAATTGTACATTTTGAAGTATGAAATAGTGGGTACCACCTCATTGATGGCTCTTGTGTCTTTAAGCCAAAGAAAGGTAATTTTGCAGGCTGCAGAAATGTTTAATGTCAAGATGGTTTACATTGCTGAATTTAATTAGAGCACTTAATCATTAAAGCACAACAATTCTTGTTGAACTTTTAAAAATGTTTTAAAGTATGAGATTCATTATTTCATACATCTCTAGCTCAGCAATGTGGAACACATTTTTATGTTTTGAGGATATATAAGCGTAAAGAGCAACTTGCTATTAACCATGCAGGGTCATGTATGAAAATTTAAAATATAAAATAATATTAAAAATAAAAGATACAGTGTCCCAAGCTGAAACAATGCATACTCTTCAGTCCACATTTATAAACTTTTGTATAAGCATTTCTTGAAAGACTGTTTTTTCTCTTTGAAGTTTTCGTTGTCCAAAGTCACCGATCACCAGTCACAAGGCAAGTCAGCTTTACCCCATGTGGATAAAGAACAGCATTCAAGCTGCTGCTTTGTGCTCTTATAGAGTTAAAAATGTGGCACTGAAATCACTGAAAGGGAGATGGACATTTTATTAGCACTTTATATTAATGACCAACTCTAGAAGGCTTGAGATATTGAACTTTAACAGCATGGTATTTTTAGATATGGACAAGTTATTTTTAGGAGTATAAATAGCTCCTTCTACTTTGCAAAATTAATCTCAAGGCACTTCTAGAGAAGAAAATCTATTAGAAACTATCTCAATAAATCAGTTTAAAGCTGAATCACCTATTCTGTTTCATCTTGGCATCTCCTGGAAACATCATCACATAGTCTATTAATGCAGGAGGAAGCAGCTGGTCAGGCACCAGCGTACCCAGCTCTTAGGTGCCTGGTTCCGGGTTGGAGATCGGTGCATGGGATGAGGTTCTTGTGCAATGTGCACGTCCCATGGGTGCTTTTGAGTAGGACAGGTAGGTTTTTAGAGCTAGGCAGTAGGAAAAAGTAAGCACAAGAATATGTATGGGACCTGCTTCTCTGCAGCTTTGGCACCTTTCCAAAGTCATGGTCAGGTATTATTGAGCTCTTAAGTTCAGAGGTTTCTTTAGAGGATTGTTTGTCTTAAAAAAAAAAGTTGCCTCCCCCTTAGGTAATGACACAGTGGTTAAAGCACTGGCTGAAGCAATGCAAGATTTTGGCTGCAAGGCGTTCCTCATCAAAACAGGGTTCACACCAGCTTGCCAGGAGAGTGACGGTCCTTCAGTTTCTGGGATAGCTGAGGCAGCAGTGTTAGAAGATCTCCAGCTCAAAGCGACATGAGATTTGTGAGGAATCTGGTGAGACTGGAGAGAAAGCAAGAGAAAACTGGAGTTAGGGACAAAAGGAGGATTCTTTCCTTGACTTAGATGCAGGGTGGAAAGTGAGCACAGAAATCTGGGCTGTTGTGTTCCAGTCAAACCACCTGCTTGTCAGAGAACTGATTCCAAAACTCTCATCACTTCCTAGACTCATAGGGATGATTAAACTTCTGGATTTGGAAACATGCAGGTCAAAGAGTTTAGGGTGAAGTTAATGAAATCTTGAATTCAACAGGTGGGAGCCTTATTCTGCAAGATTCACAGCCTTTCTTAAGTTAGTGGGCACTGAAGGTTGTCCTAACTTTGCCAGATCAACGTCAAAACATGTCTTTTGTGACCTACATTCAGCTTAAGAATTAACATTATGGAGTAGGCTATAGGAAAGAAGATGGGAAAGGATGACTCTAAGGCAGGGTAAGTATAATCAATTTGTAAGTAAGTGCTATGCCCATGAGCACAAATTGCTCTTGCTAGAGTGTGTCCCTCTTTTCTTGATAGACTCAGTCTTGTCAGAGCTCATCTATTTCAGATAGCTCTTGTATGATGGGGATTGATGTGAACTCATACAACTGAATTTCATAGTACCGTTCATCACAGCACTGTAAAGACAGTAAAATGAAGACAAGAAATGTCCTGGCAACCGCATATTCTCAATGGTTCAGATTTTCTCAACTCTTATAGGAGAGAAAGAGAGAAAACAGCTCCTCATGAGTGTGTTTTAAGAACATCATTGCTACAGATGAACCCAAGAAGATGCTAGAAAAAGAAATGCTATGTATCTCTGTCATTCAGAAATAATTTATATCCTAATAGAAATAATACTTGAAAACTGCCACCTGCGCTATCAGCTTCCAGGAAGAAGGTGATCGAAACTGTGTGGTGGCTTTTTGTGCTCATTTCCTTCATGAATGACATTTTGCAATCAAAAGATAAAGAAAAAAAAAAAGGAAAGAAAAAAGATGGAAGTCTTTGTAAGTGGCAGAAATAATGCAGTCTTATTTCTGCTTCAGTACTGAAACGGGGCATGCCCATCTTTTCCTTGATTAATATTGCCTGCAGACTTCCACTGAAGTTGGTGGAATTGGATATTCATTGTATTGGTGTCTCTCCATGCAGAAGGCAAGTTCAGTTGTGTGACTGCCTGCTTGTATCACACACACACACAGGATTGACACAACTGTCTGCTTTTAGATATTCAGAAATCATGTTAAATGGGATCTAGATCTCTGAGGTGCATCAAACCTCTGTTTATTCCCTGTTCTTTCTTAACTGTAAGGATCTAATTCAATTGTACTGCTCAAATTTGGGGAAAAGTACTTCATTTAAATCTACCTTTTTTTTTTCTTTTTTTCTTTTCTTTCTTTCTCCTCTAAGTGGTTTGAAGGAGACAACTTAAACCTGGGGAGTATATGTGTCTTTAAAATCTTTAGACAAGTGGTTGTTTGTGACTGTTTATTTAGTTGTGCCCAGTACTGTATAAATTATATGTAGAAAGTCAATTTTGACTCCTTGATCCCTTTTAAAGAATAAATCCTGAGGGGATGTTTAAATAGATACAAAGATGCAATAGATACAAAAAATTTAAGAAATGACCTTTTCTCACATATCTAACATTTGTAAATAGCTGAATGGTTTTATAAATATTTATATATCTTTAGTTTTAATAATTCATGGTGCTATTGTGTCACTGAAAAATAACAGATGGGTTGAATATCAACACCTTCCTAAACCTTTAGAGATGTTGTACTACTTTAAGCCTTGCAACATCTGTTTATACAGATTTATTCTTCAAACTTCACTCTCCTCTATTTAGAAAAATTGTATGCATTTAGAAAGATAAAAATTGAACTCAAATGGCTGTTTGTATGATGTACATAAGAAGGACTCCTTCAGAGATCTATAACATATTGTTATGGTGAACTCGAGGATATCAGTAACCTGTTCTCTGCATATAGTATTTCCATACAGTATTTTCCTCCATGTGAGGAAGATGCACCTCATATAGTCTGCTAAACATAGTTTCCAGCCTTCTGAAACCAGTTATTGGTGTTTTGGAAAAGCTGTATGCAATCTCATGTAGAATAGGATTGACACAATGCTATGTCTTTCGTAGCGATGAAAAAGAGAAAGGATCTAAGGACCCTCAGTGTTTGGTGGACCTCTGTGTTCTTCCTTCACTAGACGTACTGTAGAGCCAAAGAACGTACTATACAACCCTGTGGAGACAAGGGAGTGTGTTTTAACATGGTCAAATAGGTATAAAATAAGTCAGTGTTTCCCAACAGTGGCCAGATAAATTGAAGTGACAGGTTTATAGTTTAAAAGGTGAGGGGAAAAACGATCCAGGTCAGACAAATTATGTTGGCTATTTTCCCTAGAGGAGTTCAATATAATCTGATATGCAACAGCACATTCTCGATTAAGTTATAAAACTATACATAGACTAGTGAATTTTCACTAGAAAATACAATGCTGTGAATGACTATGTAATTTGTTGCTATACTTGTTTGATTTGTCTCTTTACTAGAGCTCTCTGTTGTCCCTCTTGTTTTTTGTCTTCCACATCTTAAGTGCACTTTTCAACAATGTGTCTTTTTCCTCAATGATATAGAGGACTTTGCATCTTCAAAGCAGATGATTTCTGAGTGGATGAGGTTGAGCAGATGATATCTACTTGACAACAGCAGAGAATTAGTCCTTGACATGGATAGGAAGTTCTCAGATTTGAAATTAATCGTTTTCTGTTTGGCTTGAATGTAGCATGAAGAACCTTTCTCTTGCTTAGGCTGTGATTAGTCCATGGAAACTTAAAAAAAAAAAGTGTTTTAAAAGATGGAAATATTATATGTTTTTGCTGGGGTATCAATCTACCCTATATGCTTTTAAGGTAGCTAAATAATATCCAGATACTTTGCAGACCATCCATGAATATGAACAATGGATGAACATTATGACCTGGAGATCAAGAAGGACATTTTCTAACCATGCAAACTTTCTTAGGTCTAGACTTGAGTGTATAGTGGCATTTCAGCTTCTCATTGTACATTCAGTGATTATTGAAGAGACCTGTAGAGATTATTACACTTCCTTTGTAAAGACAGTGGGAAAATAGATCATCTCTTTTTATTGCTGCAATAATTGTAAAATCAATCGTATTACCTATCGCAGTTATCTCTCCAGCTTTCATATTCATAAAGTAGACCAACACTAAAAAGTTAACACAGCAAAAATTCATAAATACAAACTTTCTTTTGACACTATTTCCTGGAAATGAACAAGGGAAGAAAGCAGCCCTCAAATCCTATAAAAGCTGGAAAATGGAACGTCTCTGCTCACAACCTCTGCTCTCTCTCAGAAGCTTGCTGTCTTATGTGCTTTCTTCTTTACTCCTCATGGTCAATTTCTTCAGTGGTATTTTTCTCTTTCCCTCTCAAAGCTGTCATTTTTTCAGCTCTGTGCTCTGCTCTGCCCTCCTCTAGAACTCTGCCTCAGGGTCTGGTGCATATGTCTTTGGATGGTAGAATCTGGAGTATTGAAGTGAATATGAATATCACTGAATCTGGAGTATATGAAGTGAATCTTGCCAAGCCCAAAAGGTGGGTGACAATGACTCAAAATGCTGTAGCAGCAATAAATTTTCATGGCCTTTGGCAACAGATTTGGATGTCTTCACCATGGGCAGGAGAGAAGAGTGAGTGCAGGCAGCTGCTCATTCCCACTCTTGCTCTCACTTCTCTATAGATTGTTGTCAGGCATTTTGGGCCTGTAGACTCAAGTGCAGCTCTTCTGCTTAGACTCCACTAAATATAAGTTTATCATCATCACACAGCCAGTCCTCTGTATATGTTGTAGCTCCCTGCTTAGGCACAAGGATGCTCTGAACATTTTGGAACAAGTGTTTGGCTTTGTCCCAAGGAGTTTCAGTCTAGTAGGGCTGCCTTAAGGCAGTTAAGGGACAGCATCATGCTCATGAAGCTCTCACAAGCTGGTGTATCCAGTGTGGTTTTCATATTTCAGAGCTGTTTTCAAACTCTTTATGCCCCCATGTATGACTTGTACTTTTTAAGTGAGTGCTATAAGAGCCATACAAGGCAGTATGGGCAACTGGGCATCTAGTCCATTCTGCTGTGCTTTTGGGAAAACGTGTGCAGAACACAGCAGAGGGTAAGGACGAAGAAAGAGCTAGACAGCAGAGGAACTAGAGAGGATTTGAAGCATAGGAAGAGGAATTGCAAGGACCTAGTTCAGGTGCTTTGAGGCTATTGATTCAGGTAGCAACAAGTAACAGAAGAGATCAGTGGGAAGCCCCCTTAGCCACAAGCTAATGTAAAAGAATGCAGTTATAAAGGAAAACTTGGCAAAGAGAGGGATTTGTACTTCTTTAGGCAGTTTGATGTTTGAAAATTACATTTCTTTTTAAGAAGAATTATCCTTAAAGCTTTTCCAAGTTGCTGCATATCATCTCCTACATTTACTACGCAGAATCAATTGACTTGATTTCATGGTTCTTTCCTTTTTACATTGTCCCTTCAGCTACACTGATCTTCATAGCTCAGTAATTTTACGTTGTCTTGACTCACAGAAGAGGCAGCCTGCCCCGCAGCTCCCATCTCTGCCTGTGGATTGTATTCAAAGCTAATTTTGTTTGTGGTTTCCCTGAATCAATATCTCTGACTTCTATTTAAAGCCCAGGCTTCTTCCCAGGAATCGGTGCATTTTGAAAGTGACCTCTAACACGGCTTTACCCACCCACCTCTGAGGGAGCAGATGGTGTGCTCTGAGGGCCGAGCAGAGTCCGTGCACAGCTGAGCCCATCTGGCCCTTCAGGAGGCTGTCACGTATTGGTCACTCAGTGCACTCAGCAGGCACACTTTCTGGGCTTTCATCGATAAATGTCCCTCCCCTTTCTTTCTTTCCTTTATGTTCCCCGTGCATTCAGACTCTACAAAGTCAATGCCACAAGATGTAAGGAAAGCCTGAAAGAAGTCCTCCGACCAGTGATGGATAGAGAGGAAGTATGTGCTCGTAAAAAGTCACTATTGCAGTAGAGCCTGCAGTGGCTCAGAAATACAAGAGGAAGTACCCTGTCAAGAAATGCAATTTCATAAAGGTTTCCTTCAAAAGTCAGAATTTTAAACACTACTTTAATGTGCTCCACGCTGCTCCCTACTGGACTACATCTGATTAATTTAAAAAATCATTAATAGATAGTGATTCTTTTAGCCTATTGCCACTGGACTGAGATGACATACATATTCTGCCTGTGCTGCTACATAAACAGGGTCATAAATACTGTGTTTTCCAGTACATTGCATCCAAGTCAAAAGTAGGGAGTTTTTTTTCACTGAAAACAGTAAGATTGCACTAGTTTAACATGGTGGGATAAAGACAAGGGTTGTATCTTTGTTTTTGGAACGGAAAATCCTGATTTTGCTGAGCAGAATTCTACGTATTTTCTCCCTTAACATTTTTTGTTTTATAGTCAAGATGAAAATTTATCCTGACTGTAATCCCAAAGTCAGTGGGACAACACTGACACTAACACAGAATCTCAAGCAATGTGTGTTACAAGTATCGCAGGTGCTTATATACCATTGTTAGCTGATGCTCTATACTACAATTTCTTTTTCTGTGAATGCCTCAAGGATCTGGGTTTAACTTGATTTTGAGATTTGGAGAATAAAGGGCAAGTGAAGAAAACCTAGAATCCAAGCAGCTATAAGTGAAGGTAGTTGCATTTTATAGGTTGTTTCTGCTGCTGAAAAAAGTTAACTGTGGATTGTTTTCCTGTTCTCCAATAAGGTCAATTGGGTGGTAAGGCCCAATCTTGTTGTTTCTGTATCTGAAAAAAAATATATTGTTAGGGGGGCTAGGAACATACAGTAACCATGGCTTTTAGGAGTCACAGTAATTCAGTGATCTCACCTGTGCCTTTGGCAAACAGAAGTAAAATATTGTAATTGGACTTTTCCATATATAAAAAAATATTATGAAAGAGCTCATCCTAAGGGATACTAGGGCTAGGAGAGAAAACTCTTTCCAGTGTGTCTTTGTAAGTAACCAAAGGAGAATGTCTGTCTAGCTTGTAATTTTCTCAATTCTAGGATTGCACCCTATTTTTTGCTGTCTGTTTTTCAGTTGTTCTCGGATGGATACAAGGATAGTTCCAGATTTTTGCATTTTTTTTTTTTAGTTTCTTCCTCCCCAACAATATTTGAGAGAGGTCTCTCTAGGTCTCTCTAGATAAGTTCTCTCTATCTAATATAGGATTTTCTCAGGAGATCACTTTTCACATCCCTCTGTTGCTTGCATCAGTGCAAGCTAAAAAGATTCAAAAAGAAGGATTTTACTGGATAAAATATCCTCTCCTGAAATGCTAGTATTTTCTTTCTTAACAGTGGTTGTTGATCACCTAAAGGGTAAAGCAGGATTGCAGGTATGTATTTAAGTTTGCTTACTTCATTTTTATTCTTTCTTTTTCATTTTTTTCTCTCTCTTTTTTTTTCCTATTCAACAGATATTTAATGTAAATACTTATGTAGATAACCTTCTACTTTAGTGTTTGAATTCTTGTGTGCCTCTTCTGTAATTCTAGGAAAAGTGCCAAAGTCAGGAAAACATTGCAAACACAACTTCATACTGGTATAATTTTAAAAATGAACAGTGTTTATATAGGAAAAAACTATGCAAGCATGTATTGTTCATTTAGTGTACATTGGAGTTTCACACTGAAGAGGAATACCATATGAAATTAAATATTTTTGGTGTATTTTCAGAGCATAAGTTTTGACTAGACCTGTGTAAACCCCAAGTCAAAACAACATAATGTTCAAGATCTTTTTTTTCTCCCCAGCTTCAGTTTTAATCCATGAATGTTCAGTTTTGTGGGCAATTTTTCTGACAGCAGAACTTTTGTTGGTATTTTATGAATATTTCCAGCTTTTCTGCTTGTCAACGACAATTTTAGAGGCAGCTTTTCCAAATGAATTGCCAAATATGGGCATCATTCTGGAGGTGGCCAAGTGGGTGAAAGTTATATTTTTTCTTTTTGGTTGTGAGTAGCTGAATCTGTCATGTATGTTCAGCTGGGTAATCTGTTTTTGCTCAGGTGCTCAGAGGGATGGAAAAGTTGACTATATTGTACTCCTGTTGTGACTTTTAAATTTGTAAGAGATGTGGTTTTTTCTGTCAGGATGGCTGACAAGAGCGCTCTTGCTTAGATTTGCTATTGTCTAATAATCATGGAGCAGTCAGGCGATTCCCATTTCCTTAATAGAGGATCTAGTATGGCCTCAGTTCTGTATGTGGCTTTTTGGTGTCATGCAGTTTGTATGAACTTGATAACTTAGAAACATCTTTGACATTGTTCAGGATTGGCTGATTGTTCCATTGGTCTCTAGAGATGGTTTGAATAAACCATTTTACTTCCTAAGGAAATTGAGTTGAAAAGTATCACCTGTCCTAAAACTATTTTGTTTTTTTTGTTAGTTTGTATTTTGCTTTATAGTTATTCTTCCACCAAAAGTTCTATGCTTATTCAATGAATTTATTAGTTAATGGGAAGTACTGTCTCAATTGGAAATCAAGCAAGAATCCTTTTAGATCCAGCAAATTCTGTAAGAGAATATGACTGCACTGTTATGGTTAAGGTTTTCTGAGAAAGATTGCAGTAAAGTCTGCTGGGAAACATCACATCATATGCCTGAAAGCTACAGTGTGTTCCTGATTTGGGCATAGACCAGGATCTTCTCCGTACAGTACCACTGTGGTCTGGAACTCGGCTCATGTTAGCTTGTGGTTACAGAAATACCCTTCTAGGGTGCAAATCTGATAATGACATGCATTTCCCTTCCCTCCCATGTCATTCCAGTTCAAAATGCTTTATTTAGGGACCTTTTCTTGAAATCTTAAAATAATCCCTTCAGGTGCAGTGATTCATAATGGTATCACTACACTTTTGTAGTACTTGACTGATATTATTTTATCTTCATTGAGGTAAGTGATGGCTTAATTACTGTGTTTTGAGGTTGAGTTATGGTTCCCACGGGTGCAGATGAAAGTTTTCAGTTTTCGTCTTGAGTTGGAGGGGGTTTATTGTATGAAACATACATAAATAGGCTCTCCATGGCTGTGCTTTTTACAATGGGACAGTGGTTAAATAACAGAATATGAAAATGTAATTCCAGGTGGTCATCCAAACCTTACTGAAGAAGCACAAGAACATTGGCCCCTGTCACATTGGCCATCACCACCTCTGACCTGAGGTGTTTGTAAGTTTGCATTTAGCGCACACGTAATGTGCTAGGGGCAGTTGTACTGATGATCAAAGATAGTGTAAGTAGGACAGCTGGGAAATGGCAGTTGGATATACCTTTGAAAGGGTTGCTCAGTTTGCTGAAAATCAAAATGGTCTTTGATAACTCAATAACTTGCACAAATTCCTTGTTCACTGTTATGCTCAGGATGTCTGTTTTGTAACAACTTGCTGTCCTGACACATGTCTCTTCCCTTTCCTCTGATATGTTTTCTGCAATACGTTGCTGTTAGCATTTGACAACCATCTGGGAAACTTTCCCTCCGTTATTGGGCAGAAGGTCCTCAGAGTGCTTCTCAGTTTCCATGTTAAGGGCTATAACATTGTAAGAAGGGGTGGCAGCCTAAAAGGATTTCTCACAGCTTTAGTATCTGTTTGCCCCATCTCACATTATTGATGTTGTTGTTCAGACTTACTGGCGTGACACCAAAAGAGGGCATGGGAAGGTCAAGCAAAGCGAATGGTTGAGATGCTACTAGTGAATTTGCAACCAGTCATGAGTAGAGCCAAGAGCAGAGCAAAGAAAGATGGATAGGCACAGATAAAGCAGTACTGGTCAAGATTTCAAGGTAATTTATGCAGTGATATTTATTGTGTCTGCTTTAGAGTATTCCTTTGAGGGATGAAAATATACCTAGAAAAATATGAAATCATTAATCCCCAAAGGGTAATTTGGGGGTTTATACTCCCTTCAGTAAGAGCCTGATGGTAGGAGGGTATTTGGGGGCCGTAGTGAATACAGATGAAGTGCTCTGTGCTGCTGCACCAGGAAAGCACAACTAATAGGTCTGTAGATATCTGCAATTGATGACAGTCCTAAATGGCATGTGGAATCCAACAGTGCATGGAGAGACAAAGATGGGAGACATATGCCCCTGTAAACCTGATAATAACCTATGTAAGGAGAGTTTTATTTTCATAAATGATCTTTACAAGTTTCCCTTGTTTTTTGTCACATCTTTTTATTATTATGTCTATTCAAAGACATTTTTAGTGCTGCTCTTCTTTTTAACCTTGGGTTATTTCAAACAGATGTTTTTGAAGTGCTTTGTTTGTTTTCCACTGAGTGAGTGCGGGAAATCTCAGGCGACTTTTTTCCCTTCTTGCATGAACAGCCATGAATGAAAAGTGTTTCCTACAATTTACATTTCATCAGCTGCACGCAGTTTATATTTTCACAATTGTTAGTGTAAACTTTGTATTGTTTCATTTCTATCTTCTGATCTATTTTGTGCTGCAATAAACAAGCCATCAATTTTAATAATTTCATTTCCCCCCAGAAATCATCCCAGTTATGAACTCCATATTTGACCCAATACCCTTTTGACCTCTCAGTTTGCTGAGTGTGGTATTTCATGGAATTTTGATTTTTTTCAATAACATTTGCAATTGGTAATTTGTACCGTCTGGAGCAGAAATTCTTACATCTGGATAAATAAAGGACATTGCTTTTAACAATGTTTACTGATATTTTATTGAAAGAAGGAAGGTAAAATTGTATATTAGAAAAAGGTGTATTAAGTATGTGAGTTATCAGACTCATGTGTTGGTATTACTGGAGAAGTGTGATGAGCTTTCCTGAGCTTTCAAAGTGACTTCTTCAGGCTATGAAAGGTGCATAGCAAAACTTTAATATAGTGGTAGGTAATTTTTAAGCTAATGAGTCAGCTGTATAAATAATGTCATTCAATTAACTGTATAACATTCCCGGTAAATTTGTTGTCCTAAAAGGAAATAGGAGGCAAAAGAGTGAATATCCACATCATAAATCTGTGTACAAGCCTCAGTGCCTGGATTTCCAATAGCCATGCTTGGGGGATATATTTGTCCTGATTTTCACAGGTAGTTGCATACTCTATTTCTTTTTGGTTTTGTATTGAATGCAAGAATTCTGAATTCTGAAGCAGGCATCTGAGGTTTAAGGTGTGAGTCTACAGTAGACAGACAATTGAAGATACAGGACAGTCCTTAACAAGGAATATAAGAAGATTAAGGTCAAGTGCAGAAATTTTCAGTTGGCTACATTAAAATGAGCACATTGACAATAACAGTTTGCTTACTTCCAGGAACAGTGGCAAAGTATGGCCTCAGGCAATATATTTAGGCAACAAGAATACTATTCTCCAATTTTGCAAGTTCTTCTTCAAGGCAGAAACCCTCTTCAGTTGTGGCCAGGGCGGCTGTGCGATCTGCACTCTTGCAGATACTCAAAACATGATTAGTATGACCCTGAACACCATGTTCTAACTCTGAAGTTGGATCTGACTTCACAGTTAGCTCTGCTTTGAGCAGGAAGTTGGACCAGGTGACTTCCAAAGGTCTCTTGCAAAACTAAGGTTTTTCTTTTCAAACTTGCAGAAGCGTCACCTCTGGAATCTCATGCTTATAGATTCACTTGTTCCTTTCCCTTTCACCTTTTCCTTTTTTTTTTTTTTTCTTTTTTCTGGTTCTTCTGCTTAATTCTTTACCTTATCACATAGGTATATTGAAGGCAATTTTAAACAGCTGAATTTCCAGGAAAAAGCTACAATGAAAACCGGAGCATCATAAGACCATTTAGGTGGATATAACAACTTATTCAAATTTTATTTGGCTATAAGAACTCCAACAACTTTCTAAGCAGTTTGTACACATAGTTACACATAGTTTTCCATCTCACTTCTGCTTTTATGTGTACATATGTATAATTCTTGCAACACAATTGAATTTATTTATCTAAAAGAAGTCCCCTAGTGTTCAGGCAGTACAATGCATAAAATCAGTGGAAGACGAGGCAGAAAATGTGTTCCTATCCAAATATATGTTCACATCTTAAGTCCACCAAGAAGCATGGCATATGACTTTAAATATAAGGAAAATGGCTATATGTTTTAGCCAGAAATCTTAGAGTTCTCCATCTTATACATATTTAAAATAAAAGTTTCTGAAACATTCTATCAATGAGCTACCTCTAAGTAAATGAATAAAAATTAAATGAATAAATTAGTAAAAATTAAGAAATAAAAAATCAAGTTAGCTTCCCTGTATACATATGGTTCATAAAAAATACTTTATAAATCTATATGTAGATGTAGCCTCAAATTTTTTGCTAGTATCTTTGGCTGGCCTTTCTCTAGTGAGGTCATGGTTGATGTCATCAAGAGAATGCATTTGCTTTAGCTCTAGGTGAACTTCAGGGTCCATTGCAAACTCCTACAACAGGAGTTTGTCAAACCCAAACACAACAGAAAACCTTGAGGTCATTTTGGAATCTAGCATTTATCTGTGCTTGCCAGTCACGATAGGTGATGGAATAAAAAAGGAGACATACTATTCACTTGGGTCTCTGCAAGTGCTGATGGATGGAGGTCTGAAATGAAGCCTTCAGAGAACCACCACAGTTTCATTTGCTTTCTTGCCATTTCCAAAGACCAGAGAGGACCATATCACAATTTGAATTTCACACTTGGTGTTTTCATGCTGTTCTGCACTTGCCTAACAGGGCTGTGGGTTCCAAAAAGCTGGTCTGGAACATAATTGATTTTAGGAACTGGAAAGAATGAGATAATTACAGACTTTCTGCCAGTGGATATTTTAATGGTAACAGATGGGGGAAAATTAAGTTTACAATGAAATGTTTTGAAATTATCTGTTGAACTTCTCCCCGATCTCTGCAGCGAGCATTAAGTAAAGAGCCAGTGCGGAGCTCTGACATTCAGATCTGCACAAAGCAATCTGCTAGCATCATTTCTGGGAATGACCTTGTTCAAGGACCCAAAAATGTGATAATTGTGGTTTCAAAGAAAAAGATCCAGTCTGTGGAAAACAAAGGGTAGTGCGTCAGTAGATGCATCAAAGCCTAACTGACAGTATGTGTTCAGTTGCCTCAAATGTAAATTTAAATGGTTCATTTCGAGTTCCTATTTTTAAAGATACAAATCAAAAATTGCTAGCCTTTCTTCCCTAGATTCATGACTGACTTTTTTTACCGATTTATTATTATTATTATTTTATAAAGAGCACCACTGATTTGAAAAGCCATAGTTCTGGGGAATTTCATTTTCTGCTTTTGGTTCTCATTTTCAAAAGGTTCAGAGATTCCGTAGTTTCCCCATAAAAGAATCTCAAACTAGGTTTCTGAAAGAAAAAATTTCCCTAGAAGGTAAGCTTGTCTTGGGAAACCTTAGCTAGAAATGGCTACTTGAACAGAGGGTATAGCGATGCCTTCGTCACAGCTATGATTTGCTCTCATTCAGCGCTTGCTTTGTTCAGTGGAGTCATCTCACCTCATCGTAGCTGTCTAAAACCACAATATCTGATGAGCATAAGCTCATCATTTAGTCCCCTTTCTCATAACTGGATGAAGAGAGACAAATCTACAAGGCAACATATCCTTTTCTAAGGTACAATACAAAACAGGCAGCTTCTAAAAGTGATTCACCATGGCCATCTCTCAAGCCAAGGAGGAACTCTATCCATTATGGTAATTTTATCTACATTCAAAAGCCTGAAGCTTTTTACTTAAATTTTTATGTATTTCAGTTCCCAAAGTTCAAAGCCCAGAACAGACAACTTGTCTGTTAGAAAGTACACCTTTCAGAACTTTTCAGTAACAGAAACAAGAGAAATTCAAAAAACTTGTTGCTGAGAGTTTCTGCAGGAATTCTGTCCAGAAGCCACAACCAGGCAGGCATTGCATTAGGCTCTTTTTGTTTTGTTTTTAAACTGAAATTCCTTTGATAAGGTAAAAAGGTTGTTAGTGTTTTGGACATAGGACTTTGATTCCTGTAATAGACATGAAGGAATTTATGATTGTGATTGAAAAATATGAGCTGTTACGATTTAAGCTATGGTTGGCTAATACAGTCAGAAGCTTATTTGACTTAAGGTGAATTGAAACAAGTCCGTGTCCAGCCTGAGAAGGGCACTGAACTTATCACTGTTGGACTGCCATGCTTCTAAATAATGCAAAATTAATTGTTCGCCACAAAAGACCTTTTTTTTTTGGCGGGGGGGAGGAGTGGAGGAAATGTTCTTTTCAATCAAAGGAAGAAGGATATGTCAGGAAACAAGAGGAAGACAAAACAATGAGAATTTGCCTGTAGTTTCTTCTGATGAACAAATGCCAGTGTAGCAATGCTCTGTTTCAGTGATTGCTCCTTGCAATTATTTGTTTTTTCCTTCATCTAGAAGATGTCACTTGAATTTTTCTGAGCAAAAAGCAGTAACAGCAGATAACTGTTGAGTCTAATGCAAATCTATTGGGTTACAGGCTATCAGTTCTCTGTTGTGTTTTAAGGGTTGCGAATATAGCTGTACCTGGCTCTCCACATTGTGTCTATTCCTCGGTGGTTGCATTTGACTAGGGACTAGACTGGAAAATGAATCATGTTCGCTGATTGCTGTGCAAAGACGTGGGGAGTTCCATGGCTTGTTGTGTGTGCTGTATGTTCCGCCAACCCATGATTTAAATGGGACATTAAAGGGTCTTCTGAACAAACAGTGGAGTAGTCTGGCCAGCCTGAGGCTACAGCACGTGTAAGTCATATTGTGTGACTGCATGCAGTTTGTTTTGGATCTTTGAGGCAGTGTTAAAACCCTGCACATGTGCTTTGCAGTTTGTTTTCACCCAGGAGGGAAATCTGATACTGTCAGGGAGTTTCTGATTGCCCTTCCACTTGCTGTTTAGCTGGTCTGGACGTGCTCATTAAGTCTGCTATGTCCTCAGGATAACAGATTTATTTTGTTTGCACGTTATGATTGGATAGCAGATGATAAGCTATTTCTGTGCAAAAGTTTTTGAATAGAAAAGCAGGAGTTCACTGCACAGAGAACATCTGCTTCTCAAACTTATTCACAAATTCTCAATTGCTACTGATGGTAGCTTTCTAGGGAAGAGAAGGGAATGTGTATTGCAGATCAGAAAGAGTTTTGTGTCTTAATTCAACAGATGTTTGTCTTTCCAGCCTGTACAGACTTCTCTTGGGCTTTTCCTGCACGTACGCTGGATTTTGCATTTATTCAACCAGACCTACTTTATAATTTTATTTTTCTTTAAGTATTTTCATTTCGGTATCAAAAGACTGTTATCACAGATGACTTGCCTCTGAAATCAATCTTAAGGGTTTTCATTATATAGAGGTAATCTGACTAACAAAAGCCACACACACTGCAGGGGGAAGGTGCCTCCGACTCTTGCTTCCCGAGTCAGTGACAGGGATCTGCTGAAAACAAAAGTGTTCCCCGCTAGCATCTAATTGTAATGGCAGCCCTGTTGTCCGGAGGAAAGTCTTGAAGGTCCTTGTTGTAACTAAAGTCAATCTCACCGCATGCCAGTTTTTGCTCACAATCCTCTGTCATGAACAGGACTTAGAGTAGAGTAGAATAGAATAGAATAGAATAGGAATAGAATGCCCTGTACCGAGGTTAATGGTAATGTATATTTTGAGGAAAAGCAGCAGTCCTGTATAAGCATTAGTGATGACAACATTATTAGTAGTGATTTCTTTTATGGATAGTAGTAGCTAGCATTGCTATCCAGTATGCTGTTGCAGCAGATTTTGCAAATATACCCGATTACATTGAAGCACAGTTACATTTGAGGTTGAAGGGAACGCCTGAACAGCACAAAGTTGCATCACAAGAATAGGCAGAGGCCACAAGAACAACCCCAGTTTCTTACAGAATGTGTTGTAGAATCCTTCACATTTACAAGGAACCCCCATCTGTTTGCTCAGGTGGAATGTGGTGCCAGATTTACACTGAATACACTGAGATGCTGCCTGCTTACAGGAGCTCTGACTTGCGCTTTAAAGTTCTGTTGAAAAACTCCAGCAACCTAAGAGGTGGCAAGAATCAATTCACTGATGAAGGATGAAGCTAGGAGAACTCAATAAGCTGGTGCTTTGTTACTATGAGCACAAGCTTTACTCATACCTCAATAAAATTCATCTCTTTATACAAAGCTTTCTTGTACCGTAAGTTCTTGGAATGACACCAGTAAAACCTGGAACAACTCTATCATTAAAAAAAAAAAAGTCGAAAAGAGATACTCTCATTTTTGAAGAATTGCTAACCTCCTTGGCAATTTCTGTCACAGTACTGAAATTTCTGTGTTTTTAATGGTATCAGACTAAAGGAATGCCTATTTCTGTTTTGCTTATGTGTAGCTGTGATTACGGAATGATTTCACATGTTATGAAAAGGTTTTTTCTGTTTATATATACTCACTACATATATCTTTAAAGCAGGCGTGATACATCTTTGCTTGGGTTAACTAACACAAGTCAGTTAATATCAAAGAGCAAAATGGGTGAAATTTCCTTATTTATCATCTGTAATTATATGAGAAAATTCACACTTTCATGTAATTTTTAATGTGCATTCAAAGTGAGATTTTTCTTAACCTTCCCTAGTGGTCTAAGAATGATTTGGGAGGAAGAAGTTTGAGCTGCACTGTAGAAAATCTAAGCAAATTTGTGGTAAATTAAAGTCATAAAGGTTTGAAAGTAAATGTGAGGAATAGCCATGCAGCTTTGCAGACTTTATATTTGTGCAAGAAACTTGCCCCAAGTATTCAGACACTACTTGTGCTTTGCATGTTAATTGAAGTTGACTGGTATCCAGACTGTGGTGGTTTTAATCTTCTCTGCAGTGATATGTAATGCTATTTTTTTTTTAGAAAAGCAACAGCATAAAAGCAAGCCCTCTAGCTAAGGAGATAAATATTTGTACACAGATACTGTTTTATTTATAACAGAGAGTAGAGTGCTTGGAGCAGTTATTCAGGAATTTTACGTTTTAAGAATACTCTGAAAACAGCTTCACGTTTTCCTGTTACTCAGTTTGTGTTTAGAGTGGATTTGGGATTTAGCGCTACATAACTTTTATGGGCTAAGCTCATTTGCCCAATCTTCTTGCTTTTTATCACTCTGAATTTCACGTATCATAATTCTTACTTCAGGGAAACGTTAAACAGAGTAGGAACATGACTTTGGAAGAGTGTGAACTTTGGATAACCTCTCTCCTTCAGAGAAGCCCAAATCTGCTTGCTGTACACCTCATTTGAGTTCAGTGAGTTTATTTGTACATTTCTCAGTGCTTTTTACAGTGACTGTATATAGATATTTCCCTTGGAAAAGCAGTGTGTGGGGGGGTCATTCTCTGGAAGTGGCCTGTCTGCTTTTCCATGTTCTTACACCTGCTTGAACTCTCTGTGGGGCTGGAGGAAATTAGAAATGTTTAGCAATGCCCAGCACTGGGCCTTTATTTTGCACACTTAAAGGATTATTCAAAGGTCTTAAATGAAATAGCTGTGCCTAGAACAAAGGATAACAAAGTTATTTTTTCCATAATATTTGATATACATTCAGAGAGAATTTACGGAGGAGAGGAACTGCTCCCCTTGGATATCACACTAAGGAAATGTCTGCTGTCTCTTAATATAATTCAACAACTGGATTTAGAGCTAATATTGTGTGATCAGACAATTCTTCCTAAGAACTCTGCTGGCAATTGTAATTTGAGAAACTTTGGTCTTCAGCCTGGCTGTTTTGAGGCACGTGGTCTTATGACAGCTTAATAGTGGGAATGGTTAATACTTACCTTCTGGTCTGGGACCTTGTTATTCACAGTGAGTGGCAGCTTCCTCTGCAGTGAGCTCCATGGACTACAAGGGAACCAGGCCAAGTAGATCTATGAGCATTTTACTTACGACATTGAAAGAAAAAAAGAAATCAACTGTAACTAAATGTTTGAATCAGTCTAAAATAAACTGTTTAAAATGGATCGCTACAGAGCATGTTTTGGTTGAATAAAAAGGTGTATTGTTCACACGGATAAAAATATCTCGTTTTTTTGGAGAGCTGTAGTAGAAAAAAAAAGAATTCTTAAAACTAATTATGATAATAATATAATTATCTGTCTTTTACTCAGTATCCTGACAAGACTGAGCATTGTCCTATGAAATGCTACAAATAACTGAACCGTACTCCTTTGCTGTAATGACTAGGCCCTTTACTACAAAGAGAAGTCAGAATCTTGCCCTCTCTTTCCATTGCTTTAATAGAAGGTCCTAAAACAGATGCATCTTGAAAGAGATTGTTATACTGTTTTATTTCACTCAGAATGGCTTGGTGAATTTTACTGCTTTTGTGAATTACTTCAAGCACCTTAAAATTGCATTTTTCAGCTAATAAATTTGCCTGGATTCCCTTCAGTGGGACATCTTAGCCTTAAGTTTATGATTGCATTTTAAGACTGTTTCCACCAAATAGAAGTGCATGCTGTTTGTTAAAGAGAAACCATCAGCAGGCTCTTGTTTAGTAAAGGTAACTGGCAGCAGCTGCCATGACTCAATGAATCACAAATAGTTATAGTTAATGGATGATACAAGAAAGACAATGTTTTTTTTTTTTTTTTTTTTTTGGTCACACAAGAGCAGCTGATCGTGTGACAAGGTTTTATTATAACAAATGTACTTCTGTTTTGCCAGATGATTGATTCATGCAGTACTCTGCATGATCTTCGATGATGAATGTTGATGCCATGAAACAACAGTTACTCATTGTGCTATTATTGAATATGAATTTTGAATGACTTGTAGAATAGATCTGGTAGGTACTGACTCAATGAAAGGAAAGCCAGGAAAAGGCTAATAATAATAATAATAATGTACATCCTGTCAGATTAAGTCCTCTGGCTTATGTACAGATGTGTTTTTGGTAAATAGTTAAGGAGCTGCACATGGAAAGAAGGAAGGAGGAGGCCATTGCTCACTGTTTTGTTACAAAAGTTGTTCTGTTTCTGCCTCTTCCTTTTCTCATGTTGTCAGGTGGAGCTGGGAATGGATGAGGAGAGGGCAGTGGTTTGACTCTTGCAGAAGTTTGATTAACCCCACACATGTATTGCTTGAGGCTGGACTTGATCTGAAAAGTTGAGGAGCGCCCTTCCTAGCTCTGCTCATAAAATGAAATGAGTTATGGGCACAGCTGATGGTGCAGTGTGCAAGTACCAAGGCACCTTGAGTTGTCCTCAGCATATTTGCTCTTCCAGAGGGCTTGCATTAGTCTATGGCTTCCCTGAGTTGGGTCTCAGGGCTGGAGAAAAATCCGATAGCATGTTTGAATGCCCTGCACTGGACCAACTCCATTAACTCCATAACTCCACATTTAATAAGCAGAGCACAGGGAGACAATTTAGGGTACTCATATTGGGCTCTTGTTTTGAATTATTTTATGGAAAAGGTTAGCTTGGTCTCTAGACCAGAGATCCATAGCCGAGGACGACAGCGGTGATTAAAGGACAGGAGCATGTCATTTGAGCAGAGCCTGAGAGAGCTGGCGTTGTTCAACACGGATGAGGGAAAGCTCAGGGGTTCTTAGTCGGTATGTGTAAATATCTGAGGGGAGGATGTAAAGAAGATTGAGGCAGACTCTTTTCAGCAGTGCTTAGAGACAGGGTGAGAGGTGCTGGACCTTAACTGAAAGACAGGAAATTCCACTAAAAAACAAGAACAAACTTCTTCACTGTGTTTGCAGTTGAACACTGGAACAGGTTGCCCAGAGAGGCTGTGGAGTCTCCATCCATGCAGATACTCCAATCTGACTGGGCAAACTGCTCAAGCTGGCTCTCTTGAGCAGGTGAATTGGACCAGATAATCTCCAGAGGTCCCTTCTGGCCCCAACTGGTCTGCAGTTCTAGAGTAAATGACTGACAATTGCAAACAGATACTCCTGAAGAAGTTGCATCCTTTCTTATGGCTGTAACGAAAAAGCCAGCTCAGCTCTTGTGCTAAGTTGCTTTTATTTTAAATTAGCTTAATATGACAAGGTGACATTCATATCTCACTTATCTGAACCTAAATATAATGTGCTGTTTTGTCTGGGATCACTGAGGCAGATGTACGGAAAATAATACTTGTTGATACCTTGCTTATTGCAAAGGTTTAAAGACCTTCCAGAAGATTACACTTGCTCATCATGCATGCTAGGCCTCATATTAGATTCAGTTTTGAGGTGACACTCATTCTTAAATCTGTTTCCCCTTTATGCTAATCAGATTCTTATTTTCTCTTCTAGGTTGCGGTCTTTGGTAAAGCAGTTAGAGAGAGGGGAGGCTTCGGTTGTAGACCTAAAGAAAAATTTGGAATATGCTGCTACCGTTCTTGAATCAGTATACATTGATGAAACTAGGTAAGTTAAAAAAGATATCAGCACTCTGCCCATATCTACTACCACATGATAAAATAATATTCATGTCAGTAATTAAAGTTATTTTAGCCAAGATTTATTACTTATAGACAGTATGTTTAAAATATTATGGTCTGTGAAGATCAGATCTTCAGTTCTTAATCAAAAAGCTTCTTTAAGATTCTTGAAGGCGAAAAGACCTAAAGCAATCATAAATTTGTATACTCTCTTAGAGAAAGGACTTCAATTAGGCCCTTTTCTGCAAAATTCTAAATTGCTATCCCTTTATTCCTTTTCAACAGTCTCAAATCTTTTCACTTGCATCAATTCTTCGAGATTCAGATTTTTTTTTTTTTTACTCCAGGTCATGGTAGAAGTAGACTGGGATGATGTTACAGAGGAGTTCTCCCATCTGTTTTGTGCCATTTTGCTAACATTAAGTACACTTGTAGAGTCGTCTGAAACGAGTTTCTCACCCATGTGTGAAACGAAGGGACTTAGTGATACCCATTGGGAAGTTGGCATAGTCATCAATGAGCTCTGAAAGGCAGAAAAGTCATGAGTATTGCCAAGTTGAAGGTGAAAATCAGTGATGGTTAAGTAGGTGTGTTTCGGAAGGCTAACACTGCTTTATCAAGCTAGTAGTGAGTTTCATAATCTGGCATTCAGCTATACATGAGAATAAACAAACTGCTGAGGACTGTTTAAAAAATAAAAAAGGCTTATATTAGAGCTTATAAACACAAGATTTTTAAGAACTGCTTTAATTAAAATATATTGCCGATTTCTTTCTTGTTAATGATATTGCAGTGGTCTCCTAGGGGGGTCCTCTATTTACCTTTTATCCTTTTCCTCCCCCTTCTAGGCGTTTACTGGACACAGAAGATGAGCTCAGTGACATCCAGTCAGACTCGGTGCCCTCTGAGGTCCGGGACTGGCTGGCGTCTACCTTCACGCGGCAAATGGGGATGATGCTCAAAAGGACTGAGGAAAAACCCCGGTTCAGGAGTATTGTCCATGCAGTACAAGCTGGGATATTTGTGGAAAGGTAAAGAATCATGGAATTACTTTGTTCTGGTAGCTATCCAGGTACTGTGGATTGTACCTGCTGCATTGGGTGAAGAATAAATTATGTGCTTCTAAAGGTATTTCTGTTTATCCATAGAGATGAATAGCTCCTGGAAATCTGGGATTAGATAATAGAATGCAACCTGAGGTAGCACGCATTGATCTTTCCGTAGCATAATACAATTGTAACAACACTGCAGGAGTCATTTTGACAGATCATGTATCCCTTCGCGTAGGCCTTTTTCAGGAATGAATGTTTATAAACCAATCAGTTTAAAAAACAGAGCAGGCTCTGGTGCTGTTTACCTCCATTGTCTAGTATTTCTTGTGAAGAGTTGATAAGAAAAGAAGATCTGGTATCATGTAGTAACACATGGCTTATATAATGCACTTATGAACCAAGTCTGATGTGAAGTTTGGAACTCAGAGGATTTTAAAAAGATTTTAGACCCTTTCAGCTTTCTTCGTCATGGTCTGCATCAGAACTTTCTTCTAAAACTAATTTACTTTCTGAACCCTTGAAAAAGGTTTAGTTATTTGAATTTGAATTTCCTTCCTGTCTTACCTTTTCTTCTCAAGTAAGCCATTCCTCCCTTTATGCTGGAAGGTGGGCTCGCACATGTGAAAATAGACAGTGCATGAGCCAGCACGTCCCTTGTATCGCAGCCATGAATCTGAATTCACAAATGGAAGTGCTGGGCGGGAATTTCAGACCACTGCAGAGCTCTTTTCATAGAGCTCCTGCTGCCGTTTGCAAAGAGCCTTGCTCTGCATAGTTACTTTCAAAAGGAAGTATTCATGGCAGTCATGGTAGGTTAGCAACACTGCTTATCGGAATCTCACTGACAGCCTACCCGGTCTTGTGGACTGAAGCGTGTATCAAACACTGGGCCTTAAATCACCGAGAAACTCAGAAGCTTCGTCCTGTGTGCTTAGAGGTGATTTTTAAGCTGTGTACCAGAAAAGTCGGGAAGCTATTATACATATGTTAAAAGTGGCAGCGAATTTTGGTAAGGCCAAGAGGGAATTGTCAGCTGTCATTTCTCCTTTGATCACATTTCTCCCAAATTTGACAGGCTTCTCGTGAGTTACCCCTCACTCTTGATACATTTTTGAGAACAGCAGTGTAGTCAATTTAGACACTTTTTTTTTTTTTGATTGACTTTTTTTTTTGATTATCTGATACTGTTCTTCCATCAGACTCTAACGGAGACTGTAACTTATATGTTTCACATTCTGTAGATAAATAACTGACTTACATGGTTGGTCCTAAATAAATTCTATGTTTGTGGGAAAAAAATCCAACATTTCAAATTGGTTTTGTAATAGAATATTCATTTTTTTTAAAGTTTATAATTGACATTTTTGAATAGGTCTTTCAAAAATTTATTGAAAGTGTTATCATCTCTTCAAATGTTGGATTATTAAAAGCCTGCCATCTCATTGTGATGGGGAGGGATACATATGTACATGTGCAGGAGAAAGACTTGCTCAACAAGGACATGAGTGAACTGCAGAGAAGACAGTTGAAGGAGGCTGTTTTCCAGCTGACCTGAATGAGTGTGACCCAAAGGAGGAAATGTTTGGAAATAGTATGGCTCAAGAGGAGAGTAATAGTTCCCCTGATTTAGGGGACAGACACTGAATCATCACTTGTTAGAAAGCTATTGGGTTCTTAAGAGGAGTAAATGAGGGAGGAGGAAGGGGTAAGAATTTCTTATTCATGGCTAGGAGAGGTTAAATAAACTCTGCTAAGGTGGCTGATTTGTTTTCAGGTTGGAGGGCAGAACATTAGAAAGTGAAGGGAGAGTTCAGTTTAGATGCAAAAACCCCACAAAACTCAGCTTTCCACCATCTCCTTTTAATTCTAGTTTTTTTTTAAAAAAAAAAAAAAGAAAAGAAAAAAAAAAAAAGGATGAATTGTGGAAAGGCAGTTCAACTGTCTCAGTGTCCCTCTATTCATCCAAGCCTATTAAATGTGGTTTAGCCTGAAACCATGTTAAAAATCTAATACATACCTCAGTGCTATGTTTAATATGGTTGTAGATGTTGATTGTTGCCGTATTCTGGAAGATAGACACACTGAATGTTTTAAGCCAATCTTAAAAAATGCAGACAAAAGTAACAGCTGTATCAAACAGGAGCTGATTCATTGCAAACAATAAATGTTTTCCGAGCTGCATTTAGAATGATCTTGCATGCTGGACCAGCAAGGACAAAGGGAACTGAAAGAACAGCAATGGAGAACTGGGAACATCTTGTTTACTTGAGTGTAGCCTTTTCCTCTTGAAGATTTGATACTGGCAGATGCTCACTGAAGTCTTCTGAGGTGACCAAGTTATGAGATACTAGGAAGTCTATGGTCTCCAGTTAGGCCATAGAGTAACAGTCATGTAGAAGATATATATGCAAGTTAGGAAGCAAAAAAGAACTACCGTCAGGGCTTGCTTGGATAAATGAGATCTCTTGAAAAGTCTGTTGCCTTTTTTAAAAAATTTATTTACTATTTTATCTTGGTAGAATGTACAGACGGACATCAAATATGGTTGGCTTGAGCTACCCACCAGCTGTAATTGGAGTGCTAAAGGTAATGCCAGTAAAAAAGATTTTTTGGTGGTGGTGGTATGGGTTGTTGTTGTTGTTGTTTTTTGGTGCGAAATACCAGGATAACACTGCAATATTTGCCTAAGAGGAGAAGGTCTTTATACTCATTCTCTGCTGCTCTCTGAACAGGTCACATACATTAATCATTTACTGACCTAAGGGAAAATCTTTTCTTTTAAGGAAAAAATAAAGTTCAAGGCTCTGGCCATTTTCAACTAGTGAAAGTTACAACTCTGTGCTAGGTAAGAGTGCTTAAACTGAAGACTTGGTAACATGCTGAAATCAATCGCAGCCTCATAGGGGTAAGGAAGGAAAAACAAATGGAGAGAGCAGGAGAAGGAATGCAGTCAGCAACTGTGAGAGAAGGGAATTTCTTGCATTGCTCAACCTAGCTCTTTAAGTGACAGTTGGCTTAGGAATAATGACTTTTCTGAGTTATGTGATTTCAGAGAAAGAATGAAAGATCAGAAGTACTCTGAAAAAAATGATTCAGTCCATGAAACAACTTTTAAGTTTCTTCACTTAGGCAGGAACTACTAAGACCATGTAAACAGGTTAGAAACCAAATATATACATAGCAGCTTTGCAGAAGCAGGTATGGGAACGAAGCAGATGATTGTAAATTGTGTGGGGAACAGACATGTTATGCAATGGTGAAAAAAGGTGGCTCTGTGGGATATATATACAGAAACATTAGGTGTAAAGCTCTTGGAGCAATCCCTCTGCTCTGTTTAGCACTAGAAAGGCCTGGGTACTGAATCCTCTTGTTTTATGGCTAGCACAACTCATCAAAAGATATGAAGCAATTGGAGAAGGTTCAGTGAGTACAGCAAGAATTATCAAACGTGACCTTCAAGGAAAGAGTGAAAGAAATCAGGCTGTTCAATTTAGAGAAAGGAAGATTGAACTGAAATGAAGTAACTTGGAGTTATTTGAAAGGTTGCTATAAAGATTGGAATAATGTGTTCTTCATGTCTTTGGTGAATAGGATAAGATATAATAGATTTTAATTGCAACAACAGTTTAAAAAAGAAGGAAAAAAAGGATACGGGTAGTTAAAGAGTGGAATAAATGAACTACAGCAGTTGCAAAATTTGCATCATGGAGCTCTGTGAAAACAGACTGGGAATTGTATAGGTGTAGTTGACCCTATACTGAGGGAAGAAATCAACTAACATGTTTCAAGACCTCTTACAGTTCAACTTTAACAGCCTATATCCTACCAGGAAGCATGTAAAATCTGTTTATTGTTCAAAATATTGAGGGAAATAAACTAGTAATTAATGTAAATTGTTCAGAAAAACAATTCCTAATCTCCATGTTGATAACAGGTAGGTTTCTTCTACACTGTCATAAATGGTACAACTCAAAAAGCTGAAATTCATATAAAGAGAAGCAAAGCATTCTATCAGCACTATTTTCCTACTGTAAGTAGGTTCCTTCCTGCACAGGGAAGCTAAAGTTTTTATTTGGAACTACATCTCATAGCCAAATTGTGAGGGAAAATATCCATAACGATACCCAATTTTCAGAGATCTTTAGAGATAAAACGTCTACCTGTCAGCTACTTTCAGCTGACATAAACCTCCTAGAATTTCCTCTACCCATTGTATGTCCTTAAGTAATTGACGGAGCTAAGGAGAACTGTTTAAATTAAAGTCAAGATACATCAATAACAAGAAAGGCATTGCCTAATTTTGCTGTGGGTGAAATAACACCAGCTTGGCCACTCTCTGCGCCAGGATGCATTTTTTCAAAATTAATTTGAGAATATCTCTGCCATGATGGCCTTGAGAGGGGTAATGAAACTGGTTGAAATGGTTGTTACTTGATTTGAAAAATGTCTTCTGTCTTTGAAAAATATCTAAACTTAAATGTTTCAAACCCCTGTCCTTAATGAGAGATGGTATATTTTGTTGCTTTCTTCAGTCTTGTTAGAGCCAATATTTGTTTTTCTTAAGAAAACAAACAAACAACAACAGCAACACTTTCCTCTTCCTGTATCCTCCCCATTTCAAATAAAATTGCAGCTACCTGACTGCTTGGTGGCCTCTGTGAAACAAGCTGATGTTTTAATCATGCAGAGGAGTGTACCACACACCTCTCCAGCTGTTCTAGATTGCCATAATCAACACTCCCCTCATGGCAATAAGGACAAAGTTTGGACTATCATGGATTCAAAACTATTTTATTTTTGAGCGTTGAGTTCTTCTTTTTGTTCCCATGCTAACAGGGTGTCTGCCCTGTAGTAGTCCACTGTAGTAGTCCAAATCATGAGATTGCATGATTTTAATAAAGCATACTGCAGCTCCTGCAAAGAATGCAGATGTAGTAGTAGAAACATAACTCCTAGGCAGATCATCCGTCTTACTCTTTCAGTGGATGAGAAGTTAGGCAAATATGGTTGCATGGGCTCTGGTTTCATGTGTCAGGTCCTGATTTCCTAGTGCGGTAACCATGTGAAGTAAATGTGATGACATAAGACCTAAAACGGCATGACATAAGACCTAAAAACTTTTTTTTCTCATTTGAGAAATGGCTATGCATACCATTAACAGAGGCATATCTGAATAAGAATGTTCATTTATCCAGCAAGTCATGCTGATCTGCTGTTCAGCAATGTAGCTTTGGAGAGTGGACTTTAACTAATCAGTGAAATATTTGCCTGCTCTAAAAGTGATTTTTTATTTCAGCCTTAATTCCCATGCCTACCTGTTAATATTAAGACAAATGAATACACAAATTGACATTTACAGTATAGACATGTACTTGGCTGTGGCAACTTAGATGTCAGTCCTGCAGGTAATGTTGAGCAGCATCTATCCCTGAATGTGCTTGTTGGTTTATAAAACAAAACAAGTCTCCAAGGTTAAGGACAAATGGAAAGAAAGGAAATAAAGCATTGAGAGAGAACTGATTTTTCACTTTATCTCTAGGTTCCACCAAATAAAGATCCAGCAGTGTCCCAGAAATAAATGCACAGGGATAGAGTCTGGATTTATTCAGTTATAGCACAGTGAATATATGTGGCATTAGGGCAACTTGTGACACTTCAGCTGAGTCAGTAGGACCAATGACCTAGAGGCAGATCTAGCCAGAAAGTTTCCTGTGCCTCACTACTCTCAGGGAGAGGAAACAGCATTTTTCTCCCATCACAAGAGGTCTGTGAAGTTCTGCTTCCTTTTATGTTTCTCCCCAGTAGAAAAAACACTTCTGTGTTATTTTTTTCCTCTGAAGGTCATATAATTCACTGATTTTTCAGTGTGTAGCTCTATTATTGCAAACCTCTAAGCTGTCTGTGACACTTTCGTGTTTCTGTTGAGAGGATTTTTTCCCTGCTAGTTGTTTAGAATAAAAAGTTGTCATTTTTGTCACTAGTAAAACTCCCGTTGACATGGTGAGAGCAAAGATTTTTCCTGAATAAATCTAAATGGTTGTCTTGTGAAATTAGCATCTTTGTAGTTAAATCTTTTTTGGTGAGAAGGGACAATTCTGATCTACTATTTGCAATCTTATGTACCTGGAACACTTCATCTGCTGCAAAAGTACATCACAAACTTTGATATATATGCACATACACATACCTGAAGGAACATGAAAGTTTTACTTCTAAAAGTTAAAACCACCTATGCATGACTACAATGGCAACATAGCTGAAACATTTTCATTGTCAAAGGAACCAAAACAATTGCAATATAAATGCAAGTTTTAAATTTGCTTATTTGATGAAAATAAATGATTACAAAACAAAGTTAAGCACTCTAAAAACAATGTAGCCATTAAGTGAAAAAAAATGCTTTGGCCACTAATTTCTTTGCCCATTTTCTAAATTAATTTGAATACTTTGAAGCCTCTTTTGCTGGTGTAAATGTTTCCTCTCCTGTTGGTTTTCTCCAACCTACTGAAAATGCTGAAAAGCTGCAATTTATGATTGTACTTCTGTGACTTGGGCCATAAATCATCTCCAGAGAAGCTTGCCCCTGCCTTCAACATGCGGACTCTACAGAGCTTGTAAAATTGAATGCTCTGCAAACAGATGATTTACTGGGATAGGTGAAAAATATCTAGATGAAAATAGAGCTGAAGCCTCAGCATCCTTGATACTCACTGACTTTGAGATACCAATTAGCTTCTGCTTGGGCTGTATTTTCTCAAGAGTCATACTCAGCTGCAGGTAATCAGTACTATGTGTGTAGCAAGGTTGTCGGGATTGGCCCACGCTGGAGACGGCTGGTACCAAAATATATAGGTGTTGTTCACCACCTAACTCCTGTTACTGTGCTGATTTGTGGATGACTGACTGCAAGGCAGTTAAAGGTCATAGTCCTTTGCCTTTGACCTTAAGTCAGGTCTTCATTTGGAACAGCATAGTTGTGTTTTCACAACTGCGATGATTGGCAGTGAAGGTGGATTGGCCTTTAAGAGTTTGATAGAGAAATATAATTTAGTGTTTTCAGCAGTGCTAAATAGGACTTTTTTGAAAGTGTTTTTTGTTTGTTTGTTTTTTTTGGATAAACTCTTTTTCGTAATGATTCTCTATCTAACATGATGCCTAGCCAATCCCCCTTTCTTGTATTGAGAGCCAAAGCCAGCTGTACACATGCATATATGAAATATGGTCATTTTCCTTTTTTGGTGAACGTACCTTTAGGAAATGGGAGCCAACCAGCCTGCAACAGAGATTGAAAGTGAGAGAAACTTCAATTTATAGATGTCCATCTTTAACATTCAGTATAAGTAGAGTCATTCAGATATGCACAAATATATCCCTGCTGAAGCACATCGAAGTTTTCAGCAGGAGAGAGAGATTAAGAGCTGATCTTGTGCCAGATACAGCTGTGCTATTAATCTGTATATTATCTTTCTAGCTGTGACTCCTTGTGTACCTTTACTCTTTTTTTTTTTTTTTTTTTTTGGCGGGGGTAGGAGGAGAAGAGAAAGGTTCGTGGAATTTCAGGAACATCCTATTCTGAGTTCAAGGAGCTCAATATCTTATCTGGCTAGATAATGAGCACTGCCCATTCCCATAGCCTTCCCTAAGAGCTGAGCCTGAACTTTACCTTTTGCAAGTAGCTTTGTATGAGCTGCGAGTTAAACTTTTCCTCCCTCATCTCTTGACTGACCACCCCCAACACTAGTATATCATTTACAGCTGAGTGAAACTCTCCCAGCTGGATTTGTTTTATAAAAATTATTAATAAAAGTTATTTTTCATGTGAACGTTAGCACTTTATGTAACATTATTGGGATTTTTCTCCTGCTCTAGTTTTCTGAAAGCCCCAGAGAAATTACTTAGCTAAAAAAAAAAAATAATTTGGTACATTCTATTTTTGGTCAGTTGTAGCTGCAATAAGGACAATTTAGAATTAATATTAAAACGAGAAGGAACTAGGTTATTCTTTGGATATAGCAAGACAGTCCTTCTAGTTATTTATTGCTTTGGACAACAGAGTTACGAGTGGTGAAAATATGAGCAAAGGTGTCTGTGTATTTTTACTGCAAAGGAACTATCATCTTCTTCCATTTTCAGTGTGGATGAGGCATTGGAGTGCTTTACTCGTGATACAAGATTGTAAGAATTTTTATGAGACATCAAAATCAAGAGGCTTTGATATTATTAAAAAGTCCATCTTCATTATTCTGGTTTCCTTCAGTATGAATAATCTTTTCTGAGACATAGCACCTGGGGGTAAAGGGGCAGAGAAGGATACGTTCGGCCGCTGTGGAGCCTTCTCAGTGTTTCAAGAACTAAACCAAACCATGGTTCACACCTTTTTGGATTTAGCCTTTTCTGATTAAATTCAGGTGTTGTTAGAATAAGCAAACAGATGAAATAGAAGTCTTCAGAATTAAAGCTTCTTAAACTCCAGTTATAGAATACTGAAGAGTAAAATATGCTCTGCATTGGTTAAAAGGAATAGAATTAGTTAAAATAAAGCTGCTATACGCTTAGATTCTTTCCCTCATTGCCCATCGAATGATGCTGCTCCATTTATAAAAGACGGAAGAGACAGAAATTATTCTATGATTTTAAAAGGGATGACCCTATTAACCCTCTTTTCTCCCCACCTCTTGCAGAATGTAGACAAGTGGTCCTTTGATGTATTTGCACTAAATGATGCCAGTGGGGATCATGCACTGAAATTCATTTTCTATGAACTTCTCACGCGTTATGATCTGATCAACCGTTTCAAGGTCAGTAGTTATAAAATGCGTCTCTTCCTCCACCTCAGATTTTATTAAACTACAATCTCATTCTGCTTTGTTCCATTCAGGATGTAATTTTAACTGTATTTGAGGACTTTTTGCTCACTGTAGTTTCCTCTTAAGTGTTAAAATAATCTTATTTGCAGTAAAAAATAACTAAATATTATTAATTGCAAAGGGACACCATGAAGAAAGATAGACTCCAAACAGACTTTCCCATTCAAGTCAGTGGGAAATATTAAACTTGATCCTGTGGGAATGGTGGTGTCCTTGTCTGGAGATCTGTAGACATCTCCAATGTGCATGCATACACATACAAAAAAAAAAAAAAAAGGGTTTGACTTGACACAGAAGCTTCTAAAGACCATTGCTTTGCATCTTTTACTCCAGCTTCAAGCAGATTTAACTTTGCATTGCAAACACATTGTTCTTAGAAGGTGTTTTCCTTTGTCTCCACCCTCTCTGGGGTTTGCCATGCATTTTGGCTAGGAAGAGTTCACAAATGCAGTGCCCCTGCATCTTCAGAAACTGCCTGGGCTGATGAGAAACCTCTGAAGTTGATAGCTGGTCAGAACTGCATCCTCCCATGATGCAGCCGAGAGTAAAATAGGGCCACACTAGCTTTAGAATATGAAAGTTTATGATATTTGCAGTGTAAGCAGATGAAATAAGCATTGGACAACACATGTTCCTGGCTGCATCTGTATGCTGCTGACACCACCTACATAGTCTAATCCCTCGAAATTCATTTTTTCCGGTGTGCACAGTGGAGAAAACGTGGCAAGCTCATAAAATGTGCGTAGGTTGGATTTGACAGTGAATAGCCAGAGGTCTGATAAATGATGCTTCTCTTAACAGAGTATCTCAGACCTGCTCTATGGTGTGTTTCATTAAAAAAATCTGTAATGTGAGTAATAAACTAGTGATATATATCAGTGGGTTGTAAGGGGAACTTGTGACTTAGTTAGAATATTTCTCCAGGGGCAATCAGTCAAGTGCTGGCTGTTACTTTTCTGTTACTGCATGTGTCTGCCAGCCAGCATTTAGTAATGTACTGACTTATGTGTGTTTATATGTGGGAATGATTCGCCCATAACATAATTATGGATGGGAAAGCCAGTTTGAGCAAGTAAACTTGATTCACTCCATCTCTTGAGGGTCTCTTTATGGTGTTTTAGAGTGTTTTTTATTTGTGAAATATAAACTCATTAGGGTCTCTAATATTTGGAGGATTTCTGCCCCTCCAAGTGCTAGCAATTAATTATTTCATTTTTAACTTTATGCTGCTTTTCTTAGATCCCTATTTCTGCCCTGGTCTCCTTTGTGGAAGCTCTGGAGGTTGGTTACAGCAAACACAAAAATCCTTATCACAACCTAATGCATGCTGCAGATGTGACACAGACGGTCCATTACCTCCTATTTAAGACAGGCGTAGCGGTAAGTACAGGAGTTGGCATCCTGAATGCATTATGAGATTACAGCAGTTTTTGCTCACTAAGGAGATTTTATGATTATCCACAGTGCAGTAAAACCTATTTGCACTGTCAACAAACTTCATTTGGTATGGCTGTTCTAATGAAGTAGATGTTCAAAATTATCTAGAAAAAGAGGGGTGGTGAAGATGCTGATAACTTTTAAATGATCTGACAGAGCATGTATAACCAAAAAGGTGAGGAGTTGGCCATGAGAATCTAAGCTTAATTCCTCACTCTGCTATAGCTCTCCTGGGTGATTCCAGCAAGTCTTTCCTATTGGAGTTCATTTAACCTAACTTGATCCAGCTAGAAGCAAAATGTCTAAGCTTTCTTTTTACTTAGTGGAGCAAGGCAGTACCTCCAGAGGGCAGTTCATTCCACTTATCTGAGGATGACATGAACCATCTGGAGATGCTGATCTCCATCCATCCATTCACTCCTTACATCCAAGTCAACTGAGCTTGCTTACATAGAGCACCTGCAGCATGGTTTAATTCTGTGGATATGAGTCCTCCCTTTATTTACTTTGTAACTCTCTTTTCCATCGAAGTGGAAATACTATCTCAAGACACTTATTAGTGCTATGTAACCCTATAAACTCACTGACAAGAGTGGAGGGAATGCTCAAGCAAAGGGAAATATTGCCATGGTACCTTCCTACAGCTGTTGTGGAGAAATGCATTTGAAGAGAGATTAGACAAAATAAAGATAGATTCTGTGTGTTAGACGTTGTAGGCTGGAATTCTGGTGGGGGCAGGGATAGGAATGGGATTAGGGATGGGGACGGGGATGGGGTCAGAAAGTTTCTGACCCACCCAGTGGGAAGAATAACTCATAGGGATTAGTCAATGCACACAGGGTATATTTCTCATTCTCTTCCCACTTTTTACTCCCATCAAAGACAGAAACGTGAACTAAATGATTTATTCTGATCCAATATGGAAGTTCATTTCCACCTCTCATTCGCTCCTGTTTGTAGGAAAATAATCTGACCCTTGTATTGGCAGAAACAGGCAAAGAAGCCAGTAGAAGAGGAGGGAGAATCTATTCAACGTTTTGCAATGTTATCTATTGTTATGTCATGGCCATTCACTGGTTGCTGTCTTTGTGACTGATATTTTAATACCTGCATTTCTATTGTATTGCACTTCATTTTACCAAAATACTTTCACTTAAAACTTTTCAGAAGTAGCCAAACCAAACATCTGTGGCTGGGCCCTGCAGGGACTATTTGCAATGTAATGCACAGATTTGAATACAGATCAACAGAACTTAGGCTTTTACTCCAGCTCATACCTTGCTGAGCACTCTGCAACTGTTCCAAGCTTCAATATTGAGAATTGTTCAAGAAAATGATGAGAGGAAGTCATGGTTTCGTCTCCAAACAATTTCCAACGTTGTTTCATATAGCATTATTATCTTAGATGTGCTAAATTTCAGCAAAATATATAGTTGCTTAAGCTCAGGAATGACTTTTTTTTTTTCCCCTGCTTTTCTATAGTCCTGTATTGCTGTGATAGTATTGCTCTCAAGACTGAAGTTAAATTCAATACTTTTCTGCTAGGACTAATGTGTTCCTCCTGTGAACATGTCTGAAGTTTGCTGTGTAAATTGTATCCAAGGGTGGTAATACTTAGACCAGTTCCTTTCAGGAATGTCTTCAAAAACTTTGTCCAGATTATGATCTTAGTTATGTCAGTTAGTCTTGATTTTGTGTGAAGTAAGTAGGATTTAACTCAAACTTGCAGCTAGTATGGACACATCTCAGCTGCAACTCAGCTATGAAAGAATGACTGCTATTTTATTCTAACTCATGTTGCATCTGTGCTGATTTTTTTTTTAATTCTGTTCATGCTGGAGCTTGTCGTCTCTTATTAACAAAGAGATAACTTGAAGGATATCAATTACACAAGTGAGTAATAGCATAGTTTGGGATTTTTTTCTCTTAGAGAGGGAGAGAGAGAGAGAGAAAGATGATGTGTCTGGTAGGAAAAGCATACTTTTTGCATAGGTACATATTAAACTTTCAGTGAAATCACTGAGGTGCATTTACTTTATCAATTTAGTGTGGTGCTTGCTTCACTTTAGGTCCTGGACTCTAGTCTCCTGTGCCAGATAAATGCTGTTTTGCTCCATGACTCCAAGCAAGAGTCCTACAGATAATAGTGTTGATTAGAAACAAGGTGTTTGTACCATGGCATGCTCCCTGCTTGCTGTGGGGTTAAAGATGTTAAAGCCAGGTGAGCTCAGGAGCTCACAGCACTGTCTTTTCTGCACAGTTTCTCAGCAAAGCTGCCGTTTCGTGATTGATTCCTACCATTCAGGTGAAGCTTTTTTGCCCATCTGGTGAACTAGAGATGTGTTGGTGCTTCCATGCATGACAGCGAAGAAAACTGTTTGGGTGCTCTCATACATCTTCTTCTCTCTCTCTTAAAACTGTGTTTTAAAGCGGCCAATGGGAGATTTAGTATATGGACTTTTTTTTTTTTAATCACCCGAGGAATAGTCTTAGTCTCAGCACAGTTCCCTTATCCTCCGAGTCACCTTGTTTTTAAGAGTGTTTTGGTGCCACTATAGGGCAGGGTGTGAACTTGAGTTATTCAGGAAAGGAGGGTATGGGAATTTTCTGTCATCCTGATGGTTTCTTCATATTCTGCTACCTGTTGCGTGTTACAGTGCAAATTATATATATGGATGTGTTTAACTGCCTTGCCAATATATTGTCCAGTGTCCAGTTCTAACTGTTTTAAACAATTTTTCTGATGAGAACTCAGAGCTGTAAGGCTGTGGACTTGCATTTGGAAATGGCATTCTGCTAGAGCTGTAAAGCATAAGGTAAAAGGGAAGGGAACAGAGTGAAACAATTAAGATAATAATAAACATCATTAAGATAATAAAACTGTTTCCTGTTTCACATCATTGGACTGCTCATTATCTATTCATTGGTTTCAAGCGAAAGATTAAAATTAGCAAAACCATCTATGATAAAAATATTAATAAACAAGGAACTTAATTCTTGTCTGTCTGCATGCTGACATATTTCAGTATGAATCTTATGTTTCATTCAGTCTAGGACAAGATATTCATTCTCTAACTTGATGCTTACTCACTTATAGAGCTGCCAAATTTGGAAAGATTTCCTTAATTTTCTAGTCTTATCATTTGAGTGAAGTAACATTGCTTGTCCAATTACACTTTCCTGAATACAAGACAAAGCTTGAATCGTTGGGGATAGAGAAGCAGGTATTGCAGAAATACCAGGGGAATCTCTATCTTTATTGTCCCGTTTTTAATGCTGGAAGTGAGAGCTGTGTTTGCCTGCCTTTTCACCACACAGCAATAATAATATTTATAAAGCGTATGTGGTCAGTGCCATACTTGTGCACAGTTTCAGAGCAACTGTAAAGAAAGTACAGCCTCCTTTGCCTTTGAGAATGTAAAATATATTTCCTTAAAGGTAAAAGGGAGTAAATTAGTTTACTGAAGTAAATTAGTTTTCTTCTGCTTATATGCCCAGTGATTCTACAATGTAAAGGGGTTAGCACAGGCTAAAAGAGAGACCATTCCAAAGGTATTTCATGTTAAAACATTACAGGCCTTTGAATGTTATTATCAGCATTAAATATAGCCCAGTGATCTCAATGGAAACACCTTTTGCAAACAGTTTCTATTTAGACAAGCAACGTACGGGTTCCACTATACCGTAGCTATAGACAGTAAAAACAATTTCAAAAAACAGTATTCAAGTTTTCAAGTGCTAAAGTTGGTCAGAGCAAGAGTTATGGCTGTACCTATCTCAGGCTCCAATCTGATTGAGAAGCAAAACCAAGATAGAGATAAATGTCTTTTCTTCAATTCTCTCTGTAAGGTATTTCAGTCTTATCTCAACGTGGCAACAACTGCACTAACCTGTGGTCTTTTAGATTATGTCCTCTGAGATTTTCTCCCATGCATTTACATCTGTCCATTAAATTATATATGTCTGTGCTTCTTTCAAAGCCCCCTGCTGCTGGGGTGCTTGATGTTTAAAGCGACAAATACAAAAGGAATTGCCCATGATGAAATACTTTCTTAGGGAATTTCTCTGGAATATTTTTCCTCTCTATTTCATGGGAAACTGTGTTCTAGAATATGCGAAGAGGCCAGAGAACAAGTATATTCCGGATTTGTTTCTATAAAAAGGAAAGGAGCATTTCTGTACATGCTGGCACTGAAGTCTGAGTCATTTGCCTGAGCTGAATCCTTTGCTTTTTGTTTCTGTCGTTGTAATAAGCTACGCCCAGACTGAACATCCCATCCAGACCATTATGTGGAGTTGCACTCCAGAGGATGTACAGCAGCGTCTGCTGTTCCCCAGGAATAATCCTCAACTGTAGTTGTTCCTACAGCCAAATTGCAGATCTCATTTGGTTTGAGATGTCCTGTAGCACAGTAGAAAAGCATTCCTCTCCTAGCAGGAACAACAGGCTCGCAATACTGTGGTTACAGTGTGCCAGCAGTGACATTTCAGCTTTGCTTCCCTTGTTAAAATGCTTTTTCTACCTTTTTTTTTTTTAACATGCTCTTCTCAGTTCTTTCCTTCTCTCTGTAGGGTGCTGCCCACCTCAATGTGCATAGGTTAATGTAGTTTGGAAGCAAGCCCTGGAGGTCATTTGGCCCAGCCTGCTGCTCACCACAGGGCTATCTTCAAATATGCACGGAATATTCACACTGGTAAAGAAAAGCAGAGAAAAAACGTTTTCCTGCTCTCAGGGTTTGTTTGAATCAGTATCTTATCCTTACTCTAAGATGCCCTGCTGTTCAGTTCGTCATTTTCCCAATGTGAATGCAAGGAGTCTGGACACACTGGAAAGCAAGACTTCAGTTTCAGAGAGCTTATTGAGGCCTTTGCTTAGTTGTTCCCACAGTCAAATGATACCTTGCATTAGGTTGGGAGCTAATATAGTTCAGTAGAGCACTTAGCCTAATTGTGGTTTAATTCCTCTTTGGAATAAGGCTGCAGAATGCTAGGGGGGGAAAAATATCATAAAAGAAAATAGGACCCCTTGCCATTTAAATTGCTTAATTATTTGAAATATGAAAAAGTACTTTCTTCTTCATTTTTAATTTTTCTGCATAGTAAACATTTCCTCTGTCATCAAGGGGCGAAGAAACAGAATCATGTGGTTTATTTCCTTTGTACCTTTTATATGCCTGTTGTGTTTGCAGTTATTTACAAGCTCCATCAGCAATTTTCTTCCAGTCTACTTTTTTTTTTCTTCTATTTTCTTCTCAAAACATCTTATTTCTGTCTAACTGTCTTCAATGCTGTAAAGCTTTTTATCATTACTGTTATATTCCTCCTGAGGATGACATCTAGAAATTAATTTGGTATATATAGCCACCTCAAATACAATATTTTGGTTGCTCTCATAAAAGTAACATCGGAAGAGAATTTGGAATTCTTTCTGATGTTTTTCTTCCAGAGGATTAGTACACAAACACAAAATGCAGGGAAACTTTACAAGAGCTGACAATACTTTTGCTCACTTTGTTCTTCTTTAACTCTGTTGTTCACCTGTGACTATTGTTTTTTGGTATTATTTTCTGATTAATCTTAGTAATTATTAGGAGCTAGGTTATGGTTCCTTTGTGAACCCACACATTGAGACGGAAACTGAAAAGCTGAAGTTTTCTTTCTCTGATACTGTCAAGAATAGCAAGAGCATTCTTCATGCAGCAAACCTGTAAAACTGCAGAAGTGCAAGATTTCTGTCACATCTGTTTGTACCAGAGTGGGGAGAGAGCTCTTCCTCTCAATAAGCAGATCATCATGAGCCTATGGTCTCTGAAACTTATAACTACTTTGGAACAAAAGACAGTAAGCTCTGGGGAAGGAAACAGGCTAATTACTGCTGTCTCTGCTTTGTAGAATTTTCTTGGAAAGGCATTCAGTTCATTTTGTTGCATTTGGAAACTCTCATCCTTCCTTTTCCTTTTTCTTTCTGTATGCATCCATTCTTTTGTTTTCATGCCAACGACTTGCCTTGGTAGCTAATTCTTCATATTTATTATATTTTTTGAAAGACAGCCATGCCTCATTAGCCCTTTCTTTGTTCTCAGCTTGGAAGCCAATGCTTGTTCTTTCGTGCAATTCCTCCCAGCCCCCCTGGCCCCCAGCATCTCTGAAGAGTTTGTTCTGGAGCATTTTCGTCAACTCTTTAGAAATGAAAAAACATTCACATTTCCTTGCTCTGTTTCCTTGCCACAGTGTCCTGCTGCTTTCTCAATCATTCCTGATGGCTTTGTTCTTTAGAACTAGCTCTCTGTTCTGCAAGGTGAAGTCCATCGCAGGCTAGTGAAAGGTAATATTGCCACTTTGATGGAGATTGCATCCATTCTCAGCAGGCTGCTTGCCATCTTGTTTGTTTTTCCTTTCAAAGTTGTAGCTGAAAAGGAGACTAAAAGGTTCCAGTCATTTTCCAGCTATTTGTCCTTCTATTGCTCACAAGACTCTGTTATTTAAACTGATTTGTTTATCAATCACACTTCACAATGGTAATCCCAGCCTGTACTCTGTGATCTTTTGCAAATGCTGCAATGACCTTTAAGTCCTTTCCTCACAGGTATTTCACCATTTCAATGCCTACATGACTACCCTGATCATCTTCAATAGAGAATGACGGGATGCTAAGCTAGTTAGTGTTTTTTCTATATATCCAATATATCCGGTCAGTATCCTAAGAGACAGCAGAGGAAACCTCAAGCTCAGAGCTCCCTGCCTTGGTACCATTTTAGGCTTGGGCCAGAAGCTCCTGTTAACATGGGACTTGCCAGCTGGTGCCCAGAAGGACCTTTGTGGTTGCATTAGACTTGCTGACTCTATGCCTTGTAGTAGTTCTGAGTGTGTAAGCAGTATTGATTTGCTCTGCCCCTCCCTGGATGCTGCACCTGATTATTTTTCTCTCATTTGTACCACCTCCATTTGGCAAATGGTAGAACACACAGCTGAGGAGTTGCAGCCCATATCTTGTGTATGCAGCTGATTTTTACCCCTTATAGTTGCCAGAAGGTTGTCGTGTGAATGTTGAGATCATGTTCTTCATCAGCTGTAAACACCTGGAAATAGAAATGTAATGGAAACTTGTCCACCACAAGTGCTAACCTTTCCTGTCCTGTCCTGGATAAATTCTGCAAAAACGAGGAAGTAATTTAGTCTCTGTGTCTGCTGATTTCTTGATCTCCCCTTGCTTTGATAGTCAGTAGTTTTGAGCAAAATATCTGCAGTAACCGTCTTCAAACTGAAATCTGCAGTGCAGAGCTTTGCTTCATTCTCACGCCGCACAGCTGGCTACCTCAGAGGAAGGGGCTAATTCAGGCACTGAGGTAACAAATGAACGCTGTGATTGCTGTGATTGTGCAGAAATTATCATGGGGAGGAAGAGAGCCAGATAAGTTTTTGTGTGCAAGGCTACAGATACTGGTGGTTCCCCAAAATGTGGTCAGCAACCAGTGGTGGCCCTAAACTGTGGTAAAATACAGAGTGGATTTACAAAATCATACTGTCTTTATTGGGTTTTGAATTAAAAGGCAATTCGGGAAAGTCTGTGAACATTTTTGCAGGTTGACAGTGTGCTATTACCCAAAACATGTGGCAACCACTGTGGTAAAGGTTGCCTGCAAAAGGTAGGAACATTTTGAAAAAGTATTTACAATATCTACAGAATCTAGAGCCTTTGTCTGTGATACACTTGATCTTAGCAACACTTCTAACATGTTACCAGTAGAAAAATAGACATAAATTGATTGATTGACTCAGAGAAAAATCATTAAAAGCATCTGAGTCATTTAGAAGTGTAAGTCAAAAGTGACTTAAACATTGAAAAATGAGTCTTTGGCTAAGCAATTAGGGGAAAAAAAAAGACCTCAAGGCTTTTCAAATGTTTCTATAAATTATAAATAAATAACAAGATGTATATCTTGTGAGGCTGTGCTCCCTGTTCTCCTCATGATTCAGTGACTCACAAAGACTCTTCTAGTTACTGGAAATTGCTGATATTCTGACTTTGAGGTTATCCTACCCAAGTGATCAGAGCTGAAAATATATATTCCTGGTGGTATGCACATACGTACTATGTATTATCAAGTTCTGCTTGAGGAACCTTGATTTTCTTCATGTTTGCCTCTCTCTCCTCCTCCCACTTTGCTGTTCGAAAAGGCCAAAAACAACCGCTCACTCTGTCTCAAGCCTTGTTAATTCCTGTAACCATTTTGCTAAAGTTCAATTTATTTAGAGAAAGCTTCAGAAAAAACCCTGGTGCAGCTTTCATGTATGAACAAGAGAAGTTTGCTTTGGAACAGCTGGCAGGCTGCAGGGAAAAGGCAATGATGTGCAGTGTTGACTGTCAGCAGGGGATGGCTTGCCTTAAAAGACAAAAGCCTTAATGCCAGGGAAAATGACAGCTTGTCTGATTGCTCTGTAATCTCTTTTCAGCACTGGCTGACAGAGCTGGAGATCTTTGCTATGATCTTTGCAGCTGCCATCCACGACTATGAACACACTGGAACCACCAACAACTTTCACATCCAGACACGGTGAGGCTGTGGTAAATCAGCAGGAAGGGATGGGAAGTGGAGGGGACAAGCTGTGGAGAATAGCAGCACAGCCATACGCAAGTGCAGGAGCTTTGGCTTGCAAGTGTCACAGGAGGAAAGCTCACTTCTTGAGGTTGCATTTAATTTTCTCTTGCTTAGCTATTTACAGTGGAATGCAGGTATTCTAATTTCTGGGTCATTGGTTTATATTAGTAACCAGGTAGAAGGAAAGTCTCTATATATTTCCATGTAATTCACCAAAGAAAACTTGATGATGATTACTATAATGATGTCACTTTGGAGAAGACTCCCTGCTTCAAGAGTATTTCTCTAGGTGTAATTTTAAGAGTCAAATACTTATGTGCATAAATCAGATATTCCTCAATACTGTGTACAATAGTGAATGCCAAGACTACACACTGATACTGGTTTTGCTTTACGAAATGCAGTAAGGGCATGTGTTTACAGTTAACTTTTCAGTCGTAAGTTATCATGCGTACATCACAGTCATTTTTTAAAGCTTTGGATATTGCTGAAAGGTAGTTAGCTGATCAGAGACTGGACTGGACTGACAGTGTTTTGGAACTAACAGAGAAGATGTCCACATTTGAGAGTATAGAAAGACTGGGAAGTGCCTAGTTCTGGCACCTAATGTCTGTGTGTTATTTTGACGGTGTTAATTTTTTGGTAATCAAATGAGATGTCCTTAATGGACAATGTGTCTCTTGTCTTGGACACATGGGCATTTTGAAGATACATTTCATCTTACCATAGATTTGATGCCTAGAATATGCTAGCTGAATCATGCTGTATATCACATCTATCTAAAAGCTGATAAGGATAAATCACACGCGCTCAGAAAAGCTTGGGAAGAGTGGCAGGCATTTCTGTCTCTGTGGTAGGACTAGGCACACTCATAATTTTTACTGCTTCATTCATGCAAGAATTAGGGACCTAATTTCATTCCTGTAACATCAGAGGGTGTAAGATATCAGTGGAGAAAAATACACAGTGCTCTCTGGGAAGCAGAACTGAGCGGAGACTCTAAGAGATTGCGCTCACCTAGCATTGCCATTAGCTGCCAGCAAGCACTTCATCTTCAGACCACTTCAGCCATTCAACAGTCTCAGATCCATACCCTGGAGCTAAAAATAAGGTGCAAAGTACCTTTGGTCACACTATATCCCAGCAGAAATTTCCTTTCTGGACACATAGTCTTATGCACAGATGCACAGAAGGTGGTTCACTTATACCTTGTTTACAGCTGTTTGCTGTTCTGGAAACAGTACTGGGACACATCTTACAATTACCTGCTTGGACACAGCCAGGCTTCAATATGAGAGTAACACACATAAGAGCTGGAAAGGAACGTCATGATTCAACCTCCAATCTATGCATCTCTTGCAGCCAGAAAGCTCTCAGGATCTTTTTTTCTTTTTATGTGTAAAAAAGAGACTAGGTGAGTCTTAGGTGATGAGGTAGATGCTGAATTTTGGTTTTTAATTTTCTTTGACTGAATAGTAACAATGAACAAATATTGCAAGTGCTCATAAAATGGTGTCTGGGCTATAGGAACTGATCTTTGTAGCTGATCAAGGAAAAATTTATTTATGTGAGACTCTAGATAGGGAAGAAACATAATCTTCTCTCTTTTGTTTTTTTTTTTTTTGCACGTTAGGTCAGATTCAGCCATTCTATATAACGACCGATCTGTGCTTGAAAATCACCATGTTAGTGCAGCATATCGTCTTTTGCAAGATGATGAAGAGATGAATATTTTATCTAACCTCTCAAAGGATGACTGGAGGTAAAAATAAACATGGTGGCTCTTGGGAACATTGTGACATGGCTCTAAACTGATACTGCCTTGTTTGAATGCAACATTACTGCATACTGCCCATTAGTATTTTTATTGCTGAAGATAGCAAGAATGTTAACAGCATTTATCTTGCTTGTTTCTGCTTTTGATTTTCATTTCTTTCAGTCGTGAGACTGGACAATGACCATGAGTTGTAATATACTGTTAGGCTCACACATAACTGTTGAAGTTTCAGACATGTCCTTCTACATGTACCAAGTTGTGAATGAGTGTACAGGTAGCCTGCTGCTTGTTCATGCTAAAGTATAAGCATAACCTTTATCTGCTTTGAGATGCCCTTTACCCTGCCTGAAAATTTTAAATGAGACTAAATGAAAATGAAGATCAAGTCCAAGGGGCCATAAATCAGTGTAATATATATCCCAAGGTGCTGTAAGATGATATAATTCAAAATAAGTCTCCTGAAGCATTTGATTTATGTTCAAAAATCAGCTCATGACTTGTTTTTTTTTAATAGCAGATAATCCAAGCTGAAGGGGGCTTTCTGGTTTTGTGCCTTTTTTTTTTTTTTTTTCCTGAACTCCACGGGGTGGTACTTTAAAAATAACCCAGTATGCCAGACAGGAAGAATCCTGCTCCGTAGTCTTTCTCATGGGATGGAAAGTGTTTTGTACCATCTTATGCAACACGCCGTGTATGCTGCATACATTTGAATCAGATGCAGTGCTGAGCAGTCAGCTATATTGTTATTTTAATGGGAACTGGAGGAACTGAGCCCCTCTTGGGGACCTGGCTCATGGTAAGCTGGTCAGCAAAGGCTTTGCTTCCCAGTTGCTTTGGCCTGAACTTTCTGTGTACCTCAACTTATGAAGAGGGTGGACAGTGACACGATGCTATAGATGGCTGCCAGAAATAAAACCCAGGATCTGAAGTGGCTGGTTGCAGTCAGTGGGAGTGTTGTGGAGGAGTGGCCCGAGAAATTCTACCCCCCAATATAGAAAATAGGCTCATGGTGGGCAGCAAGAACTGAAAGAAAAAAAAATCTGCATGGAGGTGCTAAAAATCTAATTTATTTTTTTAGCTACAGCTGGTAATGTCTTGTCAACTGTTGATAGCAAATTATTGCTTCGTTTTATGCTGGCGAGGGAAATGCAAGGAACTAAGTGAGTAGACACGGCAGCCTTTTCTTAGAGACACCAGCTGAGCTGCTGCTGGAGCAGCTTCATGGCCTAGGCATTGTTTTTAGGAAAATATTCTGCTTTGAGGCTTTAAGCTGCTGTTGCTTGATTCAAAACTAGTTTCAGATGTTGCATGTTAATTCCATAGTGTCCAAATGTGTGTGCTGCTGAGGAAGGTGCTTATATTTCAGAGACTTTCAGAGATTAACCAGTCTCCTTTAAGGAACAGAGTAACTGCTTGAACTAATATTGAGTGGTTTGGTTTGCTTATTTGTTCTACCTCAAGTAGGGCCTTGTTATTTTGTAGCTGCTGATCAAGCAGCAGCTGCAGAATAAAGGCTGTTATTGGGATGTGTCCTAATGCCAAAATGCTGAGATTTTTGACTTTGACTGCCAGCTTAAAATCCCATAGTGTTTGGGAAACACTGGAAACATCAGCAGACTTCAGCAGAATCTGAGGTGTTGATAAAAAACCAAGAAGCCCCCAAGTTTCTCATTCTGACACTTAAAATCAATACTCTATATGTCAAAGAAAGTTTTTAGAGTTAGTTTAAATGTGTCCAAATACAACTTCATTTTTGTAGGCACGCCTAGTAGATCTCTTCTACCAAAAGGCCCAACAATTGTCTTCTGGAAAGCATATTCTTAAGTGCCTTTTTGAGCTGATGGTCCATTGAAGTCTGATGTTATTAGTAAGAGAAAACTTGAAGATTGTGACAGTTCTCAATCCTAGATGTGTATGTGGATTTTAATGGTTTTGTGTTATTCAGTCATCTAGTTAGGAAATGTATTTTCACTAGAGAAATGTGGAAAACACAGAGTAGATTTTACTGTGGTTAAATAGAAGGGCACAGGTTATTGGGTGAGCTGATGAGCCCCCAAAATATCTTTTGAGTTATGGTCCGGGAGAAAAGAGATAAAGGCTTACTTGTGTTTAAGCTACATTTCATTCTGTTTTAAAAACCTCTGCTGCTTATTAAATATTTGAAAATCAGTTGAGCTGCCTCATTTGATGAAATCCATTTGCACAAGTCATCGACAAGTAAATGAAGAAGTTGTAACAAAAACAGATCACATTGAATTAAGAAAATAAACTCCAAAGTGAACAGATGCTTTCCAAGATACTGTTATAAATGTCATTTCTGGCACTGTATTTCACTGTTAATAATTTCCATGCAGCTTGTTGAAGCAGAGCATATTTAGTGCAAGCCCTTTACTGTCAAGTACAGGATTAAAAAGGCATCTGGAAAATGTTTACCTCCTTAACTCTATATCATAATACAGCTGTGGGAAGTAACCCCTTAAAGCAATACTGAATTTGTCAGTAAAGCTGCTTGGGGTTTGGTCCTCCAAGTAATTGCACTCTGTCTCAGTCAGTCTTGTTCCTTTGGAGATGACAGAGACAAACCTTGGATGGTTTTGACTGAAGACAGCTTTGCTGACATCGTTCATTTGTATATGATTACAGATGCATGGCTGTATAATCCAGGATGGGCACATGAGTGACTATCAGGTATCGAAAATATTTCCTTAGAGACAGAATTCTTCTTTCATCTATTAGTTTCCATGAGAGAGAATTGAGACCTCAGCTGGACAAAAGAGGCAAAACCTGCAGATCTCACTATTGTTTCCTAGTGTAGAAATTATATGATATGATATTAAAGTAGCTTTTTCTGCAGCAGGAGGTCCCTGGGACACATTTGGGTGACTGCACGTTTGTTGTGACAAGCTTTAAATTTTCTACCAAGATTGGCCTTTTAGACGGTTTAACTTTAGTAAATGTTCTCCTCATTGCTCGAGCTGCTTTCAAAAATAAAATATTTAAAACATTTCTGAGGTCTTCTGGAGTACAGAAATTTCCGACAACCTTGTGGTAAAGAATAGGCTTTGTAAATGTGTGTGTGCAGTGGACACGTGTCAGTACCCCCACGTGCTGGAAGACAGATAGATATTTTGGTGGTGTACTCTAGACTGTGGTTGCTCTAAGGTTACACTTACATTTTAGCCCAAATTCACCCACAATGACTTTCACTGTGAACCCACAGACTTTCCAGCTGTGGGGCTAGAAGTCCTTATTCCATGAGCACTTTAAGCTGCCATATGCTGGCACTGCTGCTAAAAGAAGCAGTTTTTCCTGTTATGCCTCCTCTTGGCAGTGTTGTCAAAGCAGGGTTTGTGCTACTGGGAAGCGAACCAGGCTAGGGAGCTGACCCAGAACTGAAACAAACAAACAAACAAACAAAAAACAAGAAGCAAAACCAAACAAAAACAGTAACAAAAGATACATATATAAAACAAGTTTGTTTGAAACCCAGCCATGGCTTGAATGCTGCCTGACTGTGGAAGTGCTTGTACGCAAGGGTGGGAATGAGCATGGTGGGGAGGGAGCAAGGCCAGCTGAGGCACAGGACCTGCGGGTGCCTGTTACAAACCTCCCTTGGGACAGGGTGAGCACTGTGGTCTTGGGTCTGTGCAACAGAGACTTGGGACTGGAACTTGAGCACAGCCACCAGTGGAGACATGCTCAAAATAGACTATGTCTCCATGAAAGATGGAGACATTAAATGACAAATGACGAATCACCCCTTGTGAACCTTCCAAATTCCAGGCTGCTACCCTAACCTTGGTCTGTTCTTCCTCTATTACAACTTTAACCTGTGGACTGCTGAACTGAGTAAAAGAGAAAATAAATTTATGCTCAAAAGAAAATGTATAAAGGTAACCCTAAATAATACCAGGCACGTAATAGAGGTACTCTAAAGCTGGATACATTGATTAGAATCAATAATAATATAAAAACTAAAATGTTGCTAGGCTACAATTAGAAATCATAATTTTATTCCTCCTACAGAAAAGGGTTATTGATACATGGTAATAATAACTTCTCTATCTATTTTACAAATAAAAGCAAATGTTGTGTATATCAGAACAACTTTTTAATATGTTGTTTTTCTTTTAATGATGAGTGAACTTTCAACATAGTTATCAATCTATTTGCAAAACACTTGGTTTTAGTTATTTTGGTAGAGATTCATGTTTCAAAGTTCACATGCTTCATGTCCACACCTTAAACAGTCCTTCTGCTAACTTCTAAGAAGGTCCTAAGGAGACATCAATTCAGGAGGTTGGTACTTAATTCAATGAGATATTGTAGTGGGCTCTTCACAAGCATCTAGGATTTCTCTTAGCAACGATTAGCCACCTGGCTTAATTCACAACTTTCCCATTCTTATGTTTGTAGAAAATCACTAATCTTTCTCCCCCTACCTGATAGAGGAATAACAGAAAGAATGACATACAAGTCAGAAGTGCTGTCAATAGTTTGCTGATGGACAAAAAAATGAAATGTGTCTGATTTTGTTGTTCGTTTTGCTTTTCCCTTGCTCCTTTCATCATGATGTCATCCAAAAGGGAATTCAGGGCGCTGGTGATAGAGATGGTGTTGGCCACAGATATGTCCTGTCACTTCCAGCAAATCAAAGCCATGAAGAATGCTTTGCAGCAGCCAGAAGGGTGAGTCACTTAATGACACAGTGCAGAGAGGAGCTGCATTTCAGCTGGTACATCACCACCGTGTTTGATTTAAAAAGCACCCCTCCAGGGGCCCTCAATCTCTTTTGATGTCCACATCAATTCTGCTGTTGCATTTTGAATGAATATGCTTAGGAATAGACTGACACTATCCCCACCCCATCTCGAGTCTGTGCTGATGGTCACAATATTTGGACAAGCGTCCCTGGTCATTTCTTTTGGCATATGAGGGTAATATAAAGGACATGATCCAGCTGGACTGAGTGACCTCTACAGCTTGATTATAATTCAAGGCTATAAGAGCTGCAGAACTCAACCTCTGCATCACCCTTCTGCAGGTGGTGGTACCTGCCACCATTGCAACAGGCCTGCTCCATGATCACAGGAAAGACAAAAATAATCTGAAGTGCACCACAGGAAGGATTTGGAAAAAAAAAAAAAAAAAAAAAAAAAACAGGTGGAGCAATAAGGGAAGGCCCTTTTTTCCCGAAGTGAGGCCTTGGGAACTGGAATATCTTGTCCAGAACTTTTCCTCTCCCCAATAAAATTTACATTGCAGAAAGCTCTGATTGAAGGTCAGTTTTCACCTTGGATGCAGTTCTGCCTAAAGCCAAGATTGTTACCTATAGCAGACTAGAGTGCAGCAAGCCGGTCTGCAATCTCAGGAGCTACAGCTCTTTCAGCTATTCCAAGCAGTCAAGAATTGGAATTAAAAACTGAACCCAACTCTTCCCAAAAGCATTATGCACTGGATTCTTTGGCCGGCCCCTCAGGTTATAATTAAAAAAAAAAAAAAGGCTTTTTTTTTTTTTTCTGTAGAACCTACTGCAAGGATCTTCTTCTGACCTCACACTAGTTTTCTATCAGTGAAACATGCTGCATTTATCAGTGACTGTGTAGGCTCAGCAGTGCAAGCAAAATGAGATCCTGACTGTTTACTGCAATAAGACAGTAGAGACTAAATCCTCTTCCGAGTATAAAAATAGCCAGCTGGAATGGGGAGCACTGCATGCAGCTCTTCAAACATGCTTGTACAGACCAGCATCCCAGGAAGGGAACTCAGCAGGGCTAACACCACTTTCTCCTTGCACTTAATGTCTCCATTGCTATGAGAAGGGTATATCTGAGAAGTCAGACATTTAATCTTTCTTAGTTGTCTGGTTTTGTGAACACTCAGTCCATTAATATTCTTGCCAAAGATTCTTACAGGCTCATTTCCCTCTTTAGGTGAGATTTTTGTCATTCTCCAGTGCCAGAGCAGACAATTAACTTGTTTGATCCTTTGGGTTTTCAGAATTGACAAGCCGAAAGCCTTATCACTGTTGTTGCATACAGCAGATATCAGTCATCCAGCCAAGGCCTGGGACCTCCACCATCGCTGGACCATGTCTCTGCTGGAGGAGTTCTTCAGACAGGTAAAGCTGAGCAGTTTCCCTGCATTTCTACAGCACAAGTGGAGCATGTAGAACTGCTCGAGGAAGTAGGGAAAGAGAGACACATCTTTTTCTGCTGGTTTTCTAATGGATATTCTAACTGACAGGAACCCTTCTTAACTGACACCTGTGGGGCTGCCTATTACCTGTCTTGGAAATGTGCCTGTATTATATATGTGATGACCAGGCCATTGGGAATGTGCCAGCAATTGTCTATATTGGAAAAATCCTGATTTGGGAAGCTAACCTGGGCCAGTTATTCTTACAGGTTCAGTATGTGTTTCTAATAATCAAAATTCAAAATATTTGACATTTTACTTAGCTGTAGAATCATAGAAAATGTGTTCTGATAGCTATAGCTATGCCTTAGAGAAGTATAGGTATATTGTTGGAGTAGAAGGAAAACACATTACCCTCACTTTAGATGAACTGATTTACTTTATACTTCACAATGGGCCTTCTGTTGACAGACCCACAAATCTGGAAAGATCATTACGCTTGGCGTGATAACTATAAGCTCCCACAGCTGACTATTTAAAAGCATTTAAAGAGCTGTCTTAAAAAAATAAAAGTGAACAGAGCTTTTAGGAGTATATGTGCTACTTTGCACCAATATGATTTGCTGAACTAAGCAGAAAAGTAATTACTTAATTACCCTCCAAAGTTCAATAGCTCTGTGTTTTGTAGTAAAACTGAATATAAAAAATAAAAGAAAAAAAAAACGCAATTCAAAAAAGTTAAAAAAAAAAACTTTAGAATGGTATCAGTTTTTAAAGGCATTGTGGAAATCTCTTCTTAATGAGGATATTGCAAAGTTTTGCTTAGAAATTAATTCCTTAATTTGTTTCAAACTAAGAATGGATTTGCTAGTTGCAAGAAGGTGGATTATGGCTGCAGTTTTCTCTGTGTTGCCACACAGGAGGCTTATATAATGAAGGTGATTTTGAAATATATTTTAGGGGGAACACTGCTGCTGAACATATTTATGCTGAACATATTTTCCCAGATCAGAAGCATACTAGATCTGACAAAATGCACCACCGTAGAGTGAAGATTGGTGAGGGATTTAAGATTAACCACTTATATTTGAAGATTTACAAGATTAACCACTTGTATTTGAATTACACTCCACTTTTAGATAAAGTTTATGTAAAATTCCTATTCTAGTTCAAATTCAGATCCAGTGCAAGTTTCATCTTCAGAAAAGTCCTTAAGCATAAACTTACCATGAAGCGTAGACTAGAGTTAGTCTAGATGTTAGTTGTTTAGTACTTGAGTTAGTTTAGTTGTTTAATACTAGACCAATAAATAAATCTATACGTGACAGCAATAGTGCAACAGGTAACCATGGGCATCCAAGAAACTGGTCTGTCTTCAGCAGAGATGTTCATTTCCTTATGGTCTTGACTTACAGACCCTCTCCCATCCTTTGTGTTATGTTCTGTACAGAGATATAAAGCCTGACTTAGCCTGAATAAGTCTCCAGTTACATAGTTTTCCGACTATTTTGTGATGTGACACAGGATTTCTTAAATAACCACGCTGTAGTTGTGAAATTTGCTTCTGAATATGATTTTTTGGCATTGGACATCTATGGTGAGCCTCTCTTAAAGCAAATATCTTTCAGGAAAAATTTGTTTTACTAATGCACTTTTACTAGCCATGAGAAAGCTTCCGAGCAGCTTAGAAGAAGGAAGAGTCCAAGCAGAGTCAGAAAGACTCCCTCCTAAAGCGATTTAGGCACTGGGGTTTTTAAGAGGCACAAGGAGTTACAGATGAATGGTACCTAGGTAACAGCTGTCATTGAGACAGGCTTTTTCTGAGGAATCTTTTTCTTTCAACAGACAATAATGGAACTTTACTTAGAAATACTTCTGTGTTTGATTTTTGGTTTACCTTGAGGTTTGTACATCAGATTCCTGAGGTAAAGCAGATGTTGTTCATTGTTCCATCCAAAAATCTAACAAGACTTATGCTGACCTTTTCATTTATTTTCCGTGAACACAATAAAAGAAATTCCTGTGCCAACAGGCACAGGCATTCCTATGGCTACAGATTCTTTTGCTGCTGCTGTTAGTTTGATGGTTATTTTAGCTTCCATTTGACATCTGTTGGAACAGTGGCACAAAGTTCAACACAAAGTGAGCTGTTGTTTTAAGGCATTGATTCTATAGTAATAGGCTATTTAAATTTGAATGCTCACCAGGGAACATTGAAATAATGTCATCCCATAGACCTCAGTATAATCTGTTTCAAAGTGACTACCAAGTTAATGGACATTTTGAGAATGTGCAACTTGAAAGACTGGCAAAGATGAGGTTATAACACCTGGTCTTCTGCCGAGGGATGCTTCTGCCATATAGTGCTAGAAATGGACTTAGCAGATCTGAGAGCTGGAAAGAGTTTGAATTTTTGCTCTGACGCACTTGTGTAACATGTTGAGAATATCTACACTGATATTTTTTCTTGAAAGAATGTCTCTGAGTTCTTCTGGGTTTTCTGGGGAACTGCGCTGGAAAGTGTTCTTATGTTCTAGAGGTGTCTTCCATTGATACATAGAAATACCAAGCAGGCAGGAAAACTCTGATGAAAGATTCATTGGAATCAAGATGCTTTGAACTTTGAATTATGACATTGTCAGACAGTTTCAAATTCTATTTCTATTTAAAAAAAAAAAAGGTTGCAAACTTTATTAAGGAAAGTAAAATGTGAGGCTTCTACAGTCATCAGTTTAAATGTCAGATGTGCAATGGATCTTGTCTTTTTATAACCTTTTTCTCAATTTTATTTCTACAGGGTGACAAAGAAGCAGAACTAGGGCTTCCCTTTTCTCCACTGTGTGACCGCAAGTCTACTATGGTTGCTCAGTCTCAAATAGGTATGTCACTTTTGCTAAATTAAAAGGAGCAGGACAACTTACTCCTCTTGTGGGACTAAGATCACAGTGATTTCCCATCATTTACAACTAGGTTATAGAGGAGAAATAAAGTGAAATAGCATTATTTTCTCCATATCAACTCAACTCCAGCTAAGCAGTGCAAAACTTAGGAGCCATTAAATTTATAGTAGTGGTTTCACATGATAAGTAATTTAACTCTAACATGAGTGCAGAGCCAACTGTCATGCACAGTTATGACACTTTGGTTTTCTGAACTGTGATGATGAGGTGCGTATTGCAACATTTTGTAGTATGGTTACCATTGGGAGATATGGAACCCTAATGTCAGTCATTTTGAAAACTTGCAGGAAGCTGTTACAGGTTTTTGTTTGCTTGATTTTTTGTTTGTTTTGTTTTGTTTTCATAAAAATGGAAGAAGCAACAAGCCTAGTGTCTGGGGAGAAAAGAGAGGATAAGTAAGTTACAACTGTTCAGGAATCTGGGAACAAGAAAGCACAACTGAAAAAGTAGATTTGTAGGCGATTTTTTGTAGGAAGCCAGCGAAGCGGAAAGTCAGCAATTATCCTTTAGCCTTGACTACAGAATAGGGTGTCAAACAGAACAACACAAGAAAGAAAACACTGACCCTCAAAATGAGGGACTGAGTCTAGTGTTAAAGAAGCTGTGAGAAAATGTCCTAAATGAAAAAAATAACAAAGAATTGGAAGTATGGAGTTTATCAGCTGCCTTCTGGGCTGTAAAGGGCTACCTAAAGAACAAGATGAAGATATCATGGACTTAGGAAAGTTCAGATTCATATCTGTGGCTCAGAGCCATTTCTGTTCAGAATTACTTAATTGTTCTCATCAGGAGGGCCATCATCTGAGGTGGCTCCGTCACGGACTTTCCTGGCCTCGGAAGTTTAGGCAGTTCAGCCAAGAATCTGAACTTGAAAAGCCCTAGGCAGTCCTGGTCTGGTTGCCAAACTCATAGCATTTATTTCTCTGTAACAGTAATGTGGAAAAGGAAGTATGCATGCAGAGGATGTAATTGCTGAGGACATCTGTGCTCTCTCAGCACCTTGGTGGAAGGAAGAAGGAGCAAACTTTTAAGAGCTGCAGCTTCAGCTCAAGCCTGTATTGAGGACTTCTAGGCAAAATACTTGTCCTACTCTGCACGGGGAAAACACAATCACTTTTCCTGCCTGGTGTGGAAGGAAGGGCATGTAGAGATGTCTTTTTATTTACATTCATTTGAGCTGCTTTCACATATAACCCTCACTCCTTCCAGCGGAGGAGCTGTGCTTCCTGCATAGCACCTCTGAGTTCCAGCGTAGGGTCACAGTGTAGAGAGTGTGTTTGGAAAAAGCAATTTGCCTTGTATTCCTTCTTTTTGTTCCTTTGCTTGGGAAGGTCAGAACAGCCAAGAAGCTTCTGCACTGGTATGTTTTGTCAAGCCACTGCAAAATTAATGACAAATTAAACCATCCCCAGCCCAATTACATGTTATAAAAGAGGCACTCGATCAGTATACAAAGACAGCCTTATTATAAACTACTTGTCATTATATCTAATTTGTGCAGTTTAGTAATCCATTGACATTAATAGGCTACTCTATAAATCTTGCTTTCTGATATTATAAAGTTTTCAAGCTGCTGCACATATTAGCAATGTCTTGCTGTAACACCTGCTTTATTAAATCAAAACCTCTTACATTTTCTGCATATGTACTTTGAGGTAAGGCTCTCAAAAGGACTCTCAAAAAATATTCTGTTCTTATTCATTTATTTATCTGATTAATAGCTTTAAGAAATAGTTTCCTGGAATAGTAATCATCACATTTCTTTGCAGAGGAAAGTACCTCATGAATTCCAAATGGTGCTATTATTTGTAGCAAACACCCATCGGTTTACACAAGTAAAAAGAATCTGTCTCTGAAGTGAAATCAGGTTTTTGGATTTGCCAGGGATGAAGCCTAGAAACCCTGTTCCGGTGTCTCAGCTTGTTTGTAGTCTCTCTCTGGTTTGCTACTGTAAGGTCTGTGCAGATGCAACAAATAGGGCAGACAAGCATTTTTATTGATGAAAGGTTTTCAGAAATGCAGACTGAAAGCCTCACAGTATGGATGTTTTCTATGGAAATGAAGCACTCTAGCAACACAAATTTGCTCAAAAGGAAGACTTTCTCTTCGTGTCACTTCTGTTTGTAAAGGAAATGCTCAGAGTAAGCTCAATCAGACAAGAGTCATGCCTGAAAGGGAGACTTCTAGTCAAAGTGGAGCAGACAAGCAAATTGCAATGAAAACCAGCCAAGATTTCTATTTTCCAGCAAGAGTTTTAAAGGAGTTAAAGTCTCTCTGTCTGTCTCACACTGTGGGAATCTTGCTTGACTGGAGATCACGCTCTGTTGTCATCATCCTGTCTTGCATCTGATAAGTCATTTATTTTTGTTGTTTGGTTGGCAACAAAGAAAATTACATCTGCAGAAAACATCAGATAAAGACTGAGTGAATTATGCTGATTTTTTTATGGTGGACTCTAGGGAAACTGTTTTCTAACCACTGGTCCTCGTGGTGATAGTCTCAGACTGCAGTAAAAATAAACTGTTGTTAGGTGCCTGGAATACCCTATCTCAGAATGCAGTGGTAATTGATAAAATCATGCTGGTCACTGGGGTACCGAAATATTTACTGCACTCATGCTGTTGAACAAGACAAAAGGATGATAAACTGACTAGATTTTAAGCAGTATATTATTCAGCTCATTATTTGATTTTTTTTTTAATTGTAAAACTGAATTACAGTATTAAAGTCTTTAGGTAAGAAGAGAGAAATAGAGAGATTAGTGGATGGTCTTGGGAATATGACGTAAGTCAGATTTATTAATAAGATCCAAGCTTTGTTTCTATTATAACAGGCTGTGTTTCCTAACCTTATTATAATGCCCATTTAAAGGTAACAGAGATGAATAACTTATTCAGAATATTGGAAACAGAGGAAAAATAGTACATGCACTTTCATTCAGCAGGAGAATTATTTCACAATTCCTGCTTTTGCCTTATCAAAGAAAAAAACACATTTATGAGACTTGTACATCTCAGTTTTGTTGGTAGTGATGGAACAAATGACAGTACCGTTGTCAAGGGAGAATCACAAAATATTGTGGCTTTGGTTTCTATTCCCCTTTGCTCTGCTTTTTTTTTTGTTGTTGTTGTGTTTTTGCCCCTGGAGGATCAAAGAAGCCAAAACTGATTTCTGGAGCTGTCAGGGTTGTGAGATTTACACACATATCTGTGTGTGCATCTGCCTGCCTGGTTGCCTCAGCGTTTCTTTGGCAAATGGAATGCTCTGCTCAATCAGTGCAGCTCCTAGTGTTTTAAAAGTTATACTTTGGTGGGATTATCTGGGTTGTGATCCAGCACACACTTTTTTGTAATGGCCTTATACTGCACATACCTCTTATTAATTCCCTTAGAGGGGAGTTCTTTTTTCCTCTAAATTTGTATACATAAGACCTTCTCAGTGTCACAGAGGCTCATGATTCAGGTGTTCAGGTAAAACTGAAAGGTTCGGTACTGCATATTTTCTTTGGATTTTTAGAATATTAGAATGGAAGTCTGAGAGCTGTCAAGGATTGTTTTTAATTAGGCTATGTGTAAAAATATGCATAAATCGCCATTGTTTAGAAATTTATCAAAAAGTAGGAGAATTAAGAGAAATAGAGGGAAGTGGAACTAGAAGAATGTTCCGCTGCTTTGCACTCTAGATGGGAATCAAAAGTGTAAGTTCAGGTGTTTGATCATTCTGGTATGTTTGCCTTTTGTTTTCCCATTATTCGCCAGAATTGCCAGGGTCCATCACAGAAGTGTACAATAAGCCAGCCACAGAAGTTTCTAATGGTGTAATTGTATAATTCTAACAGTTGATAATTATCAAATCATATATTCAAATATATGATCATACTCTCTTGTAGTTTTTTTTTTTTTTTTTTTTTGATGTTAGCTTCGTGGAATATCATCAACCAAACCCCATGCTCAACTGGAGGCAACCTGAAATTGTATGGTTGCAATTTAGAGAAGAACGTTTTATACTGCAGTCACAAAAGTGGAACTAAGGAACTGTAGTTTGTGTCAGTTACAGGAGAATGGACCCGAATTGGCATGTGCCTTGGGAGGGATCAAAGGCACCTCTTGCTTTCTTGCATTCCTTCAGCAGCCAGGAATCTCTGAAGTGCCAGGTTGAGCACAGGGAACATCCCTTGCTCCAGGTGAAGATTTAAAGGAAGGCTGAAGGTCCTGTAAGCACCTCACTCTCCAAATTTATCTGTGCATGTTGCACATGGCTCCAGCACAAGAGTTCATGACTACAGTGATCTTCAGCCTCTCCAATATTCATATCAGATCTCTACTCATCTCTGCCAAGTTGTATACTAAAGTAGGTATTATTTGGTATTTTTTTACCTTTCACTGCTTATGTTAAAAAGGATAATAAAACAGATTTAGATTTTCTTTTCCAACAAGAACAATCTGGGCAAGCATTCAAAAGAGAATATTCACATTAGCCCACTGATACACAGTAAGGGAGATGTGCACGTAACTCTACACCAGCAAATTTTAACGGTATTATTGTTGTTATTTTTTGGTTTTAGAAGATACCATCTTTGAAACTGAGTTTTATCCAAATCCACTAGGATTTTGGCTTAAATGCTACTCCCTCATATAAAGCAAGTTCTGATGCATCCGTTTATGCTCTGATTTGCCAGTTTCTTTTCACTGTTTAAGGAGATGCATTTTATTGCAGGCTAAATCCAGCTCTCGGGCCAGAGATTAATGCACAGCTCCATTCTCCCTTTGCCCTGATCCCTCCTCCAGAGCGCAATTTCTTTACTCTGCGCCTTTTGCTGTGCAGTTGTCTGCGATCACTGAGGCAGTAACTCCACATAACTGCTGCTCTCTCCCACTTGGCTCTGCCTGTGTTTTTGCCCAGGTTTCATAGACTTCATTGTGGAACCCACTTTTACTGTGCTGACTGACATGACGGAGAAGATTGTAACGCCGCTCATCGACGAAGCTTCCCGCTCCGGCCTGTCGGGCTTTAGGCGCTCCAGGTGAATAACCAAGCGCCCCTGCTGCTGTTCTGCCCAGCTTTCCTGGTTGCTCAGTATCCGCACTGCGGCCATGGCAGCTCACCTGATGACAGGATTGTGTTGCAGGGAAAGTCCTGCTGGTGGAGAGGGCAAAGAGGGAAACAGGGAGAAACCCGAGCCCTGCTGCCAAAGGCAGTGAGCACAACTGGGTGTAGCCTGATGAACTCTCCCAATCACTAATGCCAAAGGAAAGGTAGAGTCATTGGGAAACACTCATTTGTATTTGCAATTAAAAGAAAAAAAAAAAAAAGAATTGGGAAGTATAGGTACACTTGGGTTACACGAATGTCTAAAGTAGCACTAGAACCAATTAGAACAGTTTGGATATGAGGAGTCTTCGCTCATTTAACTTGCTCTACTGCCAGGAAGGCCTAAGGGAATGGTGCAGAGGCCAGGATGCAAGTTTGCTCCCTCAGTGCCAAATGCTTCCACTATTAAACTAAAGTCATGCTGCCTTCTGCCCATGCTCCTTCAGGCCCCAGGACTCTTGAATTTCTGGATGTTTTCACCAGAAGCAGGAAGAAGGCAGTGTCTTTCCATCCTCCTCTTGCCAACTGTCTCCCCTGTTTTCTGTAGTTTGGTGGACAGGACACTGTCTTGGCATTTAATAGCTGCATGGTAAGTGGTCCTCCATTAAAGCAGGGCCTCAAGGTAAACATTCCCTCTCCAAGGTGACTTCTTCAGCCTTGGGCTAGCATGCAAAAGGTGACTACTGCCCTCTTTCCATGTCATTTACTTTCCTGTCTCTATTAAAATGTGCTCAGTTAAGTTTCTATCCCTAAAAGAGAACTGCAGGATCTATAATTCAAATGAGTGCCTGATTTCAGCCTTAACTGAGGACCCCGAGATCCCCACAGTCTGGGTAGGACTCTGAAGGAGTCCTATGCCTAGTGGCTCCCATTGGTGAATCTTAGGGGGCTCCTTATTGGCTTTCTGAAAATGTCTGACTCTCCAATTATTAATTAGTGAATAGAGATGTGCAGCAAAAGTAGCCTGGGCAACTCTGAATGATTCTTTTTCTTGAGGACTCAGAATACCTATAAATAAGCAGGGAATTAGTATTATAAACTACTGTTTCTAATACTGTGTTAGCTTGTGCCAGCTGTGTTAGCTTTTTTTAACATTGGTTGCCGTAGTGTAGGAGGAGGCAAGAATGAGGGATTTCAGCTTGGCTATGCATTTTTGCTGGTTGACTGTGTTAACTTATCTACACTTATAGTTGCTACTACTTCTTACCTGTGTTTGGACATATGGAATACTGGTTCCTGCTATGTTTTGTGATCTTGTTTCCCAGTCTGAACAGCATTAGTCCCTCAGAAGTTAAAAGATCAAGTGTCAAGAGCACTGGGTCAGAAGGAAGTGCCTCACTCAACTGCTCCATACTCACTGTGGACTTCAAATGTTTTAAAGCCACCTGGACTGAGGTGGTACAGCAGAATCGGGAGAAATGGAAAGCACAAGCCACCAAAGGTAACAGCAAGACTTCTTAATGAAAGAATAAAAAATCTTTTGACCTCTTCTTCTTCAAGCTCTTCTTCAATGAAATTCTTCTCCAAGTAAGCTCTGTTAGTTTGAAACAATCTGCTTTTTGAGGTCAGCAGTCTACAACGAATTTAGAAAGAAAGAAAGATTGTAACACATTTGTGCATTGTGTGTAAGTGTGTATGATGAAAGGGATGTGGAAAATAGGAAGGGAAAATTAAAAACAAGCAAATTGCAAGGGAGGTTCCCTTACAATGTGAGGGGAGTCATGAGTCAGAATTAGGCTGGGTGCAAAAATAGCTGGAAAAAAAGTGTATTTACAGAGCAGTTGTCAGTAGAAAGAAATATGAAAGATAGTTCAGAGGAGGTCAGCATACCCTGGAGTCGCTGCTGGATTTGATTTGCAGTGATAGTTTGGATGATGGATTACAAAGTATGCGGCATTTGCTCGTGATGTCATCAGTCTGAAAAGCACTGCAGAGTGTAGGGACTGTGTTGGTTGCAAGCTGTCTGGGGTAAATATTGTCATACTATTGTAATAATACAAAGCAAGCAAACCAACCAAACAGAATAAGATTTCAAGGTGTAAGCAGAAGCATTTCTTCTAAGATGTTTGGTGTTCTTCCTTATCTTTCAGTATTCCTAAGGCTCTTGCATGATCCCAGTTTTGAACACTGTGGTTCAGCAAAGATATGGCAGAATGCAGAGCAAAGTCAAGCAAATTATAAGGCATCTCAAAAATTAGTGACTCATTTATCCTGACGAAGAGACAACCGAGGAGATAGAAGTCAGTTTTCAGAAGACTGTTGCTGCTGTAAAATAAGGGAATATTTTCTTTTATTTCTAGTATCTCTGCTAAAACAAGGAATACTTGGCAGATGATTATAGAGTGGTAGTAAGTTAGACAACTGCAAATCACTGTTATTGAGATCTTTAGAAAGAAATGAGAGAAACATATATTGAGAATGACTTAAGTCTAATTGCTCTGCCTTGAGGTTTATGTCAGCTGCCTTCAGATCACCTCAAACTTGAGAGAGATTTAGGTAGGCTTTGGAACTAAAGAAGAAGGAATGTATCTCTTTTGTTTTGTTTTTTTTTTTCTTTGCAAAATTGTTATACAATGTCCCCTCTGAGCTGTTTGCTTGTTATTCAGTTCTTCTTTTTAATGGAGTTTTTGTATTTTACATGAATAGGAGAAGCTTGATTTTCATGCATTATGTGACCTTGGCCTCAGGACTGATGCAAGGTTTGGCTCAGCTCTTCTGTTTTGAAAGCAGATTGTTCCTCTGCAGTTGAAAGGCCTGTGTGTAGGTGCAGAAAGGCAAACATTAATCAAATTAAATTTTCCTTGGGATTAAAATTTGCCATTCAGGAAAAGCCTTTCTATTTATTCCAGGAAAATAAAAACAAAACATAACACAAAATGTATTTGTTTTCCAGGTTTTCTGGATGTGCTTTAGTTTTCTAATTGGTATTTACTAATTCGTGTATTCTTTTTGGAACAAACAAATCAAAGCTAACCAAACAAGCAAAGTGTTTTAGTTGGTCAGCATCTCACAGTAGATAAGTATTGAGTGAATGAAGTATGGTTAATAGTACAGTTTTAAGGGTTTCAATACACGCACCGTACTTGCAATCTCTGCACCTCCCTCCATCTGTCCAGCCTCACTTGGCCTTATGCAGCAGGGTCTGCCACACAGTGGGGGGTTAAACCGCCCACCCCTCTCAGACCAGTGACTTTGCAATGCAGCAAGATGCTCCTGTGGTAAAAATAAGAGTTATTATTAAAGGACAAATAAAGCAGCTAACAGTTGTTCAACAACTAGGAATCATCAAGGGAGAAAAAACCCCCATCTATTATTATTGTTTTTGTTGTTGTTGAATTTATATTGTTAGTAAATATGCAAGAGATTGTAGAATACTGTCTGCCCTTTGGTGAGGGCACTGTCCCCTGCAGCATCAGTGTGTTGTTTTTATCCTGAGTGTGGTATTTATGGCAAATGTCTTGGACTGTGTGGGCTAAGTATGTGAGTTTATTACCGAGCTCTTTTTACTTAAAGGATCATCGTTAAATAGCTACAAATTAAAAGCCGGAATAAACATACACCCTGATGTGCAGAGCACCATGTAGAGTGAAGTATTTTCTGACACTAATTTTGATAACAGGCACTTATCCAATAGTACTGTAAGAAGCCCCAGTCTCCAAAGCTGAATCTGTCTCCTGTGGTGCAGGTGCAAAATATAGCGATTTTTTTTTCAGCTCCCCAAATGAGAGGAAGCCTTCTGTATACCATAAGTTTCCAGGCGATATATCAATGTGCATAACTGAGCTGTCTGTGGAAGCTACCATGGATTTCAGGAATGATTAATAAAGTGAGGGAGGCTCATATCTAATTTAATTATATTTTCATGTGAGCCATAATTAATTCATTTAAAAATTAATTAACTTTAGTTAGCTGCTGGCAAGGCAATACAGATTGTTCTAAAGATGGCTTTCTCCCTTTCTTTTTGTATATTATCGGTAGATTTCTCTCCAACTGGTTCTGATTCACTGATTAGAAGTATTTGAGAAGATATCTAGAAATTCATTTGTAATTTTTATTCCCTGACCAAGACCTGGGTTGTGTAAGGCACAAAACGTCTTTGCTGTAGGTGTCAAGAATGCTTCAGCTGGACTGAAGAAGACCTCATTCAATATTTTATAGGGCCTGTTTACCTGCTTCCATAGTCTCCCAGACATCAAAACCCACTTGGACGCAGTCCTGTGCCACATGCTCTAGGTGACCCTGCGTGTGGAAGAGGGTTGGACTAGATGACCTCTAGAGGTCCCTTCCAAACTTAAGCATTCCATCATTCTATGAATGTCTGTCTCATACTCTGAACTGAGAGTAGTTTGCTGCACTTGCAGTATAACGCTTTATTCATCCTGGATACAGGCGTAGGAATCTAGAGGGGCTCTCTCTAGATAAACCTGGCTGGGTTTATCATCTCGAGTGCGGTGCTGGGGGACCGTGGCTCTCTGCTGCCTCCCTACACGGCCCGGGAACCTGCGCTGAGCTGCTGTGATGAGTCCATCTGAGGCTGTGCCGCCCACCTGGTCTAGAAATGTAGCGTTCTCAACACTTCGGATAAGATACATCACAGCCTCCATGGGTTTCCTGTTGCATAAGGACCCAGGGTTCGGATAGGAACAAGAGCAGGATTTTAAATGGGGAAAATTGGCTTCTCTGCAAATTTAATTTTCTCCGAGTGATGCCGCTACTGTTTAATGTTCAATTCTGGTTTTATACTTTTGCATATTTGAGTGTGACCATGGGATACTTTGGGATGGAATGTACTGGTATCAATATATTAGTCTCCCAAGAAAGGATGGTTTTACAAAGAAAGGATAACATTAAATGCAAAGGAAGAATTGGGAAGTCAGCATTGGCAGATACCTGGAATCAGGGAAACAAAGTGGACTTTCAAGTAACCAATGTACTTTGAATTTTTAAATGCTCAAAGTTATAGAGTACAATATGAGATAAACTAAATTTGGTGCTACAGATTCTTGAATGTCAAAAATGAAGCTAACTTCCCCTCTCCTAAAATCTGACATAGCTAAAACCCTTTTTAATTTTCCTTTAAAATTTTTTGAGGAGTCCCATCTGCAAAGGTGGACCTTATGTGGGAAAAATGGACATGCACATCATATACAGTTAGGTCAACATGAAGCTTTTTTTTTTTTTTTAATACCTTTCTTAATTGTTCTGTGCTGTTTTTCCCTTGCCAAGTCAGATTCAACATGTATCTAAGTAAAATTTGTTTTATGTGTAAAAGGCTGAAGTGGTTTTAAATGCATGTGTAGTAACATTCGTGTCAAATTTACTGAAAATCATGATTTCTTTTCTCATTTTGCTTCTCTCTTTGCTGAGGATGCAGAAGAAAAAGCTAAGAAAGAAGCAGAGGAAAATGCTCACCAGGGAACAGAGGAAAAGAAAACAGAAGAAAAAGATGAGAAGAAGCCAGCAGAAGATGCAGGAGCAGCAGCAAAGACAGAAAATAGCAAAGAACCAAGTCCTGGGGAAAACAAAAGCTCAGATTCCAATAAGAATCATGTAAATGGGACTCGGCAAATTGGGGTGAACAAACATGAAGCCTCTCAAGGGAAAAATGCATCTAGAACAGATAAGGGAGCCGATTCTCACCAAGCTATGGGAGAAGAGAAACAGCATGTCCAGAATGGTAGGTTCTGTTCTTCTACTGCAAGATGATTCTGCCTCTAAAATCAGTTATCTCACCTTGGCAATGGGCTGCCTGGACAAAAGATATCCTGAGTTCAGTGCCTTTTCCGTGAAGTCAGTACAGCCACCTCCATGTGGAAGTTGGAAACTGTAAATTAAGTTGCCTGCAGGGTTCACTTTTGAAGGAAAACACAGAATGTGTTTTCTCATGAAAATGAACCAATCAGGTACGATCCAAGCCTAAAAGATGAAATAGATCACTGCTTCTCTTGGTCTCTTTTTTATTAGAGGAATCATGAGTCTTTTTTTTTGGAGAATTTTTGGCAGAAATTTCATTCCAATATTTTCACTTGCTCTAAAAGATACTATTTTTTAAAAGTCCCATTTTGTACATGAAAAAGATGGGAAAATATCGGAAAATTGCATGTCACAAAAAAAAAAAAAAAAAAAAAAGGTAGAGACGTGAGAACAGAACAGTTGTCTTTTGGGAGCTCTTGTTGTTATCCTTCCCTTCTCATCTAAAGCTCTCTTGAGCCATTACCAAAAAATGGCAGTATGGACACCTGTGACTTCTCACAAACTTGGCAATTTTGAGCCAGTCCCAAACTACAAAAAAAACTCAGACTCAAAGGCGTCATTTTTTGAAAAGTCTGAGTGAACACATAGGCCTGTAGTATGTCCTGAGAGTGTCACAAAGTTCAGGCCAAGGTCAGTAGAATAATTGTAGCTGACAGAGAAGTCACTGGGATCACTGCCTTGACAGCAGCAGGGGCAGGAATTCCTGTATTAAACATTCCTGATATATTTTCCATGTATGTCACTTGGCTACAGGGCTTTCCCACAACTACATATTGCTTTGCTGTTGTCATTTTAGATTGGACAGACTATGAGGGGCCATGCTATCATTTTCTGTCAAGTATGGGATTTTTCTTCAGTCCATGTTACATAGGTGAATGGGAACAAACTTCCAGGAATAGAAAAAGCTTGGGAACATGTGAAATCCCACCAGATTTTGCCTCACAGATTTTTTTTACATGCTTCTAATAATGTAGAGGTTGAGAGCTCTTTTTGTTCTTTTTTTTCTTTTTTTTTTTAAATGTCTCTGCTGTAGGTGTCAAAAATGCTTTGTAAGAAACTTTAATGATTTCTGAAAATTAGTGTCTTCTTCAGGAAAAGAAATCCTGCTCTTAAATTTATCAGAAAAGGCCTTTATGAGGCACAGTCACTGCAATGTTTTTGGAGACTGATGAAATATAACATTCGTATATCTGAGTTCACTGTAGCTTCCTTTACACCTATATGTTAATATCTCATCATAAAGTATTTGCCTTATTATCTCCCTGCCTTTGTAATCCCTTTCAAAAGGATCGTTATGATCATCGTTCTGCTCTGCTGCTGGCAGTATGGCATGGTAGATATTGCAATATTTAGAAACGTCCTGTTCATAATAAGTTCTCAATGAAAGTTCAGAAATTGTTTCGTCAGAGGAGTTTGAAATCTCCCTCAGTCACTGCCCACATGCCTTCTCAGAGGAATCAAGCTATGAAATAATGTACTTGTGGGTGTTCATCATCTGTGACTGCACACAGTTACACTCAAGCAAATTCTTTACAGAGTGGTCAAATAAAGTATTATTAGGTTATCGTTATTATCAGATAATGGAAGGAATGTGAGAAGACTTTTGTGCTTTGCTAGATACCTTTTCATTTCAGTGCTTGAAGACAGTGTCCTTCTCTTATGGGCTACCTTCTTCAGTCAGACATCAATCAGCTTGGAGCTACTCCTACCTCTCTGGCCGTATTGGACTTTCTGAAGGAGACAGTCAGTAGCTGTGTGCTCAGCTGAGGAGGTAGCTGGCTGTCCTTTGCCTTCATGTTTTCAGTTTTTTCTCACCCATCCAGTGAGCTTAATAAGAAAAACATGAAAGTTTTGGCTCTAAGTGAGGACTGGACAGGACATGTTTTTCCGTCTTGCTAAATATGTTGGGACTTCAAAGCCATTCCTCTTTCACGCTATGCTGAAACTTGATTAGGAGAGAGAGAAAGATCAATCCTCTGACATCCAAGAATAACAAGTATCCCAGAAGTTAGGGCACAATGTAGGGGAAGGAGACCTTGTTTCTTTTTTGAGCTATCGCAAAATGTCCATTGATTCCTTGGCCATGGCCATCTGGAAAGCAAATGAGATCCTGTATGACACATTGATACCTATAATTCTGATCCAAAGGCCATGCAGCAGCTGTAGTAACAAAATTAGTAATGCAGCTAGAATAAGCATGACTCTGATGGAGCCATGTAATGCACCTCTCATTTAGAAAATTCTGAAGTTATGTTCAATACAGCTCTTTCAGGTGGAAGGGAGGGTCCCAAATTCAGAGCTGTTGCTTCAGGAGTGAAGGAAGGGCTGCTTGCTGCCCTCTCTGCAGGCTCTCGTTGTTGCTCTGGCCATCTAAAGGGAGGACATCTCCTCTTGTTGCTGCAGCTGCAGCGAGGTCTCTCCATTTCAGTTATTTTTTATGTAAGTTGAATTTGACAAGACTCTTATTCAATGAGGTAGGTGATGCTCTGGGAAGGTCTGCTGTGCTCTTGTATGACTAATACCTGCTAATAATGAACAAATGTTGAGAATGATTCTGACAAACCTTCCTGTCCTCATAGAATACACCCCAACTGCCATTTTCATTATGCCTCAGGTATTGCCCTGCTTTGCTTTCCTGTTTAGCCCTAGAAACTCTAAAACTGGTGCTGAGTGGTAGGATGCTTGACTATTCTGAGACCCTCATCAGGGGACTAACCAAAATGAGTCTGTGGTTAAAGAAGACTAGTAAGAAAAAATGAGACAAAATCATACAGGACCACCTAGGATATCAAAGGTGGTTCTCTGTTAGAAAGAGCTATGATGAAATCTTGGAGGGTCTTACTCAGTCCTTTGGATGCACAGAGGTCTCAGAGATTAATTTGGAAACAAAGATTGTGCTCCAGGTTTTTAATTTTCTACACACAGCCAGAAGGAGAATGAGTTTACATGTGAACTTAAGAAGTTATCAACAATTAGAATAAATTTTAAATTAGATTTTGAAGCTTGATTCTGTGTAGAAGTTGGGTAAACCATGTGTTACTTTATTCTATAGTAATATATAAATCCACTTCTCTGTGAGTACATGTACTTTCTCCTAACGAACACATCTTTCTGATGTTCTAATTTGATTGAGTTACAGGCATTGATAAACTATTCTGTGCATTAAAATGCTTATAATATTTCTTACTGCTTTTCTTCAGGTGAATTAAAGGAAGACAATAACGCGGACAAGAAAGATCAGCCTAATGTGGGAAATGAATCAAATAAAACAGATGGTAAGGACTTAATATGTCATTACATTTTTTCATCCATTTTTGTATGCAATCTACTGTTTTCTAGACAGCCATAGTTTGTTCTAAAAGGTTAAAAAAAAAACACAGTAACTAGAAACAGACTTATCAAAAGTAGTCATTAGAATTGACAAAAGCCATTGGGACAGTGTTGGGTAATATCATCTCTTTTGTGTAATGCTTAGCAACATTTAGTTGTTCTGTTGGTAAGCAGTCTTCCTTACCCATCAATTTTTGTGCAGTGCCTGCAAGAAAAATTCCGGATTATTAATGTTGCTAAATAGGAAATGCAGAACTGTGAGGTTCTGTCTGACTTCCTTTGGGCCTAATTCTGCTCTCGGTTAGGGCAGATTGCTTGGGGGATGCACAAAACAAAGCTAAGACAGGCCTTGTACAAGGTTCCTCTGCTTTTTATACTCTGGCAATATAAGCACTAAGCTTTCTTGGACTAATTGTGTAAGTGGGAATTTGCCAAGCGCTATGGAACCAGAGGTATGGGAAGCAAGCATGAGCAAGCACATTAGTGTAGAGGCCATGTTAAGGACAGTGCAGAGAAAGGATGTGTCTCAAATAATCCCAAATCACAGAGCAGTTCCTTGGGCATCTGGGAATAATTTCAAACAGCCCTGAGCCTCTTACAAAGGTCCACAGATGTTTTAGTTGCTTCACAAAGTGAAAAGACAGCTCTAAGGTCTATGGCATGTTGACTCTCTTGCCCCTCCTCAGCTGTGCACCACGGGGCTCTGAGATAGCAAGTGACCCTGCGTTGCTCCAGAAGTGATTGCCTAAATGTGGGATAGCCACATAAATGGAAACATATGTGAGAGCTAGCATTCTGTTTGTGTGTGTGTGTCACAGTTAAATCCACTGAAACATAGCTGTGCCTAAGCAAAAATGATACGGTACTTGGTTTTGATGGCTAAGAAAGACAACCTTGTTGTAAATACTATAGCTTAGAATAAATGCATGTTTTCTAGTTTATTGTTTCCTTTAAAACAGTTACTTAATTGCTCTAGCAGTGTGAAAAGTGAGACAAAAATGTGATGCCCCAACAAAGAAGGTTGAACAATTAATCCAGAAGAATGTACTAATTCTGGCCACGTATATACTGTTTTTAACAGCCCTTTTAGGAAGGATTGTTTAGGAAGATTTAATTATTTTGTTAGGAGGTCATACTATTTACACACTCGAGAAGTTTTTGTCAGGAAAACAGACTCAAACAAGCACCGTTCACGACTCTTTCTGCAGTTATGCTATTAGTGAAGCACAAATATTCAGAGAGCGACGTGAATCTCCAGATGTTCATGAGTGTGTGCACTGGGGCGGATCGCTGTAATGGCCCCAGAAGGATTAGTGAGCAGAACGGCTGCTTTCCCAGCTGCAGTGAGTGACAGCTTAGGAGCGGATGAGCCGGGAGAGCGACAGCCCTGGCAGGAGGAGCTGGATGCAGGGAGACCTGGGCTCTTCTAGGACAGCTTCGGAGCAGCGGTCCTGCCAAGGGGATAGTTGCAGAACCCCCTGAATTTGAGGGCAAGGATTCATTTTAAAGCCTAGATTCCCTGAGGAGGGGTAGGGGAGAAACAATTTAGCCCGACTGGAGGACTGAGAGAGAGATTTTGTGATGATACGAGCTGCGAGGCAGTGGGTTTGTTTCTTTACCCCTAGCTAGTTTCTGCATACTGCTGGTTGTTTAATGCCTGCTTGTTCCCCTGCAAGAAAATGTTCTTCTCATCCCACTAGGGAGTAGACCAATAACATGGGACAGCTTGATAACAGTGAATAAAAATCTCAAAACACTTGAGGACAACTTGTAGGATGAATACTTTTCATTCAGACACTGCAGGGAGGGATTATAGCTAATGATCTCATTGACAAAAATGAGGAGAAAAATTGTGAATGATGTGCCGTGGAAAGGAAGGATCTGTGTCTGGCATTTTTGTTTTGATAAATTCTGTGCAACCTGTTCCCTCCATTACTCATGCTGGAATAAATCTCCTTAGCAGCCATGTGAGGGAAGCAGAGAAGGGAACATTAGCCACAGATAATGCATGGCTGTTTGCAGAGCACCAAAATATTTACTCGAACATATGCTTTCTCACATGCTGGTACACGATCTTTCATGTGTTGAAAGAAAAAGAAAGGCAGAGAGTTAGAAAGATGGCGGTTATAGCTGTGTCGCACTCGCTGGCGGTTAGTGTGTCAAGCTCGTCCTGGGCCTCTGACGCGTCAGCCCTGGTGCTTGGTTTCACAGCCGCTGCTGCGTTTTCAGACAGGTTGCATTCACATTAAACAGGTGCACATTTCCACAGGTTTCTCTACTCCGGGGAGAGCTATAGCTTTTTGTCCACCACCCACTAGTGCTAGCTAGAGCCCTGCACCCCTCTGTGTGATACGCTGCAGCTTAGGTCAGACTGTGCCCAGGCATCCTTCATGCGGAGAGGCTGCTATATGGTGCTTGCAAACAGCAGGATTTTTGTTTTTTTCATGATCACATGACAAAGCTGTTAATAACTGAGCAAATTATTTCCCCTCCTTCCACCTTCACATGTTATCTCTACCTCCTCTTTATGTTTTTTTCCTACTAGGAAAAGTTTCTACATTGTTTTCAGTGCAACACTTCATTCTAGCAGCCAAGGTGCAGTTTATTCTCCTGTTCTTTTTCAGCTAGGAATTACAGAAAATTAGAAAGATGTTTTTGTGTTAGTCCTGGGGACCTTTATTCTAGTGGCAAAAAGCAAGTCCACAGGCTACAGCACAGGAAAACAGTGAATGTCTTTGCTTGACTACTCCAAAGAAACCAGCGTGCTTTGGGTACGTGTGATGAGCAATGCTCCCACCTCGTGGTCGTGTTCTAACCGTGCACTTTGACAGGTGATCTTTCAATAATACGTTCCTTTACCCAGAGGAACAGAAAACAATATAGTATGTAGTCATTTAAACAGACAGTGTATATATATGAGTGTGCATAACAGGTTCTGTATCTTGAGATTTACTGTTGCTTAGCAATGTTAAAAGTTTTTCCTATTTCTTCCATACATTGACCATTTTTTCTTCGTTTTTCTTGGCAATCATTCCTTGATCAGCACAACTTGATGTGCACATTCCTTGATGTGCACAACTCCCTGGTTAGAAAGCTACAGTGCAGGGGCTTCATTTCTTTCAATTCCAGATGTCCCCCCAAATTACGTACTTGCAGTGAGGGATTGGCTGACACAGAGTATTGCTATCTGCAAATGTCTGTGGTGAAGAAATATTTTTTTGCGGGGATTTGTAATGGTGGTGTGATGGAGCCATGATGATGCCTCCACATTTATCCCAGATATACTTGAATTAACAGATTTCTTCCTTAGCTTCATGTAGGGGGAATGTAGCTTTTCACAAAGCCATTCAGCAATTTAAGAATTTTCAGTGTTTGCAGCCTGCATTTCAGTAGTGCATTTTATATATCAGTCTAGCCAAGACCACTAAGTAGCAATGAAAGCAATGAACACTAAGTAGCCAGCTTCTTGTGACAAAACTCTGCTCATGTTATTTGCATAATGCCAGTGTTATTCGAAATAGAGTCATTCAAGTGGATAAATGAGCATTGCTCTATGCTTGAGTATAGTAGGAAGGGTAAATTTCAGGTCATATGAGTAATATGCCATCTTTATTTCCATTACCAAAGATAGGCTGATTTCTCCTTGATTTTTTTTTCAGAAGTTAAAAGCCCATTTTGCTCTAGGTTCATAAGGCAAACACACTGGATGTCTCCTTTCTGTTATATAGTGCTCCTGGTAATATGTATCAGAATCTAGCAGTGGTGGCAAATTGGAATAGCAGTAGTCTGGGAATATTTCTAAAGACAATTTCCTTCCATTTCTTATTTCCTTTATAGCTTGTTATTTTGATTACATTAGAGGTTATTGCCCTAAGGTACAAATCAGAATGCATTGTACTGACACCTTCTAAAAGCTTCCTTGAAAGCATAAGGACATTTTGCAATCCAGAAAACATCTTTCACCATAACATATTTCTACCAAATAACTGTTCCACAGTAGTGCAATACTGAATAACTAGGGGGGAAAAAAAAAAAAAAAACTTCTGTATTTTTTTACAACCTTTTTGTGCTTTTCGACAAAAGCATGACTATGTCTTATTTAGCGAGTAGCACCTAAGGCAAGCTGGAATTTGCATAGAGAGATGTATTTTGAGAACATCTTAGGCAGTTTTAGTGTCAAATAGAGGGTAAACATTACGTAATGTGATTTTTGAAACTAAACACAAAATGCATTGTTAGCATCCTGATCTCAGGAGAGTTACGGCATCTTGGTGTGTGTGCTGTATGAGACTATGGGGACTCTATAGAAAGATGACTTGTATAAATATGCATATATTTTTGCTTTTCCATTCTGTGTGTGTGTGTTTGTGTGTGTGTAAAATTCATGAAAAGCACATGATTTTCCTTTGGGACTCACGTATTTCTCTTTTATAGCCTGCTTTCCAGGATCTTCCATGCCCTTAAGATGTTTGCTTGCTTTTGACTTCCGTTTCACCTGAACTTGCACATTGGGGATATGTGACAAATGAAATTGGGAATAGCATTTTTCTTGATTTCAGATTTGAGTGAATATTTGGAATATTCATTTCAATTGTGTAGTGTAAGAGCAATCCATGTAGGTAGGTTTTTTAAGTAGTCAATTCTACACAGGGCATTTTCAAGTTACCTTTGGTCATTTGGATGCATTTCTGCTCAGAGATAGCATGTAGCTGCATTCCTGTTGCAGAAACATATAGCATATTGGGAATTCCTTCTTGATTTTGTGTCAGCGACCAGGATGTTTTGCCTATCAGAAAACTGAGCCTCACCTTCCACCTGTTACAGATCACTCTTATGGGCTTAGTCCTTCTTATCCAATTTAGGACAATTGCTCACTATAATGGTGTATAAAAGGTCTCTGCGTCAGTAAGAGGAGGAGGCCCTTCTTGCTCCCTCCCTGCAGGAACTAATGTTCACTCCATTGGCAGTCAAGCCTCCTTTTTCCCTGTGTAGCACTTAGAAACAAGAGCATTTTTGAAGTCAGTGACTGAAGGGACAGAAGAATTGGAAATGGCTCCTGAAGAGAGGCTGGTGACCTTCAGCCTTTTCGTTGCCCTCTCCATGGAACAATTAGTTTCCAATTTGAGCATCCCAAGCATAGTTATTTTACCAGGAGACTGACAAAATAGCTTCAATGGAAGCATGAGGAAAGAAAAAAAAAAACGGCACAAGTCAAGTCTATGGGAATCCAAATGTAAAGTCTGTACTGTCCAAATTGCCAGCTGGGTGCTTTGTTGAGTACCTTCATGCACTGTATTTGCCTGCTGGACCTGCCAGCTGGTGTCTCCCCAGGGTAAGAAGCACAGGGACACCAGTGTCCTCGAGCTAAGTTTTTGCAGAGAGTATTTTTACACGTTATTTTTCTAGGGCTGGTACTTTAATGCTAACCTTTACTATTTATTGCTGTTAATCAGTCCCTCATTAGACAATTCTTTCTTTCTGTTGCTTCTAAACTACTGCTTCCTTATGTTATAACTTGGGACTTGGTGGCTATAAATAAAAGTGGAAGAAGAATAACTGCAACTTGTATTAGCTGAAAAGAGCAGTTTGGGAATTTGAGTCCAATTCAACAAAAGTGATTATCAAAACCAGAAAAGACTGAGAAAAATCTGAATGAGAAGTTTTGCTCTGAAGTGATGCTTTTAGTTTGTATTTTTGCCAGCTTTAGGTAAACAGTAAAAAGGAAAAAGAAAAAAGAAAAAAAAGGGGCTTTACTGGGCACAGCCTGATCTTTCATTCCCTATGTACACCCTACGACCACTATTCACAAAAGAAGAACCACCTCTCAATATTTTTTTTGTCATAAAAGATTGAAAGCAATTACTTGCGTCTGACCTAGAGCTAAGCATTATACTAATTTTTCAGTTTAGTCACTTGATCAAAGGAGCAATTATTTGCCCAGTGTTAATTACAAAATTCCAATTCTCGTCTTGTGCTGAAAACTTTGCTGGCTTCGATTATCCTTCTGGCTATGGTGGCTCGTGCCTCTCTTGTGCTGATGTTTTAGTTTCCATCCATGACAGAGCAGCTCTTTATGAAAACCATGATCCAGCTTTTGCCGCAGACGTGGTCAGACCTTTTTATTGTGTTTGATTATCAAATATTTCATATGTTTTTGCACTTACTTCTGTAGGTTGCTCTACAGGGTGAATGTGTCTTTCCTTTCCTATATAATTTGCTCAGGAAACTCAAAACATTTTTGGTGTAACTAAACTTTCCCCAATTCATCCATTTAATTTTCTCTGCTGTTAGGAATTTCCATAACATGCTGGTAATCATAGAATATATAATAGAACAAAAATAATCTCTTTCTTCCATCACTGAAGTGATTTCAGGTCCTGTGTAATACAAGCTGTCAAACAAACATCGAGCTCAAGATCAATGTGAACAAGACTAGAAATTGTTTGAAGTCATGAATGACTTAGGGATAATTATGTGCCAAAGCTTGAAAATCAGAATACCTTCTATGCTAATACCATTTTTCCCCCTAGCAAAATGAATATTAAACACTTGGGTCATGAGCTAAATTGGAACGATGGTGTTTAAATTCAGTTACAAAACAAGCGTGCAATTTTTTTTCCCCAGCAGCATTCGTTCTTGTTTTCCCTTGCTTTAAACAGGACCCAGACACCTTGAGTAATGTTTATTTTCTTTGGAGAAAATAATCTCTCTAAAATTTCTCATCCATTAAAAAAACAGATAATGAAGACGAATTAACTTATAACAGACATTTCTTCTTCATTTCACTGATCTTCTGAACTTTGTTCCTTAGGCCTCAACCATCTCTGATGCAACAGAAGCAAGAGAGTATCATAAATAAGCACAATTTATTTTCTCACAGTTTTAATTCTTTCCAAGTGACTTTAATATGAGAAAAAATCATCCAATGTAGAGAAGAGAGTATCTTCATTCTATTCTGGGCCCTGAATCTTTAACCAAACACCTTTACCACTGCTAATGGAAATACCTACATCTGAGAGTGTTATGACATGCAAGGGAGACGAGAAGCGCACAGACTTTGGAATAAGCTGATAAAATTTAGGGGTAACTCCTACAAGGTCTTTCCACAAAGGCATTAACCCTGTCAGTATCCCACTGAAATCATTTAGCACTTCATCCTGCTAGCTGCAAGTATTTCCACCATGTGTGTAGTCAGAGATGACCACCTCGTGGTTTGGAGGTTATCTGAGACCGGTTTGCTCAGACTGTTATTCCCTCCCTGTGCACAGCCTCCACAGTAATCATGGTAGGACATCAAGTGCCATTCAACAGTTTGTCACTTCTGTTGTCATTTCAGCCATTGCCTGGATGGCATACGCATACTTTGTAATAGCCTTATCCTAACAAGCTATTTGTTAGTTTTGAATCGTCAGAGAAACAGGAGTAAGGAACAGGGTGTTATTCCAAATGTTAATCAGTCCAAATATTTCTAAACTTTCTTAGAAGCTTGAAGTTATAAATAAATAAATAAATAAATAAAAGTGTTTCAGGAAGAATCCTCATAAAGATGTTACATTTGATGTCAGTTTTGAAAATTTTGGGAAGCTATCAATTTTGTTTACAAATTTGAACATTTTAAAACCCTATGTATACAGTATTTTTAAAAGTCTGTTGTGGAAATTTGTTTCATTTTAATAAGAGAGGGCAGAGGCTGATTTCCAGCACCATCTAAGCTTTCCTGTAAACACTCAAATAGCCACCCTAGACCAAAGCAGAAGTTACTTTAGATCTCTCATCACCTACCTGATGACATTTGCATTCAACATCTTAATGAACAAAGAATAAAAACAGGGAAAGACCTTCCCCACACCTTCCCAGGTGCCAGAGATCAAATTTAGCAGAGGTCAAATCTTGGAATTAAAGAGCTGCTAATGGGTTTTTCTTCCTCTAATTTTTCTAATTATCTCTTGGATCCTGGTGTGCTTTTGGTATGCACCTCCTGAGATAATGCAATTCAAAATTTACGTATACTTTATGTGAAAATAACATTAGCTTGTTGTTTTCAAATTTGCTACCTGAAAATTTCATTTGATACTCCTTTCATGTACTGTGAGAAGCAGTGAATTCCCTATTTACCTTCAGCACTCAGCTCTCTCTTAATGTCATTTACCTTCTATCAGTTGAACAGTTCTCTGTTCAACTCTCCAGTTTCAGGCTAAAGAGTCCTAGTGTCTTTAAACTTTCTCTGTTTAGTCTTCTGTCAAGTGAAAGCCTTCTGACATGTGCTGCTGATGTATGTTTAAATATAGCACTGCAGTGGTTTGTGTTACACATGGCTGATGGGATTAGAGCATCTGATTTTAATAGAAATAAGATAGACCCAAAGATATTTTTTTTCCTTCTAAATTATCAAAAATCACATATCAAAACCACAGTAATGTTCATTTTGACATAGTTGCATACTGCATTTTTTGTTGATATCTTTATGATTTCACGATCACTTTCATTGTTACTGAAAAGACATCACCTTGGGGGGTTGGAGTAAGGGATGTACTGGATGAATATGGTTCACTGGAGCTCTCTTCTCTTCCTTAGCAGGGGAAAAAATACATATTTTCAAGATTCTGTACTTAGTTTCCCATGCAATTAAAAAAAGCACTCAAAAGTAGCTTGGGGCAATGGTATCTTGGGAGAGAACAGTTTGGTGGTGTGGTGGAGTTCTGCCCCCCTATCACAATACTCATACAGCATGCTAAGAAGATCAGATTTGTACATGCTAAGCACTACTTTTTCACAAGTGAGCTGCAAGATTACCACAATCTTCTTAGGAAGAAAATCCGAGGGTGTAATCCAGGATGATTATGGTGTCATCATGTGTCTTCTTCGTTATTAAATATGTTCATAATGTTGAAGGAGTATAGAACTGAGAAGATAAAATGGGCAATATGCAATAAGCTCACAAACTTTATTAATAAGCAGAGGTATGTTATCCAGTGGAGCAAACCAAGGAGTTTGTGTAACCCCCTTGACCCACCTTGGCAAGCCAAATCCTTTTTCCACATCACTCTGTCCTGCAATTTGCTCCAGCATTTTATATTTTAGGAAAGAGAATAGTGAGGTTTTCTTTCAAAGAAAATTTCAAAGCCACAGGGCTGAGCCTTGTCTCCTGGCATGGCCTGGCACCGGAGGACGGGTGGCCTGGGCTGGCTCCAGGGAGCACGTTGCCCTCTGCAGCTTCTGAGGGGCAAGGGAAGCTGTTCAGTGGAGGGGCAGGATTGGCCGTCTCGAGGGATGGTGCTGAGAGAGGTTGGCTTTTCATTCCCATCTGGCGTAATTAGCTTTGCAGTCAGTGAGAGGCTGGGACCGTGAGTCATTAGAGAACAGGTGTAATTTTTGAGTCAGTCTAAACTCTCACCTCAGTCTAAATGTCCCTGGGGCTCTGTTCCTGCTCTCCAACTGCGCAGCAGATTGCAAAAGTTTGAATTAGACCGACATAATAAATGCCAGCTTGTAGTTCTTGAAAGGCCCCAGGACTCCCAAACATTTGTTTTATCACAAGAAGAGAGACAGAAGTGTGAGATTAATCACTGATTGTGCAAAACTGCCAGCCAGCTTCCTTGCTGGATGGATGGAGTTATTCCCCAAATGGTTCTGCACAGGGTAAAAAACAAACTGCTCTATACTTCTCCTTCGGTACAACAGACTATATGGTGCTATGCTAAACACAGGCATTCATGAACCAGGGAGTTCATGTTAAAAATGCCATCGTGCAAACTGCTGGTAGCAGAAATGGACCTAGTAATCTGCTCGCAGTGGGAGCTGGTAGCCCATGAAGAGCTCTAGGAGTCCCTGGTATTTGCATTAGTGATCAAGGGGAGGGTCTATGCTCAGGCTTGACAAGCAGTATAAACTCAGCAGTGACATTGGTGAACGGAGGCATGCATTCAGATGAGGCTATTTCGGCTAATGAAATTCAATATACACCGAGTGAACTACTTAAAGTCTTCCTGTGTACAGAGCACTGCATATTCATTCTTTTTCCTCTTTCAATTATCTCTGTTAATGCATGCTAATATTTGCAGTCGATCTATTGTGTTGAAATGCATGGGAGGCTGAATCATATACAAGGTTAGGGTAATCTTAAGGAAGTTATTTTGTATCCAAAAAGATATTCAGCGAGGAGGACAACACATCTGCTCCACCAAGTAGAAAAGCAATTTGAAGTAAATGCTGTACTAGAATGTTCTCATTGGAGCTGATGATGTGACTAACAGAAGCAAAAAGCAATATAAGACTCAGTACTCTGCAGGGAGCTGCTTCTGGGAAAAAAAAATAAAAGCCCTTTTCCCTGTTTTAACTGTTAAAGATGGGTGGGGTGAAAAGAGAGAGTCTTCTGAGTATGGATGGCAAAGGGAGAGAAGATGTCACATTGGGTGATGCTTGCTGCTCTATGTCAGATTCCACCTGCAATTCAGGAAATGATTTGAGAGATTCAGAAAAAAACATCAGCCAACTCTGTCATTTTATCCAGCTAATAGACCTATCCCCTTCCCTTCTTTTGGGTCAGTATCTTCTCCTTAGAATGTGGATAATGATTCATTTTAGAGGAGTATTATGATCCCTTTAATGGCAGTAAATCAGACCGAACCTTTTAGATAGGAGACATCAGGAAAGTGTAGTACTACAGGTTTTGCTCTTGCCGGTTGTAGATTGTGCTCTCAGTAGTGCTGGGAATGTGATAATCCAGTCTAAATAAATCCAATGAAATGCTAAAAGCTTATTTCTTTAGAGTAGGGGCTTAAAGTCAGTGGGCAAGAGGTTGTGGCAGCAATTTACAGTGGACCATCCCGAAAGGAGAAGTCCCCCTGCTAACTACACAGTAGAAGAAAATGACACCAACTCGGTGACAAATCCTGTGCCATACATAGCCACTGCTATGCACTCATGAGCGGCAGAAGGATCCAGCTGCAAAGCCTCAAGGTTTCTGTCACTCCTTTATTCCACTGCCCTAATAAAAACAAAAATTCCTGTATACAAAAGGAACTGGTTTCTGAAAGGCACACAGAGATTTTTTGATATAATCCCATGTTCCGAGGCAATCGTACCCTTTCTTCTGATTAATTTCCTTGAGTGAGAGATCCTTTCTAATGCACTGGTAGTGCTCTGCCAACATTGGTATCATAAGAAGTAACACTAGCTAAGAAAGCACCAGGCATATTCAGGGAAATGGCTGGGCCAATATATGCTAAAAAATGACAATGTATAGTGGGTCCATTTTCGTTTAAAATGAAGAAATAAAATCTTGACTTCATTTCTTCCTTAAGGAGGTCTGTTCATTGTGAAGATTCATGTGATATAACTGCATAGAAATTAGTTGTGTTTATACATTAGGGAAGATGTTAGTCAAATATAGCCTAATTTTGAGGCTGATGGAGTTATTAATATTTGTCCAGAGAGGTAATTGTATTAGCTCCAATTGATTATTTTGGGTTTCTAAAGAGGTCAAGGAATTTAATTATCTAAGGCAAATCTAAAATCCTCAGTGCATATTTGTACATCGTATCTCTGCCGTGAGAGATAATTTCTTAACTAATTTATCCACATGTACCAGACTTGTTCACATTTATTGTAAAGCAAGATATAGTGTTAAATTATGGTCAAGGGCAAGATTAACAAACTTTTTGTCCTATTTTTCTGTGTATTGTAAACTTATAGCTTTGACAACGTGTCCTTTTCTGCTGTTGGCACAGCTACCACATGAAACAGTCCACTAGTTTAGTTGCATTGGCCATTCAATGAGCAAGGATATGGCTTAGCTTCAATTGCATGTATTTTTTTTTTCTGTGTGTTCTTTGTTATTTTCTAGTTTATGCCTGAAGATATTGTACAGAGGCTGACTTTGCTGCTTGCTGCCTTGGGCAAATAGCATCTGGAGATTAGAATCTGGCCTCCAAATTGACAAACCATTGTAATCTGATCAGGGGCACAGCTTTATGCTTACCATATCAAATTAGCTGTTACAGAGAAGCTAAGCAGGTTGTATAATGCACATTCTTGGTTAGATCTCAGGCACCTATCCATACATAAGGTTGTGCTTTTTATTGCAAGGTCTTTGGGAGAAAGGATCTTTAAAAGATGTGGCACTTTTGTGCTTGGATCATTTGTTTTCCTTACCTAAAAACACATGTACAACATGTTGGCTTTATGGCCGAAAGCTTATTGAAGTAGTTAGCAAGCAAGGGTGATCCAGAGAGCCCTAAATCAAAGGACTTAATGATTAGGCCACACTGAATGCTTGTGTGCATGATCTCAGTGGTGATATAAATTGACTTCTCATTGCTTTAGGGAGAGTGCAACGAGTTTTGCTTTGTGGAGAGCAGTGGAGTCAGCTTGGTTGACGTCCAGTCAAATCAGTTTGCATAGCTGACTTAGCTTGGCTTAGCTTCAGTGCACTTCACTTTCTGGACTTCCAAATGCTGAGTAAAGTTGCACTGTTTGGAGGGAATGGGGCTGTCTAAACTGATACCCTTCTTTTTCTTTCCCAGAATACATTTTCCTTGGACACAGGGAAGACGGGCAACATTTGACGCTTTTCTTTTTCTTTTTTTTTTTCCAGATACAGAAGAGTAAAAAAATACATATATAAAAAAAAGAGACTGCAAATTTCTTTCATCATTTTAGCTGAGCTTCTTCATTCCTGTTCTCCTCCTTCCGCAAAGACCAGTTTCTGGGAAAGGCGTTAAACAACTTTCAAAACACTCCTCCTCCCACTGGCTACTTCACAATTAATGACTCTGGGTTCTAGGGTGGGGGCCTTGTTTGGGGGGTTGATTTTATTTTTATTTGTTTGTGTGTGTGTGCCTATGTGTGTTGTTTTGCGGAGCTTTTTATTTAAAATAATCTGGTGGTTTCCTGAGGCAAGTGGTTCCATTTCCTGGACAGGCCAAGCAAACAGGTGAATGTCGTCATCAAAAGTCAGCATTGCCCTTTGCTGTGCTTCAGCCTGTGAAAACTCCACATTATGATGGTGCAAAAAGATATCAAAAATCATAGGAAGAAACTTGATAATACTTCACTTTTTTTTTTTTTTTCTTTTTCCCAAGAATCTTTCCAACTGCTGGTAGACAAAGAGTTTGACTTTTACCCTCATGATAGAAGATTTTGTGCATATAAAAGGTGAATTTGTAGCATTAACTGACAATTTTTTAGGATGTGATGCCTTTCCTGCGTGATATAATGATAGCAAATGTTTTTGTGTCTAAACTGCAGGTAAACTCACTCAATCCTTGATTTTGATGTGTTTTTGTGCAGTTAGTGAAAGGAAAGAAGAATCGACTAAAGTGGTATTCCATTGGGGTAAATTTTGTTGTGCACCTCTGAGTGCATGTACTTGATGCATCTGCCTTAACTAGAGATTACAAATAATGAGTTTTTTCCCACATTTGTTCATGGGCTGCTGGTAACCACTCTTTGTCTGACCTGAAGGCCTAAGGAACGAAGGGCAGCAGGGAATCACACAGATCAATTTTTACTTTCATCTCAGTGTGACATTTCTTTTATCACTGATTGAATGGCAAGTCCAAAGGGAAGTAGAAGCATTATTTGAAAAGTATGGATAGAGAAAAACAAAATGAAACAGTATGTCCATAATACACTCCTGAAGTTGGTAGATGTAACCGTGGCATCCGGTGGATCTAGACACATGGAAGTAAGTCACCATTTGGCCCATTTTAAAGACAAAATGTTAAAAATACCTCTCTCAGGCCTTGATTCCGGAAAGTATCTTTTTTTATGAAGAGTGTTAACCATTTATTTAAGTGCTTTTCTGACTTGGGGTCAGCTTGTAGGGATGCAGTTAGTTATAAGTAATTTTACCAGCTGTGTGGAAATCAAGACATGCATATATATGCATACACTTATGCATCACTCAGGATGCAGTCTTGCTATGCTAATCATATATGCATTTTACAAGGAACTGGACTGCTGTCATAGCTCTTTGCTGTGTAGAGAACATGAAAAACATTGGCTTAGGAAGGTAACTCTTTCTCATGTTCAGAAGTACAGGTGTTACCAGCAGGCTGCATTGGAGCTTGAGACCCTGTTCCTGCTTAAACTGTGCACATACAGGGATGAACTTCACGTAATGCTAGCAAAAGTCACAGTAGTGAACTCAGACTATATCCACATTTCAGCATGAATATTTTCTCGCTCAGGAGTGTTTATATCTGGGGTTTTGATTATTGCAGCTAGAGACATTTTGTGTTCTTTTTTTGGGCACCAGAGTTTGAGTTTGTTCAAACCAGAGATTTAGATTAGGTTCATGCTATGAAAAGGTTGCACTTAATTCCTTATTTTCAAAAGGAAGACTTACAGAAATAGTTCTTGGAGCTCTCAGAACTCACAGTTAGCTCCACTGTACCGGCTCATTTAAATGAAGTAAATATAAGGGCACAGCATGTTCCTGTTCATGTGCTCCTGGTTCAGTGGTAGCTCTGTGCGCATATCCTGGGTCAGAGCCAGAAGGGGTGCTGAGAGGACAGCAGCTCCGCAGGCCGTACAGACTGTGCTGCTCATCATGCGATGGGGAAAGGGCTTTATCATCCCACAGCACTTTCCCACCTCTCCTTCCATCCACCATGAGCATTCGGCTCTGGTAAGAAGGCTAGAATTGAGATGCAGCCGTGAGCAAGCTCTTTAACAGGGTATCAGTGAAATATTTTTAACACAGAGCTACATATCACGCCGGTGACTCACTCCCTGAAGTGAGAGGAAGCATATCCTGATTAAGAGCTTGGTCAGTGGAGCAGAATTTAGTTAATTTTTTTAAAGTTACCCTTGTATAATGTACAGTGATTAAAAATGCCTTAGGTCATGCAGACCAGAATAATTCAAAAGTGAAAAGTCTTTTTCTTCATCTGCTTCTGATACTCGTTTTCTTTCCTTCTGGGACTGACTCCTTTCAGATAGTGAAGCAAGATTGGTTTATTTACGTCTGGTCAGTCCTTGCTTCTGCTCTTCACTTTTACAAAGGTATAAAATGAGCCTGGAAAAGGCTTTTCTGTGACTGTTCCGTGAAGTTTATTCACCACTGGCAGAAACTAGCAAGAGACTTGGTGGAATTGCCATCTCTTGGGGCTGCATATCCAAACTGATGCTGTTCTAGAGAGATGCTAGAGTCAAAGAAGTTGCTGATCTCAGCACACGGGTATGCAGTAAAATGTTTTGCAGTATACAGGTGGACAGATCTAGATCTAAGATTTTCCTGCTCTCTTTGAAGTGTCTGAGTATGCTGCAGTGGTGCAGTGATAGAGCATTTCCTTTAATATATTTTTTATTATCCCTTTAAAAAGTCCTAATGATTTTTTTTCTATTAGCTTGGAACTACAAAAGATGAAAGTGTAATGTAGAAATTGAGATCCTACAAAGAGACTTGGCCATGGAGTCTTGGCCAACATCTGCACAGAGTCTCTTCCTGGGATCACACCTACATTACTCTGATTATCCACGGCCCTGGAGCACTCTGCAGCATTGTGCTAGTGCATTATGAGCCATGGAATGGCATGTTAGGGCACCTCCCAGTTAAACTAGAGATCAGCCACTGTGCGATTGTGTAAAAAAGTAATAAAAATGAAAAAAATACAGAATGCCTTTCTCTTTATTCTACCAAAGGAAAGGAAAAAAAATGAGGAGGATTAGGCCTGTAACAGTTAATATCATGACATCTGTTTACAGAGAGTAAGAAAGGATTTCTTCTGTTGCATCCTTACCTAACTTTCCCCTGGATGCATAGAAATTATATTTTCAGATGCCTTCCTTTTCCAGCATCTGTAGGACTATACAAGTAATAAATAAGACAGAAAAAAAAAAAGAAAAGAAAAAAATGCTGTCCTCATGCCGAATTGCAGTAGACTTATTTGGGAATGCCTACAAGTAGGTACCACAGGGTCTTTTGGGGACAGAGAGCGCCTTATGGAGGAAGGAATACACAGGGATGTGATGTACCATTAACATGCCTCTACAGAGGGGAGGAATATGCTCCCTGGAAGCTTCATTTGCTGGATCAGCACCAGGAATTTTTCATCAGAAGAACGGAGAAGGACTCGTCATCACATTAAAACAGGGAGGGTGTATCCCCCTATTTTAAGTATATGAAATCATCCCTGCCAATGTTTTCTCCTTTAATCTTGTGGGAATTAGCAGACCTCTCTCTAAGTGGTGACTTAACACATGAGCTCCTGATTACACAGTAATTAAAACAAAAAATGTCGTTAGAGTGGTCATTGCATAAATGCCTCAGGGTGACAGTTCTCTGGTCTGCACTCAAGCAACTGTTGTGTTGTTTTTTTTTTTTTCTTCCTTTTTTTTTTTTTTCTGGGAGAACAGTTAAGAAGTGTTCCCACGTGAGAAAAAAAGGGATTCGCTTATTCTTAGTTTTTTAGATTATAATGGCTGTGGTGCACCCTTTCAAAGACATAAGGTCAACTAATGCTTATGTCCACCAGTTTTCCTTGCAACCTACACAACTTCTTTCATCTAAGTTATATAGTCAGATTCATGAGTTTCCTTATAAAAGGGTGATGGATCTCACTGTTTCTTTCCAGGTTATGGAAAAAGGATAGTTGCTATCAACTTATCAACTTTTTTTTTGTCCTCCCAGAGGCAAGAAATAGGTAGGAGATTAAAAACAAATTTTTTTAAAAAAAAACATACTTCAAAGTTGTCAGTCTGACCAGACGAATACCTAAAGTTTGGCCTCTTGTGTAGCTTCAGCTGCTATATTTTCATACAATAGGATGTGGAGTAACAAAACAAGTCTGGAATTCAGGAGTCTTGTTCCTCATTGGTGAAAGGAAGAGCCAGATTCTTCTTTCTCACTGCTTTGTTTCTTAAACATAAATCTGTGGTTGAAGAAAAACTTTCCAAAATATAGTTGCTTATGTCAGAGAAAATTGTTTTTGACAGCATACCATCTGAGTATAGAGTGTTTAGATATACAAACTCAAAGGTCATACGTGCTCAATCTAAAATCAAGAAGTTTGAACTGAACAGTTTTTAGCGTGGTAAGCTGCTTTGTAATCAGGAGATCCATGATCTAAAGAACTAAAGGGAACAGCAAACACTTCCTCTGTTAGTCCTTGCAGATTCTACAGAGGATCTCAGAACTGATTTTTAATTAAAAACCACAATAATTCCTTTCAGATTAGAAATGATGAGAAATAACTAGTACTCATTTTTCTCAAGAGAGCAAGTACTCTTTTGGCCTCAACTAGAATCAGTTAGTCTATCTCCAGGAACTCATGAGATGCTCTTAAATATGTCTTACTGGCTCATTTTCCTTCACAGATCATTTTATAATGATGAAACATATCATCCTCTGGTGATCTATACACTGGCTATTTATACTCAGCAAATGACAGCATGCTCAAATCCTTTCCTTTTACTTTCTTTTAATCTATCACCTCATCCAACAATTAAAAGCTAAAGAGTGACCTTGTGCTTTCACATGTGTTGAACCATTGGCAATATCAGAGATGTAGTGATCCCACGTTTGAAAGCCAGCATGCGAATGTGGTGGCACCCCAGCTGGCACTGCTCTTATATGTTATATGTGTTACGTTTTGATTGTGTTTTATAGACTCCATTGCTGGAGAAAGCAGCTGTCAGTGCTGGCCAGGTGGAAAGGAGAAAAAAGGCTTTCACATTTTTATGACACAAATTCTATTCTCACCGAAGAAGGTAAAGATGCCATCTCACAGGATGAGCAGGTCTGCCTCAGTTTCAGTTTAACATCAGGTGTATGTCCTACTATCATCCTCACTTCGCTTTCGCAGGGAAGTGAGTTTTATAATCCCAAGCAGCGCTTTCCCTGCCTGAGTGCTGTGCTCAAAGAACCCGCATAGCGCATGTCCACTGATGATGACATTTTAATGTTAAAATGAAACGTGGTCCATGCATTCCCAGATGGCTGGGTCCTTCTTTTCTCCTTGTGTTTCCATTTCCCTTTTTTCCTGAACAAACATAGGGATTTCTGATCCGTACCCCAGAATGACTGTGACACACGTTATCAGCCCTATGTCTCTCTTACAGGTGTGAGCTCTTTGCTCTGGTGACGTGAGTAGAGGGTAGAAAAAAAAAGAGCTACTTCCAGGCAAACAGGCTCATGACTTGAAGCAATGAAGGCCTCCCAGTCCAGAGCCCAGTCTTGGCTAATTTGCTTTCATGCCTAAGCACACAACAGCACTCTCTCACAAGCCTCATGGGCATGTTCTTGGCATTTTACATTCTTTTGACTGCTTCCCAGTGCATGTGTATAGGCTGTTGTGTTCTTGTAATCCCCCAGTTTTAGAAGCTATCCAGTGGTAGGAGGAATATGTGTAATCCCATTGACTCTGCTGGTGGTTGTAGGAGTGCATATATCAAAAAAATTACTTATGACCATTGGGGTTTTCTAGTGATAAAACCTAGCAGTAGAATGGCAAAGTGGGCGTTTTCCTTTTCTTCTTGCTTGGATGATATTTTTATACAATTTTATATGCAATTTTTTTAAATATTTGCTATTTTTATTGTAGGGTTCTGGTTGGGGTTTTACCAGAACTTCTGGTTGTCTACAGGCCCAGATTCTCACAGGAATATTTTTCTTCCCTTTCCTCCTCCCCCTTCTGCCCCTATAGGCAAAAGCCATTGCATTTGCAACATCAGCTTACAGCAAGATAATACATAGGGCCTGATCACTCTTTTAGTTGCACTGAAATCAAAGGAAGTTGCATGCAAAGTCCTGCTAGTCCCACTGCAGCATCTGGGGCCAAAGGCTAAATACTCAAAATGTGTGCATCTTGTTAAATGCGGGACGGTTCCGTGCAAAGCCAATGCATCAGGGTAGTGCTGTCTTCCTTTGCTGTGGTAGGAGCAGCTTCCGCCGCAATATAGTTAAATTAAAAAAATCTTGCTTGGTGACTATAATGCTACTTTTTGCAGCCACTTTAATGAGTAGGCACTTCTAAAAAAAGGATATGTTGGTGCGTTGGCTACCTTCAGCAAGGAGGAAGAACATTACAGCTTACCTGTGACAGTAGATTTCACTGAGCTTTGCTTAAATGTGTAGTGACGGGTCCTAATGAAGCTAAGGAATGTTAAACCTATCCATGAAGGGGATAAGGGGAAATTAACCAAATTCAAGGATCTTGGTCTTGTAAAATAACCTTTTCTCAGCTGGCATTCTGCAGGGAATTATATGTATGAAGTTGAATATAAACATTAGAGTATGTTTTTGTTAGCAGAACTGATAATGGAGATATATTTCCTGAACAGGACTAAATAAACCATATACACCTGGTCTCTAACATTTTTCAAGGAGGTAAGAGGCAGGTTATTGTACTATTTTGCACCAGGGGATGGAAAACAAATCAAAATCCATTTTCAAAGCAAAATTCAATGGAAGTTTGTTCTTGGGACTGGGAGGGTAGGGTATCCAAAAACCTATTTCGATAAAGACTCATTAAGGAAAAAAAATGCTGATATGAATCATGCCATGTAATGCCAAGTATTCTCAACTGTTCTGAGAATAGTTTTAAACAATATGTATTTATTGTTAGGTCCTTATTTGAAAAAGAGGCTTGTGGTCTCTAAATGTATAAAACATTTTTCAACATTCCAGTTTTTCTGTAACTGAGTCCATGTATGTTCATCTTATTACCAAATAAAAACAATGAGGTCTCTGCTCTATTTGATTCAAAGCGGTAAAAGGGTTGACTTTGTTCTGGTGCTTTCTACATTCAGTCCAGGCGAGGGACTTGCCATCTGTTTTCCAGTATCCATCTCAGGGTGCTAGTAGAGGACTCGTCAATAATCAAGTTTTTTAGCTTAGTGGGAACATTGCGTGGACAGCATCCACTGCTCTTCAGGAGGAGGATGTGCTATGAGGAGGATGAGCTATTGGCATTATAGTTGTCTGAAGGCAGTTAAATTGTGGTAGAGGGTGGAAATAGCTTGTTTAAGGAATCTGAGGTAAATCTCTACCTGTTTGCAGACTGGATTTACTGACCTCAGGATTCCCCTTTCCTCTAGATGGCAATGTCCTTTGTCTTCCAGTAATCCCAACTTCAGTCTGCCCTCTTGCATGGGCAGGGCCTGTTTGTGAATATGTGACATCTGCCTGAAATCAGAAATGCGGTGGGTGGACGAATTCTCACTAAAATTGTGAGACTGTTGAATCTGGTTTCATACCTAAATGTTGACTTATTTTCTGAAATGAAATAGCTTGGGGGCAGAGGGTTACATTCTAATTTCAGCTTTCTGACCTTCTTCATATCTAGCTTTTAAAAACTTCGGTTTTTGGTTTTAAAAGCTTTGTTTTTTTTTTTTTTTTTCCAAATCCCTAGCATATTTATTGAGCAAACACTGTTGCCATCTGGTTAATTTAGGTGGTTTACAATTTAAATAGAGGGAAAATGCTGTCTAAATAGAGGGAAAACGCTGTCTCCAAGGATATACCTAAATGTTTGCTGGTGCAATGTGCTTGCCACTGCACCTGCTTGTGTTCTGATAACTTGCTGGCTTGTTTTTTTTCTTAATTTACCCCCAGTACTGCAAGTAGAGACAAAACCAAACCACTATATTTTATTAATATTGAGGCCATTGATGTAGTTAACTGTGATCTTCAGATCTAAAATGCAGACTGGGAGTGTAAAGAGAATAAGTATGACTAGGAAAAGGCATCTAGTGTTCTGGGCCACTCATCTCCACTTGCAAATGCAGTATCAGAGCCCCTTCTCTGGAGTAGAGTGATGCAAGCAACGATGAAGAGCATGGAGCTAATGGTTAGGGGTCCCTCCTTGAGCAGGGGGGTTGTTCTAGATGATCTCTAGAGATCCCTTCCAACCTCAACCTTTCTGTGAGTATCTATCCAATGACATAAACGCACAGAACAGTTATCAGCTGGTGATGCCAAAAACGGTGCCAGCCGCTCACTGAAGCACCTCAAAGCTAAGGTAAGTGACATACAATTGTCTTCAGTACCTCATTAGAGAATAAAATCAACATATTGTCAGTTTTGCAAGTGCTTGGAGGTAGAGCAAGTTGTCTGAGAGTTTGCAATAGTTTGTAGGTACAAAACTGGAAAGTATGTGTTCTTAAGAATAGGAAAATTGCAGTCAGTAGCCACTCATACTCATTAAGTGCTCAATATATTAAAAAAATGCATTTGATGTTGACTGTTTGCCACTGTCTTTCAAAAGTTTTACGTCAGATTAACTTCCTTGCAAGCCTGCTCAGAAGACAACATTGTATAGTGGTGGTAGAACTGGGAAAAGCCTTTTCATTGCTGGTGGGATTACAGTTCACCCACCTCTACTGAAACTAATCTTTCTCTTTAAAGGCCCAAAGCGATTTTCAGCTGACTCGTCAGGCTCAGATTCCTCAGCAAACCGCCTTACCTTGCCAGGTCAGTTGGTATCACCAGTGGTGATAAGTATTAGACCTATATATCTCTTATTTCTCATATAGTTTCAGCAAATTTTAAATTCTTGTATTGAGGAGGGTTTACTTCCTTGCAAGTTTTCACGATTTTCTTACAGGTTCCATGCTCTTTGAAGATCTTTTTTTTTTTTCCGAGATAGTTTTCTTATATCATGTTGAAGAAAAAAGTGTGGAATAAAACAATCATGAAACACTTTAGCCCTAGCCATCATCTAATATCAACAGAACTAATTTCAAAACTATCTCACCTTTAGTACGTTCTTGACACGATTACGCTGGATGACATATATGCTTGAAAAGTATGGTTTGCGTATTGCTTTTTCATCCATTTTGCCAGCACTATACCACTTTTAATGTACTAGTCCATTGGTGAGCACATTTAAACAAGAAATCTAGTGCCTCTTCTTATGTGTAGTAATTGCCCTTGGCCTGCAGACCATAAGAATATAAAGGTAGAGTGTATAAAGCATAAAAGAGGGTTTTGCCATAGACTACAAAGCATAGCTTCCTATTTATCATGGACTTTTTGGTTGACTTTACTCAAATTGCTCTTTTACACTTCAGTTTCCTCATCTATTTGGGAATAATAGCACTTATTCCATTTTAAACCCTTCAGACCTAAGGATCTGTTAACTGATAAAGAATTAGATTAGAAAACCATCCTAGTAAGGATTAGCCTTTGAGTGAAGGGAGCAGTCCACCCAGTAATGCCCCTTCTCGCAACAGGAGACTTTTCAGAGTTGTGCGGATCCAACCTTTGTGGATTTGCTGCCAGCTCAGGGTTACTTCCAAAAGCAATACTCACTGGGACAATCTCACACTGAATTTTAGAGGTGCCTTCTGGCTGACACTTATGGAATGACAAGCTGTGTTTCAACCCTCTCTTAAAGATTGCCTTTATGCGTGTTTTATGTGTATGTTTTGGCATTGACTGGCTTGGGAACTCAGTAGGTTTCCTCTCTTTGCCTGTTTAACACTAGTACCTTCCCACATGCTCCTCTGCTGCTCTTTGCTCCAGCACAATGTGCAAATCTACTCTTTCCATGCAAGTATTTATATATGCTAGGGGGAGTAGATAGAAGTATAATAATTTCTATTTATATATCCCCAGTGATGCATTTTGTTTACAGCCGTTATGATTTTGTTTTTTTGTGATTAGTATATGTTCACTTTTCAGGGGTTTTGCTTTCGCTGGAGGCAGCCACTAATTAATGCTTAGTTAGGAAACAGTCTGCTGTAAATACATATGCACGCACACAATTTCCTGTTTGAGAAAATGTCATTGTCTTGCTGTTCTTTCTGTGGATGGCATGCAGAGCCTTCAAAAGGATGGGAAGCTTTATTTTCTTGGATGTAGTTTCACTTCTAAGTAAGTGATGCTGACAAGACCAGGCAGCATATGGGTATGATCCCATCTCTCTCTTTACTAGAAAACTGGTCACTCCTCCTCATCAATAACTTTTTAATCTGGGCCTTGTCAGTTTAAAGTGCATTGGAGTAAGAGGAAGAAATCTCCAAGAGATCACAAAGCTCAGAAATTTTATATGAGGATAAGCTGTTGTGGACTTGAAAGTGCCCTGGTAGTGTTCCTGCCTGGAGATGCATTGTCAGACAAGCTTGACTGTTAGTAAAAATCAGAAAATTCGTCCAGCAGTTCAGCCTCACACTGTAGCAGCTGCCACTGCTGCTTCCCCAAAAGGCTACATTTTCTCAGTTCAGAAGATGAAACTTCAAGGAACCTGCAAGGAGAACATACAGTAAGGGCATCCGTGAACCTGAAGATATTAGTTACAATCTGATTGACCACGTTTTTTCTTCCGTAGCATGTGAGCAATTTGAAGAAGTGAAAGTAGTTACCCCTGCACTGAGCGCTCAGTGCAGCAGGAAAATATATATATATTTCTAATTAGGTGCCTTCGTTCATTAAAAGGCCATCTCTTCTGGTCCTCTCTTATTAGAGGGCCATCAGACCTGCAGTCAGTGCTTCTACTCTTCTCTAATACATGCTGACTTTTGAACAGGCATTTGAAGGTCAGCTTCTTCTCCCTTCCTTTATACTGTTCACGTCCTTAAAAGAATTGCCAATTTTAGGCATATAAGTACATATATGTGTTTTTTATATATGTATATATGCACATAAATACATCTTTTATATAGCACGGGTGGGAAACCGAGAATTAGAGATTCTTTATTTTGTTTAAATCTTTGATGTGTTCATTTGGCTGCAGAGTTTCAGCACACCGAATTCTTTGATGCGTTACAGAAATCTTGGAGTATGAAAGCATGAGTTAAAGACAGGCTTTATTCACTGGAGCCTTCTAGAAAGAAAAAAAAAATGTCTGAAATTGTTATTAAGGGAATACATTTTTCAGTACTGAGTAGAAAAAGAAGTACCATTTTTTAGAAGTCACTGCTTTCTAGCAGTGACTAGAAACTAGTCTAGCAAACAGCAGCTCTGACATGCAGGAAGGTCTCTCTCATTTGCAATGACTACCTATCTTTAGCAAATCCAGGCATAATGTCATAGGGCATAGGTTTTCCACCAAGGAGACAGCAGGAGTCCAGACCTCTGTACCTCTGTGAAAAATCAAAAGAATTGCATTAAAGAAATGATGAGAAGAGTAAGTGGTGGAAATGGTCCTAGCCACACGATGTTTGAACAGCTGCAAGATGCTGGGATGCCTGTCTTGCTGGCCAGTGCAAAGAGAGCAATCAACACACTCTTCATCTGCTTGTCTGCTCGGTGTCTGAACTGTCCCTCTGCTTCCTGTGTAGCCATCGCAGTCTATGCTGGCACTGTTTGGATATTTTACCATGCTTTTATTGCGTGGTGTAGTCAATGTCTTAAAAATAATTCAGATTATTTTTCAAAAAAAAGAAATATATAAAGTCCATGTCTTAGCAGCACCAAGGTTAGAAACTGATAACACGTCATTCTGTACATGTGAAGCTTCTAAAGACCTTGGCTAATGATAACTGAGTCCCATACACATTCTCTGAGGTAAGTATTCTTACTATTATTCTCCTTTTATAAATGGAAAAACAAGGATGAATGATGCTGTCCAGATCAGATGCTGAGTCAATGAGAAACCTGGGAACAGACATCTAAGTCTGGAGTCCTAAACATCTTCTCCCCATCTCCATCTCCTGTTTGGAATCATTGAAGCCTAAAGAAATTAAATGGCATAGATTCCCTTTATCAGCTTCTGTGTTTGAATGATAAATGGCACTGTCAGTGTTCTGGATAAACCCCTTATACTTATTAGCCAACTCATCTCTGCTGGCAACAACTCCAGTAAAATTCCAGTTAACGATAAACATTCCCCCATGCTGAGCAACGGAAAATCCAGTAATAGTTTGGCTGAATCCATGCTGAGTAAAGAAAATGGAATGAATTTGTAAAGTGAATGTGCCTCAATGAACAGTAACTCATCTAATGGATACTTTTCAAGCTTTTAATGATGCTTTTCTGAATGCCAATCTTTTTGAGAACAGGAAAGTATATGACTATGTACATGTGGATATGTATTTCTTAATGTTTATGAAGTCTATACTATTTTTTGTCCCTTATTTCTTAATTTTCTTAATGTTTTAGAGTACAATTAATCATTTAAGGAGATTAACAAGATGAAATTGTAACTGTATTGTAAAATTTGAAGTTAACAAGCTCCTAAGGGGGACTCTTTTCAGCTTATTAGAATTTTATGCTGAGGGCAATGACTTCTTTAAAGTGCTTATCATGTTAATAAATCACTTACTGTTTGGTTATTTTTCATTTAATAACATAGAGTAAGACAAATACATTTTGGTCGCAGTTAAGTTTCATTTTTTTTTTTTATGCATGCAAAGATGTAATAAAGTAAGACATAGATTAGAATAAACACGTTCTGAGAGCTTGGAATAGTCAAATTTGTACATAGCCCATGTGTGGCTTTAGCTTCAAGCTCACCTCTTGTTCAGTGTCATTTGGAAAACAGACAAGTTTTCAGTTAACTATATGTAGATAGGTTAGTTGTTTCTTCATTTAGACTTTTTGGTACTCTCATCTTCTGTCTAAACTTCCATTTCTTAACCTTGTGTCTGTTCCTTTGGATTCATCTGTATTGATATGATCTTCTGGGAGGCCTTTATAAGATCTTAATAACAGAGCTTAATAAGATAAAGGATTTTGAGGTGCCTGTTTGCATAGATTTCCTTATTAGAGATATCTGTTTTTTTGTTCTTGAGAGTTGCATATTTTTATAATACACATTTTCACATTTTTCCCCTAAAGTTTTTTCTAATGCTTTGTAACCACCCATTAATTCAAAAGAGTCTTGGCTCAAAGGCTGAGCAACACTCCTTTACGCAGACAGGCTGTACTGAGCGGGATGGACAAATTCATTTCTTGTCCACCAGTGAGTGAATGGTAGACTTGGTAACCATCGTTGTTCTTCCTCTATCACTACCAGCCATCACACCTCAGCTGCCTCACGTCAGGAGGCACGCTCACAGCTCCGGAGCCTATTTCCCAGCTTCTCACAAGAAATCTGAGGAACATCCACTGAGGTATAGGCTGCTTGACCAAAGGGGAAGGATGAAAAAGATTCAGCATATTTCCCAGAACTGGAATAGGAAATAGCAGAGGTGATTAAGAGACATCTTCCAGAAGGACGTTTCTCACAGTCGGATGAAGGACACTGCATAATCCTTGGACAAACTGCATTGTGCAGCAGGTGTAATTAAGGACAGAAGCTACTGTATGATTTAACCAGATGAGATGATCAACACCTCTGCTAGAACTGTTTTCAGTAGTCATCTTATTGTTGTATCATATGTCTACTTAGTACTAAAATACTGATCTGCTGTTAAAAAAAAAATGCATACCACTATCTCCCATCAATTTAGAAAGTCAATGTTTTCATAGATAGTAGCTGGTCTCTTGACGGTGTTCTCAGTGTGATCTTCTGCCTAACAACAGAGGTGAGACAGCAATTCCTGTGGCCAATAGCATGAGAAAGTTCTGCCTTACCAAACTGCCTTGAGAATAAATGGTCTCCTGCTTTAATGCAATAGGTGTTCAGGAAGATGTTCAGGCATGCTTTAAAAGAGTCCTCTCATTTCACCCATTCAGCAAAATAAGTCATAGCACAACATTAAATGTGTGCCTTGCATGATCACTGCTGAAAGTTTAATGCCATTGATTGTCCTTATTTTTTTTTGGCAATAACTGACATGGTTTGTTCTCATACATTCCTTTCGTGCACACAGTGTCCCATGGAACTGAGTTTCACAGGTAAACCTGCGCTCTGTGAAAAAAGTTCTTGTTGCCCCTGGATCTTACACTGTGAGGAAGGGAGGCAAGTCACACCGTTTGCTTTCTCCAGGCCCCCAGTGATCTACATTCCACCTCTCTAAAGAGTCTCTCTTTCCAAGTAGATGACTCATATGCTGTAGCTCTCTCTGTATCTGCATGCCTGTAGCTATGCAGGTAGCTGTAGACCTGCTCTGCTGGTCTTTGCTTCTCTTCACTGTATCTTTCCTGTCTTTATTTTTGTAATCCGTTTTTGGAAGGAGAGGACCGGGACTGTGCACAGTACTCAAGATGTGGGCATATCAGCAATTTCTAAAGTAAAGCTATAGCACTTTCTGTTTCACCTTTCATGCCTTTCCAATGATTTTTAAAGTTGTATTTTGTAATGTAATGTAATTACCAACATTGAGCGGTTTTGGTTACACTGAAGCAAACTTTTTTCTTTTTTTCCCTTTATATCCCATATTTTTATCCCTTTTTGTTTTCTTCTTGTCACCTATACCTCTTCCAAATCACTTTTTCTGGATAGGCGTGTTGAACAGAACAGGTGGTTATCCTCATTTACTGTGAACAGTGATTACTTGATCCTGTTTTCCCCCTCAACCCGCTGTTATTAATCAGTTATTTGTCCATATTTAGATCACATTAAGATCTTTTCTCAATCTATGACAGATTAGCAACCTTGACAGTCTTTGGAGTCTTTGGAGCACATTGTCAAAATCTTTCTGAAAAACTACAGATGTTTGTATGCTCCTCCAAGGAACTTTAAAAGATTTGTGATTCATGTTTTCTCTGTAAAATATATATATTGACTATTCTGTTACATATTATATTTATCCTTGAATCTACTAATACTATTCTTCCTATTTTCTACAAATTGACTCACTGCAGATTTACCTGTCTATTATACACCACAGATCTGTAACTATGTACGGTCAGTATATATAACATTGCTATACAAAAATTGTGATGTGATAAAATCAAGGTTGCCTGTTCTAAGAAGACAGCTGAGGAATGTTACAGATGCCCCTTGCTCCATTAGAAGAACTGCTGCAGTTCTGTGTGCTCTTGCCCTAAAGTCTTATAGCAGTTTGCAGTATTTTGCTGGAAATCTCCATAAAACAGGTGAATGCAGCATACAGGTGGCCAAGTGTTCTGATGCAATGCTGTATTGGTTATTTTTGTGTGACAACCTTACTAGGAACCTGATTTTTGTAGCACTGTCCTTGAACTCCATGAGTCCTTGGGACTCCAGCAACTGGGATGCCCATTGCCTAAACCAAATGTAAAGAGGAATGCACTTTAAAGCCTTCTATTTCTGTGGTTTATCTCTAGGAATTCCCAGAGAAATATATTTTGCCTGTAAAATACCCAGAAATGTTTTACATGAATAGGTTGTATAAACAAGCCAAATTATACTATTCTTCCAAACACACTTTCTGTCTGTGTCATTTCTTTCTCCTTAGGACGCTGTTGGTTAACAATTCACTTATCAAAATCCTGCCTGACTTCTCTGGATGAGTGCACAGCACTGGTCCAGGTCACCGAGCCACCCAAATAGACAAAAGGAGCCAGAGCTGCTTTTCTTTCCAATATTTAAGTTGGATTATTGTTTTGTGCCACAAACATCTAACATGAGTGTTTTTATCTTTTTGTTTTCCCTCTTCATTTTCTTCCCTATGCCATCAAGCAGAGGAAAATTGTCATCTTGGTTTTACTGCTGTGTAAGAGAAAAGAAATGACATATCTGAGATTTTATTGGGAGTATAATTATTGTATAATTATTGTATAATTATCAAGAATTTAATCTAGTCCTGATCAGCATCCTCTTTGCTCACATTATTTGCCAGCCAAGTTCTGTGTTGTATTGCTGTCTATTAGAGTCCTCTTCGGTGGAGTTTTATGTTGATGTTCATTGACGCTGGAAGGTGTCTTAAGATGTCTCTTCTCTTTTTATAAGTGTCTGGTTCTAGGCCCAATTAAAATATTTCAAAGTGGGGTAGAGAAGGCATTTGTGAAGGTTGCCTCATATAACTACTGGACACATCAGAAAAAAACTAAGCGTAGGAATGCATATGCTAGTGTCATCCAGCCTCATGGATTGAGTTACTCAAGGGAGCAGGTGGGATCATTGTCTCAATCCAACACTGACATCTAGTGTACATCGGGGGGATATTTTCCCAAACCAAAATGTGTTATTTGAATGAGGTCTGGCTTTGCAAGGCACTCAGCGTTTTTTATATTAATGATTTTTAAATTAACCACTTAACCACTTGCTTCCAGCGTGGAAATAAGTCTGAGTAATCCATCCCTCTTTAAAAGTCTAAAAATCTAACACTCATGTAGTCTGATTTTGACTTGAGTCGTTGCTCTAGTCATGGATGGTTTTGCTGTGGTAGGAAAGGTTTGTGCTCTGTTTTCCTGGAGAAGGTTGTTACTTTAAGTAAAGGATTGAAGTATGAATCAGAATGAAGTATGAAGCAGAATGTTAAAATCTGTATTGATTGGAGCATAGAGAGACACTTTGTTATTCATTCCTGATTGTACATATTTCTGTGATTCTGTGAATATGGATTGGAAGGGCAGATTGTCTCCAAAATCCTCATGGACAATTGCAGCAGTGAGGAAGAGGAGAAGGGAGGAAGGATGAGCAATGGCTAGCAGGGTATAAATGAGTCTTTCATATGGCATTTCCCAAGGCCACCTGCAGGCCCTAAAAACTTATCTGAAGCCTGGGACATCCCAAGCTTGAGGCAGTGTATCTCGTGGTCATATACTCAGCTTGCATTTTACAGGATCTTCTCATATATAAGAATGAACACAACTAACCCACTACAAGAGATTCGTGCACTGCTGGGATGTATTTTCTAGTTTCTGCTTTACCTATCTGTTCGATTCGTATCCTCTCAAGGCTCTTCAGCATGTCAGTTATAAGGATTTAAGTTCCTTCACAACATCTGAGCCAGAGAGACTGATGCAGATTCTCCTGCAGGATTAGGAGCCAGCATCATGAAGTGAACAACAGTTTCTAATGCTCATTCCTTGTATTCATAGAGCTACACATGCCACATTACCAGAATATCGACATTTTAGTTTGCACTGACTCACTGTAAAAGGCCCATGGCTTTTATTAGGGGATGTAAGTAACTGAATAAAGTGGTTTTATGAGCTTAGTTAAGTACAAATGAGAAGCCAAAACTTCTAACATGCTTCACTGGTCTGCATTTTTTATTTTGCATTTGAAGATGCAACTGCTGCACATATCTCTTTACATAGGAATACCGTGGAATCACGCTGACAGAAAACGTATTTTAAAGTTTGTTTGCTCTTGAAAGTTTTTTTTTTTAACATGCATAACCAAAGATGGCAATAGCATAGGACATGGAAGAAGATGACCAGTTATATAACTAAACCAATCTATGCCTTTAAGTGATCAAAGCATTATAGGATTGCCTATTTATTAACCAGTAGGACAGAAAAAAAAGTAAAGCCGAAAAAAAATCAATCAGACAAAATTTCAGTCTAAACGTTACTAAACGCAATGTGTGCTTTATTTGTAGAGATAGCAGGTGTTAGCAGGTTAGTGGTAGTGCTATTTATGTTGGTTGAATTTGTTTCTGTTTTTGCTTAGCTTGGTAAAACACTTACCCTGTGAACCTCATGGTTAGCACTACCACAGTGCTAATAATATCTCCTTCAGATACATGATGGGCTTCCGGCAATCCTTAGTTGAATATCACTCAATCACAAGGTCCCACTGTTGCAACTCCATCATAAGTGGAGAACTCTCCCTTAGTTTCTAGGTAGAAGTTGCCCCAGAATTCGCTCTAAAAATACTAGCCATTAACAACTCCATCTTTTATTAAATGATTGGAGCTATTCATTCCCTTAAGCATTGAGCTGGTACCCCTGTGCAGTGCAAACTTCTAGGGTGGGCTTCAATTCCAGTTAAATGCAGGTGTCTGAATGTAGTCCAAGACCCCAGGATAGTCAATGCCAGTGTGTAGATACCTCAAAGTGATCTGTGGCACTCTAAATTCTACCTGTGCTATGGAAATGCTTGTGAGCTTTTTGTTCCCATCAGCAGTGTACCTATCTCCTGGTAGAGATAACTGGCAGTGGAAAACAAGAACTGAATTTGTTACCAGCACCTCAGAAAATTGGTGCTTGAGGATATTTGTCCTCTTATACTGCTAATGCTTGGAGTTTGCTGGATGAAATCCGTAGTTTGGTTTTCTACAACCTTGTGTTTTCACTGTAATGGCCAGAGGGAAGCTCTAAGGAGCATTTGATACAAAAATATTTCACCTCAGAATACATAGACTCTGGATGTTTATCTAAAAAAGCAATTCCTACAATTTTAGCAAAATATGGGTTCAGAGGATTTACAGCTTGAAGGACAGTAAATAAACCTGCATTCACACCAGTGTACAGCTCACACAGGATTCTGCCCCATCTAAAAGCTTTGTTTTGGGGGAAGGAATGGTGGGTGTTTATAAGATATTTTCAAATCAGATCTTATTCCTAAATAAAGTAACATTTAGACACTTTCACTTAATGCAATGAGGCAGATCAAAGCTTTGAGAAGCAGTACAACACATTGCTTCCCAGAAACACTGCAATCCCTTCCCCTCTTTACTAATTTGACCAACTGAAAGATCATTTGCTAGTTGTTCAGGTTGCTTCTGTGTGGAAAAATGGCAAATGCCCAATTGCCAAGATATGAATATGCAATTTTAAATGAACTGCAACAAATAATGTATATTGTGGCATTTTTATGGTTGGGCTTCAAGTTGATCTATAAGGGGATGGTAAATTAGGCCACTGTGCCATCAGAGGTGTCATTGGGACTGTAACTCCTCTTCAGAGAGGGACATATAGTGCTGTTGGTAGGCTTAAAGTGTGATATATATTGTTCATATTAACCTGTGTCAGCATTCCCCAGTGTTTGAACAAAGTATCATCTTCAGAGCAATGAAGTCATCCACGTCCTGTTTTTCCTTCTGGTATTTTTTTTTTTAGCGGCCTTCATGTTTAAGCATGTACATTTTCATTGCTAATTTCTTGCTGATGTTCATCTCTATCTTTCAATCTTTTCAAGACTCCAAACTTTCGCTCCTGCTGTATTATATACTGAAAATATTCACCCAACCTCACAAGGAGACCCAGGTTCAGACTGCACTGAGGGAGATGTGCCTTTGAAATAAGCTGAGCCATGATGCTCAGGCAACAAGGTGATAAGATGCTTTTTTACCCGAGGCTTTCTGCTCCTCGAGGCATCTCCGGTGACTCTCCAGAGTCCTGGGGCAACCAGGCTGGAGTGCTTTCAGGACAGAGTAAAGCACTGTGCTCAGCAAGGCCATGGAGAGCCACCAGCTGGGAGAAGTGATATGGGCATTTTCTGAAATCTGTCAGATCTTCTCTGCGTAACTTCTCTGAAACACCTTCACATCAGAGGAAAGTTCTGGTCTGCAGAAGAATCAGCTAAAATCTCGAAAAGGCCTTCCATGAATACTGATTTTATTGATGCTGTTTGTGCTGGTTCCAACAGGATGGCCCCGACTTTGCACATTATGTAGATATTTCCTTCTGTTCTCCTCATATCACCACAGAAGCAGAGGCTGACGGCCTTAGGTGAGTATGATATATATTTCTTTCACACTAGGCATAAACTTTTGTATGGGACTAAAGCTCCTTTAGCAACACAGAGACTTAGGTGAGATTCACCTGCCCAGCTACAGTTCAGCTGACATCAATATAATTCAAGGAGGAATGAGTTTGGCCAGGAGATTATTATCAATAAACTCTGGGAAACCTTTATCTTTTTGCAGAGAGACAAGTTTGGAGTGGTAACTCTAAGGAAGATGATAATAGAGTTTGGTGTTTCTTTTTATTTGAAATTGTATGAAGTCTTCCTGCAGAAAAGGGGAACTTAAGGTCAGAAGAGACTAATTTCTCATCTTGCTCAGGTTCTTAGCAGGTGTGAACTGTCATGTGTAAATATATGAATATCTTCTTTGACTAACTCAAGACTGACATTTATTTTCTTTCAGCACCAATATAATTCTCCGTTCCACCTTAAAAATTGTGTCTCTTACATGAAAGCAAGTTGCTGTCATGGTTCCTTAGCCCTCAAGAGAAGTATAGGGAGTCTCTTATGCTATGGGCCTCCTTTCACAATGGCAAAACAGTATATGCCTTTATTCTGATTCTATTCATAGTCTCAGTCTGTGAATATATGCTGAGTTGGCCTCTTAGCAACTTTTACCCCTGCTCCATGTCTTGTAAATATTTCTGTACTTAATCATTGGACTTTGTTTGGGTTATTTGGGTGAAATCCAGAAAAAAACATGGTTGACAGGGAGAAGGGCTTTCAAGGTAGGAGAAATACTGTCCACCAAAAAAAAATCTGGTTTCTAAGGACATGAAATATAGGTTCTAATATCTCAGTGGTGCTTGAAAGGAAATTATACAGATATAGAATTGTAACTTCCAATTGCAAAAACTAAAAATTACACAGTTAACTGGCTCATAAGTATAGATTATGTCTATATTTCTATACTTGCTATGACAAACTTTACTGTGTTGTTTACATGAATAGTATTATTTCAAGTATTTGCTGATCCTATTTTAAATACTATCTATCTGTCTCACCGATAAACTAACAGAATAAAAAGTGCACCTTCTAGCTATCAGATGACCCATAATAATAATAATAGTATATCTTAGTCTGTTGTATGCTTCAGTATATCATCCTTTATTACAAGCTTGTTGGTTACATCTCATAGCTGAACATTTGCGGATGGACTGCATTCGTATGAAAGATGCTGGGTCAGTCACTGTGGCAAATGAAGTCCTAGCTAGTGTGTACCTCAGCTGTTTGCCTAAGGGTGTTAAAAAAGTAACTGAGTTCAGTCTGCCAGGTTGGATAATCTTTAGCCTCTGTGCTGAGGTCCTGAAGGATCCATCTGGCAGCGCGGCTCCATCTAGCATACAGAGCTATTAAGGTAAGCAGAGAACTACTCAGTCCTACCTATTTTGTATAATATTCTACAGGTACCCACCTGTTTGTACAAATGCTGAAGCCTGTAGCTAGCTGTAAGAGCAATTCCGGGTTGAATCAGTGAATTAACTTATTAGGTAAGAAGCGGGATGCTGTTTTACCTTTCAGTATGCACGTGATTGAGTAATGCTGTTCTTTTTACTCAATTCTGAATCCTCCACTGTGATTTCCAGTCTTCCCAGCTCCTCCTAACTGACAAGCTAGGACTTTTTTAAAAAGCACATATCAAGAGAAAAAATGTAAAGTAAAAAGATCAGGTATCCAATTCATTCATTTTTCACCTGCGTAGGAATAAAACCTTTAAAAGAAAAAAAAAAATCAACAGACTATACTGGTACAACAGGCAAATGTTGCACTTCCAGTACGGTCCCTTTCTGAGGACTTTGCCCTGTGCTTTGCTTGATGTGTCACTATTGATGTGCTTTAAGTTTTCCTACTACAATAAACCTACCTTTTTCTCTTTACAAACAAAGTTGTGAACAGATACAGTCATAGGAAGTGTCTGCTTTGTTTTTCAGGAACTCTAGGCTTGATTCCTTCTCTCCCACACTGTCCATCACTTCAGTTTTCCACGTGGGAACTTCACTGCAGTCAACATTATTCCAGCAGAGAAAAGCTGGACTAATGAGGCAGAAAGTCAGGAGAAAAACATGGTTTTGAGTCTCTAGTTGATGTGCTACATCCTAGGGGAACAGGAGGGAGGAAAAGGAAAAGCCAGGCTTTTATGCCAATACAGTACCAACACAGTCTGTATAATCAAGAAAGAATGGCCAGAAAATGCACTGCCCTATGCTAACATCCACGCTGGTATCTAGTGCTGACACTGGGTCAGCAGTGCCATTTGTGTTGACCCTTTTCTTTTCACTGTGTTATGCAAAACCAGATTTGATCTGAGATGGAATCCCTGTAGACAAAAGTACTGCAAAACGATTCTGAATCAGCCAAGGGAATTCTTCCAGCTCCAGGTGTAAATGAATTTTCTGTCGCCTCCTGTGCTGCTTCCTGGGATTTCATGAGATGCAGATAAGCACTTGAAGATAAATTAAATTCAAGTGCATATTTAAGAGAATTATTATTTATAAAAATGAATGGGCTTTTTTTTTCTCTATGCGCTGCCACTTCGAATGACCCAGAATTATTATTTACATTACATTATTGGAGATATCACTATAATCTTAACTGGGTGTTGTGTCTCCATCCTTTTCTTCATCTTCCATAATCACCGTTTGCTTTTCTTCTGTAAGTAGCCTAGTGCCTTAAAAACAGAAGGCAAAAGAATAAAAAGAAGTTAGTTAAAATATTATTTCTTTAGAAAAAAAATCAAGTTAAGGAAAACTTTTCTGTCCTAATAATTTGATCCTAATATAGCTTTTCAGACATCATGGGAGTTACTCTTCATTTATTTTGGCAAATCATTCTCTTGATATTTAGTGAACTAGATTAGGACCTGCACTATTAGCTAAAATTATCAGTTAGTCTTAAATCCAGCATAGTTCAGCTACCTGTGAAAGCAGATACACTAAAGTTTTTTTGAGAATCTGTTTGCTAAAAAGGTTAGGAAATTAACAAAAAAAGGGAATAAAGGCATGATGAAATAAACATTGTAGTTAATCTATAGAACTGAGTCAGTCTGTGTGATCAAGGTTATTCATGATTCTTTTTGGTAACGCATATCCCAAAGGAGGCAAATATTAAAATAGCACATGCCAAGTATGATTCCCTATTCAATATCAATATATTCAGTATCAATACATTGCAAAAGAAATAGAATTGAGCTCAGCATTATGACAGATTCACACACTAAAGGCTCTGAGCCTGGATTTGAATAATTGACGTTTGGGATCCAAATCAACTTTGCAGGGTATCCATCCTGTGAAGTGAGAAGAAAAACAATTCGTAAAGCTTCATCTCCATCATAAAAGTGCTGAAGAATGATATGACTTAATATTGAAAAGAAATTTGGTTTCACAGTTAAAGCATGGGAAGGTGATTCAAGAAATCTGGCTCATCAGCTGCAGATGTGCTATGTGGCATACCTTCCCATGTGCAAGTATTTCCTTCTTCCAAAGTCTTTCTCTATCTTTCTCTATTATCTAGTTAGGTTATAGACCATATTGTCCACAAGTATATCTATATCATACTTAAAACAGTAAGTCCACCTCTTCTGGCAGACCTTGGGACTTTTATGTAATATCATTTTATACCAATCATTATAACTAATCATTTATTAGTTTTATATCTATATATATATATAATATTATAACTAATTATTTAATTATTAATTAAATAACTAATAAAGCTAAGTGAGGCCAATATTTTAGACAGACAAGTGTTATTGATCCCCATTTTAACTGATGGTGTTGTTTTTGCCTCTTTGTAGTATAAAGCAACAGACCTCTGAGATGTATTTTTTTACGTCTACTTTTCTTGGGGTGGAGATTAATATAGTCTAAAAACAGGATGAGGGTAACCATTCAGTTGAGACCAAAGAAATCCTTCTCTAATTCAGTCTCCTACTGTTTGCTCTTAGTCTGCGCTAACCAGCTGAGTTGTTCTCTCAAACCGACTTGTTTTGCTTGTTTTTGCATTGAAAACCCCTGGACAGTGAAGGCTTTCAGCCTTAATGAAGTCTGAAAATAGAGCAATACCACACGAGAAGATTTTATTCAGCTTTGGAGTCTGTTCAAGAGGTGATGAACTAAAGAAAATGTTAACCTATATTGCCCTTCATCTAAGCACTGCTTTATCCACATGCATTTCTCATGAAGTAGCTTATTTCAGTGAGATTGTGCAGTAAGTTGAAAGGGATGAATGAATATTATTTTTCAACACAAAGAACTGCATTTGAATGGTAATTTGAATGGCTGTTGCGTGAGCGAGTTATCACTATTGTTACCTGCTGAGAATGATACTGATTTTTAGAGGTGGAAGCAAATGTTCCCCATGTAGACTTCTATTTATGTATAACAAAAATACAAGCTTTTTTTTTGTTCCTTTTGTCTTTAAATATTTTTTTCTCTCTCATGACACATTTGGGAACGAGGAAAACACTCGCTTTACTCAAGTAAAATACTCTTGAAATGTGAAGCTACAATGGATCTTTGATGAGAGAACCAGCTTAACTTTTGGGTAAACTCAGAAATGAAATAATGAGATAAGGAATGCAAGCTAAATGAAGCTGTGTTTTGTTTTGTGATCTTGTCCAATGTCACTCATCACTTTTATTTAAAACAACAAAAAAGTAGTTCTGATTTCCTAATTCTAGCACTCAAAATTGCCCTTACAGAGCAGACATTAGAGAGAGTTGGAATGCAGCAGCCAAGCTGAGGCTCCAGCAAGACTATATGTCATTATCAACAAATATTTTTGCTGAATGATGGACTCCAAAGGTTTCCAACAGTGTTCAAGATGCAAAGCTCACAAGAGGACAGAGTTTTCACCTACAGTTGTAGGTTCTTAACTTTCTGGATCATGGACCATTAGCAACTTCATGGACAACTACATGCCTTTAACATCAACTATTTCATATCAAACAGTAGAAGGAGGATATAGATGGGATGCCTTAACTAGTATTACTTCTATACCAGTAGAAAAAGAGTTTTTTTTTTCTTTGATAGGATGCCACTGAACATTTGTGGACAAAACGTGCTTTGTTGAATTAAGTTTGGGAATTTTTGGTTTAGAGGAGTGGGCAGAATGTTGGAATTATGAAAAGTGGTTTATCTCCCAGATACATTCTAAGCATTGGTAGATTTTTCTATTATTATCTTCCAAGAGATCTGACTTAAGAAAGGAAGTACAATGTAGTCATATATTGCAACCAAACCAACCAAATGGAAGCTCATAGAGACGTGAGAACTGATATTAGGGAGCTCAGTTATGGGCAGAAGTAAAAGTTGGCTATATACATCAACTGTTTGCCAGGTGCCACCCAGTTCTGGACCTCTCAGAAGACTGCCAAGATGGTACTAGCTGCACTTGCCTGTCTACAGACCACCCTTGCGGCTGGGTTGGAAGAATAAGGGGGCTCTCCAGTCACATCCCCTCCACAGGAAAGGGGAAGGAGGCCATGGTAAACTGCTGTGCTCGTGCTCATTACTCAGAGACTTTCCCTGAGGCAGGGTAGCACTGGAGGAGCACTGGAGCATGGAGAAGGAAGAGGGTTTGAAACTGTGGTTTTGCTAGTTATCTCTGATCTGATTAAGAAGCCCAAAGCAGCCACATTTCAGGAAGTATGTTCCCATAATTACGCAGATATTTACATTCTTGTGTAAACCCATAGCTTAAAGAGCTCCTAGAAATCCTTCAGTTAATTGAATACATTGCTAAGTGGGGTTGACAGGAAAGAGTTTTCCAGGTTGGAATACAGGCATTGGATCTGATTTAAATCCCTCAGTGTCATGCAAAGAGCAGGAGATATTAGAATTGTGGTTTCAATTTTTTTACTTTTTTTTTTTTTCCAAATGAAAGCCAAGGTGCTGACCGACTGAAAGGACCTGGCCACTAACAGAGGTCTCTATCCCTTGGCTCTTTTTTATACTTATAGCACAATGATATGTGGAGCGCTTTAGTAAGAGTTTGATGTCTTATTCAATTTAGAAGTACAATTGGAGTGTTTTCTGGCACTCATACTTTACCATTTAACTTGGCTAAGGAATGGATTTCTCTAGCCTGCTGTAGACTACAGAGAGACATGGGATCCTTCAGGCAATAATGTAGAGATCCTAATTTAGCAGCCACCTTTCTTTACCTATTCCCAGTTGTATCTGCTCTCTATCAGTGCAGGAATTCTCTAAGGATTAACCTGTATTTGGTGTTTGCAAGGTGTAAAACTGACTTTACTTCTCATTTGGGTCACATGAGGCTCAGTAAATACTTGTGATTTTGCCCACTTTTTATGGCCTCTTTGACTTATTTTTATTTGTGATACAGCCTTTGAGCATCCAAAAAGGAAAGGAAGAGTCCCCAAGTGCTCATAACCAGCTGGTCACAATAGAGAGATGCAACACAGCTGCCATTTTTATCTATATTTACAACAAAATGACTTGTATGGACAGCTGCTTAAAAGGATAAGCTCTGATACTGCAAACAATTATGTTTTTGTTCTGTTTTGGTTAGTTTTTTTTTCTATCATTTACAATACATTTCGAACTGCAGCATTTGGGAGGAATCAGAAGGGGGAAACAGTAAAAATCCTCAACAAGAGGCTGCAAGGGATACACATGACCCTGCTACTGCGTACCTCCAGCAACATTACTAACAGGGAGAGTGGGACAGAAGGGCCTTTTCATATTTATTTAGTGCACATAGACCTGCTGGGGCTTCTCAGGTCTCTGAGTCTATAATTCAGATGCTATTTTGCACAGCAGTTCCACAAGAGCTCAGTCTGTTTATTCTCTGTCTGCTGCCTGATGGGATAACCCTGAAAGTAAACAAATAGTAAATATTGGACTAGCCCTCAGCCACAATGAGTCACTTTCTCATGGCGAGTGGTGGACCCGCTGCCACCGACTTCTAACCAGCAGAAATCTGTATGTTGGTATGTACCCTGAAAAGAAAAATAGGCATCCGTGAAGTAGGGAATCAAATTCAGGCATTCCAACTCCTGGGCTGCTCTGCTGCTGACACAGATCTGCCAGAGGGAATCAACTGCTAGAAAATGGACTGAGAAAATAGGATGTAGTAAAGCTGTCTGCAGGGCAAGGCAGCATTCAGCAGGCTGCCGTGACAGTCCATGCTGACTGCTGGAAAGTCACAACACCACTAGGTTAGAAAGAGTCATTTAATAGAAAAAATACATTAGTTTTTATAATTTCCCTAAAATAAATGCATATTTTGAATTTTGTCATGCATTTCAAGGTCACTGCATTTTTTCTCTTTTTTATGTTCTTTCCCATGTTAGTTTTATTATTATCTCCTTTGACTACCAATGAATTTGGGGTTTCTAGTAGCATGTTACTGTTAACAGATAACTTATATTAGCTTCTTTTTCCTTTTAAAATTATTCAGAGCTTAAGAGGAAGCCTTCAAGGGATGCAAGAAGTGGCATGATTCTTCTTTCTCCCTTAACTCTCTACTTGAGATAACTAAGGCTAGACAGTTAAAGCAATAAGTGACTAGATGTTAATCCAGTCAGAACTTTGTAGATCCACGGCAAGAAAATAATCCAGCCTTGCTGCATCCTGTTAAACAACAATCGATCACATCACAAAACAAGAGTCAAACATCTCAGCTGCAGTCACGTCACACATTTCTCTCTGATTTCTATCATCAAACATGTTTCACATCCAGATTCTCCTGCTCTGCATACACTCTGAGGTCCAAGGGACACATAACATCTTCGAAAGTGCTACAAATGTCTAAAGATTTGATAAACTTGGTCTCTGCTCCTGCTTCTGATACCTGACAGACTACATTTTTTTTTCTGCTTAATTTTATTTATCATGTGAATTCTTTTTGCTGCATAATTTCCTCCAGCAATTATATGAGCAGTTCATGAGCAGATCCATGTTTTATATTAAATATCCCAAACTGGAGCACTTGCAGTTGGGCTAAGATGCCATTTTTTTTTCCCCCAGCAAATGACCAGACCAGGGTTCCGGTGACTCACTTATAGCAGCTCTAATTCTGCAGGCCAAGGGATGCTCGAGTTCAATTAGGGTATAAAAAATTGTGTTTTGCTTGAGTAGATAAGTTTGCAAGTCATTAGTGTTTGCTACACTTACTGCCCTGCTCTGGAAACCAGAGCAATCATAGTTGTCTTTGCTCTTGGGAGTTTTATATTGGTTAATGTAAAGCTGCTTATATGAAAAATTAACTTACACATGTTTCTGGAGGTGGGAAGACAGTTATGAAGGATCAGATTGATAAGGTGTGTACAAGTACTGATGGCTTCTGGGACTAAAGAAGCCATTTACACACCTGACAATTCTTAGGTGCTCAGGAAATTGAAAGAGCAACCTAAAGCTCAGCTGCTTGATATATTCAGCTCTTCCCTAGTGACTCGACCAAAGGATTTGTCTTAAGGACCTCTTCATGTAGTACGCCTTGCTGCTCAGTAGTGCCAGATCACAGCAGAACCGAACTAGAGGTTCCTAAGAGAAAGGTGTTTTATAGATATGTTTTCTGGCAGAATCTGAGTATATGTTTAAAATTTAAACTTCTGCTTCTTTTGTGACTCAAGGCCACAATAAGAAAGTATAGAAAATGTCAGGTGTGTTCCTTCCCAGAGGCTGCTTTATGAGGCACTTGACATAAGTTTTGGATTTGGGTTTTTCATTCTTTCTTTCATTCATTCACATTTTGTTCCACCCTGAGATCTGGAAATAGTTGGTACATAGCAGGCAGACTGGCAATATTTCCTGTATCCCTGGCTATCAGTATTAATTAACATACAGGTCTTTACATCTCGAAAGACCTTCTTTGACTCCTTGAGACTCCTTGTGATATAGGGATGGAGGAAATTCAACAAAACATGGATTATATGACCAAAACATGGGTGAATCCATGTGGCTGTTGAGCAAACTAGCTGCTCCACTCCAGGCATTTTTCAGAAGCACTTTAAGATGATATTAACTGGCAGTTCATCACAGCTTATTTTCCTCGGTGCACGTAAGGGACTGTGGAAACTAACAGGAGGTTCTTCAGGTCAGGGTTATCCTATTTGATGCAGTGTGAATTAAGGTAGGGCTGGTGACCTAAAAGTTCACATCTACTTGAGTTTGAAAGGCAGTGACTTTCATCAGTATCTTGACTTGCACAAAAGTAGGATCTTCTCTTCTGTCCACCCCATCCCTTCAGCTGATGGAGAGGATATGACTGAGGCTTTCTGTGAGCCATTACTGCTATTACATCTCTGAACTAGCAGGCCCAGATTAGTAAGAATTGCTAAGTGGAGTGAACAGACAGCCTCCTTCCATCCTCCTTCTTATGATATTTTTGACACTGGTCACTGTGGGCTTCCTCTTTGGAACATCTTTAGCTAAGTTTCTTACCTGTTAAAATGGGTGGGATGTGTATTGCAGGTGTATCTTTTCTCCTGGGCTTCTTCTGTTCCAGTTCAGTGATCTGAGAGCCTGGACTCACTCGCTCCCTCTGTGGTTTCTCGGTGATACCATACCGTTTCAGCAGGTTATCAGAGAAGTCTGAAAGTATGCCTGCAGGGAGGAATGAAAGAAAATACTTCTTCAGCCTTGTTTCACACTGCATGAGTGTAACACAGTGCAGTGTGAGTGCTTTGTGCAGTGTATCTACTCTCTATGGTTTTCAAAGTTGTGGATTTTCTCTATGTAAGGTATATCCTGTAGACTAGAGTGAATAAGTGATGCTATTAAGCCAGATGGTTTTTGCTGGTACATAGTGGACTAAGCTGCAGCCCATCAGAAATGATGGCGAAGATGAGTTCTGTCTTGTATTCCAAAAGGATTAATATCTTCTCAAAGTTGTTTAATCATATGAATGCTCAAGCCTGTACTTAGGAGCAATGTGACCACACAGAAATGAGATGGATACTTCAGATAAAAAATGCAGCTCTCCAGGTTCTGGGCCATTCTTCCCTAAGAGAGAATTGTTTGCAGATGGATACACGTGAAAGCTGAGCAAAGACAACTGTATAGAGTGGTGAGTTCAACACCTGGATTACACATACTGGAAAAAAACAGTTGTTTGTTTTTCATCTGGTAAGTGTGCACCATTGAAGATAGATACACAGGCGACTGTGCTAGCAGTTACCAGCTAACTCCTCTGCGTATGTGTAGCATGGGAAAATGCAACATGCTCCGTACAAGAATGCTGGTCCCTCCCCGGAGAGCAATGCAAGGACTGCTTGTTAGCAGAGAGAAGTGGTAAACATTTATTCCCCAGTACCAACAAGGGACACCTGGAAGATCATCATGTTTCATTGGCAGTCCCCAGCTCCTCCTTCCTTTCCCCAGGTTGGTGGCATTGGCTCTCAGATGTCAGAGGTCTGTGGATGCACAGCAGCAGAGAGCATCCTACAAAGAGTCTCTTTGTTGCTCCAGTGGTTTCTGGCTTCCTGAAACACCCACCCTTTGCCAGAGTTCACAAGAGCCCTGCGCCTTCCCAGAGGAACAGTGGGCAGACAGCTGTGCTCACGTCCCAGCCTGGTCTTCCACTGAGCACAAGCTGCACAAGGAAGTACAGGAGTTGGATCCTTTTTGATTTTGAATTGAATGTGATTGCCGGCTGTGGCTCAGTTATTAGAAATAAGCACACATCATTTGTCACATAATGACAATGAGAACGTGAGCTATAAGGGAGGATTTTTTTACAGAAGCGCACACACACACACACTGACATTGATATTTACAGATGGTGTGAGAACTCAGTCTAAAAAATGAAGGCTTTTGAAAAAATCCAGTCTGTTAGTCTGCCTTTCCAGGTGTATGTAGAATAGATAGACTTTCTTGTTCACTTCTAAAGGGATATTAATTATAACGGATCTTTGGACCTTTGTCCAGATTCAATCCACTGAAATGGATTTGAATTTGGAAGTCAAAAGATGGATTGCTCACCTGATAGGGGTGGTGGGGTGTGTATTGCCGGTGTATCTTTTCTCCTTGGCTTTTTTTGGTCCTGTTCCGTGTTCTGGGAGGCCTGGATAGTTTTGCCTTTTCTTGGTTTCTTTTTGAGGTCACAGCTCTTTATCAGCTGCTCTGAAAGATCTTCTGCATAGAAGAAAAGATGAATGGAAATTGAAAGCAGAAGGGAAATGATAAAACAGATGGTGAAAAGAAAAGCTTTAATAATACTGCTTTCATCTGAGTCAGTATAAGAGGTCTCTGTGCCATAACAAATGGCATTCAAGTGATTTCAGTGGTCCTTCTGCTTTGTAGGTGGCAGATGTTTAAAAAAAAAAAAGAGGGAGAAAATCGTAAGTGTGTGGCTATGTATTACATGGCAGAGGGAAGGTGCCATCATGTAGAAATCCCAAAGCCATGACTGTTTCATTCACCCCCAACTATGTGGGTCTGTGTCTTGAAGAGTTACAAGGGCACTTTTATGAAGGGAAGATTTATACAGATGGGGCACTGAGGCACTGGTGAGCCAAGCCAGCATATTGTTCACTTCAAGAGCTGGCCTTACTTCCAGAGCTGCTGAGCAGTCAGTATTCACTTTTGATTTACATAATGTTACACTGGATTTTTGGTGTTCCTTTAAAACAAGACCTGACTCAGATGGCTTAGATGGCTGACACGGATTTTCTGCAGTGATCTGCGTTTCTGGGTGCTTACACAAGCTGAAAATGTTAAAAGTCTAGCCTGTCATTAGTATCATCATACAGACCAAAGCTTTGATTTCTTAAATGTTACTTGTTTCACTTCATGATTCTCTCTCCTGTCCTCTAACTCTGAACTTTTTGCACAACGGGGCCTGATCCCAGGCTCACTCATGCTACAGGACACAGCTGTAAGTCCATGGACGAGAGGGAGGAAGGATGACCTCTAGGTTAAGTCTCTGGAAGTTGGGTGTTCTTTTTTTTAGGCTGTACAGACTTCCTGTGCGAACTTAATGAAGTCATTTAATCTCTCAGTTCCTCTGGGGTTTTCTTTTTTTTTTTTTTTTTTTTTTTTTTTTTACCTGTATAATGGAACTAATTCTGCCCAAATTCCTGTTTGCTTTAAATAATCAGTTTTATGGAACAATTATTTTTATTTCATGCACTGACAGAAGTTACAGAAGTGGTGCCTTTCGTTAGCAGTGCTGTGGGACTCAAGAAAGATTCTTTCCTTTTAAGCTGGATAAATGAAGTTTATAAAATGCTGCTTGCCTGAGGTGAGATACTTCTTTTGAAATTGCATTTGTGTTTCATTATTGCCATGACAAAGATAACAATGAGCAAGTAGATTTTTGTCTCTGGGCTGGTAAATCTTTATGACAATTTTGCAAGGCTGGAATCAGGCAACATCATTTGAAACAGAGGCAAGGACCATGAATATGCAGGAAGCACATCTATCAAGTCATGAAATCTGGTACTCAGGAGAGTGGCAGAGCAAAGATGCGCCTGGTACCCTAGGTGCAAAAGTTATGTACAAAGTAGTCACAGGGAAGGAAACAGATTGACAGTTAAGGGGGAAAGGTGTTAAGAATATCGTCCCAGTGTGGTCAAGGGGAGTATCTGAATTTTTTATCAAAATTGCATGTGTTCGAGGAAGGCTCAGCTATACCCTATCTTTCAGTTTATTGTGGTATAAATGAGGAACCGACTCTACTTTTTCTATGAAAAGAACAATGACTCTTTTTTTTTCCTTTTCTCCTCTTCAATTAACTTCCTCCCCAAGCTTCAGCTAATATTTATATGCAGGGAAAAAAAAAAAAACACTCTTTGCCTTTCCATCTGGCATCAGAAGTGTCACCAGAAGGTGTAATCTATCAGGTTTCATGAGGCCGCAGTTGTACTGCTGGAGGGAAAAAACAGCCACTGGACGGGACTTAAGGATGTAAAGATAACACCTCTCTAGTTACTGCAATGACATCATCTAATAACACTTACCTAAATGGTTACAGTGTGAATCTCGCTTGTCCAGTCTGTCTTCGGGGATATCAAGTGGCTGAACATATTCTGTTGACATCATTGAAATACTGGGGTTTGAGGGTTTTTTTCCCTTGGAAGCTGCAGCAACCATTAAAAAAAAAAAAACCACAAAACTGTGACATCAAGCTGACATGTTGATATTATATATCCACTTGCTAGCCAGATCATTAGAAGTTCCTGCCTTCCAGCTGCTCTTTGCCATGCAGTCTGTTGGCCTGATTTTTTTAAGCATTTTGAGATGCATTTGTTCACTGTCTTGGCTACCAACATTAAATATCCCATTTCTCCACTTACATTCCGGCAAAAAATGTAACACAAGCAAAGAAAATACAGTAGCTCTACAGAAGACTTTGACCATACAGGCAGTGCTCACAGGCACAAAATAAGTGCTAAAAGCAGGACATTTTGTTCTGGTTTTCTTCTCTGCTTTAAGCCAGCAGAGTTGTATTTGACGTCTATCATACAATCTAACTTTAATGACCAATGGTTCTTAATTAGTCTTACAACTGCAGCCACTCTAAAATAGCTCGGGTGCCTCTGATGACCCCGGTGCGAGTGCTGAACCTGAAAGGTGGCTGGGACCTCAGACCCCAGAACCAGTGTTGTACACATCTCCTTGGCAGAAATGCGTGGGACTAGTTTCTCAAAGCTGTTTATTCACCTATATTCTGTAGGTCTCAGTGGATTGCATATGGGACTTCAGGCCCATTTTATCCTTGGTTATGGATAAATGGAGAGGGGCCTGGCTATCTCCCCGAGCACCAGGCAGGCTGCGACTTTGCCCCCTTCAGGCTGTCATCACAAGAAGAAGATTAGACCATTTTTTTACTGCTGATAATTTCTGCAGTGACTTAGCAGAAACCCATCAGAGTAATAGTGCAATGTTCTAGGAAAAAAAAAAAAAGAAGAAGAAAGAAAAAAAAAGAAACCTTTGATCTTAAGGTTGTGTCCTGGTTGATACAAGTATCTCCCTTCAGGCAGAAACAGCTGTGATGATACCATTTCTTAGTAGTTAACACTATTCTCCGTTTTGGGAGAGATTAAAAACAAGTGGAGATTTCCTTGTAGAAGAAAATTAAAAAGCAGGGGAATTATGCGGAACGAAAAACAGGAGACAGTGAAGAGGAGAAGAAGGGCAGTAATGGGAGAAAAAGAGAGAAGGAAAGGTGGTGCAGAGAAGGATAATAAAAGAGAAAGGTGGAAGTAAGCGTGACAGATAAGAATGGGGAAAGGAGAATGGGAAAATCACACAAGAAGAAAGAATGGGAGAATGACTATGCTGTGAGACTTTGTTTTATCTTTCTGGAGGTAAAGAAATTACCTAAATTATTTCTCCCTAAATTACAATGGGTGTTTGTCAACAAAAACAAGCTTAGGGTGCAGAACTTCATTTTTCGTGACTAAACTTGAATCTATACAAAGATCAGTTAACCCTGACGCAAAATCCAGTCACACATATATTTGGCAAACAAAATATGAAAGGCCAAAGTCATGCTCATACGTTCAGCCAATTCTTTAGGAGATGGAAAAAAACATCCAAAACTCTAGTGACTTCAAAGTAAATGGAGCAGCACTGGTTTGCAGCAATAAAGGTCAGGAACATTGACTCATAATGTACTTATGGGATTAACTCCCATGTCCTTTGGGATTCAAAAATTCCTTCAATTTCGTAAAATCCTATAAATGCTGAATCAGGTTTGGATCAAAGGTGGAACCTCTTGATGCTCACTGCAGTACTTGCCCAGCCCAGCTTCACACATGTGTTGAATGGTTATGCTGCCTGGAGACTCAAGTAGCCTTTACAGGAAAAAAATAAAAGGTATCTGCCTCTTACAAAGATCTCCTGCATAAAGAAACCTTTGGATTCAGTTGAGTGAGAGATGATTGCTCTTTTTATCAACTCCATAAACCAGCTAGAGCTGTGTTTTAAAATAAAACGTAATGTTATTGAAAAGATAAACTTGCCACATGAAGGCCCACACTACTTTTTATGTTTTCATGAGAAACTGTTGTATCTTCAGTGCCATCTGATTTTAGGAGATCTGATGAATGCATTCCAGATGCAAGCTAAATATCATGGTTACAGGAAGAATGTTCTTTTCTAAACACGATCTTGTTTGTTTATAATGTTTTTGGTAAAACCAGTGATCCATTTCAGACTATGGACTCTTTTCAGGAGGTCTTGAGCCAAAAATGCTGGGGAGAGTAAAATTTAATTGTAACATTGGTAGTAACCTGCACTGAGTGAAATGTCTTTAAAATTTGATTAACTTTGGTTGGATTTCGCTAAGGTGTTTCATTTGAGTTACTTCATCTAATAAAAATAAAACTTTATAAAGAGAGATTGTCTAGGACTGAGATATGTAGAGTATGAGAAGCAGGCTTAATTACTTTTTCTTAACATGGTTGCTCGAAAAATAGCAAATAAATCTCTTTCTTAGATTTGTCTTTTTATTTCCACCATCACAGGTCCCTAGCCCTCAGCATCTTCAATGCTTTAAAACAGGGATTTATAGCATATCTTCAGATGTACTTGATTTTGCCCTGGCTTGCATTGCCTTGATTACAAATGTATTTCCACACTGCGAACTATGTGACAAAAGAATAACAAAAACAGAAAGATTGCCAGAATATATCATAAAACTTGACAAAACAGTAATTTGACACTATACGCAGTGCCTGTGATATAAGAAGACATTAGTGATACTGTGTCCCGTCGTTGGACAGTATGCACAGGTCTCATTCAGACACGGAGGTGATGTATGTGAGCGCTGTAATGGCGCTTTCCCAAACCGCCAAAATCAATTCCCGACAGCGAAGAAACAGATTCCCCAATAATGTTACATGTGGAATGGGAGAGTGTTGCAGTAACTGCAGGAGCGCATTAACTTGCCTTGACAATCAGAAACACATTCCCGGATTTTAGTGTTAAGTGCAACTCCTTTCCTGCTAGTGTTTGTGGTAACCTCATATGCCCTGTCTGCAGCCGTCGGTCACCTTGGTAGGTGACCTGTAATTTACGTGATGGACCTTTTTATTTATTTATTTTTTGCACGCAGTTACATCTCTGGACATAATGAGCCACATTCATCCTTCAGGCAACTTTGATGTTTACAGTGGAGCATTAAATCACACTCAGCAGGAGACACTTTCTGGAATGGGTATAGATTTTTCCATACGAACTAGGATTCAATAGTCATTTAGCCTGAGACTTTCGTACAGTATAGCTTGGCCGTGGCTCTCCCACAGGCATGTGTGCTCAGCTAAGCCACTTGGAGTCTCCAGCTTCTGGTTAAAAACAGAGCTGATGGAGATGCCTAAATGCTTCCCTAAGGCTGGCCATGAGGGAGTTCTAGTTTTGCCAGTTTAGTTCATTTACTCCTTGTGAAAGCATTCAGCATTAAATAGGATTGGCTCTATTTAGAAAGAGAGAAGAGTAAGGAAGGATAGGGCAAGCTGAAAAGCACAGATTATTAAAAGCTATTTCATCCTCCTAAGGACTCACTCACATGCAGAGTCACTGGGGTGTGATAGCAGGACTCTCCTGGGCACACACACTTGTAAGACACTTGTAGGATGGAAAATAGCTGAACCATTTAGTTTCAAATGATCACCCTAGTTATTGATGGGTTTCTGGGTAGCTTAAGGAGAACACTCCAAAATGTTGCCAGTCATTTTTGACCTGAACTTTTATTTGCTATATGTGCAAAATTAAAATGCTCATATAAGTATCCAGGCCCAAGAGATACATAGTCCATACCACATACTAACATAGTCTAAAACACACACACAAGCACAAATAATAGTTTTTTTTGATTTGCTGAAAAAATTGTCCAGTGTGACCAGTTCTCGGGTTCCGTTAGGTAAAAATATTCCACCTAGGGGCAGAGAAACTAGTTTTATTTCGCTGTTTCAGTGTGCAGTTACGTAGGTATTTGCCTTAAGTAATGGGGCTGGGACTTAGGGTGATGCTCAGCAAAGGTCCTTTTTTTACCCAAAATTCTGCAAGTCTGTTGAGAACATCTGATCATGCAGCATTTAAACCACCTTGAAGTGATGTCTCATGAGAAAAATGTCTGGTAATATACAGCATTAAAACTTTAACAACAAAACTAAAGAGCTGAACTTTTATCACTTGACTCTTACCTGGGCACAAAAATGGCTCTGGATAGAGAAGGTTATACCTGAATTTCTTCCTGAATTCAAATGCCCTAGCATTTGAATTGTAGGATTTAATTCCCTCCATAGAAATTAGATTCTTATTTATATTTGTAAGCAGACCCAAGGGACAATTTGTTTCTCAAATGAATCGTGAACACGATTATTCTTATCTATGGGATGGAGAAATGAATTTCCAACCTGCAATTTCTATCAAAGTATAGAGGGGCTAATTTGGCATAAATATATACATGAAGGCCATGATTTGTTGTACATATATGTCATTTCCTTGTGCACTGAGCACTCAGAATTTGTTAAGTGATCAAGGACTGTACAAATTTTGCCTTTTAGGGTTTCAGTAGACTACCTAGTGCTGTCCATAAGTACATGGAAATTTCATTTGTCCAGGGGACTGTTGAAAGCAGCAAAATCCCCAAGCACGCACTGGTTTTCAGCACATGCAAAGTCATAAAAGCAATCTTGAAATTTCATGGGCTCTACCTAAGTAAAAGTATTCTAAAAGAACATCATTTTTGTTGGGTGGCAGTATACAATCTGAATCTGGATTTAATATGAAGATTTTGGCAAGCCGATAATCATGTTACCATAGACACCAGTATGATACCAGTATTTGCCTTCTCCTGGACCCAGAGCACTTAGTAAGAACTCACCTTTGCTTTCAGTGGCAGGTATTGTTCTTATTGTGCCACTCAGACTGCCACTCTGAGACACTACCCATCCCTTGTAAAACAGTGCCGGCAACCGCATATCTTTTTTCCCCAATTGTGGTTTTTTTTTTTTTTTGAGGGGAGGCTTTTTTTTTTGCTTTTGTTTTTGTTTTTGTTTTCTTTTAAGAGGGATGAAAAGGCATAACAGGGATCATGGGCAGCCTAGGACAAACTCTCCCTTTAGTAGACTCTTACTTGGGAATACCAAACCTGCCCTGTCCCCATCACATGTCCTCTGTAGGCTCCTCAGTTTGCAGTTTCATTGCCTTATGTCATTTACATATGCGTAAGGAGGATATAAGATACTAGTATGAAGGTGTAGTAGTCTTGCACCCACCTTGCAGTCTCAGAGCTCAGGTGAGGCAGCTCTGCTGGGGACAGTGCGGTTCCCAGGCACATTCGTCTCCTTCACCTATGCTAAGGAGCCAGGCTTGGGTCCCTCAACCACAAGCAGGTTCCTTCACCAGTACCCCAATCCTATCCTAAAGTTGCTATAACTGCTTGCCAGGTAGGATTTGGAGAAAAAAAAAAAAAAGCATGGCAATATGTTTTCTGTTGTCAGGGTAGAAAACAGATGCCACCCAAAAAGCAGGTGTTGCATTGCATTGCAAACTTCTCAGTAAGTTTCACCACGTGTTTAATGCTCTTCTACCAGAGTGGCTTCTTTCTAATACAGCCTCATTATACTGCCTGGGCTGAACTTCTGCAAAGTTTAGCTGGGCATGAGGTTGCTCTCTTCAAGCATTCTTCTCAGATTAGGCTGATTTCTATTTTCTAAGGCAGACTTAGAAGTTTTTACATAAGACATAGGTGTATAAAATCCTAATCTTCTTGTCTTCTGCCACCCAAAACTTTTGCTACTAATAACTGGATGAATTCAGGGAGGCCACAGAATTGCTCAGAGAAGTTTCCTCTCACAAACTACTTCTAGCAGCTAGTTCAAAACCACGTAGGACTGTGGACTGAATCCCACCATCTCCCAGCAACTTGAAAAAAAAGCGACAGTAAAACTTTGATCAATGAAAGAAATGCCAGACACATTTGCACACATACCCATCACAAAGTTTTCCTCTTTGGAGGCAGTTAGAAATACAAAACCGTGCTTAGTTATTGTGTGGGGAGCAAAGGGGCCATTCCTTTATCATGGGGGAAGAAGCCCTGGTATTCTCCCCCCATCTGCTGGCAGTGCAACGTGCTTGTTAACTAAAGCTAGTGGAAACCTTCATCTCCAAGGCATTCTCCTCCTGTGGCACCATCCCACGCATTGCGCCCCATCTTCATCACCCCCCATATTTCTCCCCGCAGTGACAGCTCCAGCCGCCTCCCCGAGGAGCGGGAATGCCCACAAGTCCCCAACCCTTGCAGCGCAGCAGAGCGAACATCACGGCGGGCAGCGCGAGGCTCGCCGGCCAGGGCGGGCGCGTGGCCGGGGTACTTACGAGGCGGCGTGGGGAGCGCGCGAGGACGTTGTGGCGGCGCCGCGGGCTGCTGCTGCCCGCCTTATCTAGGGAGCCGCCGGGGCGTTGCTATGGCACTGCTCCACTCCGTCCTCCGGGAGGGTGGGAAATAGCATCACCTCTCCCTCCCCTGCCGCGATGCGCCGCCGCTTCCTTCCTCTCTGGTGAGAGCCTGGCTGATGGAGAATAGGAAACGGGACGGGGAAAAGATCGGCTCAAGGCGAAAGTGGAACACGGAGGGCTCAGTTAAACAAGGCTGCAGCGGGGCGCTGCAAGAGCCTCGATGCGCAGCTTGGGGAGCCGAAGGATGAGCTGCGGCCGCTGCGCCTGGAGGCGCTCACTAAGTGGGAATGGAGAGGGCAGGCGGCCGCCCTGGGGACTCCGGGGGAGAGCCGGGGATGGAAGTGGTGAGAGGAGGCAGGGCATGCCTGGGAGCAGCCCCCAGCCGCAGCAGGAGCCCAGGACGTGGCTCCAGCAGAGCCGACTGCGGTGTCTGCGCGCGCCACGGCCCGCGCGCTGCACAAGCCTCGCATTGACGGGGCCCCGCGGGGAGGCCGCTGCGGCCACCCGGTGTTTGCCAGTGGGGCCGGTCTCGCCTGTTTTAGCCCATCGCTTGGGCTGGAGCTGTTATTGCGACGGAGGGAAAAACATACAAACACTGGAAAAGCTCCGGCTGAAGCGCGGGACACCGGTGGCGTTATGAATGGACCCTCTCTTGGTGCTCTTCTGCAACAAGGCCCGTTTTGTCCTTCCACTAGGCCAGCCCCAAAAACTGCGACCGCTCCCACATTTTTGTTGTCTGGCACCTTTTATCCCTCTCCATGCAGGGACTGCAATTCACCAGCAACAGCACAGGCTTCATGCTTTAAATTAATCAATCTTTCTTTCATAAAAAATAAATCATACAGATGCCCTAAAGGGGTGAAGGGCTAGTTCCCAACTAGCAATGTAGGGAACATTACCCTCCGATCCTACTTCTCTTGGATCCAGTTATGTAAAGCACTGAGCAACCTAAGTGGCATCACCTGAAAGCGCCACAGGTTTTCCCATGAATCTGTCTCTGAGACGAGGATGTTCGTCATCTTGCAGAGGATAACACTTGTGTGTCCAGGGGTCCCAGAGACCCGTTTTTAAAGGCAAGCTCAAAAATGCTTAAATCACTCCTGAAAAACACGGTAGGATTTCGCAGTGGTGGGAGGCAGAAGGAAAAAGTTGGGATTTTCTAACTGAAAAAAAAAAAGCATCCCAAACCCTGAAACTGCTCATATGAAAAAAAACTTCATCGTATTACCCATTTCAGCACCGTTTTCATCTTTTCCTTCAGAACCATCAAAATCTCCTTCACTTAGAAACACAACTTATTATTCATTTTTCTATGAAGTGAGGAGAATTGCAATATAATCACTGAAACAATCAAATCCAAAATATTTTTTGAAAGTCAGCTCAAGGTGTCCATGTTTTGATTGTTCCAGCTGAAAATAACATGGTCATTTACAATGCTGGAAAAAAGATTCCCAGGGATGAGAAAACAATTGCCTATTCTAGCCCCCAAGTCATAAGGATGCTTTTGGAGTATCACAGATTTAATCATGAGGAAAGAAGCTTATCACATGTGGTAAAATCACATGCCTAACTCTTTTTATTTAATATATTTGGCAAAAACAGCAAGCGTTGTAAGATGTCAGAAATCATCTCATTCTAATAGAAGATTTCTTCTAGTCTCTGCAGTGGGATTTTCACATGAACAGTGTGGCCAGGGATTTACTCCCAGATCTTTTCATTTAAATGTTTCCACAGTTGTTTGTTGTCCTGCTTATAAAAGAGTTGGGAATCCTTCCAGCTTTGCAGTCCTTCCTGCTCAATTATCTCACAAAGATGGCCAGGAAAATTGTCTGAGTCTGTAACAACTCTGCACTTTAACCCTTCTCTTCCCTTGTATGCAAATATTCCACTTGGCACTCAAGGAACTAGTCATGTAATTAAAGATAGGCACATGTCTAAAAGTTTCCAGACTAGTGCTTTAGAGACAGTGCAGTGCAGCTTTGACAGATGGGAAAGGAGAGAACAACCTTATAGAAAGCACACACAAATACATATAAATATTTCATATCTATCCATTTGCAATTTTTGTATTTTTCTGGTTCGGTTTGCATTTCAGGGGTGACATTTCCAAGTGTCCAAATGATGGTGAGAATTTGGCCTCCCTTTGATTCTTCCTACTGTAAAAACTTTACCTTTATGTACAAGAACGTTTGCTTAATGAAGCATTTCAGATGCTATGACATTAAAAAGCGAGTGATTTCTTGGAAGATGCATGATGGCCCTTGATGTTTTGCTTGTTTTTCCATCATAGGTCTAGAGATGCTTTTGCAGTGCAAACACAGCTGGCGTTTTAGCACTGCGCTAACTTGTAAAGATTTTTTCCCAGCTGCAGTTTTGCCTTACAGTCAGCTTGTCCTGAGCTGAAGAGCAAAATCAGATCTCACCCATCGCAGTGGCAGTCCAGAATGACTGAGCTTAAACACTGGATTTATAGAGGTGGAAGCCACATAGAGACCTAATCATTACAGATTGCTGTGTTCTGGAATAGGTGAGAATACAATTCGGGCTAGTTCTTATGTGATTTATGAAACGAGTGGTTTTGGGGGAAGTACTAGTTGAGACAGAGTATTATTAGGCCTTGATTCATAGTACATGGTTTTTGTTTGTTTGTTTGTAAGCCTTACATTAAATAAAACCCTGCTGTTGCAGTGGGAGAGGAATTGCTTGCAGTAGATGTCCCAGCTGGCCCTGTCACTGAGGACAGCAAAACCTCAGACTCCATGAGGCCTTATAAAATGCCGAGGTCAGTGTTTTCTTATTTCCTGCGTTCCGCTCTGCACCTTCATTAAAATAGTTCAACTGGTGATGGATTGCTGTGCTAGCCCTCTTTAAAATATACTGCCTTTTTTTTTGCAAACGCCGTGGTCTGGAAAGAACACCTAATAAGCAAGGAAAGCTCCATTCAAGGCACGAGTGAGGAGCAGAGCGGGTGATCCTGCCTGCAGAGGTGCGGGCCAGTCTGCTGGGAAGGAGCAGAGGCTGGGTGCTGTAAGGGGAAAATCAGGGCCGTTGGGTGCAAAACCCTCTCTGCTGAGGTTAGAGCAAGCAAGGGTGCCCCTACAAGGACCTCCACTGTTCATAGATGCTGTGGTGGTCACTTTTGCATAGCTACTGCAGAAAGGCCTGAAAAAGTAATGATGTGCAAATCAAGTTATAAGGGGAGATGTTTCCCTGTGGCTGTGAGGGGTTTCATATTCATCTGCTTAAGTGATAGGTTGCTCAGGTTCTAGTTTGAACCCCTGGTACTATTTATAGATGAAGTAGGAAGAGAAGTTTCATTTTAACATGTTTTAGACATTTAAAAAACACTACTTACATAGACTCAAGTGCCGTCACTATGTGGCAGCCCTAGGATATCTAAGCTAATTCTTCCTCTGAATAGCCAACTGCAGCAAACCCTGCCTCATTTTGATGTGCTCAAGCATAGCTCCGTCCTGGGCTGCTTATTTCTGCGTGAAAATATGCTGCACTGTGTAGGAAGTTTGGTGAGATTTATGCTAGCTTCTGAGCTGTTGCATACAAGCACATGTCCAAAGTCACTTTATACAGTTTAGGAACTGTATCTTGTAAAGACACATTTAATTATTTAGTCACTGTATAAATGTTGTCACAAGAATAAAATAGATGGTGGTTGATTTAACAAGTTACTTTGCAGGCAGAGTAGCTGGATCAATAAATCAGTGCACAGAGTTGTCTTTTATCAAATAAACTGTGTAATGTATAGTTAACATTTATACATTTATCTTAGGCGGTTTCCCTGTTAGTTGTGGAGGTTAAAATGCAATAGACTGAAATACATGCTCAGTATGCCTAACTTTTCAGGCCAATGTTTATAAACATCTGTATTTTCCCTTGCAAATAAAGCACCATGCATGTAAGGCAAATAATAGGTTACCACTGACCCAAACTTACGGCTAGCTCAGGATTTTTAAAACCAGCCTCACATAAGGCAAATCACTGCCATGTCCTGGAAGACAGCGTGTTTGTCCCAGGTCCAAGAAGAAAACCATCTGTGTTTGCTGTACTGCTGAGTGAAACCTTTGAGGCCAAAGCAGTCTCTAAGGCCCAAAGGAGTCGGAGATTTGAATCTACTGTGACAGATGGTCCATACAGACGTTCGCCCTGCTGCACAGCAAGTATTATGGGGGCTGTGGAGGAGACCCAGAACACTGTGAGAGGATAACTCCATACAGAGTGGTAAAGGGAGTTTCTACATCAAGAGTAAGAGCGTCTTACCAAGCCCTTGTACAATGCTGAGAAAAAGGGGAGTCACCTCAAGTTGTCATGAAAATGGCTGTAGCTTAGCCTGTGCATCTATGTTTAGATAAGTAAGTCAGTATTTTCTGCTGTATCTAGTCGACAAGTGAGCGTTCTTGCTTATTTCAGGAAGGATAAGGCTGGAGAAAGCAAGGAAAGAATAAGCCAAGACTAAATGAGGGAGAAACGTTCTCTAGTTTGCAGCTGCTAAAGACTCTGTCCCTGGGTTTTTCATTGATCCTTGAATCAGGAGGGTTTGGGGCTTGTTCTTAGGGAAAGACAGATGTAAAAATCCAGTAAATGACAGATGGCAATAGAAAACTATATTCCAGAGAGACTTGGGACAAAGCAGTAACAGATGACCTCTGGCCCGTGTAACTTGTACTCCTTAAATGTGCAGCCCATATACAGTGCAGGGTCAAGGCAGGAGCTAGAGCCAAGAGCAAGCCCCTGGCTGCCCTTTGTGTCAGGAGAAGTTTCTCTCCTTCCCATCCCAAGGGGATTAGATTCGTCATGTTTCTTTCTCTTCCAGCCACTGGCTGGAAGCAGCCACTTCTGGAGCAGCCCCTGCCACTCCTCACCCTCCCTCCTAATTTCTTGCTCCAGTTAAGTAGGTGCTGAATCTTTTTTTGTTTTTTTTCCTCTTGTATAGAGGCAGAGGGTTCTTCTAACAAAAAAAAAAAAAAAAAAAAGAATTGGTAAGATTATAGCATTTTCTAACTGCACACGAGCATTATATTTTCAGATGACACCACAGTCCTTTTGAATTTGTAATTTAAAATATTAAACAGCTAATAAAACACCTCTGAATTTGTTGTTTCTAATGCCTTCCATGCAAGTCTGGAAAGAAAACTACCTAGATGACTGGAGATTACATGGATGATTGCAGGAAACTTTGCTTCTTACAGCGTGTGCTCATCTTTCAAGCAAGAGGCAGAAACTCGTTAGCAAATTCTGCTGCCCCTGGGCCTTTCTGTGCCTAACAGCAGAAGAGGAGCAAGAGACGGTGATATGAGCCCTTGTGCTTGAAAACTCTCCTGATAATTTCAGATGATATTTCAGTATGCATTATCCAGTAAACATTGCATTAAAACATGATAGAAACCAGACCACAAGACTTTCAACCCAGGACATGAAACAAAGAAGCAAGGAACAGAGCATTACAGATGGGAGCATTTCCAAAGAAACTTAAGGATGTTGGGCACTTCTTCACTAGGAATTTTTCAGTTTGTTGCAAGCCTCTTGAAAACTCCACTCATCTTTTATTCTTTGCATTACAGCATCATCACCAACACTTTTCTAGTAGTTTGCCAGAAGTGGATTTAGAGCTCATATTTGTGCTGAAAAAAATCTACTTTAACAGCCAAAGGCAGTTTCATAGCTAGCTAGCTCAGTTCACAAGGGGGAATCTGGTCAGAGATGATGACTTGTCCATCCAGCATGACTCAGTCTGGGAGTTACATCCCTGGCAAATCAGAGCAGTTCATCCCTGGAGGAGATAATAAAAACATTAGCTTTTATATATTCTGAGAATTTTTCCTTTGGCCTTATGAAGAAAAATAAATCTAGTTTTCAGTACTTACATTCCTGAAAAATTAATTACATGAGAAACTATAGCAGATTAATCAATGCTGGCTAGGCAGAGATAGACGATGTGGGGCAGGGGGAGCAGAGTTCTCCATGCCACATCTTTGCCACTTTATTCTAGCTGTCTTCATTGACTAATATCTAATGTAAGCCCATTCTTGGTCAACTAGGTGGTCCAGTCAGAGCCCCAGTGCCCACATAAATACAGCTGACTGAGAGAAGGTACTTTCTGATGTGAAATGTCAAACTACTTTCATGAGGCCTTCCACTTTTAGAAGGACTATAAAAGCCCCAGCTGGACTTTTTTTTTTTTTTTTTTTGAAAGTGCTTTACATCTCTATGGTATGTATGCATGTATGTATGTATGCTATGAATATTATCTCTCTTAGTGGCGGGAGATTTTTGACAAAGGGTTTTTACCTGCTCAGTTGAGGAGGTATAATAAAGACACAGAAGAGGAGCCCTGTATTCTGGTGATCAATGAAGCAAGTCAAAACATCTCCCATTTCTCTTAAGGGCATCTTACTGATTGCCTCTGTCCTTAACAGCTTGCTCCAAGGCCCCCCCCACAAAACATTTCCCTGCTGTGTGGCTGCAAGAAGGTGGCACAGAGAGAGGGCTCCAACCTCCTGCTGAGCACAAGGATTTCTCTGTAGACTGCCAGCTGTCTGGTCTTGCAGGCAGGGCACGGCTCAGCTGTCTGGTCTTGCAGGCAGGGCACGGCTGTGCCTTCTCTTGAACAGGATGGTTAATATAAGACCGTTCTTCACTCCCCATCGGGCACGCCGTTGGACATGACGGGAGCGTTAGGCTGAATTCTGCTGCACAGAGGATGTCACATACAGAAGGAGGACTCTTGTCACACCTGCTCCTCAAAAGCGGTGTCAACAGCAGGATAGAAGCAAAATATGCCTGTCCACGATCACCGTCAAGGGTAAAACAGGCCCATATGCCAGCCAGTGCTGCATTCAAATGCAATTACCAGCACTCTGCTTGTGACAGGTATTAAAGTTGACCTGAATACTATTTCTGGCAGTATAAGACACTGTGTCTCTGATATAGATACTGCTATGAAAAAATGAACAGTGGCAGCAAGTGTGCAGTGCTTTTTCTAATGTCTTCATCCACATCCCTCAGCTTTCAGATTCGCAATCCAGTCTAGACAGCAGTATGAAGGAAAGGAGGAAAAAAATGCTGTAATAGTTCTGGCATGATTCCTATTGCTAAGCAAATTATTGCTTACTATTAGGAGCAGGATGGTGTCCTTTGCCTGGGACAATGTCTTTCATTACAGCTCATCACAGAAATGAGATAGAACCCATGCTGGATGGGATTTGTAGAACTGGCTCTGCTTCCATTAGAAACAAGCTTATAATCACCCCTAATTCAGTGCCCAAATTTTAAAATTGCAATTCTAACACTACAAAGGTGTGTTGGTATTTAGCATTTTGTGTGTTCTTTATATGATATCAGCAGAGCTGAGCCCAGCTGGAGGTTTGGCAGCAAGCTGCTGAACATTAGCTTGGACGCATTGTGTTTCATTCATCAGAGCTGTATAAGCTCGGCCTCACGTGGGATTTGTGTAAATACTTGCACAGAGTTCTTTTCCAAAGAAGCTTGCTCCTATCAAGGTGTTAAGCTCATTAGTAGAATAAGAGAAGATTGTGCTCCAGTAGTTTTCTGCTCAGTTACTATACAGTGCACAACATCCTAATGCTACTGCAGTCCAAGCAAAACTCCCACTAGCTAATGGGGCCAAGATGACACAAAGTTAATTTCCCAAAGCAACATAAAAAGTGGAATTTCTCCCAGAAGAGTGGCTTCAACAGGACTTGGATCTCAGGAGATGGATCTCTCTGTCTCAGAACGGTGAATTCTATTTCTAATGAGACAATCATTAGAGTAAGGAGCCTTGCCACAATGCACAGAAAATGTGCTCAGTTTTATCAACTAATGCGGTACAATTTTAGCTTTGTGCAGAGAGTTTTGACATCATCAGGAAGACGTGGGAAACCTTTCTTCCTCTTAGGACAATCATGCACATGTTCAATGCCAGTGTTATTATGTCATTCCCCCAAGGTATTGTGTATTATGCTGGAACATGTCCTTTCTAAAGCAATATTCATAGTGAAGAGTGACCACTTAGGTTATGTGAAGAGAACAATGCCAGAACAAATGTCATAGAGAGGAGCCTTTGTGGAGCTGATATTCAATAATGAGTATGTGTTTCAGTTACATAAAAAAGGTTGCTTCATTTCAAGCATTCTCCAGCCATCAAGTGTCTCTTTGCCAGCAGTTTAACTTAATGCTTATTCTTTGGTAGGTTTCCTGCTTATCAGTGCTGAAGCATCAGGACAATAGCTTCTAATATCTGGAAATTTTGCAGAGAAAAAAGCAAGCTGCTTCTCTTTTATAGTAGTCCAGTAAGACCACAGAGGGCTTGCTTTCTGTTTTGACAGAGCCAGGAAATTATTAACATTAAACATAATAGAAAGGGTGTCCAGTTCTTCCAGCAAGTAGGTTTCGAAAGCAAGTTGAATTGAATTGAACCCTCTTTCAACTACCTGAACTCGGATCCATTCATGAGGATTTTGCAGGAGAACAACAGCAGATGCCCATCTTCTGTGGTCACTTGCTTCCACACATGCAGGGGAAGTGGTGGGTGGATTAAATCATGACCTTGTGGAAGTATCACTGAGGATCCCAAATGAACAAAATGAAAGTGAGTCTCCCACTGGTAAGCAAACCCACTTTTCTAGAGTTTCTGATGAGTAATTCCAGTTTTCTAGAGCCCACACCTGTGAATGCACTCATAACTTAGAACAAAAGAGCACCTGAGCACCTGTAAAACCATGAGAAAGGAGATCCCTTTCCGTGTGCTGCCCCTCTGAGCGCCCCCACCCATAGGAGTGAGGGTGGAGGTGCTGGTGGAGTCATGAGGGGAAGGAAAGGCAGGAATGGTCCAGTTATTGTGTCAAATAATTTTTAGTTTTTCCTGGGGAGTGGGACAGCTCCATCCATCCAGACAGCTTCCATGATAGACCTTGAGACAAACTATGCTGCTCTCCCTGTATCGAAATGCGCCAGCTCAAGTTTGGATCACTGGGAGGTGGAGGTTGAATCTCATGTTTCATTCATCTTTTCCAGGGCCCAAACAGATTTTTTTTTTTTTTTCATTTTTGACCTTGCAGGCAAGGCTGAGCCCCACTCCCCAAAGGCCAGGACCTGCTCCTCCTTCTCAGTTGGCACAGGCTTTGCTCCATTGAGTGGCATTTGTGAATGCCATTCCTTAAACCCTATGGGAATTTGGAAAATCAACCGCATGAGGCAAAATATCTAACAATTTTATGCTATTGAGCTTAACTTCTCCAAAAGTTAACTTCTGTGTGAACACAGGCCCAAAGTTACCCTTGGACTCATAAACATTCCTGTGCAGGATTGCATGAGACAGATGCAATTTGTCTTCTTGATCTACCTTAGCTGTGTGGACTCCTGTTAGTAGTAACAGTAAAAAGCAATTTTTTTTTTCAAAAGTCAACAGCCTATCTCTGCTTCTGAAGAAGCCAATCTACTGACTGAGAAGGTTAAAACAAACAGGGACTTTCTAAGAGCAGAAATAAATCTTGAAGCCTCTTGAGAATTTTCTCCATTTGTTAAGTCTTTTATATTCATATAAACACAAAGCTCACCATAGTCTTGCATGGTGGTATAGCACTGAAAAAGCTACTTGCCATCCCAATCCTTTCTATATGTGAAAGAATTTTATTTTAGTCAGAAGAAGAATGAAGGATTATTTTTTGCTAATTAGTTCTGAAAATGATTGACTTCAAACAAGGCACTGTCTCTTTTGGGACTCCACAGTCACTGTGAAAGTGATGCTAAATCATCCTGAAACCTTCTTGGTCCTCTGCAGGATTCACTAGGGCCCAGTTTTTAAAAAGTTCAGGTTTCTGATTTGGTTGATAAAAGTCAATTGTGTGCATCCAGAAAGACATGGCTGGCCTAGTTATGGATACCTCTCATTTACACCTTGGCAGGGTATAAAAAACAATGTCATGATTGAAAACATGAGGGCTCTGTGTGATTTCCTTCATGTCATAAAATTGGGAAAAGGGAACAGTTTTGTGTGGTTATTGATTTCCAGCTGCTTAATTAGTGTTTACAATATCTCTCCTTGAAAATAGCCATGTGCATTTCATTCCCTATTTGCTTGTTTAATTCAATTTAATCAATTGCTACACACCTGTTTCCACTTACTTAAAATAAGCATTATCTCCAGCATAACAAATATGAAATAGCATTAAAAATAATTAATCTTTATCCTTGTTATGTTTCTCTTGGAGTGATATAATTGAGAACCCAAGCTATAAAATAATCAAATAATCAAGTATCAAGTTTATACTTTAAAATACCAATAGAAACATAAACCTTTCTTGAAACAGTATAGGCAGATTTGAACACAGCTGCAGAGAAAAAGAAGATGGCTTCTAGGATATTTGATAGGACACTTTATTACTGAGTGATGGAAAGAGGCAACTTCAGAGGATATCTAGCAGGTATCTCATAAAGGATACCAAATAGGGATGAATAAACTTATTTAAACTCCTCTTATTTAGTGATTTCTGAACTCTTGCTGGTACCGAACATGATGTCCAGTAGCCAGACAGACCCAAGGTGCTGGCTTTGATCAGCATCTACTTTCTGCTGCGCTGGGCTGTAGCACTGCTCTACCTGTAACACCTCCATGAGGGTCCTGATTTGTCACAGTTCATCTTTGAACAACATTAAGATTTAGTGACTGGGACAACAATTTCATACAGTTTGTGTGTCCCCTCTGCTGGGCCTTCACTTCCAACTGTGGGCACAGGGAATGCAAATAGGTGAAACTCCCAGAGACCTCAAATTAATCAGAGGATTTTTTTTTTAATCTGCCTTCTTTACCCCTTTTTTGAGTGTCTGGAAACCCCTGGTGAGTCCGACATGAGTCCCTAACTCGTTTGGTTTCCGCAGGCAGAACGTTGCCAGATGACGGCTCATGCTTCGCTGACGATTTTCTGTCATCTTTCAGTGCTAACTATGGATCAGTGTCTGTCTCTACAGCCTTTTTAATAGGTACTTTATTATTTTGACACATTTCCTTCCCTCTTGTTAATCTAGGGATTAACAGTGACATGTCTAAATTCATGCTTAACTGTGTTAACATTATACCTCTTGTACTGAATTTGCTGCAATCTCACACTGTTATCTTCTTAACAACAACAAAAAAAATCCTCTTGCTTAAACATTTCCATGGAGACTCTCTGGAGGCTCCAATTTTAACCTGGATAACCATACAGAGCGCAAATAGAAAGACTGAATCTGAGATGATATAAAATCTATGGCATAGCAGAAGTAAAGTATAAAAGAATAAAGGAGTAAAGCAATAAGCCATGGGAAAAGCAGTAACAGAAAAGCGCCTGCACTGTCATTCAGCACACAGCAAAATTCACTTATCCACTTCCAGGCCCTGGCCAAGAGCTGTAAACTTATCCTGACCAGACACTTTGCTGATGATCAGTGCTGGATTTTCTCTCACCACAGGTGTCTCCTTTCCCATAGCTGCATCAGGGGGGAAAGTGATGTGTTATGACCTTCCCTATCTTCCCTTTCACTGGAAAGAGAGGACTCACTTTCCTGACCGATATTCTGACACATAAGCACTGCCCTTTGCACAGGAACTCCGTCTTCCAACTTTCCCTGTTTGCAGCCAACCCTACTTCTAACTCAACATTTCTCTTATCATAGAATCATAGAATCATAGAGTGCTTAGGGTTGGAAGGAACCTCTAGAGATCATCTAGTCCAACCCCCCTGCACACGCAGGGTCACCTAGAGCACGTGGCACAGGACTGCATCCAAGCGGGTTTTGAAGATCTCCAGAGAAGGAGACTCCACAACCTCTCTGGGCAGCCTGTTCCAGTGCTCTGTCACCCTCACTGTTAAGAAATTTTTCCTTAAGTTCCTGTGGAACTTTTGGTGCTTCAGTTTGTTGCCATTTCCTCTAGTTCTGTCAGTGGCCACCACTGAAAAGAGGCCAGCCCCATCCTCCTCACTGCCTCCCTTGAGGTACTTATAGACACTGATCAGATCCCCTCTCAGCCTTCTCTTCTCCAGGCTGAACAGGCCCAGCTCCCTCAGCCTCTCCTCATAGGGCAGATGTTCCAGGCCCCTGATCATCCTTGTGGCCCTGTGCTGGACTCTCTCCAGCAGCTCCACATCCCTCTTATACTGTGGAGCCCAAAACTGGACACAATACTCCAGATGTGGCCTCACCAGGGCTGAGTAGAGGGGCAGGATCACCTCCCTCGACCTGCCTCTTGCTCCTTTTCTCTCTCATTTCTGCTTGCTGCTTAAACCTTTCATCTAATGTGCCTATCAGCCCCTCTTCCATGGAGTTTTTCTTAACTTGGGTATGGAGAAGAGACTGTAGGTTCCCCATAACAACTCTAACGATGCTAGTGAATTAGTCATAATTGAGTGAGGACTCGTAGTCATAATTGAGTGAGGACTCGGCAAGCATTGGGCTTTGAGAAGAGACTCCAAATAGAGGAAAGAGCTTGAAGCAGAGCATTTATTTACAAGTTATGACAATTCTGCTCAAAATTCTTAATAATTCTTCTCCTCTCCTAGGGAATTTCTGGTGGAAGAGGCACAGACTCAGTTCTTGCCTGTGAGAATGACAGCAGAATTGAGCAGCCCTAATGAAGCTGACTTTGTAAATTGGACTTCATAAAAAAAAAGTACCAAGTTAAAATATGGAAACCTTGTTGCTGGGAACCATCTAGATTTGTGTGGAAAAGATTAAGGGGATGGAGGAGATGGCTGGAGAAAAGGGACCGAAAGGGTTGGATAGGAGAGTTTGAGTTCCTCAGGGCTTACAGAATCAGAAAAGCCGTGAATAAGGTGAATGCAGAACTCTTATGCTCCAAATCCCGCAGTTCTAGAATTAGGGGCCATTCATCAAAAGTAGGAGACCAGTTTAAAACCAATAAAAGAAAATACTTGTATACAAAAAGTAGCAATTTTCTGTCATTTGTTTCCATAGTACATAGTGAAAATACATAATAAGAGGACACAGGAAGAGGCATATGGATGGCCAAGAAAGTAGAATGGTTCCTCTCACAGTGGGATGTTGGATTAGATGACCTCAAGATCTGCCTTCCGACCTGTGTTTCTGTGATTCTATGACATTAGCAGATAGGCAGATATAAACTTTAACAGTGTTCACATATTACAGCTGCTGCAGCCATATGAGGATAACAGATTACAAAAAAATTGGCCAGCTCTTCCTAAAACTATTTTCTAGTTCTTCTGTCAAAAAGAGTCCTGTCTCAAATGGTCTGGCCCTGTAGAATAGTTCTTATATTGTTAACCACTGGGTACCATAGCAAGGGTCCAGATAGCCTTGTACCCACTGACTACTCTTCTGTCCCGTGTCTCCATTTGACTGTGAGCTTTATGCTCTTTGCTTCTGTGTGGTCCTCAGGCATCTCTGGGAAGAGCACCAAGTGAATTTATTTCCTCAGGTTTCTGGCAGAGGGCTAAGGCAGCTTAGTTATTTCACTGAAGAAGCCTCATGTGTTGGACCCAACCCTTTCGCCCGCCATTAAATAGATGACTTGCACATGCTAGCTTCTGCTTCATCCCTTCTTTCTCTAGATTCAGACCTCTCATTTTCATTATACCTGGTCTGTTGGTGCTTTGATGCTACTGGTGGTCACCACCTACAACTTTTCCCCAGTGTTCTTCATAAGCCACCTCCCTCACCTCTTGTCTGGTGGCAGTCAACATGGCTGCCACCTGCAGGGACACCGATCACTTCATTGTGCACATCTCCAAGGGTAGAAAGTGGTGAGCTGCCCTGTCATGGTGCTGCTGCATCATCACCCATAATGAGACTTCTTAGAGACCAGCTGCGCACATGAATGCAAACACACTCCTCCATGGGCTAGTTCAGATGGAAAACACAAGCCTGAGCAAGGAAAGGCTTGTCTGGAGCAGGAACGTGAGCTTGGCCTGGTTTGGGGTGACTCAATTGTCCTTGCTTCCATTTCTCTTCATTAAATGGGACAAGTGCACCAACAGACACCACTGTGCTCTGGTTTGATTGGAGAGATGTTAGATTTGGAACAGCTCTCCTGATGCCATGAGTAATTGATATTCCTTGTAGATCAAAAATCAAGGACGCTGGAGGTGCAATGCAGGCCATTACAGATTTGTAGAAATGTCACTGATACAGCATATTCCAGTTTTCAAGTAATTAGATTTTTCTTCTTTTTTAAGCATCTATAACTATATCCTTCTCGCTGTAATTTCCCTCTGGGTCTGGTGCTCAGAAAGGAAATTCCAAGCAACGTTTAAGAAACTAAATCTCCAGCAAGATAATGTCTAACTGCTAACCTTATTTTTACACCTTGCTTCACAGTAAGGCTGGAATAGCCGAACTTGAGCTGGCTATGACAGAATGGAAGCTCTTTTTGTTAAGAAAGGTGTATACTACTGTCCTTGTTTCACCATTTGGGAGTTGATGGAAAGCAATTTCTCCAAAATCTGTGCAATGAAATGCTATGGGGGATTTTGGGGTGGAGGAAGCAGTCATCACCGTTACCATCCTTTTGGAACACAGGCTCCTTGTCCTGCCCTGTTTTGGGCCTCCTGACAGTCTGCCACCCTAGGCAGCTGCTTGTTTTACCTAAAGTTGCTCTGCTAAATACTTATTATAACCATTCCTGGAGGCAGCTGGCTAGGCAAGAAAGCACAAACAGTGGTGTTGTGTGTGTTGTGGGAAGTCTGTGTATTTGCAGAAGTCTTTTTGCAGGGGACAGAGTCAGACATACCCAGCTACCTAAACCTGCAGCAGGCAACAGACACACATGTTGTGGCAACATCTTCAGCTTGGGTCTTGGGGAGCCCTCAAGCTTCCCTAGGATAAAAGATGGAAAACACCTTCCTTAGCTCATAGACCTTAAATCTATTGGGCTTGCCTCCTCCTTTTGTCTGTGATTGCCATTAGCAAAAAGGACTGATGTACTAACATGTTTCTTTTGTATTTTAATGGGGGAAAAATACTAATTTCAGGAAAATGCTGTTGGGTTCTGCATTATTTGTCATGATAATAAATGTTTCCTGTATTTGGGTTGAATAGCCACAATGGGGCACACCTGTGTCTCCCTTACTAGCTTTGATCTGTGCTAATTGAGTGAGTGATGTGCCCACTGAAAGACAATGGAAAAGAAAGAAATGAAGATGGATGAATTCTCATGTCTCTATCCGGTGATGAGAGGGTAGCCTAGTTTCATGTTCTCTTTAACTCCTGGAAGTCTCAAATGTTCTGAGATTTCCCATTTGATAGGAAAAAAAAATGCATTTTTGTTCATGCTTCAGCCTCCTTTACTCATATCCACTTCTGTGGATCAAAGCCTCTTCTCTGAAGTAGAGGGAGTTAAAACAGTGAACAGTCTTATAAGCTGACACTGCAGCTGTTTCTTAAGTAGAAATGGATCTTAATGAAAGGCTGCTTGTAAAATTATTATTACAGTAGCAAGTAGAGGTCCCAAATGATATTGTGCCCCTATTGTGCCAGGCATGGTATGAACACATTATGAGAGAATAACTACAAGGAATTTAAAATCTCATTAGATAAAAAAAAGAAAGAAGCTGTGCCATGAATAAGGGTCCCCATGGGGTTAAAAAGAGAGAAATGCCTTGGCCACATGGAAAGCACATCACAGAGCCAAGAATTAAACCCAGGGTTGCTGCCGCACAGGCGAACTGAAAGTCCTTCCCATCTCTCAGCTCTTGACCGACTTATTTTCACTACCTGAGGCCAAGATTTGTGACTTTTTTTTTTTTCTTTCCCAAGCGCAGTTTCCAAACCTGCATGTGCAAAGTCCTGGGACTGACCAAGGGCACACTGATGCCATCCGCCAGGATGCCTTCTAAGCAACTGTCAAATCTGCTTTGGACTTGAAGTTGGAAGGGGCTGAAATCCCAAGATACTACTTTTCTTGGAGTCTGTTGGCAGCATTGACAATTAGGCGATTGATGCATTAACATGCCAGAGAGGCTCTGATGTTTATTCATGTGCTGCTCTCGAGGGTTTATTGAATTGATGCCTGGTAAAGCAACTAATGGGAGCCCTTGGCAGGGTACCTTAGATGGATTTCCTTATTATCTCTCTGGATTTTATACTCTCTAGCAAAATCAATATTAAAGCTGCTGCACAATGCAGCCTCTTTTAGCTTCAGGGTTTAAAGATTTATTGGGCATCAGGGAAAGAGAATGGAGGCAAAAGACAATGACAAAAGAAGTAAAATCCAGATGACACAAATGGCTACAGAACTGGTGAACAATTTCTATATTTTTAGCGAATATACTGCAATTTCTCTACCTACTTCCTTTTTTTGTAGTGCCACAAGATCAGTTTTCCTGATTTCAAACTTGCAATCTGCCTCATGCTACGCAATGCAGCCTCCCTTCTCTGACCTCCCCCACCCAATATGGCTGTTGTTTTGCGAGGCTACAAGGTAATTTGTACGGTTCTAGCTAAACTAGAGCAATGATGACACAGAACACTCAATCACATACATTATTATTTCATCAATTATCTGGAGTTATCACTAAGAGCCCCAGCATACTTGCTTATGAGTGCCCTAAAGGAAAGGAAATGCAAGAGTTTAAAAGGCTGATAGTGCAAGTAGAAGGAAAGTGCAAGTAGAAGGAAAAGTGGGTACATGGCCAAATTCTTATTCTTACCCAAACTTCCTTGGTTGTAAAATTGTCATGTGTTTCCTTTTCCACCCCCCTCTTCAATAGCAGTATTATAGGCTCAATCCAGCCATTCTTGTTACATATTTGAAGGAGTTATGAAGCAAAATATCACTTGTTGTGCTTGAGGAGTAGTCAAAAGATTTTTCCCTTTACCATTTCATAGTGCATTTTTATTGATACAAGATTATGCACTGCTGCAAGGGTTATCTAACCATAAATGCAAACAAGTTCAAAATAATAATATATTTATGGAAGTCTGAGTGTCACATATGGGGAAACCCTGCACAATTTGCATAAGATTATTTTATAATTAAAGTGAAATGAGGAACTGGACTGTGTAAACCAATTATCTAAAGACTATTCAAATGGAGAAGTTTTATTAGTAAGAGTGAAATTCAATCTTGGTTGAGAATGTAAGTGGTAGAATTCAAATGGTGCCACAGGACTCATGTGGTCTTTCTAATCAATAACTGCCATCTGCCACTGTTGTCATCTGTATACATGGCCATGTAGAGGCACACAGTGTTTTTTATCTTCGTATACACACAGAGCTTTATCCAGACTTCTAAGTCGTTGCAGTAACAGTTAAAACATACATTTATATTTTAATGGGAAGAATCACAGCCTTAGTGCAGGTGAGGTAGGGAACCATCTTAATATTCCTTTCTTGCAGGTCTTCAGCGCTGGCAACACTCTATATCCTTCACCATAGTCCTTATCTGCCTTCCTCTATAAACTGAGGTATGACATCTGCAAGTGCACCTTCCGTTGCTCTGTAGCGGTGCTTTTATTTGCTCATAAGACAGTGGAGGGAGAGAAAATACAAAGACCATTTTATTGTTGGTTCCACCAAAAAGTTACATAAAGGGTGTTTTAGTCCCATTTCTATTCTGCCTAGAGACATTGTCAGAATGAATCCCAGCAGCTTCGAAGGAGTCAACTACAAATCTTGAAGTATAAACTCTCAAACACTTAGTAGTGTTGAAGTGGTGTACAAATCCCACGAGGGCTCTCAAGGAAGGGGCAAACTTCACCCAGTAAAATTCATGGCCCAATAGGGTGTTGAGGATCTTGTCAGGTTCCTGTTTTCCCCTTCTCTTCCCACTCATTTTATTACCCTGAACATCTGTGGAAACATGGAGGTGCAGGAAGCCTCAGGGCTGCTCTGCGTGTTCGACTCCATTTTCTCCTTGCATGTGCAAATGCTGCTTCTATTTGCACCTTCGCACAGCTGTGACTTGCAGCAACAAAACCTAAATGACACCTAAGTTCCCTCCACGGCATCAAGCAAACAAGCCAGTAGGACATCTCACAATCCAGGAAGTGCTAAGCTAAAAGCAGTAGTACAAAGTGCACTGCTTGGAAAATTAACTAGTCTCATTTCTTTGCTGTTATCCAAATCAGAGAAGTATTTTCTCAACTCTTTTTCTGCATGAATCCAGGGTCTGTGCACTCCCCAGGAAACTGAGACAGCATTCATGTTCAAGGTTTGTAATGTACAAATCTTGCAATTCTAGGCTCTCTGTTGTTTTTTTGTTTGTTTTTCATTAATTTACATGGAGCAAATATGAAAATGAAGATGCCAATAAGGAGACCACCCACAATAATAGTTTGGTGTTTAACTAAACATAGTGTGTGTTTGACATTTAATAAATTGTCAGAGAGTTTCTCATTTGATACTGGCAGCGGATACAGTCATTGTAAAATTAATCAGAGGCAGATTAGCTTTCAGTAGTCAGCTAAAAACTGAAGATTCTAGAACTACACAAGCCAGTTCGGGCTTGACAATTAATATTTTTTGAAGGTCTGTGTTAAAATAAGTGCCTATAAGGATAATATCTTCTAGAGATATTTCCTAGGCTGAATGCGAGTTCATAAATTTCTTCATAAAAATATGCCCTCTCCCCTTTTCTTTGACATTGTACAGGCCCATTATGATGGCCAAGAGGAGTATAATAGTTCTGTAATCTCTCCCTAGCAAAATATATAGTGCCTTTCTTTGGACCATCTTTCAAAAGTGCCCACTTTCTGGACAGTCACCTCATTGCAAATTATATTACCGTGACTAGAACATTCTATAATGCAATGTTTTGTTCATTTCTTCTCACATTGCAGGAAAATGCTACATCTCTTAAAAACAAAATCCGTCAGTCTCTCTACCATCAGTCTTTTCCTTCTGCTGAGTCATTACCTAAAGAATTTCGGAATGATTTCTTCAGCTGGAAAAGAAAAAGGAAAAAAAAAAGTATTATTTTTTTAGTCTGTTGAGAAAATGACCAAGATCAGTTTTGAGGAAAAAAAAAATGGATGCAGAAGATCATAAAACAAGAATTGAAAAACTTTAATTCCTTCTTCCTAACTAGTAATTGTTCTTCTTTTTCGAAATGTGAATTAAGGAACATGATTGTACGTGGTAGTATCAATGATAATACCAACATAAATCAGGAAAGTGGCACAATAAAGAGCATTTCCTCCAGGGGTGTTTTCATGAAGTTCGTGCAGAATTTGACCTTCACGTAAGAGAATGATCAATCATTCAAAGGGTGGGCCACACTTTTTTCAGACACATTTTATATACAGAACAGCAGACTTCAGACTTTTTTTTTTTTTGATTACATTGTTGGATCAGATCAGTCAGAAATGCTGACTTAAAATTTCCTCTGAAAAAACGACAAACCTTCCATTTCACTGCTTTTACTGCCCTTGTAGAACCAGCTAATTGGCTTTGCAAATTGAAGACATAAATTACTAATTTCACAGTAGGAGAGAGGGGTGAATACATCAATTACCCAAACAGTTGTGCTCAAAGTTCAAGCAAGCCATGCAGATACCATCCATGTATTTATACGCCTTTCTCTTTGGAGCCTCTGAGCCACTGCCACCAACTTAATGAGATATATCTAAGCAGGTCCAGCCCCAGCCTTCGCCTGCTTCATCTATGCAGACTGAAAGCTCACTGGTACACAGGCTCTTCCCTCGGGACGAACACATTGCTTAGCAGGAAAAGCTCCTGATATTGGTAGTAACAGTGAGATACAGAGTAGCATAATTGCACTGCAGTCAGTGATACCTTCCACTTAAAATTTGGGGGGCAAGAATAAAACAGGTTCTTACGTTGTGCATAAAGGCCTTAAAGTCCATTTTTGGCTTCAGTTGTCCTTTTATTTCCTTTTTACTGGTGGAGAGCTCTTGTGGGTCAGACTCAACTGAATCTGGCTCAAGTGCTGTCCTGATGGGAAACTGCATTATAGGCATCCCTGGCTGCAAAGTGGGGAGAGAGCCTGCTGTTGTGCTTCTGCTAGGAGCTCTTAGGAGTACCATTTCTGAGCACCCACTTCTAGGATGCACAGTATCAGGAGCATCTGGAAACGCTTGTTTATTCTGGGCATTTCTTTCTTCCTTCCAATCAGAGAGTCCGAGCTCTGAAAACAGATGGGATTGTTCTACTAGTAATTGGTCCAGCTGCTGCAGAGAAAATAGAAGGAAAAGCATATTGCGGTAATAAAAATATAATAAAAAGAATCAAGCAGAATACACAAGAGTATATGAAGCATGCCTGCTTCTCAATCTTGGTCCAAAGAAGACACACAGTATTTGTCAAATGAGATGTTGCCATAAAAAAGAGGAGAAAGAACATTTTATTCTAACAGATAGTAACTGCCTATAGGGAATCTGCAAATGGACTTCTTTCAATGGTTGTTGCAGTTTTCACCCTCATTCACTAGTATATGACCAGCACTTTGAATTATCCAGCTATTGTGATGTGACGTGGATTTTTCCTGGAGGAGATTCCATCGAAGACTGGAGGAAATACTGCGGTACAGCTAGGATCCTTGAGAACTCTTGTGCTCTGCTGCTCTAACCCAAGCTTCTCAGGGAAAAATCAAAGACACATAACTAGTCTCCTGATGAGCATTTCTTTACCTTTCCTCCACAAGTGGAAAGCTGGTGCAGAAAAGAGCCAGTATCAGTAACCGCTTATCAGCAATAATGTGGGCTAACTACCTGCCATTTTCTTCTGGACACTAAGTGACCTTTTTAGAGCAGAGTAGAATACAGTCAATTTCATAAAGTTATCACTTGGTGATAGTCCAAGCAACATAGTCAGGGAGAAAGAGGGTCAAAGACATAAACTGTCTGTTGACAAGAAACCTCTTCTTTTCGGTATCAAAAGATTTATTCTGTGTCAGCCTTAACGCTTCAAGCACTGAATAGCAGGACAGACTTTAAACTCTGCTGTCACGACCCCAGAGCACTGACTTCATCAACGTACCATGAGAATGCCTTCCCTGACCTGGCAAGCTCGATCACTCAGCTGAAATTCCAGCTCTGCAACCTCCTGACGAACAGCTTGCCTCAAAAGTTGCAGGTATCTTCTTTCCTCTCTGCAGAGACAGCAGCAAAACACACATTTATGTGAGCAGCAGACACCCTCCTCTTCCTCAGCCTCAGCTTAACACCCATATCTCTCTCACTGTTGCTCGTTCAGTCCGTGTTTACCAAATAGCTTACAAAATAATGAATAACGCTCTGTGCCCACTCAACATCCAGTCCCTTGATTGTAAGAGTTAGCATTTTGTAGTTACAGAACCAACCTGAGTCTGGGTGGATTTATTAGTTCTGATTTATTACTTTTTATGCACAAGGCTGCATAAATGTCCTACTTTAAAACCAATCCAAGACTGGAAGCTCTCTAGTAACTTTTATATATATATAAAGTTTCTTAATAATCACTGTGAACTTGGGCTGAGTCCATGAAGAGCTAGTTCAAATTCTTATGCATCATTGCACTAAGAACATGGTTTAAAGTGACCGATTTGGCACAGATTCTGATCAAAGATCAGCCTGCCTCCCTCCCCCAATCTTGTATTCATCTGTGATACCAAGCTCCAGCCATATGAGACCTGCTCCTGCATTCCTACTGCTATCAAAACACAACTATTTCCTACTACAAATCTAGCCTACATCTGTGGAGCAATCTTAACCTTCAAAATGAACAGTGTAGAGAGAAGCTATACTTACTTCAGGGCAAAAACTCACAGCAAAATAAATTAATCTTCCACCTGCAAGGTACCCACAGTGGCATCTTACTGACCAAGAACATTGTGGTAACACAAGTGACTAGACACATTGCACATGTCCATATTGCTGTTGCTAACTTTGGATTTAGGTGTGCCATGCTTCCATTACCTTCCTTCGCCTGACAAAGCACTGGAGAGCAGAACCTGCTGTTCAGTCTGGTGCTGTTCAATCTCATCCAGCTTCTCCAGGAACTGCTGACAGGAGCTCTTCATCACTTCTATTTCATGGATGGTACACTATATAGAAAAGCAAGAAGAGACACTATTTCACCACTTCCCTTTCAGCCCTTCCATGTGCAGATATGTTTCAAGCTGATGGCCCAAATGGCAGGGAGTCCTTCTATTAACTGTGCAGCTGGGACTCTGTGAGCAGCTGTCATGAAGTCCAGATGGCATGCCCCGAGAGTTGTTCTAGGTGCATTATATTGCAGTTACTACATTTTTTTAAATAATTTTTGATGAAGTTCTGGCCCTATTGAAGTCAGGGAGAATTTCATTTTTGGCACTGAAGAGGAAAAGTACTTTGATTGAAGACCTAACACAATGGAACAAATTTTGATACTATCATCATGGCACCAGTCATTATACTTGAGCAGAATGAGTTGCTTTTGATTAATGATAAGTTAAATAACTATCCACTGGAGGTTAGAAACGCCATTGGAAAAGAAAAATAAGAAGATGTGCAAGTACTGTAAGAAGAAAAAGTATTTCCTATAATGGGTTCTGCTAAATACTACGCTGATACATTTTTGGTTGATACCACTTGCAAAGCTGGATTTGGATTCATCTAACCAACTGCAGATGTACCTCTAAGCACTGCAAGGAAGCACTTTTTGTCATCCAAAAATATACATCTACAGCGCAAGTAGATGTTTGGGATGTTCCTATGTTGTAAGGTTTTGGTCTCTTAAGTCACAGGAAGGCAGTGTAGAAACCTGCACCTCACTGCTGATCACTGTAATTGATAGTGAACAAGAACTACATGTGCAAAGCATGAAAACGCCCAATCTCTTTGGATCCATGAAATCATGTGCTTTGATGGTTTCGCCATGCTTGTGCGCATCAATTTGCCTCTCAATCCCACGAAAGCCTGAAACACAAGGAAGTCTTCCCTATCAGGATAAGGATATTGAGACTAGCTTTAACTAGATGTCAAAATATGTCTTCAGTGCATTTGAGAACGCCCATTTTCAATCCCCATTTCAGTGCAGCTATGTCAGGTGCCCTGCCGACTCAGAGAGAAACAGTTCCTTAACAGTAAATGAAAAATCTGGTTCCAACTGCCATGGGATAGCACCAGAAATGGCCACTCAGAGACTGATAGTTGCTTTGATGGGGTAATTTCCAGATAGAGGAGATAGCATGTTTTTAGAGTTAAATGGGTCCTGCTAGCAATATGCTATATCAGAGCTCCGGTCACATGGCTAGTCCTGTTTCTGCAGAGGCTGCGCTCACAGTCTCCACTCTACATCGATCACATCTAGTTTTCTTAACACTGCAGGTCAGGTCATCTGCAATTGCAGATGCCTTTGAGGCAGTCGGATTTGATATGTGCACCTTCAAATCAAGTGGTGGCTGATTGCTTATTTCCTTCCTCCTCCCTCCCATCCCAACACACACGCACTCCACAGTCTTTAGTTTTGATACTTTTGAGTTTGGTGACTCATAGGTGAGACTGCTTAGGTTGCTAGTAAGCAGCACATCCGCACAGGATTTAACGATTTCTTCTTACAACTGTCAAATCTGAACAGAAAGAGGACTTAAAGTTTAAGTTCAGCAGGGACAGAGCAGAAACTAAATGTTTCAGGAGTTCTTTCAGGCAGGACCTCACCTAAGGTAAGATATATATCACGTAAGGTAAGTTTAGCAGTTGCTCTGCAGTGGTAGAATCCACTTGCATGCTCTTGATAAATGGGAAGTAATCTGAGAACTGCTCTCAGTAGAAGTTCATATAAGCAAAGTACCAAGTAGGCATGGGAGAAATCTCTGAAAAGTGACTAATAATCAGTAAATTCACAGGTTCCCTTGCTGCAGAGTAGCTTGGATGTGGAGTTGTATCTCATGGAACAGAGCTTGGATGACATTACAGTGCAAAGCCTGTTCCTCCTACACTTCCTGTCTACAGACTAGAGAAGAAAAATCACCATTAGCCCCTGTCAGAGGAGTGATAAAGTAATAGTCAATCAATGAGAAAAGGCTTCCAAGTCTGCCATAAGGTACTGACTCACTGCCATCTTGTGGCAATAACAAGAGATCCAGAAAAATACCTGTCTTGCCATGTACCATTCAAAGAAAGGACATTGCAGATTTCTATATTCAATAATGTAGCAGCATAAAACACACCAGCTTCACTTTCTGGAACCTGCATGTGATTCTTCCCCTGTATGTAAATATTTCTAATTTCATTCTACTAAGAAGCACAAAGGGAAGAAGAAAATTTGAAACTTCTGTAAATCATCAGGATATATGCAGCTCAAATCCACATTTATTTCTTAGGACACAAAAGCCATTCCTGACTCCTTTCCTGGTTCTCTTCCTCTCAAACCCTATTCTTTCAAAAATTCAAAAACCTGGTGACTTTTTGCCATCTGTGCTTTTACTGCAAATATACATCTAAGCACAACTTTAAGTTTAATGAAAACTTCAGAGTAAAAGAGTATTTCAATAAGTCGCATAGCATCAGATTTTCTGCAGTCCCATAAGTTATTAGGTTAATGTAACTCAGCTGATTTACAGGAATCTATTGAATCTCATGCTGTGAACTGACTCTTAGCTCTTAATTTGATCAGCAAACTTTATTACCCAATTCCTATTAACCATTTTAAGACTGAGCTGGACTGATGTACATAGGTTATTAAAATAAGAAGCCTAGTAAACCTGAATAAATAAAGATGCGTTTGCCATCTCTGTCCAGAAGGGAATGCCTATTTCCCAGTTCCTTCAGTGAGTTCCCAAGATACACCTGACTAAAGCAACAAATGCAACACGAGTGCAGAGGGAAAGGTTTGTGGCACATATGCGTGCCAGCCTTCCACACACTCTTATATGAAGAAATATACTTACTGGTGAGAAATTTCGTATTGCAGTTTCCTGCAGGAGCACCAGTGTTTTCCAAAGCTGCAGCTCCGTGGCAGCATGGTTTGAACAGCAGCCCATGGGGCACTGCGGAGAAATGGCTGTAAGGAAGGTCCTCAGGCAGCAGCAGCGGTGGCAGCAGCGACAGCAGTGATTGGCCTGGCTGCCCCAAGCTCCAGATGCTTCACCCTTGTAGCACAATCCATATTGGCCACAAAACACGGTGTCAAGAGAGGCTGATTTCATGAGGCGGCGACAGGGCGGAGGAAGTAGGGGGAGCTGCCTGCTCTTCCTGGTAGGGATGTCAGTTTGACTGGAGGTTTCGGTGGTCTGCTTCAGGCTGCCCTCAGAACAGTGAACTAATACCTCGGAGAAGTCCACAGCACGGTCCCTAGCAGGGCTCTCACTGCAAGGAGCATTCTGCCCTGCGTACTTCATCTTTGAAGTGAAATCCAGCCTTGAAGACATCTGGACAGTTACAGATTTCAGAGGCCCAGCATTTGTTTCACTGTTTTGGATGCTGGTTTCCTTTGTTGATTTGCTAGCACACTGTATCTCCCCTATGCTGCTAGTCTCTCTATTTTCAGAAGAACTTAACCCAGACCCTTCTGCTTGGCAAGAGAGAGGGATCTGAGGTCTCTGAGGAGACCTGGGAACAGCACTGCTTTCTCTGGGCATTGATGGGCCCTGCCAAGGTATTTCTGGGAGCCCTCTTTCAAAAGAGAACCTCATATGTCTTGAATTAGCATCTGTTTTACAGAACCTCTGTCCATTTGTCACTTCATTCCCTGCGAGAAGGGGACCATCCTCACCGACCACTTCCATTCTCCACCACTCTCCTTTCGCATGTTCTGAAGGACCTCCCCGGGCATTTTGATGACATGCAGTTCCAAAATCCTTTTCTGTCAGACACCTCTCACTTTCTTCTTCAACTCTGACCTTTCTTTCACTGGCAATCTCAGGGTTGGTGTCACTTTGTTCAGTGAAGGTTACATTCATATTTTTATGTCCTGAACTGCAATATAACTGACAATGGAGTTTTGAGGAGACAGGATCTCCTTCATCCTGGTTATCTGTCGCAAAACAAGGAGTATGCTCTCTTATGTACTCCTCTTTTTTTGGCTTCTCAATTCCATTTTTTTCTTCTCTCTTGACCACATCACATGACATTTTTTGGGCAAAACTCAGTGGCCCAGTGTCACAGATCTGATGTTGGCAATCTTCTGCAGTTAGTAGAAGACAGGTTTCTTCTCCCTTGTCACTGCACACTCTCATTGGTCTAGATACTGTCAAACCTGTCATGAAAGCTTTGGAGATGCAACCTTCTGTTTTTTCTTGAAAATTTTGATTTAACATAGGAAGCTCTGTGCTATATGACAGAGCCATTTGTTGATTGTGGGTATCAGAGCTAAGATTTATCTTTCCTGACAAAGATGCATTCTGGAAGAAAAGGAAAAGAGAGGCATAGAAATACTGAACTTGTTCTATCACACTGGTAAATATCATGCTGTAAGTATCTATTATATAAAAGGAAGCAAATAATCATTTTTTAAATGATTTTAATGATAATATTTTTAATATAAGGCTTGTGACCTTGCAAAATCCTACATTACTGTGGTGGCTTTTATGAAGTTTTAATGCATCCATGATTTTTTTTTGATGTTATTTTTTCCAGGGTTATAGAGTTTTCATGAACCTACTGAAGATTACTGTTCCACTCTTACTTGCAAAACTGAAGGCTCTGGCAGCTCCTCCATAAATCCACTGCTGTCTGATTGGCAGCTATTTGTTCTTGTGACCATCACCTCTGCTGAGAAAAATAAAAGGAGGAAAAAATTGAGAGAGAAAGATAGAAAGCAATACTAGACCAGAGCAGACACCAAAACAGGTGTGTGCTGTTCCTACTTCCTTTCAGTGTACTTTCCATTTCTAGAAATATTCCTGATCTTATTCCCCAGAAACCAGCAATTTTGCTGCAACCAGGACAAGTCACAAAATGTGTTCAGGGTAGCTACTGATATAACTCTGGGCACTGAGTTATCCTCCATTATGATCAACAGCTTTATATTTCATTTATTTGATTTATCTACACAACAGGCAGAGCATAAATAACCTGTAAAGCAGCCAACTATTGAGCTAAAAATGTTGACTTCTGACAGCTGATTGTTGGAACTGGCACAAACCAAACCTCAGTCACGCTGCTCACCTGCACAGTTTCAATGGCTTAATTCAACCAGGTGATTCCTGCAGGGAAGAAGAGCAGCCTTGTTTTTGCCCCAGATCAATTTGTCTCTACACTGAGGCACCTGGTATCATCTTTGCAGAGTTTTTACCTTGGGGTGCAATAGGAAATCACAGTAACAAGCACAGGCAATGCAGGGTTGCATGCCAAGACATAAAGGCAAGGGGAATACAGTGCATCTACTCCAGAGGCTTCTAATCTAGCAGCCACACCATCTTCCTTTCTAGCTCAGTCACCTCCTGCCCTCCTGCCCTTGGGATTAAAACAAATTCCATCAGCTATCTAATCACATGAATATATATAATACAACCCATTTTAAAAGCATAAGTGCTTGATAGTAAATCATCAGTTATCCTACAAACCACAGTAATACCCAGCCCTTGGAAATCTTGCATTTTCAGATAGCCTTCATTAATGTCCTCATTATCAGATGACTCACAAAAATAGAGTTGTGGGGAGCAGAAAGAGGGAGATTGTTGGGGGAAGGAAGGAAAGAGACAGAGACTTCAGTATGCTAGTACACTTCTTCTCTTGTTGCTTACATTTGAAATTGCTGTTGAACTCTGCTCTTAAAGTCTTTTTCTATGCTGGTTATATCCATGAAAATAGGACAATTCACCACGCAGTTCTGAGACCTGAATTACTACTACTTATTTGTAGGATTATGAGATACAAAAAACATCTGTTCACATTAGCAAACTACCGACTTTATTAAATCTACCTTGAACAACTATTAATGAAAATCACACAGTTTTTTTATCTATTTACAGGCAGCAATTGTAAAATCAAAATCCGATCTCATGATCTTACAGACTGGATAGCTGGGCAGTGAGAAATCTTACACAATTCAACAAAGACAAGTGCAAAGTCCTGCACTTAGGGAGGAATAACCCCAGACACCAGCACAGGCTGGTGACCGACCTTCTGGAGGGCAGCTCTGCAGAGAAGGACCTGGGCGTCACGGCGGACAACAAGTTGACCATGAGGCAGCAGTGTGCCCTCGTGGCCAAGAAGGCCAATGGGATCCTGGGGTGCATTAAGAAGAGCGTCTCCAGCAGGTCGAGGGAGGTGATCCTGCCCCTCTACTCAGCCCTGGTGAGGCCATGGTATGGAGTGTTGTGTCCAGTTCTGGGCTCCACAGTACAAGAGGGACGTGGAGCTGCTGGAGAGAGTCCAGCACAGGGCTACAAGGATGATCAGGGGCCTGGAACATCTGCCCTCCGAGGAGAGGCTGAGGGAGCTGGGCCTGTTCAGCCTGGAGAAGAGAAGGCTGAGAGGGGATCTGATCAGTGTCTATAAGTACCTCAAGGGAGGCAGTGAGGAGGATGGTGCTGGCCTCTTTTCAGTGGTGGCCACTGATAGAACTGGAGGAAACAGCAGAAACTCAAGCACCAAAAGTTCCACAAGAACTTAAGGAAAAAAATTCTTAACAGTGAGGGTGGCAGAGCACTGGAACAGGCTGCCCAGAGAGGTTGTGGAGTCTCCTTCTCTGGAGATCTTCAAAACCCGCTTGGATGCAGTCCTGTGCCACGTGCTCTAGGTGACCCTGCGTGTGCAGGGGGGTTGGACTAGATGACCTCTAGAGGTCCCTTCCAACCTTAAGCATTCTATGATAGTTCTGTGTTATGTATTTGAATTTTTTTTTTTTTTTGCATCGTCAGCGCTGGTGTTGTCATCAGCACAAGGGTGCCTTACTTTTTCCTCTTTTGCTGAGAAATTCCTCCACATCTCACACATCACATCATTTGCAGTGAGGTTGTTGAAAAATGCTTGTTTTGTGGGTGGACTCAAAACTCATCCTTGCAGTCTCCCATAAACAACATAATGGTTCATTTTCTCCTCCAGGGACACTGCTCTACAGATTCTCTAAACTTTTGTTAAAGCTGTTTCAATTACCCTTTGCATCTTAGCCAGCTGTTGCTTCCAGTATGTCAGTCTGGCCTATAGTTTTTCATAAATAAAAATGAAGAAACAGTTAAAGGCTTAGAAAATTTTTGAAAAGTAGATATGTTTCAGCTGCTGTAGTTCCAATCACTTATGGGCTTAAAATAATACCCTTTAAAAGAAAGGCCCTCCATTATAGGATACAATAGTCGTAACAGTTGACCTTTAATTTTTGAAGTTGGCAGAATTAGAAGACTGTTATCTTTTCACTTGGGGTTTTAACATGCCTGATTATACATGCATATACCAAAGTAGCTGGGATGCTGCTGGAAATTACATGTGGGAAACAAAAAAATATTAACTTTCAATGGAAGAGTAGTGCTGTTAGAATTCACTGTTATAATTCACCTTCTGATCTGGTCAAAATCAAACAGTTATAACCAGGCCATTTATTGCAATAAATGTGATTAACCTATTCCCACTATGCAGTCAATATGGTTTGTGTATTGAAACCACTACCCAAAATATATGAGGAAGTGAAGTTCGGGATGGTCAATAGGCAAAATGAGAAACATAAAAGCCTGAATTAAAACTCTGCAGCTAAGTTAATATAATTACAATCAGGCTATAGAAAAACATCCATGTTTCTTCTTCTTGGACTTTCCCAGAAGTAAATGCGACATGTGCCACCATGACTCTTCGCAATTAACTGTGCAAAATATGTACATAAATTATGCCCCAAACCTGAAAGGCTGGCTGTGTGTTTATTTAAAAATAGTATATGAAAGGATTTAGTGACCATTCTGAGTATGAATCCAACTTCTACAGTTTTACTGTAATCAAAATAGAAATTTGCAAAAGAGGAGAAATGTTTAGCAGGAGAACTATGTCAAGCATAGTTCAACCAAATCACTGATGGTGAAATCAGCTTCATCTAAGTTAGGCATCCACATTGTATGTACCGACATAGTAGGTGTCTAATGAACTAGTCCTCTCGGAGTAAAGGCTTAAATTCCCCATATGGTCAATGCAAAGCAATGTCTCTGAGGGGCCATATTATGGATCTTTTCCAGCTACATTCAGATGCCTAATTAAATCATTAGATCCAACACTGATGTGCCAGATCCTACCCAATGCGCCAGACACTCTAGAAGTTACACACGAGGATAAATGAGCTTTAAAAGATGAAATTTTCTCCCTCGTATTCTTCTGACTCTGAGACACTCACTTCATTCAAAGTCTGTCAAAATTCCCTTGATTTCAGTGGAAGTCTGCATAAGAGAAAAAAAAGACTTAGTAAATATTATAATAGCCCTCCAACTCAAGGTGAGTTAAAATCCTGTGAAGAGATTATCAAAGTGCTTGGGAAGGAAGATCAGTCTGCTTTAAAATCAGACCATACCTGATGCTGTCCTGGTGAGGAACAGAGTTTCTTCCTTTGTGAATTTTTCAATAATGTTAATTGTTTGCCAGTGGTAACAGAATAGTTTGTCTTGGTAGCTGTGATACCCAGTGAGGATAACCGTAGCTCAAGTTTCTGTCAGGAGAGCTCTTTGTGGGGGTCCAAAGCAGGCTTAAACTACACCTCCCAGCAGAAATTCTTCTAACTACCAGGCTTTTGAAAATGCCCAAACTGGATGCTGGCAATTTGATATATACAGATTAACATCTAAGCACTCCGAGCAGTTGCTGGGATCACCCATGTCTGTGCGAGTAGAGGCACAACTTATTCACAGTGACGATCACTCATTTTTTGATGCACTGAAGGACTGGTTTCGAGTGGGATTCAAGTTGGCCAAAAAGACTGGGAGAAGGGGAGTTTAAAAATGTACATACTTCACTTTGGCATTTTTAAAATGCTCCTGCTATTGGCTTTCAAATGTGCTTTCCTTCTGAAAGCAACTGCATTTTTTTCATTTGAAGGAGAGAGGTACAAAAATGGGTTAAATCACTTGAACATTAAGCAAAAGTGTTTTAATTTCTAGTCTACCCAAATCACATTTTTCCCCTATCATTTGGTTCAGCCACTGAACCAAAATATCCATTATTCATATAGCTGTACTCAGTTCTCCTAGTGTGTGGAGACACACGAACCTGTAGAGATTCTGCAAATGCATGCAGAGCATCGCACGAAGGGAAGATAAAGTACGTTTGGAGAAGAAATAGAGACACAGACCAGTATTCAACTATGAGCTAAAAATTACAACTCTGAGCCCTGTGCGGAAAGTACATCTGGCTATGCTGGAAAAAGGAAACCTGAGAATTGCCCCTGAAGACCTTGGTGAGGAAAACCTTGGCTCTTCGCCTTTCCGTGCTAATTGAACTGGGATAGTTTAGCTGCTGCATCCCATTTCTGTTCTGTCTGAATTTTAAATAAAAATAGGTCAGAGGCACTTATTAATCAGGTTTCTGCTCCATTTTGTATCATAAAAGAAGGCATATGCTTTCCAAGTCCCATAAAGTTCTGCACTCCTATAGTTGATCAGTCCAATTTCATTAAGAAATTCTCTACTTATTTGCATGGCCATACAGTCACTTCAATTTTCAGCAGCTTTCAGTGCAGGAACTTTCAGAAACTATTGGGTTCCTAGATTTATGACTAAAGAAGGGATATTCCCTAATTAATTTTTTTTTTAAAAAAAGAAAAGTGTTGGAGTGCAGTTCTGGGCGCCTCTGAAAACTCTGCAGCTGGTTTTCTGTTGATTTGGCTGCAAACAGCACAACTTCTTTATGGTTTTTAGCCTAGAGAATATGTGCAACCCACAAAAGACACCTAGAGGACTACTACATTGATTATAAATAATACCACATGCATGTCTTTTGATACATTGCTGTTGAATTTTCTATACTGTTGATTTTGTTTTCTGTATCTTTTGAGTATGGGGAAGCTTAGACACAAAAATTTCAAATGCAAGAACACTCGTGGAAACCTAAATTTTAAATTTAGACTGCTCATCCTATTGTAGGACAGAGAGGAAGGCCAATTACAACCTAGCAATGCTGTCAATCTTTTAAATATTTCTGTAGCTATTTAAATGTTCCTAGACATTGAAAATGTTTCTAGAATATACATGGAACTAAGCAATGCAAGAGAGTCTCAATGTAATCAGGTATGTTGTAAGGGGGGGGGGGGGAAAGGCAGAAGGACTTATTCTGAATTATACTTAGCTGTATAAACAAAGGCATTTTGCAATCTCTCACACAAAACTCTCAAGGCACTAGCGTCATTACAGCTCAAATATACTAAATTCAGCAAAGAAATTAGATCCTTAAGTCTATGCATACAGAAGCCTTAAGTCTATGCATACAGAACTACTCCCATGCCCTGAGTTAAATACACACATAAGCACCTCACTGAATTGGGCTTAAAAAAACACTTACAAGTCTAATTGTTGAATGGAAATTCCACTGAAGTAAGAAAGATGGTGAGAGGAAGGTCCTGCCATGTTTGTGGAAGTGCCAGAACTGAACAAACACTGGATTTCCTGTGATTTACTTCTCAAAGGCAGGCATCACAAATTAAAAATGTTCTGTCCACCAAAACTGCTCAGCACTTACAGCTCTAGCAGAAGGGAATGGAAGCCTTGCAGGCACTGATCCTCTAAAACTTGGCAACACCACAAAGGAAAAAAAAAATCGAGAACTTCTGTCATAGGACAGAAAAGAACAGAAATGGGTTTGTCTTGGGTACCTATCCACTCTATGTATACTCAGGGCTAATAGCAAAGAACCCCTTGCATGTGATGCTATCCAGAACAGGGGACTTCGCAAAGTCCACTGAATTTTGCTGAATTAGAAGAATAAAAAAAATGATGTTTGACAGAAGAGGAACACTCAGCACCCACGTATGAGACAAAACTTGATCCTGCTTTAGTGTTCCAAAAAAAGTCTGCTTCATATTCAGCACTCCTCACCCAACTGTGTTGTCCTCCTTTAATATGGGCGGTAGTTCATAGTTCACAGTTCAGCTTTCTATAGCACTGATGCAGTTTCCACATTGCAGAAATGATGATAACAAGCTAACTAAGGTAAAAAATATCTGGTTTGTGTTTGTTTTCTAACCAGACACAATGTACAGTTCTACAGTTTGTCTTGTAAGAGGTATCAGTCTAAAAACACTTAGATCTCACTGGAGTAATGCCGCAGGAGGGACCCCTCTCTACACTTGGTCTCAGTCATACACAGCATTTTAGGAGAAAGATCGCCAGATGGCAGCAGCACATAAACCACAGATTTAATTTTCCAAAGGCCTGCACAAACTAGAGCTTTAACTAGTATCCTGCAGATTTTATTTTACAATGACACTATAGCAACAATTAGATAAATCATCTTATTAGAAAGTCATGTTATATGAAAGCAAATAATGAAACTCCAAAATGCAGCAGCTACAGCAGAGTTTCCTATTCTTATTCAAAATTGAGTATAGCTAAGAAATGTGTGTATTTCATGCTATCTTTGAACTGAAGTTTTGTGGCAAACATCTTAGTATGGTGGGTAAAAATATTTTTAAAATATCAACATAAATCAGATTCTATTATTCACTGTGCCATACCAAGCTGACCGGTGCCGTATGAATGAAACAAAAGAACAGTCTGTGTCCTAAGGAGCTTACAAAACAATCGGAAATCTTGAGGGTATCTGAAATACTATCCTTATACTAAAGAGTATAAGAAATATACCTCAGAGTATTTCTTTATGCCTAGCAAAACCCTGTTACCTCAACTTTTACCCAGTTTAGAGTATTTTTCTTCCAGTTAGCCTAGATAACACAAGTAAGACTTCAGGCATACTTTCCTTTTTGTTGGGAAAAACTCACCGTTATTCCAGATTAAGGGAAAAACTCTCCACTCTTTGATCACATAAACTGGACCCTGATGGGCTGTGACAGGGCCAGAAGAAATGAAAGGTGTGTGGCATACATGTCATATGATGTAGCTATCTACATTTTGCTTCATCTCCATGTTCAGTCTGCAGTTTTCTACACTGCTCCTTATGGGGTCCTGCTGTGTCAAGCCACTGTGAGGAGACACATGTGTAGCCCAAGGGAGTGCATGTACTGTGCTTTACTGCCTCCAGCCCAGCCGCACACTCTTCTAAGGTGCCTAAGTCTCTTTGCAAAGACACAGACCTATGTGCTTTCCAAATATCAGCTACTAACATTTGAGGTAACTACAGTGCGGAACATTAAACATAAAAACTGCACTGGCCAGGAACACAACACAAATAGCAATTCTACATCTATCACCCGTGATAACTGCTCACGGTTGCTGGGACCGAGAGCTATTCAGCCTCGATCACTCTCCTCCAAAGCACCTGAGGATAAAGGAGTTATATAGCAACTCTCAGCAAAGTATTTGCCTTAAAATTCGCTCTATAGTATAGTTCACTGTATAGTGTAGTAGAGCCAGCAGGCTGAGCACAGCAGCCTGGAGCTCTGCCCAGGCTGCAAAACCTGTCTGCGAAGTAGCGTGAGGTGGGCCGCACTCGGATTCCTGTGCTGTGGCTAGACAGCTACTGATATACACACTATGTACCAGTGTGTTTTAAAGCTAGGGCACATATTTAATGATTTAAAACTAGCTGCAGTACATCTGCTGTATGCTACAGTCAGCGCTGCGACAGCAGGTATAAATATAATCCATTGTGAAATGCCTAGGCCTGGTGGGTGGGTTGGCTGGCTCACTCTCTCACTCATTACAGATTGTCCACAGCTCATTTATAGAAAAAAAAAATGGAAAGAATTGAATTAGAAGAAAATATTCTATTGAGATCTTTATTAATGAATCTAAAAAACATTTTAATGTTTTTAAATTCTCATTCCCTCCTCCCACCAATCATAGATGAAAATGGACAAGGAAAGTAGCCCCTTTTACATTACAAAAAAGGGTATAATTTCTTGACTAGCATTAGTGAATCATCCTGTGCCTGTTGAGAGAGCCCAGAACTTAATTTGTGAACTTCAGGGCACAAGTATACCATTCAGAAGACTCCACCTTTGTCCTTATCAGGAATAGCTCCAGGACAATTTGGTCCATAGCTCCAGAAACTCCTCTGGAAGTCCCTCTAGTAGGTTGGCTGGAGCTACATGAAGTATCTAAAACATCTGGGGATGAAAGTCATATCAGGCTTTGACAATACAGGTCAACATCGTGAATACCACACACTTATCACGGAGAACAATGAACATGCTCCTGCAAAAAGCTGCTCTTGGGAATTATGCAGCTGCTAGCCAGAGCTTCTGATTGTTTCCTGCCTGTCCTGCACAAGAACACACTGTCCTAGAAATGATAAAAGTATAAGTGAGTAATCTAAGAGCTGAATTTGACAGGAAAAGAGAGTACACTGTAGGCAGTTATCTATGATAAACGATGTTTCTGCAGACTGGGAGGTTAGGAGAAGTGATGAATCCAGTCAAAACCTGAAATTGCAATCACTTTGACAATGGTCTTTTATCTTTCTTCAGTTGATGAAACAGCTTCAAACTTTGCCAGGTCCTCCTCCTCCTTTCCTTGAGAGTCAGTAGCACTTCCATCTTATTTGAACTGAGCTTCAGCCAACTGTCATTAATTCAGATTCATGCTGCTGCCAAATGTTGGGAGAGACGGGCAATGGTTGTGTCTGCTTCTGATGAAAATGAGAGGTAGAGCTGAATGTCATCAGCCTACACTGTAGATCATGTTACATCACAGCTTCTCCCAGTAGCAGCTGCACGGAGATAATGAATAAAAAACAAGTGATTGCAGTGAGCCTTGTAGGGCTCTCTGAAACTGAGAGTACCTCATGAAAGAGAAGGAGGTTTCCAGGCACTCCAATAAATCAGCTCTGAGAAGAGTGAGTGAAGAACTCCTCTGTTCTTGCTAGGTCCTGCAACTTATGCCTGGTTAATAGTGTCCAAAGCAATTGTGAGGACAGAATGGGTTTCTGGCTTTTTGGTGGTACTTTGTGGAGATCAACAGCCAGTTAGTTAAAAGCTCTATTATCATGATAATATCCCTTAAGCTGTGTTTCAAGGAGCCAAGAACTTCAGGCTTAGTAAGACCACCTCTCTTTGTCAGTGATATTTTCCAGAAGAGAAATTCAAAGCTTCAGTCAAGAGTTGGCAAGTATGTGTAAAATATATGGGTCAGGAATTAAATTTCTCATTAAGAGGAAAGTTCTCTAGAGCATAAAAAGGTGCCCAAGATAGCACCTTTCTTGCAGATGTCTCTGAGAACAGGCAGAATCATCCCTCTCTCACAAGAGCTGTTCTTTACTCCTAAGAGCAAGGAAATATAGAACCATCAAAAGGAGTAAATATGTTCTTACAAAGAAGCACTGAAGTCTGTGATGCATATGAGTTTGGGACTATGACTTTTATAGCAAAATTTAAAGTTCAAAAGGTCAGGCTGTCAAATGACACAGTTAGTAGAGCATTATGGAGATCAATGACTGTGCACAGGCAAGACACTGATCCTGCTATGTGCTGCTGAGGCGTGGGAAGAAAAGGCAGAGGAGAAAATCCTAGAAAAGGCCTCTTTTCCAGGACCTCAGAGACTTCAGGACAACCAGATTTCATTTCAGAATCTTTCTGGTTTTAAAGCCCATAGTTGTTAATTTAAATCCATTTCTCAAACTACTTGGTTGTTGAAGTATTTGGTTGTCCCCCTGGATACTTAAAGTATTTCATTTCATTTTTTTTCTCCTAAGAGTTAAACAACAGCAGGCTTTATAACTTGCACCAGGCCATCTGCCTTAAGTATGTGGTGTGTGTATATCCTTTCCCACTAGGATGAATCAGCCTGCTGCAGCAGGACCTAAAATGTGACACATATGTGCAATGAAATGTTAGAAATGTGCAATGACTTTTAAGAATGTGCTTACTGAAAGTCATACAACCCCCAAAGTTCTCCAAAGCTGCCCAGACCCCAGGGCTGTGGGCAGGGCTTCCAGACACTGGTAGCAGGTGGTACAACTTCCTAGAGGCCTTTGCGCAGCGATTTTCTAAAGTCTCAGATCTCTCTGTGTGCTGCCAGTCTCGCTCCTGTCCTGGTGAACACGGCTCCACCACTTCCTGGGTCTTCCCTCTTTACATGCATTGCTGAATTTCAATATATGCCTGTATGTAAGATGCATCCAGGACAACTGTGACAAAGGTAGGAGGCAGACAGGGCATTCTCAAGAGCTGCCAATATGAGTTCCATTTCTGGCAGGAGACCGGACAACTTACGATGTTTTTGAACAGGCAGAAGTTGCAGGAAGGTTTTAAGACTCATCATTTCATAGCTTGCCCTTCTTTCCCCTCAGTCACTGCTTCCTGACAGTTTCTGCTTATTTCTGGGACAACAGGCCTTCGTCCTACCCACAGGCAGGACGTGTTAGACTTCCTCAGATTACAACATGGGTAGAAGTGATAGAGCTTCTATGAAGCCTCATGCTCTTAATTACAAGTCCTTTAAGAACAGAAAAGGGAAGGACAAGGTCTTTATGTTGTTCATAGGCAGAAGATGGCAACAGCTGTAGATTACAGCATCATGAAAGCATAGAGGGAGCATAAATCGGTTGAAGGTGGCATATGTCTCCTTTGCACAGGGCCCCCATGGAAGATAAAACTGCTGTAAAGGTAGCTTCTCTCCTCAGGCTTCTACAGACATGTTTGTTTTATGGAACTTTGTTTTTCCTTTTCCCTTTCTAGCCCAGATTCCGTTTGAAGCATACAGGAGCTGAAGCTGTATGCTATTTCCTCCTTGAGGGGGATGGCAGAGCTAAGCAATGAGTGATGCAATCCAGACAAGAAATCTCACTGTACGGAAAAAAAACATCTGGGAGTAACTTACATTAAAAACACACCTAATTTTTCCCTTTCACAAAAATATGGAACCCCAAATGTTCTTACTAGTGACTGCTCTTTATGGATGTTCTCTCTAGGAGTGATTTTTTTTTTTTTTTACTGTAGTGCTAACCCAAATGAACTGCACTATGACTGCTTCAAGAACATCTAGAAGCGTATTATGGATCTCATGTTGTATCAAGAGAAAGCTCATATTCAGAAGCTGCAGGTGATTATCAAGCAACGGCTAAGATTAACATAAGGGTCATAAGGTCTCAAAACACGTGTAGGTGTAGGATATTGTAGGTATAGATCCAGATTTTGTTTTCAAATTTAGAAAATAAGCATTCTCATTACTTTTGCCTTTTCTTTCTTTTGTGCTCAAAACTAAAAAGTATTATAAGTATGTGGGGGGAAAGACATGATGTAGGCAATACCGTAAATAACTGTTTCCTTCTTTATACCAAAAATAGAGGAAGGTACTAGGAAAATCTGAGTTCTGCCGAAGCATAGGAAATATATGTGTATTTTCTTGCACTTGTGAAGATGTTGATCCTTCCTTTGCAGGCAGACATTACAATAGATAATAAACAGGATTCACATTCTTGGCACTCAGTCAATTAAAAGAAATACCAATTGCCTTCTGTGAATATTCCCATGGTGCCAACCATGAGAGGAACGGGTGAGTAGGAGGAGTGAAGGTGTGATAATTGAAAGAATTGCTACTTGATAAGTCACAGGAGCTAATGTGTTAGCTCAGCATGTGGGGAAGCTAGAACATTCCCAGCTGCTGCAAAAACTGGGTGTATTCAATCCCTGGCACCACTCGTTGGGACAAGATGAATCACAAGTGCTTCAACAGAGAGCTACCATGTCACAGTGAGCCAGATGGAGGTGGTTACTCCTCTGATTGATTGCCTCTTGGGCTACCAAGGGCTTTTCCAGCAGGCTAATGCCTTTCTGTTGGCACTTGAGCGCCTGGGAGCAGCATGTCCTCTTTGGTCAGCCCCACATGGAAATTGTTGCCTCTCCGAAGTGTGGCTACTGCAATGATGGAGAGGCATAGAAAAAGTAAATAAGAAGCAAGGGGGAGTGGATGGCTGCCATGTGTACAAAAATAACACCGACTTCCAGTGCCTCCCTAATAGATGTTGCTGCTAATGAATTTTCAGACACGTGCTGAGTTAACAGGGGTGAACAACATTGAAACACCCTTTAGTTAAACCCAGTGCTTTACAGAGGCTAATTGAAAAAGGAAGGAGCAGCAGGGGTGGGAGGGGGAATGAGGAGGAAGCGGGGCGGAGGGGGAGAACAGCTCTATTTTTCAAGTGCTGAATATGAAATCCCTGCAACAGATGAGTTTACATGCAAGCCTGCACCTCATCAGGGCAAAGATACAGTGAGTGGAGTCAAGTAATTTTCCTCTGCGCACAGCATCCCCAGCCCCTTACCCTGCCCAGCCAGCTTTCTCAACTGTGAGCTTTAGAATATAAACAGCCAATAAGTAAGGACAATAACTGTAGTTCCTGCTGAGAGCTAACTCTGCCTGTCATGCATTTGCTGGGTCCTAATACAGGACAGTGAATAAAGCTTCATTACAGAACAATGGAGTTAGCTGCCAGAGCCTACAGATTTGAATAAACAACAAATAAGCAACATCTGCTCCAGCATATGTGTATGGTAAAAAAAAAGTCACAAAATAAAAGAATTTGTAAATGCCAAAAGCAACACTAAACTGCCAGTGCTACTGTAGAGTGAATTTTTAATTGCACATGCATACAGGCAGGCTGTGGGTATTAGTCTCACATATGTCTGGTTGCTGCCAACCTGGGAGTATAGATGAATTTAATTAAATAAGGATTATCCCTTCTCCCCAGTACAATTACTTATTTATAACAATGATAAAATTGCCTAATAAAAAAGATTGTAATATTTTTTAAAACAGAGCTAGAAAACACTCTGCTTTTCCTGTAAGTCATTCAGGGATGTTTGGGGGCTTTGAGCGTCTTTTAAAATTAAGTCTCAGCATTCTGCCAAAACAGAGAGAAAAAAAGCCTGATCATAAAGCCTACTGCAGTTAAACAGCCAGAATCTACATTATGGAGAAATATAAAGAAGACACACAGCAGCCAGGGAATTGGCTTTCATGGGGAGTGTAGGAAATTAAGCAATTGGACTAAAATTGAGGCCAGGTTACAGAGCCAAGGGACAATACCACTGGGACAAGTGCTTCCATAAGTCACCCGTCTCTAATATGCCCCATATAAGCAAAGCAGTCTGTTCCTATCTATTTCTGCTCATATTGGGCTCCTTGAGCTTCCCCCCTCAGGTGAGCTTCCACTCCAGCATGGTCATGTCAGGTGTTCACATCTTCATCATTGCGCCTGTTCCTTTTCCAACAGAGCCTCCAACGAAATGAGGTTGGGCCCTCACTCTAGTAGTCATGATACAGGTCTTAAAAAAAACAAGCAGCCTCTACCCCAAGGAGCCTGCAGTCCATCTCATTTCAGGCATATTCTCCTAGGAGCTGAAGTTTTCCTTGCTAGGCTCCTACTGGAATATGGGCTCTGTTTCCCCAAAAGCTCCTATTTCAAATGATGGGTCTGAGAACTTCTATTGCATTTGGTGGGAAGCTTCCCAAGAGCTAGATATTATCTGTCCTAACAATGTCAAATTGATATAAGCTCTTTTTAGATTGTTCCATGATGCACCTTGAGTATAGAGAGGTACACATTTAAAATAATTGGAAAAGGATAAGGAATATGAAAAAAGCCAATAAACAAGATGATCAAAATCTCTTCTTTCAATTTAGAATTAGCATTAGCAATACTATAACAGGAGCATGAAGAGAGATATTCCAGTTTTTAAACTAAACTCTAAAATAATATTATGGTGCTGTTAAGGCACAAATATTAAATAAGCACATTTTACTTCTATGATATTAATTGATCAACTAACTGTATGACAGCCCTATTAGAATTTAAAACAAATGATCACATTCTGCAATTTATCCCAAAATTACCATGAATGCATTTTTATTCCTGTATTTTAAAAGAACTTTCAGGTCCTAAGTTTCTTTCTTCCTTTATATTGGGATGAATATATCTATATAATCTGCAAAATCTTTTCACAAATACCTTTATCATTAAGTAGCATAGTATTTTTTTTAGAGCTCCATGAAAAAAAAAAGGGGTTTGGGGAAATGTTTTATTTATTTATTCCCAGGTGGGAATATGGTGGGTATATGCCCACCTTCTATGGTGTTCATTACTCATTTCTCTCCACCAAATGGTGGTTTTCTTTGCACAAATCCTGGAAAACTGGTATATTTTGTATAGACAGTACTACAAGCAAGATTGCTAGTGTGGGAGCTTGTTCCTAAAGACTGAGTCATCATTCAGGAAGCAAAATCAAAGTGACCTCATGTAACTCAGGTCACAAAACATACTGTCTGACTAGCAGCAAGGGCCTGACGTCTTTAAGCCTGAAGAATGGCCAGAGCCACCTATTGACAGACTGGACCCAAACCACCCTGCCAGGGGATGTGGTGAGAACTGGCTAACACAGGCATACAGTCTGTTGCACAGCTAAAAAACAAAACAAAGCAGGAGAGAAACTAGCAAAGCAACAAAATATCTACTTACAGCTCACTTCAAAACAAAAAAAAATTGCAACCTCCAGGGCTAACGAATTCATTATATACTCCATCGCATTTGGTCGGCTCTAGCATTTATCAAGAAAACCCTGCTCATTTTGATTAAAATACCTTCAGCTTCATTGAACTCAACGGGACTTGTGACACTGTCTTCAATAGGCTCATGATTTCACTCTTGTGAATCCAGCTGTCATCACAGCCAATGGCATTTGTGAATGACTGGCACCAGTTCATATCTGATCTTTATTCCCATACCTGTGTGTGAACTTGGACTGTCTAATTATTTGTGCTGGGTCCCCAAAAGTGGAATAATGCAATATTTGTAAGGTGAGGGCTCACCAAACTCTTATCTTTGTTCCTTTCTATCTGCTTTTTGTTACTCGTTCGTTCTTCTACATCAAATTTCTGTCTCATTTCAAAACCTGCCAGTCCTTCTCTAAGCACTGGTTAGCAAGAGTCACTAGAGAGCAAGGCTGAGTGCACTCTTTTCTAGAGGCAGAACAGCCGTCTCCTCCAATATAGCCACCCCTGCCAGCAAACAGTTCTCAGGATCCAAACTCACGTCGCCCCAAATGACAGCATAACATCTGGTCTAACAGCTTTGCATTTAATCCTTTCATAGACTTCTCAACTTATTTCCTAACACATGATCCAGTGCCATATCAGCCCATGTGTTGACAGTCTCCATATTAGGGGAGATTCAGATGTTGCAGTGGAGGCCACTGTGCAACCAGAAAGTCCTCTCAGGATCATCAGGTCAGTGGATAAGAGTGCAGCTGTGTCTGATGGATGAGCAGGACAGAAGCTTTGGCTTTGTTTGCAGGTCCTGAGAAGACTTACATGCATGACCTACATGAAGACACTTAGCAGATCAGATAGGTCCTCCAAACACTGAAAGCAGGAATCCACTTTGTGTGCACTCACTGTATCCTCCTGATGAGGGGAAGAGCATTTTACAGCCCTATGATTCATTAAGTCATATCATCTAGATTACCACGGACCAAATAGTCCATCCAAACAGCAGAGTTGGTGGGACCAAAGAGAGAACACGTTTTTAGTATAAACCTTTAGAAAGGACTCCTTTGGAACACAATTTTAAAAACAAATCTGGAAAAACATCTGTTTTTAACACTCACCTGATATGCTATCAGGACCATTTCTACATAGACTTTCTTCCTCCAAACTCTGAATCTGAAAAAGAGGAGGAAATGTGAGAGAAGAGGAAAACATCTTCCTGACAATGTTGATTATTATGAGTGTATTCCTTATGAAGGGAGAGGGGATAAGAGTAAAAAGAAAAATTCTAGAAATTTCAGAGTGAAAACATGATTATCTTTTAGATGCTTCCTTTTTGGTGGTGTCCTTTTCAAAAAGGAAAAAAAAAAGTGTTATGTCATAATCCAGGCTCTAATCACAAAGGCTCTTCAAGTCTTTCCAAAGTAGTTAATGTGTAAAGTTTTCCCCACTCATGTATGTCTTAACAGTCTATTTGAATGGTCTTAGAGAAATGTCCCTAGAAGAAAATATGACTTAGCAGTAGAAACGTTAGGCAGGGCAACCATATGGAGACAAATTCTTGCCAAAGAGTGTATGGAAGGTCAGAATGTTTTTTCCTCTAGGAATAAAGATTCCATTTGTGTTTCCCGTGTTACCAAGTGGAGCAATAAGTTGTGATGTTGCAGAAATTGCAACAAGAGTCATTACAGAAAAGCAGACCAATTACACTCAAAACAGCTCAATGTGTCCCAGATGCAGCTATAGCTCAAGAAACCTCCAAACCACCTACTGTCAAAGTCTAGAAGAATATATGAGAGATCACTCTATATGCCCCTATTTCTTATTCTCTTCCTAGGCACCTGCTACTTTCTGCAGTCAGTAGAACATGTTATATGGCCTTATGGTTTGAACCCGTACACTGTTCTTAAAACCTTAGTTTAATAAATACTTGGATGTTAAGCAGCGTATACAGTTATAATATGAGCATATAGCATTCATCAAACTGTCTTGGGCATCAGACTGCGGGGTTTATCATCTGCTGCTCTGTCAGCATCCTCACTTCTGAGCCCATGATAACTTACAGGGATCAGAGAGTTACTAACCAAAAAGCTGCAAGTCCAGTGTGCAAGTCTGTACAGACATAATGGGTTGCAAAGATTTGTCGTGATGGAGACCTCTGAAAGACCCTTTCTTGCCCATCAAGGCTGATAGTCAGATCCAAACTTATATTCTTTGAGTCAGCTCTACCAGCTTAGTTCCACAACTGCAGGACATAAAGGGAAACTTAGGCTGAAACAAAACTTTCACAGAAAAATAATTCTAGAAGGAATTGGAAAAAATAAATATCTTTTATATGGAAAGGATGCCACCAACTTAACCCAACCTCTTCCAACTTCTTTCAAAACTGGAAGTCTTCTTAGGCCTCCCACTTTTTCCAGGCTCTTCCTTTCATATTACAAATGTTTTCAGGGAGCTGCCAGCTATCCTGCTTCTCCTCCCTTCTTTGTTCTTAGAGAGGAGCCCTCTTTCTGTACTAATACAGCCAGAAAAAAAAAATGTTGCTCACACAAGAACTCTGAATGTAAGACAAGGACTGGCATGTATCCTGGTCTCTGTTACTTCATGCTGAACCTCACTGATAACCCACTGTTGCTGAATATACAGAAAGCTGAGTATCATGGACTTTGAAAACTGTGGATTTGAGAACAAGCTCTGAGTTATTCAGCTTTAGCATGCTCAGCTTGCAGAGCAATAAAATATTTTGAATGTTGCTATAAAACCAAGGACAATCTTGTGATGAAACATTTGGAGAGAGCACACCAGAACATGAGCTTAGAGGAGGGGGGGGAAAAAAAAAAAAAAAGAAGGAAAAAAGGTTAATAACAGGGTCTGTAAAAATATCCTTGATAGGATATTAGTGTTCCTGCAGCTTACTTCTAGAAAAAAGCTAGCACTGTGTAAAGCACATTGGCATGCTATGCTGTCACACAGGTTGAATGAATCCTGTCTCAGTGACCTCAGTGCCAACTTCTTTGACAGTATCCTAGCACAAAGACAATTTAAAATAATTAAAGCCCCAACGAGTAGTGTCACTCCCACTGTTTTTCCCCACAATACTGCAACATGGCATTTTACGTAATTTCTTCTATCCTGAATGTTCAAAAAGAGAATCCAAATCTGTAAAATAAAGACGTCTAAGTATACATTGCTGGTAAGTAATATGCAGAAATCCACCTCACCTCTTCCAATTCAAATGAGTCCGGCAGCTTGTAGCTTTGGCTGGCCAAATTTTTGAGTGTGGGGGCCACAAGCAAATTCAACCCTTTCCTTGGCCGGTCTTTGGCAGGCACCTCACATGCAGAAGAAAGGTGGGACTGTTTTGGAAGTAAGTGAGATGAAGCCCAAGTTCCTCCCGGGGGAGTCTGTGGACACTGAGATACTGTGAGAGCATCTTTGCCTCTGGAGATTTGCTCTGGGGTGAGACAATCCATCATAACACCTTCAGAAAAACCCACTTGGATTGTTCCACTCTTGGCATTGTCACCGCAAGAGTACGGCTCTCCTTTCCATCCAGATGATCCAGCTTCACCGGATGCCAGCGAGCTTTGTTTCAGCAGCATTGTCTGTTTAGAAGCCCTTTTCAGCAGCTGACCTATTCTCTTCTTTGCTCTTGTAACCACAGGTTTGCCCTGCTCAGTATCCAAGTGGCCAATCTCACCTCTGCTGGCATCCTGGGCTTTGCTCTGTTGCGTGTTCACATCAGTCAGCAACAAGGAGAAGGCACTCGCCACATGATCAAGCACTTCTAGCTGTCGAAAACGCCCTAGAGTTTGACAGAAGGGAAGGCAAATGTGGTTATCAAAAAATACAATTTGAAATAAATAGCAGGGCATAATGATTATTATTAAATTTGTCTTTGCCAAAAATAACATATTAAGAACCTGATTAAAAATGTCTATTTTTTTCTTTTACTTTCAGAGGATCCTATATAATATTGAATTCTTTGAGTCAAGTACAGCTGACTACCACTTAGTGTAAATAAATGTTACAGAATCCAGACTTAAATTCTTCAATTAGTTTGTAAAGCTTTGGATGCCATTTTTGAGTACTTGTTAAATGCCACAAGAATAAAGCCATCAGAGTCTGATCTCAGATATCTACAGCTGGCTACTGTCCAGGATAAGTGCAAAACACATATACCCATTACTTGATAGCAACTGGCCACAGTCATTTTCAGAACACCGCAAAACAAAAATTTATTTCCCCAGAGAGTCATAGCAAGGTGTATACACACTTGTCTTTATACAGATGCTTGGTGTTTTTTCTTTGGAACAAAACTGTGTTATTTCTGGGTCCTTTTATTCCATCGCATAGCAGGTAAAGAGAAATGGATGATATTTTCTGTAAGGGATTATGGAGATTTCAATCACTACAACACTATGCTGTTATTTATACAAGGAAATGCAACACATTTGCTTGTGTAATGTGTCTACACCCATCCCGAGGCTATGAATATGTCACCAGGACTACTTCTTCCTTAAGAGATTTGCTGAGGAGAGTAGATGGCAAAATGCTAACATTCTTGGCTGCCATTTCTCCTAGAGAGCAGCCAAACTTCCTGCATGCAGTGTGCACACAGGCTGTTGGTAATATTGCTTCACTGATGATTAGATAACAAGGGGGTATTTAACATGGCTCTGAGTTGGTCCGTTGCATCAGGGACCAATACCATGCCATATAATTCCTGCTAATTACTATATCTCAGGGATACTTCTTTCCCCCTTCCTTCACAAACATTACCTAATTTTTAATACCAGAGGAAATTGTTGCCATTCGTATCACTTTTTAAAACATGGTCAAAGGCTTCTCTAGATTTTGTCTATAGAAGTTATCTGATCTATCAGCACACAGGTTACACAGGTTTGGATAAAGTTTGCATTTGTGTTAGTTTAGAAAGCTGGAGTAAATCACTTACGGTTTTGTGCTTCCAATGTATTATCACATGCTTCTCATGAACAACACATTTTAGCCTCGGTGTTTTATCTGGCTCTCACTATTTCATGCTATAAAAATGCCAAGTGCTAATCTGCTTCGACTGACAGTGGCAGAGAAGTACAGTACTTGTCATTTGAACCAGAACCAAACTTGCTACAGTTTGAAATAGTTTTGGCACGCTAATCTTTTTCCTGTAAATTGTTTCCTGAGAGCTTATGACACCTGATGAACAAGAGGGAAATGATAAATGAACAAGTAATCCTCTCACTCATATGAAGTGTAATAGATACACAGGTCATCAAAAAGTGATATCAGGGACTGCCCTGCTTCACAGACAATTTATTTCCAGGCCAGCAGTCCCTTTGCTTTCAGTGGGTGCTCCCCAAGGAGTATCCTCAAATAGGTGACAGGAAAATGTAACATGTTGGGCTGTAACAAAGATTACATGCTAAAGGACATAACAGTGGATGCATTTTCACTAGAATCTTAAACCAACTCAGCCAATGGCCGAAGTGTAAGCAAAATCTCCCGATTTTATGATCAGGAGATTTTTACAATTTAGGGAGAAATTCTCAGAGTTTTGTGCCCCCTTACCCTAAATCTGTGCTACAGTAGTCTGTATAAAAGATCTGGAAATGCTTCAATAGGTGCTCAGGAATGAAGAGTTTCCAGAGCCAGTAAGAAATTTTCAGTCAACATCTTGTTCTTTCAAGACAAACCGAATTAGAAAAAGAAACAAACAAATAATAATAAAAAAATCAGTGGGAAAACTCAGATTTATCCTAAATTTTTCAGTTTTTGTTAAGAAAAATCAAAAAGGGATCTCAGCATGGTATACTTTGCCATGTATTAAAATATTTTCCTTTTTTTAGGTATTAGGTCCTGGTAGTACTGTCTCTGCTTGAACTGAGGCCGTACCTCAGAGAAGACATACTTAGTAATTTACATTTCATTATAGGGCTGGGTTTACTGACTGATATAATATTGTCCGTGATGCATGCGGCTCTCTCCTCACTGTCCTTGCTGACCTGTTGTGATCACAGGACAAACAGGTGCCATGGAAAGTGCTACCTGCTGTATATACTCATCTTGCAAAGGAGAGTAAGGCTTGGGCAACTGCTCCAGTGAGGGGCTTGCAGCAGCTGACAGACACACAGATGAAAGTGTGGCTTATTTTTGTGTGCTGAACCATTTAAAAACTTAATGACTATGCTGAAGAATCAATTGTCACCAAGCATGGAGACAATTAACAAATAACACTATAATAAGCCACACGTATTTTAAAAGGTCAGATCATCAATGAAGCACTTCTAGAAAACTATTCCTTGCGGTCAGAAACAAGCCAAACAGAACAGGACTGCACTAGAAAATGAATGAAATATGAAGACTTGAAATGGATCACACTGCTTTGGAAGTCATTTGGTCTCTGTCACCTCCCTCCTCTTTTTCTCCACCTTTGGCATTTCCCAAATTGCATCTATAATCTTGCTTATCTCTCACCTTCTCAGTCTCCCACAAAATCACACTAAATCAATTAGCTTTCTTTGCTAATTCTGCAGAAAGTAAACTGACAATGAGGTAACTTCTCAGTATTTCACTAACTCACACTAAATACCTTCTTCCTTTTCCATGGCTAAATCCAAATAAGAGCTCTTCACATTTTATATATATTGAAATGTCTCAGTGTTCACAAACCACACTGACAGACAATAGGTGATTTCATCCAGGATGTCTCTAGGAAGAGTGGTGTAAAACAGCCTTAAAATCTCTGGAGTTGACGTGGTCGCTCTAATTTACACATTGCCATTTCTGTGCCCTGCCAAAGAAGTTGTGAAAAATTAGGGGATCTAAAAGCCGTAAATGGTTCACGGAGAGGTAAATGCTATGGAATATCCCTGAAGCTGAACCTTTCTACTTAATTTACAGAGAAGCAGCTTCTGGAGGCCTTCAAAAGCACCTATCCTCATTATTGCCATTACTGGGAATTTTGGCTTCTGCTTTAGAACTGCTTCCTTAGATTGCCTGAAAAATCGAGGTGCAGCCTTAGTGCTGAAGACAGATAGATTGGATCTCACCCAAGAAGCTCGGTCCATTTTTAAATGTAATAAACATCAATTTGCCACTCCTGCTTCTCTCTATACCACACTACAAAATTAGATGATATGAGATTGTTGGGATTGGAAAAACAGATTTTGCAAGCAAGTTTCCAAAGAGCCCGTTTGAGGATATTGTTGGGGAGTTTGCATTCTAAGACATGATACATCCCTTTTAGCTGTATGTCTTCTCCTGGAACACTGGCAACAGAAACTTTGTTGTGCCCAAACTGTGAGAGAGACTGGCATGGATGATGCCTCTCTGAAGGTGCCTCACTCTCTCCACTTACTATGGAGACAGACTGTGGGGTGATAAAGCTCCATAAGATGGTACTTGAGTTAAATGTCTATAATTTGGTGCAGTGATCCAGACTGAGGTTAAGCACCATGTATAAAACAGCATATAGAGTGGAGAGAGCAGAGGTAGGTATCTCTGAAGAATTAATCCCACCTCTCTCCATTAAATGTGTAGCCTCAGCTCCCAGCCCTGGCACATACTTTGAAGGCCTAAGCAGATGGTGTGAAAACTCCCTCCCAAACTGTCAAAAGAAAAATAATATGTTTTGATGGACATCACACCCTCCAAAATAGAAATGCAAACCTTAACTTACTTCACAGTAACTCCCCCATATAGATTAGCTGTTAACATGTACAAAGAGTGTCCCCATTGAGAACTATTGCAAGACTAGTTATTAAATTCACACCTTGGCTTACCACTGTCTGCCTTCACCATGCAAACCACCTCTCTCCTTCCCTTTAATTCTTTCTCTCTCCTTTCACTCACTCTTAGCTCTTCACCTCCTTCCCTAAGGTCTCCATCCACCACCCACTCATACTGATTATCTCTGCCCCTACTGGTTATCCATGCCCTTTTTCTCTAAGGAAATAAAGTGAGAGCAGAGGAACCTGCCTGATGTGTCAGTTTGCTGTAAATATTGAAATGCATGCACAGGGCTTGCTATAAAAAAAAAAAAAAAAAAAGTTCTCCGTGATGCTCTGACATTTCTGTTTCAATTTCTATTCCATATATATTGCTTTCTCAATGCAATTCTAAATAGGAATGCACGGACTGTGTGAGAGATCCTGCTTCACTAAGCATCTTAAGTAAACAGAAGATTTCAAGAGCCATCTGGCTATTCTGTGCAGCAAATACAGGGGGAAATATCCAAATTGGTCTTTCTAGAAGGAATGTATGTCAGAGAATTAGCAGTACTGTTTTTATGAAGACACATCCTTAGGGTGAGGACCTTGTCTTCATTTCTCATCTGCAAAATGAAGTTGGTACTTGGCACCAATAAGAACTAAATATCTAAATATTTAGATTTAGGGAAATAAGAACTAAAAATATCTAAATAATTTTTTAAAAAAGGATGCATGTCTTAAATAATGCAGTTCTACCATTCTTATGTGATATGATGCTCATCTGCATCTCAGGCTATATCTGAACCACAGAATTGTTATGTTCTAGCTAGAAATTTGTGGCTTTGATGCAGAAGCTCATGCAGCTCCAGCTAGGGGAGATTAAGATATTCTCAGCTGCTCTGTGTCTCTCCCCAAGAGAAGAGTCCTGTTGCTACAGAGCGGAAAAGGGAATGCATGATCACAATGCAGTGCTTGGCATTGCTGAGTTCAAAACCTTCTTTATTGGCTTAAACCATCAGCAATAGTGAGCATTTTCTATCATGCTGCCCATGAAACAGCTGAGGCAATGGACCTACATTCAACTTTGCAGGTTATGCTACCCAAATGCTAATCTAAGGTGGTGGGATAAGTCTGACAGAGGATGGGATGTCATCTTGTACAATGGCACCGCTCGTACAATGTCATACTTCAAGCTCATAAATAGGAGTCCACAGCTGAGCAGACTAACTGTGTTTCAATTACATTAGGAAATATCATTGCTGCAAAGATGTATGCAAGCATCCTAGATGTCTCCTGAATGGATTGCCCTTTTCATAAGTTTTCTCTAGTGAATCTCTCATTCCTTAACCTCTCAGTGCCTATAGTCTTTATATGCATATGGTCATCTGTTAGCTAAGATTCTTCCTTTTTTTCTAAAACACCTCTGCTTACCATATAGATCTGGGCTTTCAATGTCCATCCGCTGCTTCTGAGCCTCCAGAAAAACTCGGATGTTGATCCCTTTTGCTACAGAAGCACCACGAAGGAACCGATGTGGAATTTTAGTGCAGACATCAGGTTCTTCTGTACCAAACCCCAAATCCAGAAGAATCTCAACTGGATCCTTTTCCCCAATGGCCAACCATTCAGTTACACTGTGGTGAAAATACCAGAAATATCAGGATCATTTATATTCTGTATTTGTATCACTTTTTCAGAGAAGTGCTATTATTAAAAGATTTATTTTCCTTTTTCTCCCCTCTCATAATGACTTCTCCTCAAATAAAGATCATCATTTTCCATCACATTGCTCAAAGCTAGTGCTCTTAACAACATTAGTATTGGAAGTGCACAGATTTCTCCCTCCAGAGATATTGGTGGCTTGGGATCTAGAGAGTTTAGCAAAAGGAATATTAATAAAAGGTGTAGGTTCACAGTTCTGTAGGCTCAATTCTCTCTAGACACAAATCACAGAAGAAATAACACAGCTGCCATAAGATCTCACAGTTTTTTACTTCCTAATTGCTTCAAAGCCCACTGCAGTTTGGGGTATTCTTTTATTGGAATAAACACATTTCAGATCAGGCACCTGTTATGAGTGGAAGGTCATTTTGATCTTCTTAGGATAAATGAGGAAATGCACTTTAGGAGCTAACACTTGGAACCTCATACTCAAAATTCTATCTGTATTTGCTGATCTCTAAAGGGGACTAGTCTCTAGTATTCTCAGCTGGAAATTCATGGAAGTAACTAACCTTTGAGGTACGCTGACACTGCTGCATCTTGACATAACAGGACTTTCTGAAAATTCTTGCAGGGATCTAATTGGGAAAAAAGCAACAATGAAATGTGTTTACCTGTGTGCTCCTCTGGGATGTCATTATGATTTTCCTAGAGTAAACATTTGCATTTTGTCTTCATTTATAATGATACATAATAGCAATGCCTTAGAAGAAGAGTCGTCATGAGAGTGTGGCAATACGCTTATTCTCAAGAACAGTATGTTACAGTAGGTGTTAGAATGTAGGTGTTAGGTACCAGTAAATGCTAATTATAAAGGTGGCAGAACGGCTCACTTTTGACAGATGGTGAATCTTTGGGGAACCTTTAGGGAGCACGGTTCCTTTAGCCACCTACTTTTCAAAGATATAATTGCTCTCAAAGTTCCAAAGACACAAGGCACAAGAGTTGCAGCAGTAGTTGCAGGAGTAGCATCTGAGAAACAATTCTTTACTTAGATTCTCACTGTAGTTGTATCTGGTAATCTGCATAGAAATAGCATTTTGTTTTCAGAGCTGGCTCAATGTAAAAGGAACATTTTATCACATGGAAGTCTCTGTTCGTAGGAAAAATTACATTATGTTACAACCAGGCTAAATTTCACCTACATTTAACAAACATAAGAACACTCATCTGTTTGAGAAAAAACAGTAAGAAAAAATAATGAAGCTAAAATTCCTCCTCTTGTCAAAAAGAAAAGGAAGAAAAAAGAATCTGTAACGTAACTTTATTGTGTCTGAGACCTACCTCCTGTAGCTTTGCACAGTCATCTGTACCATTTCTGATACTGACAAGGAAACTGCAAACAAAAAGAAATAAAAATCTTTTATTCTCTTACTTCTTTTCATCCCTTAAAATAGAAATGTGTCAAATTAAAGAGAAAAAAAACAGAACAGCAATTGCATTGTGTAAGTGAACAAGTGACACAATTGCAGAACAATACTTTTCTGCTTACAATATTTGTTAATCATAGGTTAAGTGCAACATATACCAAAAAGGAGTGGACACTATATTGGATTCCACTGTTTATGGCAAACCTGAATATGCACATTCAGCCAAGATAAAAATACCTTGTCATATCTGTTTTTCAGTAATAGTTTCCATATAGTTAAAATACATAATTTTAAATTCTTGCTCCAGCACAAGTTAGAACTTTCCTGTGTATAACAATTTTCAGAGGTAATCCACTGAAACTGGTGAATATTTTCTTGTTGACTAACGTGTTTGAAAGGAGTGAAACAGTTGCAGGCCAGCTGCAAGACTTTCTGGAGGAGAAAATATTTGTCTAACACTTTACTGGAATCCAAGTGTGCTATAACTACAACTGATGAGGTGCCCATTTTCAGGATTTCTTGAACTTGCTTATACTGAGAATAAATTAGATAAAAATATGTAGCACCTCTAATTATCCCTTCCCCTCCTATCACTGATATGACACTTTGATCCTTTGAAAGCTGAAGGCAGTATTTGCCTAGGAGCAATAGCAAATATTTTTCTGTATACCACAACGTGCATAATTCAGATGTATTTTAAAAAGTTTTCTTTTCCATTTAACAAAACCATGTCAATATGGAAGGGGAAAACACCTTTCATGTTTTCTAAGGACCATTTTTTCTGATTGCAAATTCTAACATAAGTTCGTTTTGGCTTACTCAGTACAAGAATATCCAACCAAGTTGAGAACATAAAGGTTACTGATATTTTCTAATTTTCTGTCACAACATAAATCAGTCTTCCTAATGGAAAGCTAAGTATAACTTGAATAAGAACCAGCTACTTCTGTACATAATTTTCTACTAATGTGCCAGTAAAAGCTGGAGATACACTATAAAAATGCTTGCGAATGTCAAAAATAAGATCTAAAATTGTAAGTCATTAGAATTTTTCCATAGCAGCATTTAGATACTGTTTCCTGTGATACCCCCATGATTCCCCACAACCACAAACTTACTGATGTGATTTCCTCTGTATCTTGTTTTTTGGGGACTAAAAGGACACAAATGCTACTGAGAACTGTGAAACATGAGTTGGGCTGTTGAGTAAATAATTTAAAGATGAGGAACTTGGTGTTTGGAGGCAGCATAAAGTAACTGTTCACCAAAAATCCAAGAGGTTAGACTTATGGACATATTGGCAGGATTAAATATTCAACCATATGCCAGGTAAGACATACCTGTTTGCATGTATATGTTCCGTCTAGGCAAACATAGAATATGACACCTTAAGTCCCTTTTATTGTAGGCCAATGTCGGCTGAATTTTCTTTTATTTTTTGTGGATAAAGAACATGCAGTTACTAAGGCTAAACTGTCCAAATGGTAAATTTCTTATTAATCTGTGCCACCTCATGGCGTGTACAAACTTTGCATTTGCAGGTACTGCAAGATGGAACATTTCCTTCCTGGCTAGAGTGTCCACTTCTTCCCTTTTGAATAACACTCATGGGAAGTTCCTCACTAGAGAGTTTGACATTTTGAAATATTAGATTTTTTTCTCCACATTTAAGCAGTCATAGAAATAGTAGAGGGGAGAGTACAGTATTTAAATTTCCTGGTACGTGTAAGTATTTTGTTCCCGACTCAAGAAACACTGCATCTCATTACTAAACTTGAAGATACTTTGCGGGAAATAATGCCCTTTAGAAATCTGTCAGAAAACCTTATGAAAACAAACAAACAAGCAAAAAATACTTTGTAAACCAACTGTGGTGCTAATTGGTGCTCTGTTTACTATACATATAAGTACATCTTTGTTTATGAATAAGATATTTTGCAAGACAAAATTTTGCCTCTGATACTTGAAGGATGATAAAGCATTTTAGCATCAGTAATCTCCTATTAATAGGAAAAAAGATTAAATTTCATATTCTTGAACTGCATCACTTGTGAACAAACTGGGGAAAATTATAGCACTGTTAAATATTTGGAGCTTCCAAAAGTACAGAGAATGTGAAAATTCTGAGGAGTACGTAAAGGGCTGAAAGATGATTTGGGCTTCTATCTACATTCCTAAAAAAAATCTCCGAATTCACTGCCATCAGCAGATCAGGAAAGCAGGTGAAGACGAGCAAGCAGCTCTGCACTGACCGAGCCACTACTGAAACTCTTGTGCTATAATTTCTAGGCCAGTGTGCAAACCTGGACTAGAAAACTCCAGTGCTCCATCAATGAAAATGTAATTATGCCAGTAGAGAAGGCGAGCCTAAGACTTGTGTGCTGAAGACCTCACTTAAGGATTATCCCTCTCTGCCAAATGGAAAAGAAAAATACAGAGCTTACTCACAAATATCAGCTTTTTCCAATAGGTCCCCTCAGAGGTATGTGGACTCTGGCATTTTGTAGTTAAACAGTCTGCATTAGAAACCACAAACAACTTTTTGTCTTACTTTTCTGTTCTGGACTTCGATGTGTATCTCCACTGGTGGACAGACTATGAAATAAAAATAAATAAAAAACAAAGAAACTAAATCCTCCAAAAAGCATGGCTGTTTTCGCCTGTGAAGAGACGGGGCTGCAAAGGCAACCTGAGCAAGCAGAGTGCTGGGCACTTAGTGCAAAGATGTGGTGAGGATTGCTGGCAGAAGACAGAGGGCCATAGGCACATCATCTTTTCTGCCTATGAACACCATTTACTTTCTCCTTAACACCCGTTGGCCTCAGCTAAATGTTGAAACTCAAATCTTGTATTTGTGCTTAAGGCAAAGAACACATTTTTTTTTTTACCATTCCACATGAGTAATTGTGCCACTTGTGACCTTCAATTTTACTTTGAATCTAATTAAACCAACTTTTCCAGAGGCAGGAGTGAGAGAAATGGAAGCAAAAGCCTCTTCAATGCCTCACATAAGTGGCAGCTGTATTATAGCTCCCAGCTGATCTGTATGTACATGGTGAGGTGGTAATTGTCAGTGATACCTGCTATAATAACTAGCCCTGTGATGCATAAGTTTGGCAGACTTGGCCTTACTCTGATGCTAAAAAATGCTACTAACCATTACATAAGGTTACCACTATTATTATATACCTTACCACACCTCCAAAACATCATTCCTGAGGCTGAACTTTTTTTATTTGCTTCTCTGGCACAACCCCACCTCTAAGCAAGCACCCTTTGCTTAGAATTTGTTTAAACAATGAATTCATGGACTCATACCAAACAAAACAGGGAAAATTCCATTCTTTGAGCATTTATTTTCATCCCAAAAATGGGATTTGAAATATCAGAATTTTGGTGGCCGAAAGACATTTGAGAGCAATTTCAAGGTTAAACTATATTTCCCCATGGTAGTGCATTGCCTCACAGAGCTGTAGGTATATGTAACAACAGTTTCCACTATAAATCATGCATCAGGGCGGGCTCCATCTCCCTCGAGGCATCCAGCACTGTGAAATTCTCAGGATGTGGCACACAGCTTGATCAAGCTATTCAGACACAGGATGGGAAATGTTATCCTGCAAAGTACCCACTGGAACTGAACAGAGCACTGAAATACATTTCTCGTGAGACACTGGATCATAAGCAAGACACATCAGTTAACGCCAAATGGTTGTGAAACAGAGTGTTTTGATGTAGATTAACAAAATAAAATGTTCATGCTTTGCCTAAAGCCATCTAAAGCAAAATATTTTCATCTGAATTTCAAGGGGTCACTATTTTCCTACAGGAAATTTCAGTACTTCAAACATTTTATTTTCTATTGCAAATATATTCTATAAGAAAATTTTAAATCAGGTTTAGGAATAGCAACATCAGGCAAAAAAATAAGTATGGAATGATGTGACCAAAACTTACAAAACACAAGCAATTCAACTAGCTGTGAATATTTTCTTCTTTAGCATCTTCTGAAAGTAAATATTAAACCACTAGATAAAGTATTGCCAGATCAGTCTATAACAATTAACCACTTTATTGTATTGCTGAATTTTTAGTGAATCCTGGAATGCATGGGAAATATTGGGAGACATGTCTAGTGACTTCATTTAGCAGCTTGGTATTTTTTTCTAACCAAATTTAGAAAGCAAACAAAATGATGAATTATTCTTTTGTTTCTATTATCTTTCAATAGTCCATATTTTGATAGTGTCTATTAATCTCAATGTAAATGGAAAACTATGTATTCAGATTCTGTATAAATACATCCTGAGCAACGGTTCCTGCCATAGTTGTAAAAAGGAAATACAAACTGTTGATGTGTAGAAGAATTGATTACTGCCTCCTTTTTATAGGGAAGGGGAGATTAACCTCATTTGCCATAGCCACACAGGCAGCCTGCAGCAAAGCCAGGAAGCCTTCCCAGGTCTCCTGCTTCCCAGTTTGGGTCTTCAATCAGAAGGCAAACCGAGAAGATTCAGAAGCACTCTGTTCATTGATGAAAAATGCTACAAGCATTTTTCCTTCAGGTTCAACTGGAGCCACTCAACTCATCGGTTTAAGATACTGCTTCACTCTCTGTGACAGAGTATGCAAGTGCAAATCTGTAATATGGCTCAGTAGGACATGAAGTGGGAGAGATTTCTGTCACATTATTATTTTCTGGATTCAGTGGTACAAATCTTACTAACACAGTGAAGAGACATGTAAAGTTTGCAGCATTCTGATATGTTTACCCTGAAGAAGTCTAATTTTGACATTTATAATATGGTATATATAGATCTGAAAAGCTTAGTCTGCTTTTTGTTATACTACAAAGCAACAAAGTTGTTTCAAGACTGTAAATATAGCTGCCTGAAAGCTAAATATTGGTGTACTGAAGGTTAGGATTAAGAGTTCCCTGAAGGATATTCCCTGGCTATATATAACACAGTATGACTTCTCTAAACCACTCTAAGTTTATGGTCAATACAGAGACAGTCATTAAGAGACATCCAAGGTAGTTCAGCTATGTTAGCAGGAAGGGACAAATGGTTGCTTGGAGCTGCTTTTCTTAACTATCCAAAGCAACAGCCTAGGAGATGGCTTGGACTAAACACATGATTTTGAGATGGATCCTGGATGTTAGATGACATCCTCTGATAGGTAGCACCTTTACCCAGATAGAAGCAAGAAGATTTGGACACAAGTGATTTGTTGGTGACAACAAAATCAAATTTTGCAAAATATTTAGAGGATTTTTAATGCCACCCATTTAGTAAAGAGGAAGGAGGCAAGCATAACAGTGAATATCAGTTTAAGTACCTGACACTGATTAACTAGGCTGAGGAAACAATGGATTTGTGCATATTCAACATTTGAATAGCAAATACAAACAGGTGCACAGATCCATTGGAACCTCTGTGGACAAGAGCAAAAGATTGAAAATAAAGGAATTAATGGATAAGAACAAAGTGTGAATGTCAAATCAGTCACCAGGACAAGTGTACTAGTAAAATAAAAATAAAATAAAAACAAACCAGCATTGCCTTCAATCACTACAGGCTGTGGAATATTCCCAGATTTTTTTTTCTAGTCCTACCAGGCTGTGGTGTAGGGAACAAGGTGGTCTACCACACTGGGCAATAGAGTCTTCATCTAGGAAAATCCATGATGCTCTACTAGATAACACAATCCCCCTCTCAGCTTTCTCAAAGCTATGGCCAATCCATTGGCACTCAGGTGCCATATCTCAAAACAAATCTGAAAACTAAACAAAATACCTTGCTCTCTTACATACTGCATGTAAGTACCAGCAGCTTTTGCATGTATCAGGCAATAGGGAGCTCCATTGTGGATCATATGGAAGGGTCTATTTTTTCTTGCTAACTCATGGGCCTGCTATGATGGAGACGTTCTTTCTTCAATGTGCAGTCTCCTGTTTCTCCTGCACCTCAGTTTCCTGTGTGGAACACAAGTACGGAATAAAGTCTCTCTTCGTCTGTACCATGAAGTATACTACATAAGCTTCTTGGGGATTAGGAACTTGTTCTCTGACCAGTGCAATAGCAGGCATCCCTTCTGATCTCAGTGCTATTTTAATAGCCTCGGGGTCAAGGTAACTGAAAAAAAACATAACACAAAGGGAAAAAATAAGTCCAGATGTAAGTCCTCATAATATCCCCTACACATCTCAGTTCCAGCAGTGCATTACTTGAAGGTAGGAAAACTGAAATTCCATAACCATCCATTGGGCACCACAGTGTTTTTCTAAACTGAGCCTCCCTGCAAGGAAATAGAGCCTCATATATCTCAGAAGTTGCCAGGAGAAATGCAGGGAGAGCAGAAATAGGTCAAACAAAAAGTGCTTTAAGGGAGTAAGAGGGAAGATCAAGGCATAAGGACTATTTTTTCATTTTAGGATGACATACGGCAGGGGAGATGCAATGACATCTGAGACTTAAGGGTCAAAGTTTAGAGCTAGTTTAGCTGAAATTAGCTCATTTCCCACCTGAGTATCCACTGGCCTGATTCTCTGCTGTCTGATAACTTGCAAAGCCATTTACAGAGGGCACAATGAGGGTAAGACGCTACCACAGGATTGAACTGTAAATGATATAACATGAAGGGCAATAAAGAGTTTGGCCCCAGATGTGGGAAGTACAGAGGTAACTTCCATTATATTTAATTAGTGCTATCACCATTAATTTCCTGTGCGTAGACAGCAGAAGACATCCTTTTGATTTCAAATTAATTAACACATAATGATTAATCTGATAGGGTACATCTTTTCAGACAAGAGTGTCCTCTTGATCACAGTTTGGGTGCCAGCACCACTCATCATCTGTGTGTTTTAATTTCTAACTGCTCTCCAGAAGCAAATTTAGCTCTGCAAATCTGTCGATGGAATGAATGACTGGCTGGTTTCCATGTTCTGTGTGTTTTGTTCATTTGATAACACACTGAGAACATCTTGGAAATCTCTCTCTCTCTCTCTCTTCCTCTAAGGAAGTTTTAAGGTAGAAATTGAGGAATGTGCATCAGCAAGCAATTGACAGCAGTTCCTAAGAACAGAATGCAAGAAATAAAAAGTTTCTAAAAATGAAAAACATATAAACAGTTTATGGCAGGTTCCCAGACAGATTTGTCTCACTTCGGTTGCCAACATTTAACAGAACCATTCTTGCCACCAACTACAGTAAAGTGTTATTGTTTCCACTGAAACAGGATCTTGAACTTCATCAGCTTCACACCGTATTCCTCACACTGTATGATAACTACTGGATAGTGCTATTAATAATTACTCTTCTCTTCCCATTTGTCAAGGGATTTCTCAATCACACTTGGTTAATATTTATCCAGTTTCTATAAACATTTATCAATGGAAACATTTCCATACTCAGGCACATTAATGCTTAAATTGACATCCTATGGTGAACTTCAATATTGAGTAATATGCAACTGAACTTGTAGTTATGAAGATATGCATTAGGAGGTAGCAGCAAGAAAGCCTTTGAAAGCCTAGCAGATTCCACTTCCATTCAGGAAAGTATTTGAACATATGTAGCATTGGACTGCTTAGGCATGGTGTAGAAAACACTAAGTAGAATCTTGCAAGTCAAAATCAATAGGGGAAAAAAAAAAGCTAATGCTTTTTTCAGACATGTATACTTTGATGAAAAATCTATTACTGACCATGAATTAGTGTATGCCATTTTTAAAAAACAATCGCTGCTTTTAGATAAGCATTAAAAAAAAGAAAAAAAAAACATTAGGAAAACTATGAAGAATAACCTTACTATTACAGCAAAGTCATTTATGCGATACAGTCCTGTCTGGAATTCTAGATCAGCTGCTTTTTATGCATCAGTACTCAGCTTCACTCAGGATTCCCCATTTACCTGTCCAGTTAACAAGTAGAAAGATAAAGTTAGTGCAGTGCCTTTAGGCAGAAACAGCTATAATTTCTGGTCTCTATCACTCTGCTCAATTGTCATTGTGGTAGACTTCTCATTGTCTAGTGCAAAATACAGTCCTAAATTCAGCAGAAACGAGATTGCAAGGTTCAACTCCCTACATTTCTGAGTGAGGTCTAGAAGTCTGAGAGGACTCCCATTTTCTGCATCTCCCTCAGAAGGAAATTGATTAAATAAACACTGAAAAGATTTAACTTCAGCATCCTACTTTGGGCAGCTAAATGAAGTTGATGTCCCCCTTCCTTGTCCATGAACTTGTAAGTAGTCAAGTGAAATACTGAAATCCTAACTGCTATGTAGGATTTAATTTCTTCAAAATGCCTCCTGTTTGCATTACAAGGAATGAAGGACACTCAACCCAATATTCAGCATACCTCTAGGACTTTCATATAAAAACCTCACAAGTAAGAGCCTTCCAGTGAAGTGATACCAGGAAATGAGACATTTTTGGAAGCACATCAGGCAGAGAATTGGAATAACACTCTAAGTTTCCTCTTACTTTGGTAGGCATAAATTTGGGCATGTTTCTGTGTATATGAAGCTTATGCTAAAATTCCTGCTCAGAGGCCATAATTTCAGCTTGCTTTGCTCTTCTCAGCACAGAAGTCCTAGCACAAATTGAGACAATCAGGGTTGCTCTTTGCAAATAAGCTGTATTGGTAGCTGCTTATACCATCATGCTGCAGCTTAAAATCACGGTGTGCTTTCTCTGTTAATGGCTAACAAATATAGCAGATAATGATAGCTAACAGCAGCCAAAACTATTTCCCCTTGAAACACAGCAGAAAAATGTGCAGAAGAGTGAAATAGTTGCATTTTAAGATTTCTAGACACATAACGAGAAGCTTGAAATATCAATAGTGATAACAGCAACAAAAGCAGTAAACTTGGTTTGAGTCTGGTCCCTTTGCTAAAAAAAAAAAAAAAAAAAAAAAAAAAAAAAAAAAAAAAACCACACACACTCGGCTGGTCAAAAGAGACGGTCTATAAAAATATAAAAAAACCCAAAGTTCTTTAAATCAAAGTTCTTTTAACTGGAATTTAAATGAGAAACTGAAAAAAATATTAAAAAATACCTTCACACACATACATCTCACACTTCAGAAGAGAAAAATAAAGCATTTTTAGATTTTAACAAATACAATTAAAACAGTTAATAAACTCCAACCTGTATGGATCGATCCAGTTGTTACTATAATAGTTGCAGGCTAATGCTTCAGTGTCTCTGTTCTGCCACAGACCCAAAGCAAAGTCTGAAAAACTGAAGGACAAGAACTAGCGTGCCTGGGTTGGCTTCCCATCCGCTCCCAGCACCCGTTCCCCCCCAATTTAAAACAAAACAAAAACAAAAAACCCACATTCTACCAGGAAGAGCAAGGAAAGGCTATTTGCCAAGAAGTGGTGTTTAAGTTGACAATTCAGACAAATGATTGCTCATAGCCCTCTAGGCAAAGCTAAGTAGAAATAACAATTTTGACAATGGGAACTTTAGAAAAATCACAAGATGAGAAAGAGTTGGTAAAAGAGTAAAGACAGCCATAGCTGAGAGAAGAAAAAGAAATACGGAAATCTCTTTCTTTGCTTTCATTTCCAAGAAATATATTTCTGTCCCTTTAACTCTATGCCTCTTTGGCACAAGCACCAGGGGAAGGATTACTCTTTACTAAGGAAGTAATGCAAACTTGTCTTCATTTGGTTACCATGGATATGGCACTATGTGAGACAAAACCTCCCATTTGCATTGCAAACAACCACAAGTAATGAAGGACACTGAGCTTGATATTCTGGCCACAGAGTGTCCCTGGATCTTCCACGTGAATGCTCACAAGCAAAATATCCATAGCTTTTGGCCTGCCCTTAGTACTAAGAAAATGAGGGTAAAATGTTGTGGTTCAGACTGAGAAAGAAGAGGCAGAATCACAAGCATCCATAGGACAAATGACATTCCTTATGCTACCTAGTGTTGAATAATTAACAGAGTTATAGCCATTGTTTCAGCTTCCAGCTTTTTCCCATGTGGCACAAGAACTGAATTGGCATGTTGGTAATCTGGAATAAGCAATTTCCACAAATATTGGACTGGAATAGAAAGTGGTTAAATCATATAGTTGCTGAGCTTTTATACAATAGGTTTTACCTCACTGAATGTCCTCTTTATTCTGCAGAAACACTATATGAAGTACCTTAATTTTATACAAAATCCAGTTAAATGAGCAAGATGAACAGTCCCCCAAACAGACCTAGTGGGAACCAGTACAGTTAATAGCAAAAACAGAGATTGCCTCGTTTTCCCAAAACTAATTGCAGATTATTGTTTGTCTATTTGATTGCTAAAATGTCAGTGATTTTTTTTATTGCTTTAAGCCCTGCCACATATAATCACTTATCATTTTTATTTCAACTGACATGGAGCACAAACAATATGAGACTGTTTCTGTGAACAGAAGTAGCCAAACTGCCACTGGTTTGATTTTTTTACAAAAAGAGATGGATCCCAAATAGTTAGTCCACATTAATGAACTGAGCGTTCTGTATCCAAAGGATTTTAGGCACAGATTAGCTAGAATGCTAGATCAGACATTTGGCAAAGTTACTGGTTCGTCTGTTAGCCCCAGATGGGAGCATCCAGGCACATCTCTGACTGGGTTAGTGCAGGATACTCTTCTTAGTATGTTCAGGTGAGTGGTCCACAGCTGGTGATGGGATGATCCACACCACCTAAGAAGCTTTCCTCTTGCAAGGTGGGACACAGTCACACCTCTCACTCTCCTTACATCTCCTCATGTTCTCCATGGTCACAGTGCCACCAACCCTTCAGTTGGCCACAAAGGCCCACAAAATAACAGCTTTACACCAATATTATCACACTCACTTCAGTGGAGCAGCTCTATGTTGGTATCTCTGCATAAGAGAAGAGAGGGGGGGGGAAAAAAAAAGAAAAACAGCCCCAGATGTGTTTCTTCTAAAAGAAGCAATTTGTGCCGTGCCTACACCTGCATACGCTTTCTAAAACCATGCTCACAGAGCTCACAGAGAGCTCACATCCACTGCTATTGCCTCTGCAAGCAAACACTGTGAGATGATTTTCCAAGAAAGGATTCTAAAGAAATCTTTTTCTTTAGCTGGGCACATTCCAACATACCTACTTAGATTCTCACTTGGACCCCGAAGCAGCACAGTACTGTGGGACCCAAAGGGATGCAAAGCCTAACTACATGACCAAGAGCTTCATGTACCCTGAAAATTATTTTGAGCATCTCCAACAGCCCTCATGCTGACTCCACACCGTAAGGTAAATCTGCCAGATCCTTCAGTAAATGCAGAGTTCAGAGAGGGAAAGGGCATCAAGTAGGTGTTAAACACAGAAGTACGTCTCCAGTGTGCAGTGCCTGAGTAAGCACCATTAGACATCACACAAACATGCATCTGTCTTTTCCCAACCTTCTGGAGCACACAGCACTGAAACACCACCATGGCTCTACTCCTTCCTCCTCCTCTCTCCAAGGGGGCCAAAACACATTGAGAAGGATTCAGAAAAGGGACTTGAAACCAGAGCAAACACCTGGTCCAGCAGCTCTCTCTGCATGTCTCCACCAGCTCTCCAGGGCTCTGAGTCCTCACTGTCCCCTCGAAGCAGGGCAGACACTTCTCTGCATAGCCCCAGTCATGCAGAGCCAGAGTCAGGGCTTTTTAAGTGACAGGAGCACACAGAAAACACTGTGAGGTCAGCCCACTTTGCCAGTCTGAGGCAACATTAAAGTGAGACCTGGAAAAAAAACGTGAACTCTAACCATAGGTAGCCCTTAAACTGATCTTAGCGTTTTGTTTAGTTTTTGACCCAGCCTCCTATCTTGTAGGATCCTTTTCTTCCTCTGCAAGAAATTTAATTAGAAAATAGCTCTCTCGAGCATTAACGCACCAGCTAGTAAAAATACAGTGAAGCAGGCTGGATGGGAAGTCTGTTGAGTTGAGAAGTTACTCTGAAGCTGCTTTCTTAAATGTCTCAAAACAACTTTGGGCTCAATAGGTACATTTCCTCTGTGCATTCTATCCTCTGTTTATTTTTGTGTTAAAAAATGCGTTTTTAATTTTATTTGTCTCATATAACTGCAACAGGGATGGGAAAAGTGGTCTTCTCTTCCTTCTCAATCAGCACTAATGCAAATTCTATATGATAACGCTGAATCCATAAGTGGTTGTTATCCTGTTATTTTCATTGGTTTCAAGGGAGTTACAGACAGATATCCCAGAAGTAAATGCCCTTCTATTTTTATTTCCAGCATCATCAGAACCAGAAATAACTAATGCTGACTTTTACAGGGTGGGCAAAATTTGTAGAACTCGGATTTGAAAAGTGTTCTTTTTCTTCTTGATAAAACTGGGACAGATCAAAAAGTCAGTACTGACTAGTATACTGTGTATTTCGCCCATATCTCAGTGATGTCCCAACATGAAGCAGACTATGATTCTTCTTATTTGCATCCTCTCAGACCCGATTTTTCTACTCTAAATTTTGGAACAGATTGATACCCTTGGTTTAGTTCACAAGAGGCCTAGCTGTCTTCAAGCAGAAGCTAGTATGCAGCTAGTATGCATACTAGGTAGTATGCTAGTATGTGTCAGCATATGAGGAAAGAAATCAAATGAGATTGATCTCCTATCTGAGATGCAACCAGGACCTTTCAGATGGGAGACACGACATGCTTGCCAGAACTGCTAAGAGTTTTAATGATAATTAACCTTCTCCTCCCCTTGCCTTCAGGACAAGTTTCAGCTTCATCAAAGTTTCAACTTCAAGCTTACTTTCATACAGATAGACAGCTCGGGCCCTAAATTGCTCCTGGTTTAGCTGAGAATCACTTCAGGTCTAGTTCAGAACCTATAAAAGTCAGAAGAAAATTACACATTGAGTGTGGTTCAGGCTTTGTTCACATTAATGGCCACACCAAAATCTTCTAGGTAGCACCTACATTTATTTCCCCCATTTGCAAATGGCAATAAAAATGCCAGATGGCAAATATTTTACTTTCTGCACTTATAAGAAAAACTGCGTAATGTGTGTGTGATTGAGGGGTCAGGAGTGTTATATGTACATATAGTTATTTGTGTTATAGACCAGATTTTATGTCCCTTAGTTAAACAAACATGTCATTTAAACAATTGCTAGTCATATGTCTTTGGGTGACCAAAGAAAGAGAACAGTGGATAAATCAGTAACTTAATCATATATACATGACCAAGAAAAACACATGGTTCAGTGTCTTTAGACATAGATATTTAATCATTCAGTGATATAAGCTTTGAATAACTGCACTGGTAAAATGTCACTGCCCCATGTGCATGGGCTAATGCATTTGTAAGATACTTGTATCCCACTACATTGGGCACTCATTCCCATTAAATCAGATTTATTTTTACACAGTGGAATAGCAGAAAAGTATTTTTGTCCTCCAAAGATACTTTTCTTGGCATCCCTCTTCCACCAGCAATGCTTATTGGGGGGTAGCCTTACAGGACAAACACAGCTTTAATGAAGAAAAAATGAAAGTAAAGATTTACCTGTCCCAGTATGGGTGCTGCAAAGCACTCTCTAATACACATTCAGAAGCCAGAAAGGGAGCAGATGGAACTCTCCAGCCAGCTTTCCCATCTTCACTCAACAGCTCCGAAAATCTGTTGCAACGTTCCCTGTTCCTAAAGGGAAGAGGACAAACATTTGCCTAACCTCAGCTGATATTTTCATAAACTCCACCCATTCATGCTGAAGACAAACCTGTTTTTCAAATACACTCTGCGCTGCTTAACTGTTTTCAAGAACAGACATGTTCAGGATGCTTTGCAGGACTGATTTTCTTAAAATAGTGAGGGAAGATGATGTGACCCATATTTTAGAGGCCAGTGAGTTCTGCTGGCTACCCAGCCCTACAGCCCTACCAATGCCACAAGCAAAGGAAGAACTAAACCTATACATTGGGTCGTACGTGAATATAACCCCCCGCTCAGCTGCAAGCTCAAGGAAAGGTCTCAGAGTTGGTGGGAGATCCTAACTGAGTGTTTTGCTGTTCTGGAGGAGAACCAAGGACCAGACCTGGTTCAAAGATGATAAGCAGCCCTGGCAACGTTACATGCTGACCTCCAGAAGACAGCACAAAGACCCAGTGATGGAGCATTTCTAAGGAGGGGGAGGAGCAAGCAGGAGTTTTCAAGGGGATTTCCAGGGTGAGGATGGAGGCAAAGAAGTCTGGTACAATACCAAGGCTATGGATGAGAACTGAGGAGGAGGACAGTGGAATCAGTGCTGCTCATGGAGCAGGTGTACCTGACCAAAACTAGCTTCAAGGAGCACAGATTTTATCCTCTCCAGAGACTAAACCCAGCCAGAGTCAACTGCTCTATACACTCCCAAGCAAACCTAAACTTGTTACAGGGGCAGGCTTTGGACATCTTTCCATTCACCCCAGTTTTGCTGAGGCTAGAATCAATTAGCAAATCCACTAAACTGAAGGAGAAGTGGTGAGTCACCTTTTATGATCCAGACAGAAGTGTGTGAGAATGCACGGAACAAGAGAGGATGTACCATAATTTTGAATCAAGCAAAATAAACAGGATGTTGCAACTATATTCCAGAAACAGAAATCTAGGAAGCTTAAAATTAAAGATGTCCCCACATGCTGGGAAGAGATTACACTCTGCCCTGAAGTGATGCAGTGCAATAACAACATTATCAAGGCATTTTATGGTATACTGCCCCAAAGGATCCAAAGCTGCTATTAAAGACACGAGGGAGGGAGCCAAGTGCATTTTTCTCATGAGTTAAAATTATCCCAGTGACTTAGTCATGCCTAATTTTCTATAACCAAACGCCCAGTAAAATTCAAGGCAATCATAAAACTGTGCCTTTGCAAGTTTGGTTGACTTGGACTTTAAGTATGAGGCAGTCATCCAAGAGCCACCTGCCTGCAAGTTGGTTCTGTCCTGGCATTTCTTCTTCCTCTCTCTTGCCCACTGACTTTTTGTGTAGTGGAGACAGAGAATAGCCCCTTCATATAGTGGTGCTGTTCAAATACTCCAAGGCCGTGAATCTGCTACTGTCCCTCCTTGAGCATCCAAGTACTGTTCCTGCAGGAAGGCAGCAGCAATTTTGCTCTGCTTTCCTGCCTCAGGCAGGCAACAGGGTTTGGCTTCCTGAAGGCTGCCTCCAGGGGACATAAAATCTTTTGAGGTGAGGATGACACTGACTGGGAAGAAATCCCAATAGCATCTAAAATTGGACTGCCTATCTTTTTAAAGGTGTGAAGATCCAGATTTCCCAAGAAGCTAATCTGCCCAAGGATAGTTGTTAGTCAAGTGCCAGAGGAGGGTGATGGCTATTGAGTTCATCAGAGTGATAAAAATTCCTGGGGGCTTCACAACACATGGAGATGGCACAGAGGATGCTTGAACATCAATCCCAAGAACAAACAAGATGTTTAAACAAATAGGCAAACTAGCAAAAACAAACTGAACACTTGAAAACTAATGGAAACAGTAATACAGCCAAAGCCTACAAAGCTGCTCTCATCGGACTTGGGGAAAAAAAGGAAATAAACAGCCTGACAAACAAAATAAATCCAACCTTGCAAAGCTACCCTCAGCAACATGAAATTACCAAATGCATAGCAGCTACAAGATGTGCCACATCAGTGGGTAGTACACCTGAAAGCCCAAGGCCAGTTTCAACAGCCCCAGTACCTTGCAGGCATGATTACTGTCACCCCAACTAATACGGACTCTGCCTAGCCCACCCACTATATAACCTCACCAAGAAATTTGACTTCTTTGACTCTGTGCTGCAGCCCATGTAAAATACAGACCTTAGTACTCTGTCACATATATGCCAAGGTGTGAAGATATACATACCACTTTACACACTACTTTATATTCCTTGTAACTCTCCAAAGTCAATCCTCATCAGCAAGGAAACTTCTTTACAAATGCAGACTGTGTATAATCTCAAAAAGCAACACTCCTTCATGAAAAGATGCCTCAGAGCACCTCTTTGATCAGGAATTCTGACGAGAAAAGTCCTTATAATTTCTTCCCCAATATGTATCGAAAGTTCAAATTTCATATTTCATGAAATAGCCTGCTCACAAAAGCAGAATCAAATGGGTTAATTAAACCAGACTAGAAAAGGCTAGAACAACAAGAGGGAAGAAAAGCCTAGGAATCCATCTGACTCTCTATAAAAGTAGCTAGTAACATGCATGAATACACATAAACAAACACATGCATTCACTAAGTATAGTTTATCCTTTCCCCTTTCTTACTCCAAATCGTGAATGCTTATTGGCTTTCCCCATCATCATCAGAAAGTGCCAAACACTTTATATGTATGAGGTTTTATATGTGCGAGTAATTTCCAACCATTTGCTATCCCTCCTTGCTTACACTGAGGATAAATGTGGAGAAGTTGGAGTTCTGTGCAGCTCTGCTGAGCTTCATCAAACGCCTAAAGTGCAAGACTAACTATCTGGTTTTATCATGTGGCATTTTGTCATACTCTAGAAGTTAGCAAGCTTTAGGGGCATTTTGTTTGTTGAGATTTGGGGTATCTCCTAATGCAGACTTGTGTTGCATGATGTTCACATAACAAATTTATCCTTGCAGCTTGGAGGCCATTATATAAGCAACTCTAACATCACATCTAACAAGAAAGGAAATTAACTCTCAGAAGTTTAGTGTGTTAAAATTTTACCTCAGGTAGAAAGCCAGTCTCTTTAAAAGTGAAAAACGTACAGCTTGGCTTAGCAAATTATCTGCACTTCGTTATTTTCAGGATATCATGAACCATTGTACCAAAAAGCCAAAATGAGAAAAGACAAGTTAAAGAGATCAACAGCAATAAACCAGCTTCTTTTGCATACATTTCTAACCAGCTCAAAGGTAGCCAGCAGTATAACACAATTTATCATTACCATGAGCATAATTTACTGAACACACAAAAAAGAAAACCTTTCCATGATGATTATCAGCAGATCTTAGAAAGTAGGTTTCAGAGGCCCTACGTAACTCCAGTAGGCATCCAATTGTGTCAAATGGTATTTTGTTTTCTCTCAAAATGCGATTTTTTCCCCATATACAAAATTATTTGAAGAGTCTATTAGATTTTACATCTTTCTACCCACTCTTATTGTAAAATTTTACACTTCTACCCTAAAGTACTGAAATTTCAAAAACACAAATACCCTAAACTTTTATATTTCACTAAAATCAAAACTATTATTTTTTGCCACCATTCCTATTTGAAAAATATTTCAATTGTTTACATTTCTATGTGGAAAGACCTTTTGGACTGGAAACTAAAAAAAACATTGTTAAAGATGTTATAATGCAATATTTTGAACCAGTTCACAAGAAAGTGTATCCTAAAGAATTTAAGTTCAAGAATCAGACAAAATGAATTATTCCTGCCAAATGCACTAGTTTTAGCAGATTAAAGCATTTTCTGTTATTTTTCTTATTAAAAATGTTAACCAGCCCTATGTCTAATTCCTCACTCCTTTTTCCATCAGCCTTAGATTATTTTGAGAAAAGTTATGCCCTGCAAGAGACTCGTCTTTTTTTGAGAAACAAACCTCAGATGTTTCTAACAAACACACTAATTATAAACACATTTGTGACATTTCACTGCCTTAACACAACTTAGGTTTAGGTCCTTAGTTTTACAGGGTTGATTTCTACTTTCAGTGAGGGGAAAAATCCAAAGGGGGGGAAAAAAAAAAAATCACATCCTTCAATGTATTCTCTCATTTCATAAGACACTTTAGGTTAGATAGACTTTGTCCTTGCATTCTGGGTATGATAAATGCTATGACGGGAGCCTACAGACATGTCACATATCCCATACAAGTCAGGGAAGAGCTATTCCAAAGGCCATTTACTAAAACTCTTTCATAGCCAGAGGGATATCGTCTCACCCAGTGTAAAGGATGTGGAATTGCAGTAACAAAGCTGAGGTTACATTTTCAGTAGCTGAAGTCACTTTGCAAATTCTCTGATGGCAGAAAAGCACGTGCTTAGTATTCAGCATGGCTTTAACTGTTCTGCTGCTAAGGCACACTTACTCTTGACATTATGCATAGGCTGAAGTACAGGCGTGATCCAGGACCTCAACCTTTTGGCCTGTTAGCTCTCCTTCAATGATATTTTTGTGTTTCCTTACTCATCTCTCATTAATATATATATAAATAAAATCAGATAGCTCAGCTTTTTCATGGGAGATCCAAAGCCATGCATGCCTTCTGTACAAATAAGAAATGAAAGTTGATGACCCATGACAGCAAAGCAAAACTATTCTCCTCAGAGCTATTTCTGGAGGGAGGGAAAAAAAATTCTACAAGACAGTCATTAATAAAGAATGATTTGCTTATGTGCATGAGTTTGTATCTACGGGCACACGTTGGGGTATGAAGTTATAGGAAAGTGCTGAAAGTATTATTTTTTCCAACATTCTGTGTGAAGTTAACCAGAAATATGAAAAACATCATTTGGAAGGGGGAACGGATAATACTTGTTCCCTTCCCACCCACAGCACAAAAAGCTCCTTCTGGGCTCTATTTCTCTTTTTCACCCTTTCTATTGCTCAGAAGATTGCAAGCCAGAGTGCTACAGGGAACTTGGAAAACAGCATATAAATTACAGGCCCTGTCCTGTGACTCCAATCTCCCCAGAGACATCTAGTTGGAAAAGTTCTGACGAACTTTCTTTCCCTAGTGAAAAAAAAAGAGGTATGTTGAAACTGAAATCCTTATGAGAAGGCAGCTTTCACAAGCTGAGATTCTTTTATTTTTTTAATTGCTTTAAACCAGCACATTTATAAGGCATTCTATTTTTTTTTTCCCCACATCCCATTTTCCCATTCTCTTACTGTGTTTCTATTGAGAAATATTGCTCAGCAATTAAAAAGCCTTTTCTTAATTACTTTCAGATCTTTGTCAATAACAAAATTGAGTGGATGCTTGCATCAAAAACAGTGGCTGACAACTAAAAAAAATGGTACTGTAACATTTTCAAAACTGGCATGATCAACAAGATCTTTGTGGCCACCATTTTTTGTTTCTCCTTGTCTGAATATGGATTAATACTACCAACCATACAAAGCTGGGCGTTCATTATCATCCGCTATTTAAGTCCCCTGTAGATTCCTAAAGAGGCATAAAATTACATATTTTATAAGCATGAATCAGATCATTAACTTTTTACATTGAAAGGCAAAATCTATTACTAAATGCAGAATGATGATTTTCTTTCATAGCAAATACATCTTCTGTGCAGAAAAGATTAAACTGATTCTATTGTCACTAGTTTGATCTTTTTCTTTCCTAATAATTACTTCTAAAGAGAGGTAAGGAAGGGATACTGCAGGAGCAGAGGCCATGGTTGAAATACCTGATATGAACTAAATATTTGGGAGTCATTCAGTTATCCTCCAATAATTCAGCATTTGCAACATCTTCCCCAATATTCCCTTGGTCTGCATCTTCTTGGCACTGAAGACAACTGGCAATCTTATAGCAAACGGCATCAACAAAATACTCCGATTCCCCTCAGAATAGGACTGCGAGAAAATTGACCAAACTGAGAGAACAGGGCAACATCATTTGGAAAGAGTTACGTAGGAAAAGGCAAATTTTCACCCAAGAATGAGCTAAAGTAGCTCACAAAAAGCCCTGCCTTTTTATCTATGGAAGTACCTTAAAAAACATCCTCAGTGACCTGGACTGGATATAAAGAATGGTAAAAGGCTTAATAATCTGTACTTAATTTGGACAAACAAATTCAGTCTGCACTGCAAAATATCATCAAAATTCACTTTTCACATTATTAGTGCATATGGATTTGGTCAGTTTAAGCAAATCTGATGGGCCGAATACTTTTGCTGAGAAATTGTATTTTTTTTTTTCTGGGGAAAAACTTGCCTATGCTACAATAAAACTTATTACAAGTCTCAGTAAAAAAATGTAGTTAGTAAATGGGAGCCATCTGTTTTCTGCTTCTTATTCCATGTGCCTACAAGCATCATCTGTGACTCCCTTCACAGAAGGCCAAATCCTACCCTCAGATCTACTACCTAAATGGCATGGCTCTTATGTCTGAGAAATAGACTGTGTGCACAGTGACACACACCAACTTCCTTTTCAAGAACATGTTCCATTCATTCTAGGATTGAAATGTATACTAATATACACTAACATTGGAGTTCTAGGAAAGATTTTAGTTTTTTAGATTTTAAGACCTTTAAATTTCAGGATTTTAGTTTTTTAGCAAAGCTAAGAACTCATATTTAGAAAGGGAATCAAAAATTACCAAAAAACAAAACTATGAAGACAGTTATGAGATGTAGCTGAGAAAACACTAGACTGTCATATTGAGGAGGAGAAAAAAAAAACACAGAAATAAAGGAAATCTGATTAAATATGCAATATTCTAAACTAAATGTTGTGAGTAACACAATGATGTAGGTAAGTTATATGAGGGGAGAAGTGTGTGAGGGAGACCTCATACAATGATAGAGAAAAACACACCTATATAGATTACAGGGATTACAGGTTGTTTTGATTGATTGGATTGCCCTGAAATCTTGTGGTGCTTAAACATAAACAAGATGTTTACAATGAGCTGTTGAGAGATGACAGACCCAAAGGGTTTATCATCTGTAACATAACACAATCTTTTCTTCACTGTAACCAGGGAAAGGAACCCATTGCATTAAAGACTCTACAAACGTTGCATTGTAAAAATGATTTTTTTTTTTTGTAGCCAGATATATTGCTAATTACTTGAACTGACAGTTCAATTGATTTTTGCCTTTCATAGGTAGTATTTTAGTGACCTTTCCCCCCCAAAATCTATTGTGGGACCAGATGATGCACATGAAACTGCAGAGATGAGGCTACACTGTTTGCCTGGTGTTTGAGAAGGACAATACAGGCCTGTTAAAAAGCAGTACCAGAATGGAAAGTCAGCTCCAAACTCAGCTATGGACAGGCTGGTGTCTTGCACTGTAAGAAGACTCTCAGCAAAGATGTCTTCAAGGTGTTTCGAATCAAACTCTAACACAAGAAAGCTTTGAATTAGTTCCAGCAAAGATAGAGGGATTGGCTTTATTTAAAAATGCCATGGGGTATGTTATTGTGGATGTTTAGGGCATCAGCAAAGTAGTAGGAAAGGACATGAAAAATGCCATCTAAGTTCAGGAACACAGTTCTGCAATCACTATACAAGAATTAATGCTTAGCAAAGCAATAATATCCCTATTTCTCCTTGTTTTACACCAAGGACCAAAAAGGGAGTTGAAGGAGATTAATTACTTTGCCTGCTAATCAATGCAAAGACATATTTTTCTGCTCCTCCATCTCATAATTTTTATTTCATCTAGTTTTTTTTTTTTTTTTTTTTTTTTTTTTTTTTTTTTTTTTTTTTTAGAGTTGCCAGATGTCCCAGTTTCACTGGGACAATCCTGGTTTTTGAAGGTACATCCCATCTGCTCTTGAAAATATTTCTGTTCACTGCTCTCTTGTTGATTGTGTGCATTTAGAGCAGCCAGCCAGTAAAGGACTGCAGGAGAGAGCCTGATAAATTATTATCAAACTATAAAAAGCTGCCCATATTTCCCCAATGCTGAAAATTAATTCTGTAGGGAGACATATTGCAAAATGTAAATGGTCACTGTGGCACACAAGAAATTATGATTACATGCTCCACGTGTCAAAATGGAAGAGATACTGCTACTCTGTCCGATTTGCTTGAGCCCCAGTCTAAGATGCATCCAGCATTGCACATGGGGCACCCCAGTTTGCTCAGAGCCAAGACACGCACATCCAGACTGGCATCAACAAATTAACCTGGGAAAGGCTGCTCTTCTTCCAAATGAAATGTTCAGAAGCAGCTTTTAAAACACCCATCTGAGAAGGAGGTCCTGTAAAACCAGAGGATGGAGAGGAACAAGAGCATTTTGCTGGTGGGGAGGAAGGGGATGGGAAAATCAACCAAATCTTGGCCAGAGCCAGGTCTGACTGCAGTCAGTAAGGAGATTACGTTGTGTTACCGTTTTGGAGAAAGTCCCCTGAGGAAGCACCAAGAGAATGAGGCCAAAGCTCCATCAGCTCCAAGTATCTGGAGAAAGTGGAGGTTCTCCTGCACACTTTGAGCTCCAGCAGCTGCTGGCTCCCATGGATATATTGTGATTATAACAGCTACATCTCAACTATACCTACCACTCTTCTAAAGTTCCAGCTACTGAAGTCTTCATGAATCCTTTTAAGAATCTCACCTTCACTAAGATCAGAAAGTATGTTGATGGTCCTTATTAGTATGAGAAACAAAAGCTTGCAAAAACAACTGTAGAAGGTCAAAAGAAAAGCATATAAAGTCAGTTGTTTTCAAGTCCATTTCCTAGTGTTCTGAGGCTTGATTCATGTCACCTGGATGTTAAGGGCTAGCCCCAAACAGTATCACCTTTTCCATTCCGTGATCGTGATCTATCTCAAATGAGGAGGTCATCTTCCTCCAAACTGATGCCATATTTTTGTAAAAGCCCTATTAAAATGTCTCCCGCATAATCCCTGAGGCTTAGCGACATTCACACAGCTACCTCGTTTTGTTCCAGGAAATCTCTCCTTAGAAATTGCCTTTACCACAAAACCTGCAAAGGAATTGAAAACGTCTCTGCTATGGGTTATGCTAAAAGCAGAAGTGTAAACCTTTCGTAATTTTAGAGAAATGTGATTTTCTTTCCTTTTCCCCCTACCAAATGGAAGGAATTAGAGGAAAAGCTAAAATATCTACAGTTGTTACTTGTCTGCTAATATGAACAAGTATCCGAGCTCTTTCAGAATGAGAAATATGGTGAATATAGTTATGTAATACATATAAAATACTGTTAGCATATAAAGTAAATGAGTACAAAACTTTCCTCTTGAATAATGACATATTAAAGCATCAAGTTTGAGGCAAAGCTTACCTGTTGATGGAGCTCGTTGAGAGAGAAAGGGAGGGAGAGAGGGCACGCAAATTAAAAAATAAATAAAAAGCACTCGTGTTTACATGTAAACAAAAGGATCATTACACCTATCAGGCTCTGAAATTGCATGCTGACACCTAGAATGGGATTTGTTTGTGCAAACAGAGCTGTGGATAGAATACTGGTAGAGGAAAAAAGGCACTGCTAGGACGCAAACTGGACTTCTGAGCTAGGCCAGCTAAATCAAAGTCTTAAAGCACTTCTTTCTCATAACTGACTGCTAAGGGACCCAGAACCCCTAGCTCAGACAGAGCAATTTGCACTGTAAACGTCTGCAGGATGATGTGATACATCCCAATCCTAGCACTCCGATATAAGAAACTCCTCTTTTTAAATGAAAAGTTTGTAAAGTGAACACAGCAGCCCAATACTTATTCAAAATACCAAACCCAAACATCAAGTTCTAACAACGTATTTACGTGAATAACCCTCATTTTAAGAAAATAACACTTTGGGGAACTGGTAGTACCACTTGAGATATTTTTCATTTGAAGGACTGGAGTACACCAGCAATAGCATAATTTGATTCATTACTCCAAACATTCTCATATTCAGTGGGAAAATGCCTTTAATTCATTTCTCTGCATTTCTAATAGATGGAAGAAAACCCTAGAGGTGCTCTTGCTTTTTCTAAGTCTTTCTATCTGATTGAGACAGGCAGCTGTATCACCAAGTCATGCTATCCTGAACCTTACCTGAACTTACACAGTCTTCTCCAATATCCCTAAAAAGGGCGTTGGTTTAACTGGATGTGGACAGCAACAAAAGCAATGACTGGTACAGATGTGAGAGAAGGTTTGGAGGTATCTTAATTTACTCAGTTTGTGGATTCAGCTACATAAGGTGCTTGGTAGTGTTGTGTGTATAATTTTACATCTATAGTTTTTACAGAATAAGAAGGTTTTGTAAATTTTAACAGAGTATTTCCAAATGCTGAAACTGTCTGTAGTGAAGTCAAAACACCAGTGACCCTCTCAATAATCCATATGGCAACGTCAGCAATAGCAGTGCCACTGTTTATGGAAAGGTTCTGCAAAAACTCTCTTCTGCTGCTACATCCTCAGATTTCAGTAAGGATAACCCTGATATTTGTTCTATCTGAATTAAAAATATGTTAAATTTTAAAGCTGAAGTGATATACTCTTAAGTGCACAGAATGGAATAGTGTTTACCACAGACTGTCTGCACACTTGCAGTGTATCTGATGGAGTTACCACAGGCTTATCGGGCAATGCATATACAATTATTTCTGTCCAGAAAAAAAAAAATGCTAGGCCTATGGTTATAATGAAAAGCAACTCTCACAGTTTGAATAGTTACATTGGCACCCCATGTCAGCTCACCAGTTTACTGCATGGTTAGCCATAGGATTTAAATACCCAAGTAAATACCTTGCCAAATCAGAGGTATTGTCATGACCTAGACCAAGCTGGATGCACACAGATCAGACAAAGTGTAAATACTAATTAATTTCAGAGACCGAAGAGGTTAAACTCAGTAGACCTCTAAACCGCGAGCATTTCAAAAATCACTATTTTGTTTTCTGTGGGTGGGTTAAAACACAGTCAGGAAAGATTCAAAGGAAACTTTTCCTCTAGTTCAGAGAAAGCATAACAATGCTCCTAAATAAGAAATGACTTTCAAACTTTCATTAGTGCTTGAAACAAATCTGATCACAGACCTAGACCACAGATCTGATCACAGGTCATATTCAACTGCTTTCTTTCCCTTTCTTACCCTTATTTTCCTCTAATTCTGATGGAGACTGGAAAGACTAGAGTTGAAATACAAAGGAACAAAATATTAAAAGTGTTGTGACGCTGATAGGCTAAAGTACCTAAACCATTGTGAAATACTTTTATTAAATACATAAAGCTATTGCAAATACATGCCTAAGAACATTGCTGTGCTTGCAATGCAATTTCTTATTTCCCAGACAAGATAGAGAGAATAGAATTGCTTAGAAGTTCTCAGCTGCAGGAAAGCTGGGGATGGCCTGCACACAGCCAACAAGAATGACAGATTGGAAAGAGCAATGAGGTGACTCTCACATCAGAGAGGTGGAGGCAAGTAAAAAAGCAAAACAGACATTACAGGACTCACCTCCCCACTTTTCCTCCCTTGCTTTTTAAAAGCTGCCTGTGGTAGCAGCCCCAGGTAAGTTTGGTAGTTGGGGAAACAACAAGAGGCAGTAGGAAATGCTCTAGGGTTACCTCCTTGATATTCTCACAAGGCTCAGAGGTGATTCTGAGCACTTCTCTCTCTTTCTTACCACTTCTCTGCTACAGCAATAAATTGCTAAGAAGCCACCTGTGCCCTCTTTATCTCTTGCAAAACAGCTTCAGCTGGGAGCATGAATGTGGGAAGATATTTGATAAATTTGATAACTACCCACAAATCTTTGCTGGAAAGATGCTATCTAGATCTGCTGAGTTGATTTCCTACTTGGTTTTCCAACAGCCCCCTGTTTAGCTAAGGTAATAACCACATGCAGGCAAATTTTGTCTCTCAGCAGAATGATACTTCATTTATCTTGCAGATAAGATCACATGTGGGATTTTCCAAATTGCTATAGACCAGTATTTTCAATGATTGAACAAAAGCTTCATGTCTGCTCTGTGCTTCGCTAATGGATAGGATACTGCCTCGTCCTAAATACCTAAGACCCTATGTTTTAACTGAAAAAGCCTGGAGAAGCAGTGAAGTCTTAAAGCCTGCAAGTATAGACAGACCCACTGACACCTATTAGCTTCAGCAATGGACAAGAAATCCCTATGCAAAGATAAACTAGTTTTTTTGCAAGGTATGGAAACATTCTTAACTCTTTGCCAGTTGCACTTATTTCTGTGGTATTTTTGTATGCATGCTCTCTAATATAATAGATTCTGAGGGGCCTACAGTCTTTTTATTTTATATTATTTCCCTATGTGGCTGGACAATAGAAGTACAGAGAAGCTAAGCGGCTGGTGTGAGGCCACCTGGCCTCAGGACAAAGCTTTGCACATCAGTCTTCCCAGGCCTTGTTCACTGGACACACTGGCCTGGATCATTTTCCTTCCTTTCTGTTCAGAAACAAAACCTATACAAAAGCAAATGGACCAGAGTTGCCCATCCCAAACACTAATATTTGCATGAGCAGTTTTGCATAATGGGCTCATGTTCTAGCAAGGATTTGCACTCCTTCTCAGCTTCAGGTAAAGAGTACTTAGCACTGCTGAAAACTTATCATTACAACAAAACCCATTAATGAAATTAAGCAGTCTTTAAAAAGTGAAGCTGCTCAGCTCTGCTTTCATAGATTTTTAAAGGAGGGAGGTAACAAATGAATCTTCTACTCTGACCATGACTTGAAAATAAATAAAATGAAAGAAATTGAAATATTTGCTGACTCCTACAAGAAAAAACAGAGGAACTGTGGCAAATAATGTTCTGTTACTTCAGGGACAAGAGGATTATGTTTCTCTTCCCCTACATAATTGTGTATACCTGGACAGATTTCCAATTGTGTCATCCATACCAAAGGGAACATTAGTAGATTAATTACTGTATTCTACAAGGTAGTCAGTGACAGTAGCCTCTAAACATATTCAGCCTAAGTATGACATTTAAATCAAAGAGGGAAGAACCTGGAAGAGTTTGAGAGCTGCAAGTCTCTCTAGATACACTGAAAGTACAACAGAGTACTAGTTTTCATATCGTAATGTCACCTTCTTTTGAATAAACAGCACCCTTCAGCTGATTTCAGTGAAGTAGCTAGGTAACCAGGGATTAATTTCTGGCAAACTTTTTTTTATCTAGAAAAAATAAAGTCCTACATTTTGTGCATATAATGATCCAAAAGCATTAGCAAGGTTTGTCTGTGGCATCTGGGCATGTTAGATTAAAGATGTTCAGGCATTTCAGTGTAAATTGTTGAAAATTTAATCTGTAATACTCAATAGTTGATTTGCTTGCATTTTTTTACAAAAAGCTGGTCTCCATCAAGTATCCCACTTTTCCAAAACTTAGAAAATTTTATTCTAAAATATTTTTTGTATAACAAAGCCAGTTTGAAATTGATTCACACTGATCAGATGTTACTATATGGTGGCCTTGCTGGCTCATCACCTTTAATTTTCAGTTTGTAAAAGACTAATACTGACAACAACAGAAATCAGATACATTCCTGCAGCACTCTGTACAACAATAACTGGATCCAAGACTAGTAAAGTATTTCTTATTTTTGTCAGTAGACGTGTGCTTTCTCAGTATTGATTATTTTAACCTTTAAGGCAAAATAAAACATATTGGCAAAAGCCCGATTTTGCTAGTATAAAATCATAGAAGCTGCCAAAAATCATTCTTTGCTTTGTCTATCCATGGATATTGCACCTGTGTTAGTAAAAATACACAATATAGAAAGAGATTTGACATTATAGCAGTCGGTTTTGCCTGCTGACTGACACCTACCTGCAGACATCAGCACTTACAGAGACACAAAGGGTTGAACAGGATTATGCATTACTTTAACAGGATTATGCGTTACCTGTCTGCACACAAGCAGATGGCCCTGAAACAGGCGAGGAAGCCTATCTGCAACACACGGGTGCCAGAGCTAGCACCCTATCGAGAAGACGGGGCTACTGTTTATTCAGTCTGCCTACAAATTTCTGAAGATGCAGGAAAAATGGCTCTGTAAGACCAACCACCAGCCGAGGTGGATGGCTCACATACATACCTGCTCACGGGGGTACTCTGGGAAGAAGGAAGGATGCTGCAGACCAGCTCCGGCCAGCTCAGTGGCCTTGCCAGGCAAGGATGCCTAAGGATGCAAACACAGCTTGCAGGCTCAACTTAAAACATTGCAATAGCCATTAATCAGAAATTCCACTTGCTTTAATCAAAATTATTTCCTGAGTGCAAGTAAACAGCCAGCAGTGAGGAATATCAGTGAGATAGGAAGCTCCCCAAAACTTCCATTAACACTAGCCAATGTCTCCTGGCATTTTTGTTTTCATGGGAGTTTTTCTTCTTTGTCTTTGCAAAGACAAATTTATATAGTTTCCTCGGAAAGAAGGGAACTCATGGCAGTGTCTTGAATCATGAAGCCCAATTTCAGAATTTGTATAAAAGGGTACCACAGATATTGTGTTGTATCTTCTTTTTTTTTTTTTTAACCAGTTTTGAATTTGACAAACAATCATAGGTTCAAAAGCCATGTCGCCATTCTTCATGAAATCATAAATACATTTATATTCTGGAACCGGTTTCCTTTCCTCTTTGTGCAACCATTAATACATTTTTTCTTTTTTTGTTTCATAGCTGCCAAGACTTGTACAGCTCCATGTGTGAATTTATGCAAATTTCAGCATGCGCTAATTCACATATTTGCAAATTGGCAAGTGATTGGCAAACATGTAAATGAGCACATTTAGTCATTCCCCTCTCCCCCTGCAAACTTCAGTTTGGGATCACTGCACCCTTCCCCAAGTTACGATAACAAGAGAACTGCAGCTGCCAAAACCCATGGAGTTTAGTAGGGATTTGGGCTGGATTTAATTGTGGAGCAGGGGGAAGGAGGCTAGAAAACAGTGTAGGCTGCTGAGGCACCAAGGCCGTGTCCAGATGCGGCAGGAAGATACCACGGAGCATCCAGAAGAGTTGCAGAAGTATCAGTATTTCCCACTATTCGTGGCCCAGCAAGGTTGTGCGTGGAGTGCACTCTGCTAAGCTGGATATATTTCCAAGGTTTGGGGCAACCTCTGACTTTCTCTTTCTATTTACCTGAACTGGACACTGTTAGAAGCCTTGTCATGGTATCTCCTTGATTTGCTAAAGTGTGAACTTCATGAGCTGAGGAGTCCCCAGTGACTGCTTATCCCAGCCAGCACCAGCTGAGTCGCTTCTCCTCAAAAGCCAGGTATTTATAGCATGCTTCTCTGTCTCCAAAGATGACAGCTACCCTATAAAACATCTGTAGTTGTGGATGACAAAATTAGTAGAGTAGCCTCAAAAGGTTAAATACACCAGAGTTGAGAAAGTCAGGTAAACCAAAAGGAGGGCTGAGGGAGAAAAGGGAGGAAGAAAAAGGAAAAAAATAAATAAAATAAATTTTTAAAAAAAGAAAAGAAAACATACAATTCATCTTTAAGTTATCTAGGGCAGCTTGCCTTGGAATTAGCTTAATTAGCTTCATTACCTTGTTTCATATGGAAATATTGTAGGAACAGTATCCTTTCTGTGGCACTCAGGTAGTTAAATCCACACAATTTGCTTTTTGAAGCTTGGATTCTGCTGACTTTATTTCAAGCAATCAAAAGTATCTAATTTGCATTCGCATTCACATTAGTGGTCCATATGTTAGCCCTGTTTAAAAGCTATATGCTGCATTCATTATGAAATACTTGGCTTCCTCGCTTTATCCTTTTACTTTGAAATTATTGTGATAATATTGCAAGTCTTCTATTTAGACTATTCTCAAATACACATTTTTTGTGTGATTTAGTTCTCTTTCAAAGTCTTCCAAGGGTAAGGCTTTTTAATTTTTGTTTACAGTGCTATGGGAACTTGCAAATTGGCAAAATAACTCACTAACATCATTTAATATGACAGTGTATTATTCCTCATACCTAAAGCTTCATTAAAATATCAAGATTTCAATCTGTCTCTGCATAAGATTTCAGACCACACACAGCATCATAAAGTACATGCCCTTCAGAGCTCATCATGCTACTCACTGAACTGAGTCAGCCTCTTAAAAATAAAATAATAATAACAAGGTTTTGGTTATATTATTGTTTCTTCAAGTTTCGTCTTCATTATACAACACACAGGAAGACATTTCATACTTACAGAGTTCATAATCCAAAATGAAGACAGGAGATGAATGGATAGAAGAAAGAAACTGGGTTCCTGATGGATGAAATATCCTGCTTGTGCTGTGACAGAACCAAGAATAAACTAACGTTTTTTAGGAGGACCTCTTCTGCCTAGAGCAGAAGACATCTCTCCTCTGTCTTATAAGCCACTTCATCAGTCTATCACTTCATCAGTAGTAGATATAATGCATGTTTTAAAGCCACCACCAAAGTCCTACTTCCAGAGTTTAATGCATGTCACTGTTATGATTGACAGCCTTAAATGTTGCACATCTACTGCTCATATTTTGGAGCAAGAATCATGTGACTTCCTCTTTGATGTGATTGATTCACAACCCCCCTAAAAAGTTCCAAAGAGAAAGTCTTTTCTCCCCAGCACTTTCTCTGTTGCTTCTGACATTTGGAAACTCTTTTCCCATTTCAGTCTTTCAAAGGTCTCTGGAGATCCCAGAAGGAGAAGAGTAATGAGGTCTCTGCCAGGAAATGATCATCATTAAAGGATATCTGCTGAGAATGAGACAAATATCCTGAGATAAACAGCTCAAGAAAAAAATCAGAAATCTCCATTAATAATTCAGTGATCAGAAAAATTACACGTCATTGGCCTTAAGTTTTTACAACACATCTTTCTAACCAAGAGTTTCTTTGATGGGTGGAAGAGAAATGGAAGACTTATTAGGCAATTTGTAAGGTGTGGACTTTAAATTTTCTAGGTTGTTGTTTGAAGAGATCTTGACTGACACCATTGATAAATTTACATAGTAACCTTGGAAATGAATTGTAATAGCAGGAAATATGAGGTCAAGCAGTTTGTTTAAAATTGTTTCTAGAATGCCATAACCATGGCTTTTTTAACTGCAGCAAACATAAGAGTACAGCTGATAGTCAACTGGTGTTAATATAGGGAAACTATACACATCCAGAGTCCACAACCATGCTGTTGAAGCACTGAATTTTTTGACGTGAAAGTGTTATATATGAGAGGAGTATGAACTGCAGCTGTCGTGTCGTGTCATCATGCATGACATCTAGCATGAAATAATAGAAAAAGAAAAAAAAATAAAGAATAAACTCCAAAATCCATCTGAATATTAAGATATTTAAGAAGAGATCCCAAGTATCCTCTTCTGACTAAACGTAAATTCAGACATGAAATGTGAAATATCCAACTGCAGTACATAAAGAAGAGGGAATACAAAACCACTACAGGGCATTCCTAATCACCGTGGGCATGTCTGGCACATATGTATTTGAATTAAACAGGAAATATTGCCTTTTATTGGTGGACTATTTCTCTGCATTTTTTTATTTTTAATGGAGCTCTTTACAACACCTTAGTAGTATAATAACACATGGTAAATTGCAGTTTGCTTTCTAGAGGATTCTGAGTGAGGTAATAACAAATAATAGTCCCCAACTCACAGGTGAATTTTTCAATAGTTCTTTCTGATATATGAATTTAAGCACATTATGTCAAGTGTTATGTAGAAAGTAGAAAAAAGTCAGTGTACCTAAAAGATTCACTTTTTCTTAAGTCCTACATAATTCAGGAGATCAGGGCTTAGTACTGCTAGACATTATTTCGAGGAAAAAAAAAATGAATAAAAGAAAAAACACACTTTAAAGATTATAGGCAGAAAGCCAAAACTTTAGTGTTAAAATCAAACAAGTTTCTGGAGCCAAAGATTATTAACCCTGAAGTAGTTACAAAAGAGCAGTATGCCAGGAAATGAGAACAAAACCAAAGACTACCATGTCAGAAAGTGACCCTATTTTGCAAGCCAGAGAAAGCATTCTGCTTCCACCTATATAATAAACCTACGTGGTTTATTATCCAGCTATATTATCCTTATCATGTGTAACACTCTTGAGAGTCTATCCCATTAGACAAAAAAGAGCCTTTCCAATAACACAAATGAAAAGGCACAGATACACCATGCCCAAGCTACTTCACACTGCATTGACTCACTGGCTACAATACAGCTCTGAGGGCATCTTGAAATAATTTATCTATAAAAGCCATAGTAAGTCCTCAGCCAGGATAGTCAGATCTACTGAGCAGAGCAGCAACTGTAATTATTTTATTTCCCTTGAAGATAGCTTACCCAGCTGTGGTTCTGTGCTAGTTTGTCCAGTTTTCTGGGCAGGTGTAAGTGAGACTGAGAACAAAATTGAAAGGGATAAATATTTGCTACAGTTGGGGTCAAGCTCTTCTCTTAGCATATGCTTCAATCTCCCATAATAATAAGAAAAAAAAGAGCTAATGTCTGGGGGGAAGAAAAATAACCAGAAAACTGAAGCGAGGGCTTCAGCCTTACACATTCATTGGTTTTATGTCAGGCTTTTGTCAAAGGCGATACCAATGGATAGGGAGAAGAAATGAATATTTAGGTTATGGGAGCCACTCACATGCACTAAAAAAAATTCAAATACAGGTCTAATGGGAAAAAAAAAGAAAGAGTAAGCATATGTATATCAGCATGTAAATTAATCTTCACTAAATATGAAGTTGTTTCTGAATCCAAACTTCCAGTATTTCATTCTTGTAGGGATTAGACTCCCAGCTATGGACTTCAAACTAGCTCAGGTCAAATAAAACTGATTTCACCCAAATCAACACATTTTGCATGCTTTGAAAAAGTTCACAAAGTCATTTAATTCTTTGTGTGCATGTGATCACAAACCGCTTTTCTCCTGTAAAGCAGAAATAATAAGGCAAAATTGCTTTTTAATCTGTGGTACTTTCAGGTTAGAAAAAATCAAAGAGCACAAGTTGCTGGCTGAAATATGTTATTGTGGAAGTAGGGTGAACACTTGAGATTTGGACTATCTCAAAGAAATTCCCAGCGGGATGTTCAAATTTTTTTTCTCTGACATCTTCTCTAAACCGGGGACACAAAGCAGTCAGGACCTACCTGCTTGCTGGGGAAGTGCTTTGGATGGGGCAGTTCTTAGTGGTTGAATGAGCATCCTCATCACCTCAATGAATCTGCTTTTTTACCATGTAACTTCCATATTACATGTGCTATCCTCTGTCTCTTAAAAACATTCACTAGCACAATACAAATATCTAGATCTGCCTTCAGAATAATGTAAAGAGGGTGCCATAAACCAGAAACCTCTCCATTCACAGTCCCTGAATTTTGCTACTTTTTTCCATACCTCTCTCAGCAAATTTCAATGGATAATAGCACATCACCCTATTATGGCTTGTTGTCTTCCACGAGCTAGGCTACCTGCTTCTCTGCTGCTCAATGAACATCTCATCTGAATCATTTTGTTGTTGCCAGCTGTCAGGTAATAAATATGCAGGTTAATAAGTTTTAATGATTTGAAAGGTTCAGCCCTGCTCCTGTAGATAGCAACCTTTTCCAAATGAACGAGAACTTAAACTGACTGTGAAAAGCTAGATTGTGTGGCAGCGTTTATCATTTTTTGGGACATATTTCCTGTAGCTTCATACTGCACCAGCATCCCAAAGGTTCTCCTACCAATTTCTTTTCTAACCAGGATGGAAAGCACTCTGAAGAGTTTGTAGCCACCAAGCTATTGAAAAAACTGTCCTGCAGCCTTCAAATGGTGACAAGGCATGAGGGGAGAATGGATTTACATTTCAGTGGTTTCTTTTCTCTGTAGAGCCACAAGGCCTTAAGAAATATCAAGATAATGATGTATATAGGTATGTTTCACCACATGATGTCAGAATTTACCTGCAATATTCAGCACAGCAGATGATTCTTCTTCTGGGCATCCTCACTGCCAGCATTAAACTAGAACTGGATGCTTCAAATGACACCAACTTTCAATGGACAATTTGGGTTCTAACCTTTCAGTTCTCTTAGTAAAAACTACACCAGTTTGTTGTTGAGACCAAAACGAAGCTATATTTTCAATGAGAATGGGCTCTGTTCTTACAGGAAATTTGATTGGGCATCAAGGCACATAAAAGACCTACTCTCAAACTATTATCTATGGCCACTATTATCTTGCTGATTGTGGTGGTTGTAATACCATGGCCAAGACAGAAGGAACCACCAAGAAAGTTCGGCTGTTATCAGTGACAGCTAATTACATTCTGTTTTTCAGGATTGTCCTGTGAAATGGAGATCCTACAAAACAAATAACCTGGCTTTGTTGGGAAATTTGAGAGGCATGGACTGCAACCAAAATGCTTCCTCTTTTGTGTCTGCGTACGAGATCTTCTTACAAAAACGTATCCTACTCTATGGGTAGGACAAGGATTTTCAGTTCTCTGCCACCAGATCTATTAGCTCCCTAACTGTAGCATCTCTCTAATTCACCAGCACATCCTAAATTGTTATAAAAAACGTACAGTACCATCAGTGCTATGTCCATCACATTTCTTTTTGATTCAGGCCTAACCTGCACTCCAGGAGGGTGTTCAGCAGCATCACAGCTTACACAGCTCCTGTAAAACCAAACCAAAAGGCCCATAAATTCTGAGGACCCACAGTCCAGCATATAAGGACTTTCATATATGAACATACAAGAGTCACAAGTATGGGACTGAGGCCAGAGCCTGCTTCCAGGAATGGCTGAGTGTTACAGAGTCCATTTTCCACTTGAAATAAAATCACAGATACCTTGCATATTCTTTCTTACAGGTAAGACTCTTTGACCTTCCTTCTGCCTGGCCTGCAGCTGTGGTAAACTGGAAAAGGCCCATTAGGAATCATCCACCACCTGGAACATGCCTAAGATCCTTTCCAAGTTCATTTCCATGTATGACGCCTTCCCTGGAGAAGGGCCTGTGTGACCTCCAGAGACACAGCCCGCAGTAAGGACCACTCTCAAAGCCTCTTGAACAAAATGTTCCTTGTGTGGGAGGAGAGATGAAAAAGGAGGTGGTGGACTTAAAATCTGACCCTTTAACTTTTTCAGTTCCCTACTGCATACATAGATTTGCAACCTTTATGGTATTTATGGTATAAATCAATTCACATAAGCTTGTATAATATCTGTGCAAATTAATATACAGCCCTTAGCTCACATTCAAATAAATAAACATTGGCTTAATATAAATTGTTCTCTCACCATTTTAGAATACTGGGTAATTAAATCATCTCACTGGTAGTGTGTACAGATGGCTTAATTTTCTGTAATACCCACTAAAGCTCAATTGACTTAAAGGGGACTACTAATCTATTTAAAGTTAAACCCAGAATGGATAAATTTGTAGGATCAAAGCTCAGAAAGGATTTGTGCCTTTAGTAGACCACTACTTCCATAAGACTAGTTTGATGAGAAGAAAAAAAGTTTAGTCTCAAAAAACCCCCTCTCATTTCTCAAGGAAAAAAAAAAGAAAAAAGAACTGTGGTTCTTCAAAAACATAAGGGTAACTGTCTATCTCCCTATATAAAACCTTTCTCCTTTCTCTGTGCAGAATTTCCGACAGATTGGAACTCAGCAATGAGAGCAAGAGGAACGACTTAGCCTTCTTTCAGACACTGCTGCATGTTTCTACACTTTCGTGTCACAGCAGAAGAAAAAAAAAAAGAAAAAATAAGATGTTTAAAACATTATAAATGACTGAAGTGAATTACCAGCCAACACCTTCCACAAAGGTTTACAGCTTTTTCCTGAAGTGAAATTTAACAACTCCAGAACCTGTGCACTGAGTTCGATTTCTATTTTTATTGTGTTGCAGCTTTAAAAAATTGCCAATTAAGTCAAATTAAGCTGTTGTGCAGTCGGCTTTTATAATTACTCGCAATAGTTTATGGTAGGTTCAAGCAAACAGAGGGTGTTTGGGTTTGTGCGTGTGTATGTTTTTTTTTTTTTTTTTTTTTGCCAGAGTAGTAGTTTCTTTTTGTAGAAACAATTATCATGGTAGTGCTTCCCAGCAAAGAAAAGCATAGCCTGCAGCCATCCTATATTTCATTTTCAGTCCAGCAGTTTTAGAGAGGCTTTTTGCTTTTCTGGCGTATGTAAAATAAGAAGAAGCCAATCGAAGGTGACGAATAAAATGTGGGGCACCATAAAGCAGCAGAGAGGCAAGCAAGGCAGACAGGAAAGGAAGTTGTGCTATTCTGGACATGCACATTTCTTTTATGTGCAGACTTGCAGCAGTGATAAGTATTATTTCCAGGTTCTAACACCCAGTAGCAGAATGTCATTGATTCTAATATACCCTCAATCAGAGTGACAATGTTATTTCCACACCTGAAAAATGCACTGAAAATCCATGATCAAATTGCTGCAAAGAACAAACCAAAAATATCAGTACACCATCTTATAAATACAGAATGTGCTGAAACCTTGCATTGTTTGCAGTCCAAGACTCCGCCATTGCTGAAATAGTATCGTGGAACTGAAAAGCTAAAGGAAAAAGTGGCAAAGATGGTCAAGAATAGGACATAACTTTTGTGTGACATAGTGTTGTAAAGGGAATGACTAAATAGATTAGGTCTCTTCCACCTTGACATGAGATATTGGTGTGGGTATTTAAAGAAATCAGAAGAACCATGAATCAGAATCACAGAATGGTTGCGGCTGGAAGGAAGCTCTAGAGATCGTCTCATCCATCCTCCCTGCTCCAGCAGGAAATGAATGCCTCTCTGTATAGGGACTGACCACCTGCTGTCTCTTCTGATATAAGAAACAGGGAATATTGAATAAAACTAGCAATGGCAGGTTCAAAGTTAACAGAAAGATATAGGTTTTCATACAAGGTTGGGTGTTGACCCTTGTGCCACAGAATGCTGCAGTTGCTGAAAATCTGTGACAGCTCCAAAAAGGACTGGAAAAACTTAGAGAGAAAAAAACAACAGCCAGATCCAGTCACCTGTACTACTCAGATGTAGATGAAATGGGGGAATGGCTGCCCCAGGCTCCTCTCTACAGTCTTGGCATTACTGTTTATGTCCAGCCTCCCGCACAGGACAGCCCTTGCCTGGCCTAACTTGTCAAGGTGAAATAGTTTCTATATAGTTACAGAAAATGTAACGAGCTTACACACTTGCTCATCAAAGCAGAGCAAAGAGAAGAGTATAAAGCAGTAATTAATGTAAGACGCAAGTCAAATGTAAACACTCAGGAAGCAAGGCGTTAGTAACGTGTAACACCTAGCCCAAGACAAGCTTGCCGTGCTTTACAAACATTCGCAGAGTCTCCCAACACCTCCCGTGTTTGCATTAAGGTATTACACAGACAGGTGCCAGGGAAAACTCTGACATACCTGAGCAGGGAGATTAGCCTGCTTTCCATGAATGTGAAAGCAAAATACACAGATGTTAAGTATCTAGCCCAAAGTGCTCTATCAGTAAAGGGGAGGCTAGGCCCGCTCTGCTCTCCAGCAGGTGCATCTATGCAGATCTCCACACCACCTTCCTACTGGTGCCTGATAAGTGGCATATCTGTCACCACCAAGTAGGTGCTGACAGGTAATGCAAGACCAGAGTCACCAGCTGCCTAGATGCTTGCTCTGAGCAGTCCATTCATCGCCACCTTACAGGTTTTCCCCACTATGAGCAATGAATAATTCGTTAAAGGACTGAACACATAAACCGGTGCCAGACCAGCCCGTGCCAATTCAGGGGATTTCGAATGAATAGAAGCAATCGGAGTGCTTCACGGCATGCAGGGTGCGCTGAGGAGCTGCAGAATAACTCCTGCCTGTGTTTTCCTGGGAGGTGAGCTAAGGGAAATAGCTTCTGCCCCACAGTCCCACTGCTGGCCAGGAGATGCTTTGGCTTGCACCTCTACACAACATCTGCCAGAATTTGGCTTTTATGCATTAAGAGATTTACTGAATGATCGGTAGGGGGTTTTCCTTCCCCCCAGGATTGTTTTTTGAACTATCCTAAGAAATGCATAACTCTAGATTAATTGCAAGGGAAAAGGGAGAGGAACAACAAGAAGTCCATTTTATTCTCCTCGAATTAGAAACATGAATTTTCTTCCCCTCCCACTGATTCACCGCTCAGCATTCAGCTAAGATGATCGCCGAAAAAGGAAAAGCAAATGAACAGTGATGTTTCTTAGGGTATGAAATACTTTACAATTAAATAAGGTGCTGTGGAGTATTGCACTGATCACCAGTGATTGGTAGCTCTCTGCTAAGCCGCAAATGAATTCAGCGCAGGACAGCATTCCAAATTGCTCTTACAAGCCTTTCCTTTATTATTTTTATTTGGTTATGCTCTGACTTTCATCCAGAATTGTACTTAATGCCCTCGTCTGAAGTTGTTGAAACGGCACCCCATGGCATAGTGTGACAGTGAAAGGATATTGCCTTTGGAAGCTGCTAATGGTCCATGAAAAGAAAACAGCAGAAAACAGGAGAGCAGTTGTTCCAAAATAATAAGAACAAAAATCTTTACATTTTTAGCTCATCGTCTTCCTGTTGTCAGAGCATTGGGAATGGGCAGAACATAGTTTGCAGCTAGTGAAGAGTTTCAGATCCAGATGGGCTGCAAGTCAAAGCTATAACTAATGAAAGAAATATTGCAGTACACGCAGTAAAATGATTTAAGATTTTTTACCTGCCACTTGATACTCAAAATCAACATTTGCTATGTATTGTTATCCAAAAGGTATTGTTAATCCCTGGGATACAAGAAATGAGTCAGTAAAGAATCATTATATTGATCATTAGAAATGATCAATAAAAGTCAGGAAGGTCAGGCCGTTCAGAGAAAGCTTCTGTCCAGCTAACAGTTTTAGACAAAGCCGCTTCAGTGATCCCTAAGCACAAGGCCTCACTGAAGCTGAAAAGAGCCTTCTTCCTCAATTTTACTAAAGTTAAGAGCATAAAACACAATTATGAAGGTCTAATTTATTTTTCAGACTTATGTGCACATTGCTCCACTGCAAATATTTTAGACCAGCAGTACTGCAGACACAAAGTGAACAGCATTAATCAGCCGAGCAAAACAATGCCACCAGGCAAGCATGTTTGTCCTCATTTCCCCCCAGTAGTACATTTCTCCTACAGCACAACACATTTGTATGGGTAAAAACAGAGATTAGAATAAAGGTAATAAAAAGGTGATAGTTCATTCCTCTAAAAACATCTCCAGATTAAGAAACCACACTCCTCCATATCACTACTCACAGCAGCTTCCCTTCCATTCTTGACTGTCTCTATGGTCATAATCTCTTCAGCGCAAACTTTGGCACCTGCCTCTTCATCTCAAATCTCTGAAAGCCACAGGAATACTAAGGCAGACCTTTCTATGCCCCCTACTAGTCTACAATTTACTCTGTTGCTGTAGGAAGAACAAGCAGATACTGACTTCTTTGTACATGCACAGCAACACTAAAGTGAAGAATATGAGTTCTAAGTTATTTGTTAGTTCTCTAGATTGTAATACATTTCACCCCAAAGTAAAGCACTGTGTTGTTTTCAATATAACTGTTACTTAACTTATTCACAACCATAAATTTTACTGTTTTTTCTTCCCCTCTCTAAACAACAATATGATAAAATAATAATAATAATAATTAGAAGGGAAAAATATTGCCCTAAGAGACAGTTATGTTTACTGTGCAGTGATTTCCCAATAGAAATTAATTCAAAACAAATTTACATTCTACATTTAAAGAAGATATAAATAATTCATGTTCTCATATCATGAGCGCTCTGCATGTCATACACCGGGGTACCTGCAGTTTTTCAGTTTATCTATTTAAAATTTTCATTCAGGAACTCATTATCATGTTTTTTGTGCTTCTATTCCACTGTGGTAATTTAATAGTCTTCAATAGAATTATGTTCAATTAAAATGTATTCAGTTTTACCATTCCAAATCTTTTTAGCTTTTAATTTAATTGCTGTAGGCTTCAATTTTACTTATGTACTATTAACTCACCTTGTTCACTGATTCTGCTGTCAAAAATATGAAAAAAAACTAACTGGTAAAGGCTGCAAACCAGGGTTTCATTCCTCTGTGGCAGTTCTGCATAAATGTCACTCCATTTATGTCAGGCCACTGGTTCCTATAATGTGTGAGAAAAGAGGCAGGCCCCATAGCTTTATTTTTAGCAGCATTCTTCTTCCATGTAAACATGGTAAACTCAGAGGACTTACAAAGCTTGGAAGTCTCCTGCTAGCAGCCTTGACATACCTAGGAGACTGCCTTTCTTTTGGGCCTGATCCACAATGAGGGAAAAACACAAAAAAAATCCCACTGATATGAGTGGGTTTGGACCAGACACTGCATCAGCATTCCCAAGCTCTTTCTCCATCCTTCATTCTCCTTCCTTCCCTGTGACCTATCCCACTCCTTGCTTCTCAATCCTTACACTGGGATACACACCATCAGGGTGCATCTTGTGTGTCCCCATACTTGCCTTGAAGGCAGGAAGATCAGTTGGTGTGGAAGGCGGGGGATAAAGAGCTGCACTGCTCCCATCCTTTGAGCTCATGGAGACATTTGTCTGGCTGTCTCCATTCCTTGGCAGACCTGGGATGAGGAAGGATGGCGCGGAATGAGGGATGACATGGAAAGCCTATCTTGGGACACCGCAGGTTATTTCTAGGCTTTAGAAACAAACAATGTAAAAATCAATGCTTAACTGACTTCATTCCACTGGGTCTTCAGTGCCTGTATGTGGTTGGAAGGCTTTTTGTCTCCCAGAACATGGTGTTCCTGGGAAGAGAGCTAAGCACCACATCAGGAGCTGGATTTATCCTGATAAATTTGGCACTACTTCAAGGAACTCCTGAGCTCCTGCCTCCAAGTAGCTATGAAGAAGATGGGTTTTTGTAAACTTCCGTGTCTCCTAGTGTACCCTGTTGTTCTCTGATGGGCCATTGCCAGGCCAAAACATGTTTTCACAAGCTTCTACTTGCCTGGCTCGTGGTAGACATGTGATCATTATGCATGTGAATTCCAGGGAGCACCTCTCAATAGCTGATGGGCTTAAAGTTGAGCATGTAGTCAGATGCTTAGTGGCATGACATGGAAATGGATCTCTTGCTAATCACTGAAGGTTTAGTGTCCCAGAATAGACAGAAAAAAGCAATGTGTGATTCAGAGAAAGGCAGAATACTGTAATTTGGGCTTTCTTTTAGATTACAACTTTGTACTGAGTAAGGCGCTACAGTCATGGGGATGATCGGTCCAAGAAAATCTACATCATTTGCTGTGATTCTGATTCCAGAAGCAGATTTCCCAGACTGTTGTGACATATAATCACTGGACTATGAGAAATGTATTAGAACTTGTATGTATTAGACTTGTCTGAAAGGAGAAAATCAGCCCTGCATCATCTGTGCTGTCTTCACTGAGGCCATGCCGTAGGTGACAACACACTTCTAATCTTTACAGTAGTGTTATCACATTTACACTGTTTTATATCTACAACTGATTGATATAGTTTTATAGTCTAACTTCTACAGATGCTAATATTTTGTCTATTTTTGAAGTACTTTTATAGACTGACTGGTTCTTACAGACTTGTCTTTAGTGATATCTTAAAGTTTTCCCTGAGTTTCCTTGGCTACTTCTCTCTTCTCATAATCAACATTCAGTTTCCTGTACCATTGTGTTGGGTCCTGCAGTGTCCTTCTGAATTTGCTTACTTGTCATGAATCTTGACCGGCTTAAATGATGGCAAATACTTCAACCTCAGAGTTTATTTCCCCTTTCTCAAATATCAGTCGATGCTTCTCCACTGCAAAAGCTTTAAATGTTCCTTTTCTTTCATATGGAAAGAACTTTTTCTTTATTTCTATGAAAACAAACCTTTCATCATAAACATCTCATAGATATAGATATTTTTGTGTAATACATGCTGTGTTTTTCAGTTTTAATGTGCAAAGAAATTTCAAAGGAGGACCATATACAAACAAAACAAAAAAGTAGAAAAAATGTCATCAGAAAACAGTTCCTAGTGATCTATAATTACTACCTTTCTATTAAAGATCTAGGAAAACAATGTTACAAAAATGGCTTGAAATCAATTAGTAGCACAAGCAACTAAAAATGTTAGGCATAAATGTGTAGTCCAACTCTAAAATCCTTTTGCACAGATCATCGTTGATCCTAGGTGTGGAAGACATGCCAAATGCAATTCCTTTTATCCTCAAATTACAGTGGGCTTGACTCTCTGTCCCTGTATATACATGTACCTTGCTCAACAAAATAACATAAAAAAAATCTATCCAAATCTAAGTGGCTCATCAGATTACTGCAACTAATGCCTGCAGTCAGTGGCATGGAAACAGGCATTGTGGCCAGTAATATATTTGACCTGCTCCAAGTTGATGTGAATCCCATGTACACATAAATAACCATGGATCACATAGTGGTTAACATTCAGCACAGAGTCTGAATTCCCTCCCTTGGCACCGTATCAAGACACTTCAGTCATCCAGTTCACTGTGCTGGTGGGATGACAGTTTTCCTTTGGATCAGACCAAATTTCTGCTTAACTCAGGTTCCTGCCTCAACAAGGGTCAGACAGTGGCTCTGCCACAGCTCCTCCACTAATGATAAGAGACTTCCATATGAGCAGAGACACCGGCAAAAATTGCCAGAAAAAGAAAAAAAATTATTCATGAACAGTGATATATGTATGTCTATCCAGGTTTTACTTGGCCTATTATACAGATTTTTGCTTCAGTCAGCACTAACAAATTCTCAGTAACAATTAATACCAGCAACACTTCATTTTTAATATTAGAAAGACATTGAGCTCTTCAATCACTCCTCAAAGAAAAGACATAAGGAACTGTGGCAGTGTCCCAAAGCAACCTGAGCATGGGAAAGCAAAGTTTTGTGGTTTAAGTTTCAAACAGTACTGAAGTTTAGCTGAGATTTTGCGTGCCAAGTTTCAGCTTAAAGGGAATATTTTTGGCTACGGCATAAGCCCTGGAGAATAGGAACCATTCTAGAGGAAGCATCAAATCACACTTAACTACTGTATGGCAGAGCAAGTGGCTGTGTTACAACACAATCACTCAATAAGATAATTTCTTATGTTAGCATTTTAATTAAAATAAAGAATACTTGCCTCCATCTTACAATCTACAATTCTCTCTTCAAATTACACAGACAAAATGTACAAAGCAAACAGAAAATAGGATCACAAATCCTAGCAGACTTGAAGGCATGACTCAAAATCTTTGCAAGAAATATGGCCAATAAAACCAGAGTTAATGATTCCATAAACATGTATTTCTAGGAAATATTAACAACAGTCCCTAAAATGTTTCTGGGCAATAAAGGATAAATAACACCTATTATTAATGTAATGGTAAAAAATGTCATCTACCACACATTTGCTGCACGCTAGTTAAATACATTATTAAACAGCATCGCAGTATGGATTAACACTGAGCAGAAGCTCCAGATGTAGGGATGTTTCCCTGTGGTTTTATCAGCAGCAACATGGTTGTTGCTAGCCCAGTCCTGATCCCAGTGTGGACAGGGCCTTTGGCTTGCTGTGTTTGTTTTTTGGATGAATAATAACACTTGTGCAGACTTTGCACTGGGCTCGGTGCTTTGATCAAAGCACTTTCCAGTGGGCACTAAATCTGCCTCTAATGTTTGCACCCAAGCTTTTATTTTAAAGTAAATTCCTGGGGTGAGACCTTGTCAATCCAGCCTTGAATACCACTCTCCATAGCCAAACCATTGCACAGATTGTCCCCTGCAGGATCTGACACACACACAGAAAAGGAGATCTTCTCCTGTCCATGCCAGGGAGTGGTTCCATAGCCTTCCAGCACCTTTCTTCCTCACTGTCTTTCCTCGAGGATAATATTTATCCAGCCCAGAGAGAGCAGCACAGAAATCAGTGGTTATTGGACAGCATGCCGGCAGAAGTGACTGATAGATACCATATTATGCATACCAGTAGAGTATACCAATGTATTTTGACATTACAAAAGCTAGTGAAGAACGGCATGTCTTTCTGTGATGTCCTTCACTTGCCTCCACCATCCTCTGAGCCTGATTTCTTGGTTTAGAGACAGTATCTACCATTATCTTCACAGAGACAAGCAACGCTGCACAGAGCAGCAATGGCTGAAGATGCAGTTAAAGCCTGTTCCAGTCTTGTTAGTTAAGGTGATATCACCAGGAACCAGCCCCGATTTATGGAAAGGTATAGCTTATTCTAGCCTTAAGGACAAGGCAGGTCCATGAAGGCTTCTTTCACTCTCTGCATGCCCTGGCCACCTGTTCAGCAAATGAACAGCCTTCTAGCCGGGTGGGAACACTCAGCTTGGGTGGCACCTGCCTTCCCTCCAAGGGATTCTCCTCTCCCAACTCTGTGCGGAGGGAGACTGCTCTAGGTTATATGAGATCATGTCTCCCTCTAGTGACTAAATGTCTCTATGTTTGAAAGTCGTGACCCCCAACTTTACAGGAGCAATTTGTTAAGGGGCTATAAAGTATACACCTGCCTATGTATCTGTACACGAAACCCTCCTTTCTTTGAATCCTGTGTGTGCCAAGGTATGAATTGATTTTTGCTTAATACTCCCCAGTTATTAACCATAGTACCTCTCATCAGGCACTGTGCCTGCATTATACTGGCCATTATAAGAAAAAAAGGCAGTGTCTGACCAGAAGGAATGATAGAACTTGATTAAACATTCATGCTATTTACTGTGCACCGGTAGCTAACCGGTGTCCAAACAGTTTAATCCAGACAGTGATATTTAACTTCAATCAAACTATCACTTTACTACAGATAGGATGATTCCTCTTCCTTTTTTGGCAACTAGAAGCTTTCTATGTGTATTTACCAAGGAAACTGTAGCCAAATGTGTTTTCAGAAGAGGTAGAAAACTAAGGAAAATAATGTGCAAAATATCATCAACTAACAACAAGAGTTAAGAGAGGATGGGCAGAAAAGAGATGGTACTCTTAGAGCTTCACAAAGGCCTGGCACACTGGTTTCTTCTCTGACTTATCCCAAAGGGAATAATTCACCTGGCACTGATAATAAAGACAAGCATGAAAGACAAGCAACCCACAAAGCATCAGACAGGGAGGATGTCTGGAGATTTTTAATAATAAAGTCTTTTTACCTATAGTAACATGAAATGTAGTATGAAGCACAGAATACACATATCAGCAAATGAAAGTGAGCAAAAGAGTGTCCAAAAACATTGTCCTGGGACACACCAAGGAGGAGAGCTAGCAAGCAAGGGAAGGCAGCATCCCATCCCGCAGGAAGGCGTCCCTATACAGGGACCGGAGGAAATGATAAAGAATGACATTATACCTGAGCGAGGATTCAGAGAGGTAAGCTAGAAGAAAACTACTGCAAATCAGTTTCTAAAGTTTTCTTGGAAGCTGCTAAAAAAGCAATTTAAAACGAAGCCATCTTCAGACTCATGCTACCCCCTTTCAAGTGATTATTATTATAAATCATAGTGAAAAAGAAGATGAATATTTTCTTTATCAAATGCTTTTCCCCTCAACCCCCCCAAAAATCATTTTACTCTTACACTTGACAGCTCTTTTATCCCCATTTTGGCAGCACTGATCTCATGTAATTCCCCATGTAACGTATAGGAAAGCTGAAAGCTCAACATTTTCAGTATGTTTCCTGACTTGGAAACCAGGACTGTGTTCTGCAACTGCCAATATGTATGGCCTCAAAACCTTGTAAGGTTTCCATAAACAAACGAATGAGGAACCTCTCTATTTAGTCTCTTTAGGATCTGAGTTGCATGTTAGTCTCTTGATCTCCCTTGTTCTTTCAGTTAAAAGTGCAGAAATGAGGATAAGAAAATGTGATCAAAAAAATACAGAAAATTACCAACTTTGAAAGTGGGTCTATCAAGTCTATGATGTTCCTTAAACTATCCCTGCCTGGCTGCAAACACAGATACACGTTTCAACATTTTCTGTCATCTTAAACTTTTTTTTTTTAATAATAAAAACAATCATAAGAGAGCAAGAAAGCTAGAAAAGGCCCTTTGAAACTTTCCTTTAAAATTCACTGTGCATCCACTCAGTATCAATTCTAGATCATCTTGTCTTCACTCCTCTACTCTGATCCAGGTGCAAAGGACTAATTAAACCCAACCACATGTTCCTCGTCTCAGGATTTTTCTAGTTTCCTCCAGCAGCAGAGCAAAAACACGGAATAGTATTTTTTTTTTTTCCTGAAGGAAAACCATTTGCTGGAATATTTTTAGCTCAATCATTTTCATCCCCTAGCAATTTCCACAAATTCAAGTCACCAGAAGTATGTGCATACTAGCAAAGTCTGGAAAAGATAAGGAAATTTAACGCTCTTACAAACCTTGTAGCTATTACAAGCAGCCAGTCCTGCCAGTCAAACATAGAGGCTCTTCCACTGCTCTTCATAAGCAGAAAAGAGCTCCACCAGTCACTTTTTCTTTTGCCTATAGGTGGCACTAGTTAAGCTTGTAACATCTCATCCTACGCTTGCTTTTATTTCTAGGTATCATGATTTTCGGTTTTTGGTCGATTTCTCTCTTGCTGCAGGTAGAGGTTAATCACAAGTTTAACATACACTCAGAATCAGCTAAACCAAACATGACTTTGTAAAGCAGAAACCCGTTGTGCTCACGGCTCCCTTTTTCCCCATCTTTACCCCCGAGCGTGCATCGGTCCTCTCTGCACATCCTCACACACTAGGGAGATATGGTGGCAAATGTTACTCTGCCTCGCATTTCTGAAAAAAAAAAGAAAAAAAAAGAAAAAAAAATGCTAGACGTTATTTTACGCTGCTCACAGACCTGCTTCTGGTGAAGGCAGGAGAGGCTGCGAAACCATCAGGCTGCCGTGGGAAGCAGCAAGAACCAAGAGTTCACCCGAGTTTAGACAAAGTGTAATAGTGCAACAAGGAGTATTATTTGACCCAGAGACCATTTTAGATTTCAAAGGGAAAGCTAAGCAGCAAAATTTTTTCCTGGCACATGAGAAACGTCGGGATTTTGAAAAAAAAAAAAAGGGGGGGGGGAAATCTCAAAAATAATGCTGTCAAAAAACATCACGGACAAATAAAAATCCTTAAGATTAAGTTGTTGAAAAGCTTCATATAAATAATTTTCATTCTTGACCTTTTCTAATTATTTGAACTGATTAACTAAAATGCAATTTTACTAAATGTAAAATGTAAACTATAAGGAAAGAGGTATTTTAAATTATGAACTCGCATACTCTTCTCAAAAATATCCAAAAGGGGCATTTCAAGACAACCTCTTTTTCTCAGATTTTTTTTTCAGATTAGGTCAGAATAATCAAAACTAATCCTTTCCTATGAGGAGGTTTTATTTTTAACAAACTGACAATTTCCAAAAACAGAAAACAAAGCAATCCAATGAAAAAATGTTCAACCAGCCTGACTGTGTGTCCTAATTTCTTCTTAGTCTGTTAATTTAAATTTTTCTGTTGCCTTTCATTTTGTATTTTAATGTGTTTTGTTTTGCTTTGCTTTTATTTTGATAGCCAAAATGTTGGAGAGTAGCTGATCAATAGACTGTTTTGCTCAGACAGTGGTTTTTGACCCTGGCCTTTAGAAACAGATGATACCCTTACACTCTCCCCCATCCAGAGTGAACTAAAAGGAAGGTTTTCATCCAGAGAGGCACTAAACTTCTCCAAGCAGCCCAGGAAATGTTTCAGCATGTCTAGCAAATGAGAGGAAGCAAAGGAAAGGTAGATTGGTCTTTTAAACTATCTTGATGGAAGGACTCATTTCACCCAACTTTAACCATCTAAAATAGAGATGTCCAGCTGAACTCAGCCATTTAGGGTCTGTCAGTACAGAAGAATATTGATTCACCTCAGCCTAAAGTAATTTTCTAAATGGGATGAGCTACTCTCCCCAAATGTCTCTCAAGTGACTACCGAGGGCAGCCTGCAGGACCATCTTCCATTAGATACCTCACTCTAGCTGGTACAGCTGATCACAGGAGAAGACCCTGTGCAGGTACCCTGCCTACAAGGGCTGCGTTTGGGAGGGGACCATGCAGAGGTGATTGCATCTCTCTCTCCCCTCTTCTGCACACTTACCATCTGCATCGCTGTATTTTTAAACCTCAAGCCATCTTATTGTCACTGTTTGGGTGGTTTGTTAGGTGCTGCCCTGTCCTGCCCTTTGCTTTTTTTCCCTAGTCACCAAAGTGAAAATAAATATTATATACTTCAATTACTAGTTTTTTCTTTATAAAAATCAGACCAAGAAATATTCTGTATATGAAACACTACTATATCCTAACACAAACACAGGGGTTAAAGAATTACAATTCATTCCTGTTATACATTATTCTAATCCACTTACCAATTGTTTTAGTTAAATGATTAGTTATTGAACAAGGTTTTCAAAAAAAAATAGTCAATTTTAACACATTTTGGCTCTGTTAAACTACATTTTTACACATGAATTAGTGTGAATTTTATTGCTGTATTTTCCCAACTTATTAAAAGGGCTGTACTTTTACAAATAAAACTGCAGCATGGATCTATTATTTACAGTCCTAGTCTTAGCCTTCATATCTACTTAATATGTGTAAAGTGTTTGGTTTTCCAATGTAGTCCAGCTGCATCACTGGAATCAAACTTGTAATTGCCTCTTTGGGATTTAAAACCATTATAGTTGTGCTTTTATGTTCTCTTTTGTTTTGCTTGAATCACTTTTTCAGGTCTATGAAGTACAGCTGGCACAATAAAAGTTTGATCAATGCATAACCAATGCAGTGTGTATTTCTTCCAGATATATAAAACTCAGGTGAAAAATGTTAATCTATGAAAATTATCTTTGTCAGCTACTTATTCTTGGAATTTAAATCGGTTTCAATCTTGAGTTATATGGTTTGGCCTGGGGTTTTCCAGTCTAGGTTTTTCAACAGTTTCTTGTAATGTGCACATTTGACTTATTAAAATGAATGATTGCCTGATGTAAAGTTTCAATTACCAGGGCAAATTTTTTTCTCATACTGTGATACTTGAATAAAATTATCACGGGTGCACAGAAGTTGGTATTGGAAATAAAGGCCTCCAAGAGCAGCCTTTATCTCCTTACCAGTTTCGGATTCTGCTGCACATTGCTGGCATTGATGCTGTTGAATTGTCTACTCCAGTCCTTTAGGCCCGGATGTCATGCTTTGGGCATATGGGAAACAACCAAATTCCTGCCAAGAAACAAACCAAGAAACAAAAAACCCTAAATAATTGGCAACACCAATGAGTCTTTAAATTCTGGAATACATGTTAACCTGGTAGACAATTATTTTGAAATTCTCATTCCCTGACACAGGCTTAGCAGTCTTCTCCGTCTGAAGCCTGACTCTTACGGAATTGGTGATAAAGCAAGTACTCTTTAGCATCAGCGCTTCAGACTCTAGACTTTGGATTACATTTATTACACTCTTTTAAAGTTGAATGTAAAATGAAGTAGAATACAGGGAAAAATCCAAGAGATACCTTTCTGATGGGAGGTTTTCTACTTAACAATGTATAAAAATATTGTAGGCGTACTAACATAAAACTGTCGACCCACCTTAAGGGTGGTGTTGCCAGAGCTCATAGATTCAGCAAGTTTCACAATATTTGATGTTTGTCTCAGTTTCAGGTTTTAAATGATTACACAAGGCTCAGAAGCAAGACCACAAATAAAACAGACCAGAATTTGTAAATAACTTGTAAAGCCAATTTCAGAGTAAGAACACGGTTGACAGCTCATACCCCAGGCTCCTCTGCTAGGTTCATGTCTAGGAGCAATGGCAACACATAACAAAGCTGTGTGTGGCTTCTGAACACGACTGACCCTGTCAGCGGGCAGGATCACGCACATAAGCTGTCCATACACCCAAGCAGAAAACCCCTCGCAGCCGCACTGAGGTTATTAAGGAATAAGTCCAGTTTCTAAAGGCCTCACAGCCTGAGCAGTGAACAAGCGTGGGCTTTCTACGCTGCCCACACTGTAGGTCTGGGCTACACACACATGCAGTACAGGCCAAAGCAGCTACAAGAGTGCTCTCCTAGGTACTCTTCAGGTAGCTATTTCAAGCATATCTGTGGGAAACAAAAATCAAAACACAAATGTGGTCTGACTGAAAGTCTACTTCTGCAGTAGATGCAACTAGAGCTTGGTTACAAGCAAGACTCTCACACCACCCAAAGCAATAGCGATTTTCTAGACAAGATTCACATTTTTTCTTTTCCTGTCTAAATAAACTTCATTCCATGACTTGGGTTGCTGGGTTAAAAGTTCAAGACTCACTTTCTGTAAGTGTGTTGAAATAAATACTTAAAAGCCACGGGAATGTCAGGCTTAACTTGGGCAACTTTTTCCATACAATATTTTATAGAGCAATATTTAAAACAAATTATTCAGGCCGTTGTAGCCAGAAATATGGGCCCATATGGGCTGAGTCCCCGTATCATATCATATCCCAGCATGGGAAGCTGGGAGATGAAAATGCTGTTGTCACTCTGACATATCTCAACCTCTTTGTGAAAATATCCTTACTACAGATAGCTCCTGCTATCATACAGAAACTTGGTTTGTCAAGTTGTGGGTCAAATCAAGCATTTGTAAAACAGTTCTCTATTTTTGGCTGTAGAAATTATGATGTGAAAGACAAACTTCTGCATCAGAACTGCAGGCAGACCTGCTGTCACAATTTGGATGGCGTGAGGTGTCTGACAAGCTTAGTTCATCTTTCTAACACAGCATCCACGTATGGTGATTGCATGATGTTCTAAACTGTGCTATTTAAAAATAAATTATTTTTCTTTCACAGCACGATAATTGTTCACTGTGAATATTTGCAGCCACAACAAGGATATGCTTAGGAGGTAGAGCAACTCAAGACTTGTTAATTTATTTTACCAATAGGTTATAAGGGTTCCTCAGTACCTTTTTTTTTTTTTTCTCCTAGAAGAAAGGGGCATGAGAAAAGGGTGCACTGTACATCTTTCAAACTTTCATCTTTTGTCATCTGAAATTAGGTGTTTATATAAGGACCTACAACCTCAGTTCTCATGCTGAGGTATCTAGAAATGCTACGTATTCATGTGCAATATGGGGAAAAACATGTACCAGCCATGAAAGAAAACACACATTCAGGTATACTTGGTCTCATATCTCTTGGTGTTCACAAAACAAAAACACAGAATGGCAGGCTCTGGAGAATGAACATCAAATGCTTAACCATTAAAAATGTTGCATAGAAGTTCATGTTCCATATACCCTCCCACCTAAACCACCATAAGGCTTTTCCCACCCACCGTCATCATGAGAAGACTGTTCAATTCAGATCTAAACATCTCTGTTGAAGCAACCACAAAGGATGACCTTTAAAGCCAATGGTAACAACAATTATTTTGTTATTTGGTCAGATTTTCCACTAACAAGGAAAGCTCCCACAGGACGCCAAACAACCAACAGATGGTTCTCTCAGATCCTTTTTGCCAGACTCACAATATGGTTTGGATGAAATTGGGAACTTGTGTTAGAAAGCCTCTTTATCCCATTACCAATATTCCAGGACTCCTCAAGCTTTTTATTCCCAACACTTCTATCCACTATGTGGTTCTGACATGTTGAGCCACGCTCTGACATGCGTGGCAAGCACACTGAATCACGTGTCGGAGAGAAAGCATCCTTCCAGCATGTGTTCCTGGAACTTACTCCCCCACATCCACATTTTGTCTGTCTTCTATACAAAAAACTTCAAATACCAGGTATGTCTGGTGGGTAGATCAGGAGGGAAAACATAATATTGTACTGCATATGCATGAGAAAGAGACCTAATTATGGGAGAATATGAGATGAAAATCAGCTGAGTGAGACTTGCACTAAGCACAAGTCTTGGCTATGCCGTATTTCCTTGCATTCTTCAGTGTGAGCCTGTCTTTGCATTCAGATGTTCCTTATCTTGTGAACCATTGTGGTGTTTGGTGCTGTGGTTGAAAGGAAATTTTGGGGGGTTTCCCCTCTCCTGGAAGTCCCCTGGTTAAGGCTGTTGTAGCTGGGGAACTCTGTACAGCATTTCCTCTGGTTGAGAGCTAAGCACCATAATCTTAATCTTTAATTAGCTTTCCTCTGACCCCTCCACAAAGTTGGCCACTCCAGGGCTTCTCCATGGAGTGAGGAAGATACCTCTGAGGTGCAGAGGAGGTTGCTGCCAGGATCTGCATAGCAACTTCTCATCGGTTGGGTTTTCTCCAGAACAGCCACCATTTAAAGTTAGCTTTGCCCTTTGACTTGGCAACCTTGCCTGGATTCAGACTATTCCCAGCCATGAAGATTCCATGCAGGACAGAAGAAAAAGAGCAGGGCTGATTGATTTAATACAGCTTTTCACAAGCAGATACTCTACTCTCAGCAACCCAGCAGAGGACCCACATGCAACTAGCAAGGAGATGACAGTTCTGTTAAAGGTACATCAGCTCTCTCGCTGGGCTTAAAAATCAAGCATTCACCATCAAAAAATTAAGGAGATTTGAAGACACTGTTATTTCAGTTCAAGTTTTGGTAGTATTTATGGCATATGAGAGAAGTTTTATTCATTGGGCTGGCAACTCTTCCAGTGCCTGCAGCAAGTATTTCTTCCTGAGTATCAGGATACAGCAAAAAGAGTAAAAGCAACACCTACCTTGAGGTAGCTTCCTGATAGAGCTGGGCTCCCTTGGTCCATGGCTGGTAAGGGTAAGCAGGCATCTCTAGGGGAAGCTACAATCCAGGACTCCTGTTCACTGACTACAGACAGCATCTTAGGAAATGAGGTTGCAGTTTGCTAGGTCCATAAGGCTGGGTGGCTGAATATACACAGTAGTGTCATCAAAGAATTACACTTATGGGGATACAATGTGTTCTGTCTTTCCTCTTCTTGATGGCCTTGTTGTGATTGAAGACAACTACATCACTCCTTGTTTCAGATTGCAGCTCCATTTTTCATGATCTGAAGCAGTTGCCCTAATATGAGCAATTCCCAGGCATCAGCAGCTTCACCTGAAACATTGCATTTTCTAACTAATGCTTTACATCTGACTGGGGTAACTACCACAGCAGCCTAACACTGACTAATAGGGTTTTCTATTATTATAGTATATATATATTTCTTTTCATTACTGTCTTTAGTCATCAAATAATTTCTTCCTCCTTATTCTAATCAGAAAGTTCTATTAATTTGTTGTGTTTCCCAGAGCCGGGCTCTAAAAAGGGCAACTCTTACATAGATGGAGCTCTGCTCACTGATATCTGTGAGGGGAAAACCTCAGCAAGTATATTCCAGTCACTCCATAGGCTGAGGAAATAGCCTAGCTCCTCTTTGGTAACCCAGGCTAGCTGTCTGTAACTCTCGGTATGAGCCTGGCACTACACAGCATGCAAACAACTAGTTCTTTGAGGATCAGCCCCCCCATCTGCTGAAATCTTCAAACTACTTCATGCAACATTTCTTTTCTGCTTTCTGGGATTACTGTGTTGGAAATACTCTATCTATCTTGCTCTTATTTAAGTAAGTGACCTCGAAAAAAAGTCTGTCATCTTCACTTGCCATCAGACAGTTGTTTCCTCTGTGTCAGACTAGATCAGCTGCTGCCCCACTTCGTACATCCAACACACATGCTCAGAGGCTCCTTGCAGCAGCAGCCCTGCAACACGGAGCAAACCCAGTTTAGTGGATTAGCATGGGACTCTTGGTGCAATAATGTTCAACAGGGAGAACACGTCTCTGTACCATGTTTTGGAAAGTGCTATACGAAGGTGTCTGCCACGGAAAACTTTTCTGGCTCTGGCCACAGCTTCTTCGGACTCAACTTTCTACGCTTTCCACAATTAGCTGCACTTTCTCTCCAGAGCAGAGGCAGCCCATTCTTGTACAAACCGCCTTGACGTGATCGCTTCTTTTGAAAGATTGATTGCATCGTCACTTTCTGTTTCTTTCCTGGTAGGTGCTGCAGCAGCACACCCGTCTGCTTCTCTAAGTCTTCCTCCCCTCTTGCAGCATGCTGTTCAACACAACTGTAGCCAAGGAAAACCTCCTAAAGGAATTGCTCTTTCAAGCTGCACCTTCCTAGCTCAAAACCCTGCGCTGAAGTCTCGGCCACGCAGATGCCAGAGGTTTGTCAGGAATGTCTTCTGGGGGCTGCTTTCAGTGATACCAGCACAGCTATATATGTGCTGATTAAGCTCCTGATATCCAGAGACACAGCAATAATTCTGCTGCTGCTTTTTTTTTTTTTTTTAATCTGAACATCATTTTGCTGCATTGACATCTGTGCCATCAATCCTTGCACTGCTTCTTGCACTAGTACTGTTCCAGCTGCTGCTTATAAAACGTTTCCTTGTAGTGCGACTGGCCTGGTTTTCACAAAAGTTTTTTTTTTTTTCTCTTCAAAGGCACCAATGTCCTTCAGGTTGTGAAGCCTCATCCAGATCACTGCCATTTCATGGCTGTTTCGGAGGCCCAGTGACTGCTGCTAGTCTTGGTACTTAATATCAATGGGTAAGTTGCCATCCACCGCGTAGATTCCCGTTCTTTAGGGAAGGCTGTTTTACGGCATTCACTTCATTCATGATGCTTCTTGACTGGAGTCATTGATTTGTTATGCGGTGAGTTACATGCTGCTGTGATCCAGGTCTAGTTTATGCTTCCCAGATTTTGGCCGAGTGGCAGTATTCCCTCTTGTCTGGATCACTCACCTCTAAGTTGCCATGTCTGTTTTTACCGCCTGTCAGCGTTTATGCGTCATGCACCCCTTTTTCCAAGAAATCTCATGTGCTGATAACAGGCCAGCAGGTGTTTCCTACCAAATGTTGTAGCTGCTTGTCTCTCTGCCCACTCTCACCTGTCTCACCCAGAACTGAGCAAATTATGCTTGGAATATGCTGCAGAGTCCTGGTAAATATTGTCATATAGGAAAGGGAGGCATTGCCTCCCTGCAGTTCTGAGTTGCTGTTTCTCAGCAATCGGTACATATCTAGACTGCAGTTTTCTGTCCTGTTGTGCCCATCTTAGAGGCTCAGCTACTCTTAAATCACACTCTCGTGTCAGACACTAGAGCTGCTTTACCACTTCGTGCCTCACTGTGGGAGGCAGCTGCTAAAATACCGAAATATCGGTACCCAAAGCTTTGGGAGGTGACTTGGTTTTTGCAGTTTCCAGGATACAGCCCATGCAGGAAAGAAATTCTTAGCTGTTAGAAAAATCTTATTTTACTTGCCTCCGTTGTGATTTTTTTTTTGGATTGCACTGACAGCAAGATTTTATCAAGTGAAACCGTTTTCTCTCTCGGGACTAATTTACCAGCACGTCTACTACACAGAAATAGAGATCCTGACCTCTTCCTCCAAACCCGTGCATCTCAAATACACAGGGTGGAAGGCCTCTCTATATTTTGCTATTCTTATTGATTCAGCCAATATCAGAGTCCAAAAGGAAGCTGGCTTTTGCCCACGTTCTGCCTCATGAATAGAGATTACTTTTCCCCCAGTATCGGTTTTGAACGTCACAGGTTTTCCTTTGGCCCGATGAAGCTAATTAGAGCTCGGATGCTAGTTGTATTGTGGTCCTCGTCCTGCTCCTGCGCCGCAGCCAAGCCGATAGCTGTGTCACTGCTGCCACTCCACTCTCTTTAGGGGTGCGCTCCAACTGCAGGCACTGTACGCCCTGTACTGTTCTGTTTGCTTATGCGTCACGCTTCTGCAAAATGCTTTGCTTTGTAGTTGGAATCAAAATGTTTCAGCCTTATCAAAATGCAAGCCTTCAATAAAGCTGAAATGAAACATTTGGACCTCCTGAAAACAGAATGTTTTGGTATTTTGCATGGTGGAGTTTAAGAAAAAAGGTGAACAGCTTCTCGGTTCAGGTGAGGTGAAGGTTTTTCCCAAACAGGCAGAACCTTTTTTTTTTTTTTTTTTTTAAGCACAGTTTTAATGGTCAAAATAGGAGATAACCTTAGAACACAAAGCTGCAAACAAGGGAAAAGATATTTCAATCTATCTGGATCAAAAAGCAAATTGACAGCTATCCAAATTAAAACAAGGAACAGCTCAGTGAGCTGGGTGCTCACGGACAGGTACAGATAACAAGCCTTGCTATGGGGTCGGCACCTAAATAACACGCTCACGTGGCTTCCAGGCCAAAGCTGGCTCGTATGCATACATGGGTTCATTTTAGAGAGCTTCCAGCTTGCTTACAAGGCTAAATTTTTAAATAATTCAGGTGTCTAAGGATGCAAATTGAGACTGAGTTGCTGAAAAAAGCAGTAGGAACCACTTCACACAGTCCTAAATACTTTTGAAAATCTGGTTTCATATCAAGCATAAAAATGGCTTGCACCAAATGTAAGGCTGGTTACTAAGTCCAGAAGGTAGTTGTTCAATTTTTGACTGAGGATGAAAAAAAAAAAATCCTCTGCAAACGTTAACACATATTTTCTTCTAATCACTTATAATTCAAACAAATATGGCAGAATTTTTGAAATATATTCTTATAAAAGGACAAGACTAAAGTTCTATTTCTTTGATTAAAGATGTTCTTGTAAGCGGCATTCCTCACCCATGTTACTTCTTTCTTCATCTACTGTTTATTCATAAATTCTTTACTACTATTATTGAAGCATAAGATTTGGAACAATTCATTCAAAAACTATTTCATAAATATTACTAAAATATTTTATCATCTAATAATTATTTTCAACATGATTTATTCAATATAATTTATTATATAAATATAATTCATTCATAGTTTTCTGTGGTAAATACAGAGTTAAAATTTAATGACTGGTAGTAAAAACAAGTAATTTTTCTTGAAATCTCCACATACTTTAGGACAATAAATTGTACATTAGTGTAGATGTATAAAGATATAGAATTTAGGTGCACGTGATGTGTAGATGTTTTGAATTATCCTGCATATGTTTTGATCTGCCAAGGAGCATCCAGGGAACTAATCAGCACCTGAAAATCTCACTAAAATTAATGGGTCCGAGTTTATAAGATATTCTACTCTTGACCAAGGCCTAGTTTATGCTTAGATTTTACAAACCTAGTGAAGGTGTCCTGTCAGGCTCCCAGAGGGGAGACTGGTAAATACCAGCAAAGTGTGCATTAGCTTAAACCTCATTCCTTGAACAGAATAGGAACATACTTTATTGCAAGTATAACTGCATTTTACACTGTGGCTCTAGCTGCTGCAGATAACTTTATAAGCTTAGTACCAAGAAAAAAATAAAAGGAAAGAAAAGCAGCAGTGAGTTGCCCCACATCCACAATGTGATTTAGTTAGAGGAGCTAAAGGAAGTTGCTACAAGTCCTGGACTCCAATGTGCTGTGAATGCACCAAAGCAGTGATGGGCAAAGCCCACTTAAACTTCATGATGTCCATACACGCGTGCCACCAATTGCTATAAACTAACGCATCTAGATGTATGACCCAGACATGTCAGCCAGACACGTGTCTCATCCCTGCTCTCCCCAAAACCTCACCAATACCCGGGTGCTCTCCTCCACTAGCCCAAATGTGCAGAGTAGGAGGCTTGTGCAGCCGAGCTGTGCACAAAGAGGCACCCGGAAAGCATCTGAGGAGGAAAACACTAAGGCACTGCAACCTGCCAAGCCAACCTCTTTGCCGCCGCTTTTCTGAGCTCCAGTGGGTTTGAACTCCCAGCATTAGCAATCGGTCCGACAGGGCAACCAGGACGAGGAGAAACACCCCCATCCCATCTATCACATGGCACAGAGAGTCCTTAGAGCTCCCTTTCGGCTCCTAAATCAGCCACCCGCCCTTAAAGATTTTATTGTTCAGAAAGGCAGCATTGCAGGGCTGTAGGGGCTCACTACAGGAAGCAAGTTTAAGGGGAAAAATATCAGAAAAGGTGATTAAAAAGGAGAAACAAAATAGCAATCTCCTGTATCCAAGACCACATATTTGCACCCCGTTCTTCTAACAAAAGGCGAGACGAGCTTGTGCGCGCGCACAGGCACGCACACCCTCATGCTTATTCTATGCTTTTTCGCCTCATCTGGCAACCGCTTTCCGGTCCAGCAGACACTAACATCTAATGAGTCAAACTTCCCATTTTCAGACTAATCAGTCGGCTGCACTAATTGCAAATGCAAATATGCAAATTTATATTAATTAATTACTCTGCTAATTAGTTCTGCGGTCTTTTTGGGGTAATAAATCATTGTGCAGTGGAAGGGAAACACGTCCTGTCCCATTTCACTCCACATAAAAATTTAATGTACTCATTGAAGAAAATATATATAAAAAAATCTATTCTGATAGCTCTGCTTCTCCTGATGAGTCCCCTACAGAAAGGTATGGTTGTGAGAAGGCTCTCACATCTTCAGCAAATGCCATCACTAAGGTGCCTGTTAGCAATTTAATTATCACATTACGAGCTCCAGGAAAAGCCAGTTTGCTGTGCTGCAGGCTGTGACTCCAAGCTCTGCCGTTCACACGTTTTGCAGCAAGTGCTGCTTATACATACGTGAAAGACAAGCTGGAGAAAAACGCTCAGGTTGCTTTACCTCAGCAGCCTGATAGAGCTTGTGCTCAGATCCCAGGAAGCTGGATCTGCAAAAACCATTGTGCTTCAGTCCCGGCATCTGGAGAAATCACATCCCAATGGATGGGCAGGACAAATAAGAAGTAGCTGTACAAGAGGCTGCTTGCAGAGCTCTTCTCCCTGGCCCCAAACTGCACTTTGAGTCTGGTGCATTTCGGCAAGCGTCTTGGGTTCTTCATGGCAAACCACGTCTCATGAGCACCCCTTGCTTGAGTAGCACAGAGCTCTCCTCCACTCCCCTACCATGGCTGCTCTGCTTCAGCTCACAAAACTTGCAGCTCTTCTTTCCTAAAAAATTCCTAAAATTTGGGGCGAGCTTTGGTGATTTGGTGCCACAGTTGCACCTGGAGCTGGGCTTCATGCGGTACTCAGGAGGCACAGCTACCTCCTAGCACAGCTCGAGGAACAAGAAAAACATCCTTGTAGCATAACTGACAACCTGACACCACCTGAGTAGGAGAAAAAAATCACCGTGCCCCACCATCAGGTAGAATAAATTGAATGGAGCTAATGGAGCTACACCTATTCCCAGCAACGTCGCAGCACACAGTTTATCATACATGTATTAGGAATTGATTCTTTTTTTTCTGCAGAAAGGGCTTAGAAAAGTATCGTAGAAGGTACATCATCTTATCTCTGGCAAGGTAACTATCTACAGAAACAGTGGGAGCCACTGCTCCCACAGCTCTCAGAAGGGTCCCTTGCCCCACGCTCACTTGTTTTTCACTGCTATATACTAGCATTTCAGTAAACAGGAAAGGTTCTCACAGCTTTTTCTTGAGAGTTTGGACATGATCAAGTGCAATAATTCATCTAACAGAGACAGGCTGAAAACAACACAAAGAAGTTACGAAAGTCAACAGGGCTGCTCTTCTTGTGCCTGACATCTTCCAAAAGAGGAGGGAAAAAAAAAAAAAAAAAGGAAAGACATCAGCAAACGTTTTGCTTTATACTCTAAATTATTGGGTTTAAATTGAAACTATAAATGAGGTTTACAGGTAATTAAATTTCCAGAGCTTTTATTATGCAAGGCTAAACCGGAACTTGAGCTGTACATTTTTCTCACAATTTGGAACCCTAGGATAGCCTCTTTTTTGTTCATTTGCTTTTCCCATCCAAACACTGGAATAAAATGCTCTTAAATTGATAATCTCAGGTCTTGCGATTTAGATTCTGGGAAAATAGAGGAAAAAAACCTAGAAAAGCTAAAGTTGACTGGACAATTTATGGAACAGGCAAAAATAAAATTCATCTTAAAATCTATGCCGTCTTTGCTTAAAATACTAATGTGCACTAATGGCTTTGCCATTTAACATCATGCAAATTAAAATATATATTTAGAAGCAAACTGCCTTTGTGCTTTTTCTAGATTTGCAGGATCTCAGAGGCACATGGGATCTAATTTGTTTATTGTGCAGTACAATCCACCCCAGCTGCCGTGAGTTTTCCCTGATACTAAGAAAACAGCTTTCTTTAAAACCCTACAAGTTTTCAGAGATTAATATGTAAAGATTTTCACAAAACTCCACAGGTAACTCTTTAATAATGAATAGGCAGGAGATGGTAATGGGGCTTTGTACTGATTTTCTGGAGCGTTCTTTAAAGAGTTATATTCAAATCATAATTGCATTGGGCCAGGAGATATAACTTAAGACATTTGACAAAGTCTCCAGAACCTTTGATCAGTTAGCTTCAATTAAGAAGCTTCAACAGCACAAGTGTCTTTTGCAAATTGCAGTAGGCTCCTTCATGGCAGGCACCACAAAAGGCATTATCTTTTTTTTTCTTTTTTTTTCTTTTTTTGATCTTGTTCATAAAGTAGCTAGGAAAGTTATGCTGATCCTTATTTCTGAAGAAAAGTGTTTTGAATCAGAACACTTACATATAGTCAGAAAAAAAAGGTGATACTAATAAAAATTCCATCATGATGGTCTTTGTTTATTCCCTTTCAATTACTTCTGGCTGATATTTACTCTCCTGTCAGGGCTGTGAAATTAAGACTTTTCTTAACATATAGGACAGCAAGACCCATTTGGCATCCAAGATGAAACCCAGATGAGCGTTAAGATTGACAGTGTTTTCACCCTTATAATTAGCTATTCACACAAATGGGGTTTTAGTTTGCACTTATGCTTGGAACATGGCACTTCTTCATACAGAGAGCAGCATTCACATGCTAACATTTTCACTTTTGCTTTTTGTTGGCAAGTAATCCAGGGTATTTGCTATTGACTTCTGTTAGTATTTTGCTATATACAACTCACCATTTATTTAGTGCCCTTTTTGAAAGGAATTTAATATTAGCAAAGCCTGTTTCTTTGCCTTGCTCTGGCAGATGGGTGCTATATGCTGCAGGAGTCGTGTTGATGCTTTCAGGTGATTGCGACCCAAGCGCATAGCACCAGGTCACCGCTTTCCAGGGCCCTTTTGGGAGTGTTAAATTCCCCCCTCTATTCCCCAGAGAAGGACTGGTGGCCCAAATACAGCAGGACACGTAAAACACCGATTTAATTGGCAGACTTGTCTTCGACTGTGCCCTGACTCAGTGATGTCTGGAAGAAGGGTGCAGAAGTAGGAAACCTTATGGCAGCACAGTAGCCGTTGCCAGAAACTCATCAAGGATACTGATGGAGTCTGAACAAGGTCCTGCTCATTCTAATTCAAGGAATAAAAGGCTCAGCGATACAAAGGAAGGAAAAAGGATGACTAAAACGTAGCTGTTTTACCGATCCAAGATGTGATGCATTTGCTCATACAATTAAGGAAATTTATAAAGAAAAATGGAATAAAGCATCCTAAATGGACTGTGTGCTCCACAGATACTCAGGCAGGAGACCTCCCCGCCACAAGAAGCGGCATCCAGATATGTAGGTTTGCAGAAAGGAATTGATATTCATGTCAGAGTTACCATAATTAATTACAATAACGTTTTTGGGTCACGCTTCAGGGCTCACAGAACTCGGTAACTGTTAGAGAACGGGCTGAGACTTAACAAGGGGAATCTCTTTTTAACCTTCACGTGCACTCATTAGAGGTCTCGCTCTTCGGCAGCGGCTATTGCCGGACACCAGATACCAGCTGAGACAGATCTTAGGTCTAAACAAATAGCGTAATTCCTCTGCTCTTGGCAGTGGGCTATATCTGTACAAGGTCCTTCTTTTTATGTGGATGGATGGCTTTTGTCAGTTGATTTATTTTATTTCCTTTTTTCCCTTTTTTTTGTTATAAGGCCAGAATAGAAAGGGGGAGAAAAAAGATAACGAAAACCTGAACACTTGAGCAAAGGAGGAACTGTAATGCACAAGATCTTTTGTACCAATCTGAAATTAATTAATATTGTTAATCTCTTTAGAAACAATTGCTTCTACAATGGACAAGAGGACAGCTAACAGGCTAGATTAAAATGAAGATTACATATAAAATCACTGGGGGAAAAAAAAAGAAAGTGAGAACAGACTAATGGTGGAGAAAAGGCGCAGAGAAGCCCTAAAGGCAAACAGAATAAATAAGTATGGTAGCTGGGAACCACCTAAGCAAAAAATAAAAATAACGATTGGGGAAATAGCACTAAAATGGCAAAATCATTTGTCTATACTGAAGCTCCCTGACCATAGCTCTTTGCCTCCAGGCACTCCCAGAGAGGGATGCCTTCTCACCCAAGTGGTGAAATACCCAGGCAAGGAAACCAAGGCTGCTCTTTGTCTGCCTTAAAAGAGCCCTTAAAAAGGACTGATTCCTCCCTCTTTTCCCACATTGCTGCAGCAAGGAGTTGTGTGTGGGATGGGACACAGTGGGGAAAAGGGGGATTTTCCTGGGGCCCTGTGGTGATGGAGGCTTGAGAAGCCCGGGATGGAGCAGCAGCCTGTGCAGATGATAGTGCATGGTGGCAGTGGGGGCATGAAGGAGCTGCATGCACCACGCTAGACATGCCATTGCACTCAGTTTTGGCTCCCAGCAGCGATATAAAGCTTCAGCACCAGAGACTTCCAGCAGGGCAGGCACATAGCTTCTGGCGACAAAAATATCTGCAATGTTTGATTGCATTTAGAAATGCTTCGCCCACCTTTGTTGGTGGATACTTCACTGTATCACAGTGCAGAAAGCATGATGTTGTTATGTGATAAGTTAAAAAAGTAGTCATGCTTGAAGGGGACCTGGAACTAGTTAAAGATAAACCAAAATCAGAATGCCCTCCCAGTGAGTTATTCCAAAATTTCAGAGTTTGTCTTCGGTCCCAACTGTGATGAAATGTTGCAACATTCCAGTTGATACATTCCCTTAGGGTATTTTCAACTGAAAAGATATATTTAAACCTCAGAAACTGAACTTTTTCAGCTTGGATATATGAAGTGGAAAACAACGGCTCATTGCCAGGCACGTGAGACATGAAAATGAGTATGTGTACAATAATACTTTGCCTCACGGAAGTTTTGCTCTGCTGCCAGTTATTCCTGGAAAGGCAAAGCTTCCTAAGGTACAAACCTTGATGTGCAGAGACAAGGATTCACTGCATCATGGAAGATGTGGCATGGGCAGAGAACATGGCCCATAACACACAGGACTCGTGAGCCAGTGCATCTTCATTGGGCAATATGTAACTGACTAGAAAGTGTACAAAAAGTATTTCAGTTGAGTTTCATTGACCTCACAAATAACTCGTTTGGGTGTTCTGAGCAGAGGATTGACAAGTTTCAGTAACACCAAAATGTTCCCCTGAACATTTTTGATTTAGGAGAGCTGCTTTATCATGAGAAAATCATTCCAGCAAAGTATTTCCAGGCAACTCGAGTGCTGAACCGCAGTGATTTACAGCGGAGTCCTTCCTGACAAGGACCAAGCGTCACTGCTACCCTTAGCATCACTGTATTTGCAAGCATATGTCTGAACAAAACCCAAATACTAGCAAGCTGAAGGGTCTCTAAGATTAAGTGCCAAAGACCTTAAGCTATGGCATCACATATATAGCTGGGGTCTCTCCTTGGTCCCTAATGGAAAATCTTAGAAAGTGGGGCCTAAAGGATTTGGTGTAAACTTTTCGTGGGATTTTAAACACCATAATGGTTTCAAGATGGCTTGACCACATTGCCTATGATGTAGAGAGCTCCAAAGCCAAGCCTTGAAATAAATATATTAGCTAAAGAAAAAGAAAAGAAACCCCACAGATAATAAAAAGCTCTAAAAAAATCAGCTAGGTTTCTGAGGATTTTCTTGCATATTTAAAAATATTTGCTTTGGGGAAAATTCCAATTTTTCGTACATTAATTACTAATTTTAGTTCTTTTAATTTCTCATTTAAATTACAGCTCTAGAATAAGGAGCTGAGAGAAAAGGATTTTACATGTGATTTCTTAATTCCTAATTCACTGACCAACTTACATAAAAATAGAATTAAAATGCTTGTTGGCAGTTAACTCATTTTCCCCAGTACATTTCTTTTACCATATCTTAACTATTTTTCTTTCTTAGAATTTTCTTAGCAGTATGAAATTTTAGCTTTGCACAGTAACATGATAGGAACTATGTAGGCTAAGTTTGTAGATGAATGTTGACTCCTTTGTCTTATATAAAGTATGTAAATTCACACCTTTTTTTTCTGCAATACCAAAGACACATAGATGTGTCATTTTCTATGATAGCTTTATATAAACGGAGATTAAATAAAGCATTAACGTGCAAGATGCCATTCAAACAAGGCAAAGGTTCTTTGGCTATACTCTTATAAGTTCCAATTTAAACATCTGACTGCTTGGCGGCTGGACTATAGGTTTCTGTGCAATAGAAGAGGCTGCACATTCAGGTCTGCAGGGATTTTGCAAGACTGGATTAACAGTGCTGCGAATAGAGAAACACTGAAGCTAGATCAGGCTAGAGAGTAACACAAAAAATATTTAAGGTAGCGATAACCACATACTCCACATACTCCCCTGCCTTTCTTTCTTCTCCTACCCCCCTAGTCTATCCTCTTTTAGTTCGCACCACCATTGCCCCAGATAAATAAGAATCAGTAACATCACTCTTGCCTCAGTCTATCACCGGTAAGAGATTTCAGGAGGTAATTTGGCCCAGCTGGAGAAAACATCAAAGTGGAAAATGCACTTGTACATAGGAGATGTTATGTTTGAGCCTGGAATTTGCACACATCAGGCTATCGCAGGCTTCTCCAGCCACCTGTGCACTCTTCCTTTTCCCTAATTGCTTGTGCATATAAATTGGGCTCCGCGTGCGCGGAGATGGTGCCCAGGCAATTCACAGGATTCTTCACCACATCCACCTTTGGGAAGTTGTCCCTTATGGTTTCAGTCAGGAACAGATGTTTTTAAATACGCAGTTCAAAGAGAAGTTTCTTATTTTCCTTTGAGGCTGAAAAATAAAACTGTTGTGTTCCACGGCATCCTCATCACCTACAAGTTAGGGTTACACAAATGGGACGGGTGCATGTGCTGGGGGTTAGATGAGGATTACAAAGCTTGGTGAGTTCTCAGTTATGCCTCTGATTCACTGTGTGAACCTGAACAATAAATTCACTGGTAGGAGCCAGCTGAACAAGGGGGCTCTGAGCCTTCATCGCACTCTGCACTGCGCCGTGAGATCTTCCTTTGCCGTGTGCTGTAAGAAACGCAAACTAACCTTAACAGCAGCAAAAGTAAAAGCGGAGTGGATTTCGATTTGCACATTGCTGGTAAAGATTCCCAAGTGCTTTAAGGAAAGTGTCTTCTCAAGCCATTAATCAGATTTTGCCGTTTTAATAGCAGCGTGCAAAAAAGTACTTTTTTTTTTTTTTTGGAAATGCCACAATCGTGCATAAACAGTTGTTAACTTTGCATCACCGTCTCCATGGATTAAACACTCCCTAAGTACACATTGACAGCACAGATCGTTATGGTTATGGACCCTTAACATTTAAAATGGGAGGGGAGGGAGGTGGCATGTGTGTGTATTCATCTCTCTGCTCCCTCTCTACCACAAACTATAAGGTTTAATAGCGATTAACACTAGACCACAGCACTTCTAAATTAACGATAGCCCTGCCAATTCTAATTGGTATTCTAATTAGTCTGACAATTCTACTAATTAAGAACATTAAACTTTTTAACAAAGGCTATCTTTTTGTGTTGTGTTTGGCATAATGGAACTGAGGGTATGGAGGAGTCTGAACTGCTACTTCAGAGAATTGCTGATGATTATAGAAAAAAAAAATGCGGGGAGCACGTAGAAACATTTATGTCCAGGAGCCAAATAAGAATAGGCTATCTGAATTTTATGATATATTAAACGATAGAGAAGCTGATTAATAAAGTGAAAACTGCACATCCAGAATACATGGCTGAAAGAGCTCTGTCTGTTGGAAACACTGATTTAGGCCAGGTGCTATACAGATTCCAGTGCAGTAGACTAAAGCTCCGAATTCCCTTTGTTTGGGAAAAGCTTATGTTTCTAAAATTGCTTTTCTTCAGATCTAAACCAAAATCAGACTAAAAAGAAAAAAAAAAACTGAAAAAGAAAGAGTTCCACAGTGCAAAACTTCTAGTAAATATTTGTTCATTGTCGATTGAAATGTCTCATTTTGGGAAAAAGGAAGAAAAAAAAATAAAGGTCTGGTTCTAATTTTATATATGATTTTGAAAAGAAGTATTCTTTTGAGTACTTTTGAAATGAAACCAAGACCATACTTAGGAACTAAGTGTCTTTTTCTCAAAATTAAATTTCATTAGAATTCACCTATCAAAAAGTTTTATGCTGAAAAGAATATGCAATTTGCTGAAAGAAAACACCTTCCATTTCACTTCAGGTTTCCAGGTCAAACTGTAAATATCTCATTCCTCATCAAGATTTCTGTTTCTATGGGAGTCAGAGCATTCGCTCAGAGCCTTTGCAGAAAGCTCGTTGTCGCTAGTTGTTGCCGCAAGAAACAAATGTTTCACATTTACATTTACATTACAATTACATTTCAAATATAATTCACATATTAAAGTGAAAGCAATGGTTAGCACTGCTTCGCTCTCCATTCCAGGGATTTCACCAACCTCAATCTCAGGGATTTTATTGAGCCAACACCTTGAAGTGCAGGACCAGCGCAGGAACTCTGAACTTCTCAGGATTTGGCCCCTGAGCTCCAAAGACCAGGGTGTAATGCATGGTTTGTCTCACCGATTACTCCACCAATTTGCTATTGCCGTGCCTGTATTTACACTGTTCGAGGACTTAGAGATACAGAGAAGAGACAGCTATTCCCGTCACCATCTGTTGGTGACAGTAAATGTTCTCCACATGGCTGTCTTCAAAATTCATAGCAAAATACCCTTTTGAGATAAATTTTACCTAGACAACTTTACATAGCAAGATGCTTTACAAACCCAAAAGTAGAACGCAGAATATTGGTTGGCTCTCTAGACAGGAAGTGCACAGCAAATTGCAGCCCAAGACATGCATAAAAGTCTCAAACACAAGAAGGAGGCCCAAACATATTAGAGTAAATTATTCAGAAAGCATCTCCTTGAATACATTGGAAAGCATGTATTTTTCTCTCCTAGTCATGTTGCTGTAAAAGCAAACCAAACTGAAATACGTACTTCTCCAAACACAGCGATTAAAGACCAGAAACCAAAAGAAACCAAAATAAGGCCTGATACATATCAGCTGATACTAACAATACCATAGCAAAAAAAAAAAAAATAAAATAAAAATAAAAGAGAGAGAGAGAAAAGGAAACAAGTATCCTAATTTCCACAGATACATACCTATCCACTACTGTTTCTGCTGGCCACTGATAGTGTTAACAATTATTTTGCAAACTATGTCCTGTACAACCTTTTCCCAGTACTTTCAAAGTCAAGCCCCCAGTAAGACCACGCAGAACAGGTAGAAAGTCACCTTCTATGGCAATTAGCACACCAGAGAGGAGAGGAAAGCAGGCCTGGGGCTCAGCAGGCCAAGATCCCTTCTTGGAAAAGGGAATGTGGCCAAAAAGAAGGGCTTTTTGCCAAACTTCTGGGTGCATTCTGGCATACTTGCTTTGAACTATTCAGGGATTCAAACCAGTCTTTAGCCAGCCCAAGGACCGAAGTTAAAACTGCCAAAAGATCCCACTTGATCCCCTTCGTACTTGGTGCAGGGTGAGGCCCCGTGGCCGGGCAGTCACCCTGCCACCCTGTGCTCAGGCCTCTTGCAGGAAACACCGATTTGCATGATGGCTGCTGGGAAGAAACTCCAAAAACAGGGGGCTTGCAAAACTTCTTTGAGCTTACACAGACACAGCAGAAAAAGGTGCAGTTTTCTGAGACTACCATTTTCTTCAGCCTGTTATATTTTAATGAAATTAACCTCACCTCTGTTTATAACAGCATGCAGCTGCATGTTGATTTTGGCCGATTTTATCGACTACTGTTAGACAATGCCATTTCCTAGAGAAAGACCACAGATCTTACCCCAAACCATGTGCACACACCAAATAAAAACCCTTCCTGGAAATCTGGTGAAAAAGACATCTAAAGGGATTTTTACAAGGATGAGAAGCATTAGGTACTTAGATGTAGATCTGTAGCTATAAGAAAGAGTTCATTCATCACTGGAAAAAATGTTCTTTAAACATCAAGTAGACAACTTTTTTTTTTTTTTTAAGAAAATTTTCTACCTCCCAGTATGAATTCAACACCAGTTCACAGATGAGCTGGAATTGGCTGTACCTCTCACTTTCTCAGAAGTGGATTGAATGTAGAAAGCAGCTTTTTTTTTTTTTTTTTTAATTTGACAAAAAAAATGACAAAAAGTAGAATGGCTTTTTAATGGATTTTTTTTTTAAAAAAGGCCATTCTACTTTTTGTCAAATATTGCCACCTGATCTCCTCCAGTGCCTGGGGAAAATTGATCATCTGGCCAAAATAGCTTCCACTTTCTGTTGTGACAGACAGAAACGTTTTGTATTTTGGGGCAAAATGAAGTGGTCAAGATCCTTTATAGCGTCCATCCCCCACTGCCTTCAAATCAGTGAAGATTTGTAGAGTTTCCTGCAATAATAAGGAGCAGCCAGGCTAGAGGATTCAGTGACTGCACACTTCATCTGATCCTTTCCTCAAAAATAAATTCTGGAGTGTTTAATCAAATAGACATCTGGTTCTTGAATACTCCTAATGCTTGTACTGGGCATTTTAAATCAGTGGGAATGAGTTGCTTACGTACACTTAAGGATCTGTGCTGTAATATCCTTGTACCTCTCTCTTCCCTCCATAAAGTAATATTTTGTGGCTCCATAGGAATGTTATAAAGCTAAAAATTTATTTCTGATATTGTCTTGTAGACGGATAGTTTATGGGGAGGGTTTTTTTTTTTTAAGTGAAAGTTATCTTTCTTTCTGGTAAGGAAAGCTCTCTAGTAAAGAGATCTTTAAATACATGTGGTATCACATGCTGCATTTGCTGGCTGGCAAATACTAGGAGCAGTCCAAAGCATCATGCATATTTGGAAAACATGAGGGAGGCTATAGTTCATAAGCAGGTTTGGGATACCAGATCCAACAGGTTTCTTGCCTTTTGAATGAAAACTTTACTTATCTTCATCTGAAGAGTATCTCAGTAAGAGCCTTGGACAAGAAAGTCACAAATTCAGGTAATGAAAGGCAAACCAAAAGGAGCAGAGATTCCATTACAGTAAGTAAACCTGAGCCTTTGAGTCCCCAGTTAAAATTATTTTGCAATAACAAGCCCCTCAGCTAACCTCTACTGTTAAGAAACTATCAGTGTATATATATATACACATATATATACACACACATATATACATACATAGACACACATATATATCTATGTAAGAGAAAGAATTGAGGTTTCATAGGCAACTGTAGATCTGGCATTTCCTGCTCACAGACACTCAACTTCTCAACTTTAATAACCTGCTTTTAAAATTGGTTTTAAATAATTTTTATTTCTGAGGTCTTTTTTTTTTTTTCTAAGGTGTTCAGATTATTTCAGCATGCTACTAAAATTTGCCTGAGGAGTGCAAGCAAGAGAAAGGAAATGATGATCCTTAAGAGCTTACATCTCACCTGAACCTGGAAAAAATTTCATGGGGGTAAAGAAAAGTCATTTCTCTAGCCTGAGGGCTTCCTCCCTGCTGAGTTTCAAAGGTCTGCTGCAAATTATGGAAATGTCAGAGTTTCTCCAAAAAGTTTGCGAGGATCTTTTATGAAGTTCCCTTTACAAAACCTCCTGTAATTTCCTAGGAGGGAGCTGTCCACCAGAAGCTGTTATTATTTTTAGGTTTTGCTTTGCGCTCCTGTCAAGCCAGTGTTAATTTCTCTCTCTCCTTGTGTCTCGCATTTAATTTAGAGCCTGCTGCGTAGCCCTAGACAAACAGCTCGTCTCAGCATGTGCTTTCCGCGAAGCTGCCCCACTCCTTGCACAGATCTCCCACGGCTTCCAAGAGGGGCTCCTGCCCCAGCACAGCTCAGGATTTAGAGTTTAGCGGGTAATCCTCTCGCAGGGAACAGGCTGCAGGAAAGGAGGAAAAGCCTGGGGAAACTCCCCATGGAGGGTCTGGCAAGAATTTCCCATTAGACACCTCGTAGAGGGGGGGAATTGTGGAAGGGAGAGTAAAACAGCCTGTTTTGCAAGAAAGTAGTATCCCAGGTTTCTGAAGGAGATCATCTCAAAATGGAAACGTAGAAGAAATGTACCTGGGAATCCCCACAGGCAGCGGGAGCACAAAAAGAGACCAAAAGCAGCAGAGCTAACCAGCTGTTTGACAGGGATTGCCGCTGAAGAGCAGGCCCTGCTCAGCAACGTCAGGATATGACCCACAGCCACGTGTCCGTGCTGGGCTCCTCACAGGGCTGCAGGACTCACTGATTTCAGAGCATCGTCATGGTACTGAGACAAATCCAGTCACTAAGTGTGAATGAAAATTTTTTAAAGAAAGCATTTCTCAGGTATACCGTAGGGTTGCTTTACACCACAAAGCGACAGGAATGCTCTTAACCCCCTGCAGTTGCAAGAATTAACACAACTGGTCTGACTAGAACAGTTTTCCCAAGGGAGAACAGGTAGCTTAAATCCCATGTTGTTGCAAGGTATGTATTACCTATTAATCTGACAGCAAAACTTTCAGTCTGTGCTATGCCATCACTTCTCTAGATGGAAGGTGATCAGATTAATACAAGTTTTGCTCGATTTTTTTTTAAGCGCATCTTTCTTTAAATTATTTTCTCCTACTCTCCATTCATGTTAGTGTAAGCAGGATTCACTCAAAATTAAGAGGATTATGCCAAATGTATGTCATATCTAAATCAGAGCCATTTTATTCATGTGCTTCAGTAATCTTCGAGCAATTTCTGGTCACAAACGTGTTTTTGGTTAGCCATATTCAATTAGTATTAGAGTCCATTTTCAGATTCTAAATTCGTGTTTTACTCAAGTGACTCCCATTAAAATGGAGTAACTAACCCCTCTGCAGCTCTTTCATATTTGTCCCTAACAGCCTATTCAAAACATAAAACTAAGGATGTCTGATTAGAGCAAAAAGTACATCCTCATTACAGGGGGCTTAGTGCAAAACACATTCATTCAAAACACATCCCAGCATTAGCAGCTGTGTTAAAATCACATTTTCGGACTGAACCGAATCCTCTTGAACTAGCATAAGTTAGTTCTCCGATTCCAGAGGTCCTTATTAGCATCTCCTTTAATCTCCCCTGGGAGAAGGATGCGTATCCCCATACATCTCCACAGCAGTGCTGGGAGACAGGCTAAGTCCATTTCGTAGGAACGGCTGCTCCCACTCAGAAAGAGGTCCGGAGGCTACGCCAGCATATCAGGGACACGGAGAGGTAGGAAAGGCTGGTGGTCCCTGGAAGGGATTCTCCTCGCCCCTCCTGCAGCCCTACCGGGCCTCAAACGCATGTGGGATAGCACAGCAGTCGCACACTGTCTCCGTGGCCACCGCTGATCCATCGCAGCAGGACCAGGTCCTACCTCCACAGGTAGCCCCAGTTCTCGAAAGCATGGATCTCACTGGGGACTGCGGTCTCCCAGCCCAAGATACCATCGATCAGGTTCAAGCTGCCTTATTTTTTACAAGAACAAAGTAAAAAAATCTCCTCCGAGTTCTCTCCCTGCACTTATGAATTATCTCTTGCCATCCCACGATGTCTCACTACTACCTAGGCGTGACCCAGACTACAACACAGCAAACCACATGAGCAACGGTATCAGATACTGGTCCTGAGCAAGCATCACTGAGACACCCTCTAGTATTGAGGTGGTTCTCCTGTCACACTGCGATTGGGAGTTATGGACCAGAGAAGGTGGGAGAGCACTATGGAGCAGAGAAGAGAAGGAAAAAAAAAAAAAAAAGTGGAAGATTTCCCCGAAAATCTGATTAAAGTGTATTGAAGTTGTTAGAAGGACTCCCTTCCGATTTCCATGCAGTTTGGGTCAGTCCCCTGGATGCACTGTGGATGTTCAGCAATCCTTTGAGCTCCGTATTATTTCAGTGAATCTGTTAATGCTTAGCTGTGCTTAATGTACTATAATAATATTGCTCTTGAAACACAGGCACCGTTATAATTTGAAACTACACAGTTTGGACACAGGAAAAAATGTGCAGCATGTATTCAGTAGTACATTTGGTTGCAAGAAGCCATTCTATAGAATGCATTTAATTCTGTGTTTTGTGTATTATTCTTAACATGCATTCGCAGTAGACAGCAAAGCAGCAGTTATGAGGTATGCTGTGAATGCATATTAACAGCAGTACACATTTGCATATCATGGATCCATAATACAAAATGCGTAGTAAAAATCCTTATGAAAAGTTATTATGCATGCACAGTAGAGGCTTTTTAAACCTTGATATCTCAGCTATTTTGTTTCTCCACTATTTATTGGAAAATACTAAAAAGGTCAAATGATGGATTAAGAATCTGCAAAAATGTAATGTTACTACTACAGAGGGAATCCCTCAACACAAACTAATTCATTTATTTTATTTTTACTGGCAGTATAAGAGCCATCCAAAAATGTATTTTACAATAACATTTGAGGAATTAAAAAAAAATAGTCCATCAATTAAAAAGAAAAAAGCCGGGATGGGGAGGGAGTGGGGGGATACTCTTATGAAAGTGTATTTTGGAGGTTGAGAAACTGTAGCTGGAAATTTTACAGCCCTTCCTTTAACACAGAGCCACTATAATGTCAACCTTTCCTTCAATTTCTTATAGTATTTTTAGTATGCATTGACACAGAGTTTGGTTCCCCAGGACTTTGCATATTTAGATTATTGTGCATTGTATAATACTCTGAATATGCAAAATCCTTGAAAAGGTTGACAACCCTTAGGACCCTTCACAATATAAATCTTAATACATAAATTCTGATTGAGAATAATGGGATTCTACCCTCTCCTCTGTTACACCGATTGTAATATTTGGAATAAAATGAAATGAATGTTATGAATAGTATAGTGCTTGCTCCTCTTGAGCAGTTGCTACTTAAGTTTTAACATCTTTGTCACTTCAAATATATTTGTTTTTTTAAAAAAAATGAGGCCTGAGCTGTTTAAGGAATGAATGACCTGATATTTTTCACTTCCATAAAAAATACAAAGTTTGGAGAAGGCTTTTTTTTTCTTTCCTTTTCTTTTTAAGCTAAGGTCCCTTAAAATTCTTAAGCACATACACAAATAATGCAGCCTCCACACACACATTTTACTGCCGCCTCTTTTTTTAATCAAAAGAAATGCCTAAACAGATTTAAATGAAACTTTGTGAAAACAAAATAATTGGATCGGGGCTGAGGACATTAATGCCAAGCTTGGGCCCAACGTGAATTAAAGCAGATGAGTTATAAACCCTTCAAAAACAGGATTTACAATGGAAACGCTGACACAGACCCATAACAATAGCAGCTCTGCCAGGGATTATTTTAATACTAAGAGCGCACTCAGTCTCTCACTTTTTAAAACAGCGATTACTTAGTCCCTAAAAAGCAGTGATATATGATAATAATAAAAGCAAACTTTAACAAAAAAAAAGGGGGAAAAATGCTTCTAAGATGACACATTCTGCCCGCTCTTGCTAGCGCTTAGACGTGACACAACCACTGCTAAAAACCCAAGGTGGAGTTTGCCATAAGCTCCATGGCAGGGCTTAGCCGAGAGGCTTTGTCAGATCCATTTAACAGTTTCTTGTCTGTTTGAGGGAGAGAGAAACAAAAGGGTTAAGAGAGAAAGAGCCGAGAGCCCCAGAGAGGCAGCTGACGGCAAGCGGGGCGCCCGGCGCCGAAAAGGGCACCAAGAAGGGAGCGGGAAAAGGGGCAAGTGACGAGGAGGGATTTTGGAGGAGGACGGATGCATCCCCAAAGACCTCGGTGTTTAGAAAAACACGCAAAAAAAAGCCATGTAGAGAAAAGGTTAAGGATTTCGGGGGGATGTTTTGGGGTTTTGTTTTTGTTTTTTTTTTTTTGATTCCCCTAAGTTGTGGCTGCAAAAGCATTTCTGCAAAGGCAGGTGTGAGTGTGCACCAGGGGCTGCGCGGCTCTCCACTCCTTCTCCATGAAGGGTAACGCCTGGAAAATCATCCCACTGTACTTCCAGTTTTCCCTCAAACTCCTTTTTCAGGGTGGGGAGAAACATCAAAAAAAAAAAAAAAAAAAGAAAATTCAAACGCCAAAGGGCTTTCTTTGAGCCCAGGGGAAATTCGCTGTTGTTACTGTGTGCGCTGGGGCAACACGCTGCACTTAAAAGAATAAATAAATAAATAAAATGCCCCAAAATTGCTCACGAAAGGCACTGAGCAAGAACTACTTTGGCGATTGCTCTGCGTGTGACAGTACCAGCATCACTTCCCGACTGCTGCTTTCTCTTCCCTGCTTTATATATTTTTTTTTCTTTTTTTTTAATTTTTTCCTGGGCACCAGGTGCACAGCAGGGACTGGGAGCTAGGCAAGGCAGCACCTTCCCTACAACCAAAACCACACCACCAACTCCAGGGCACTCGTACCTGTAGGCAGGGAGAGCACCCGGCGCTGGCATGCCTGTGCGTGCAGCCGGGCTGCTAAAAAGCAGCAGCTCCTGTAAAAATGCACCTCCCGTATGTGAAATGCTGGTGCAGATTTTTTTTTTCTTTCTTTCTTTCTTTCTTTCTTTCCTCCCCCCCCCTCTTTTTTTTTTTTCCATCAGTCTAACCTTCTGTGTTGATACATGAATGCTGGTACCCACTTAGAGGGATGCCAGATGATCAGTGCAGAATGAAGGTCCCAGGAGAAAGGCTCACGTGGTCTTCTCTGCCCCGTGACGTCACTAGCAGATGGCATGGGTACCAGCTCTGGCAGTTGGCATCAATGTCACTTTTTAGAGATCAATGAGATAGTGCAGATACACACAGATCTAGGCTCCAGGAGACGATGCGACATTCAGACTGAAAAGATTTGGAAGGCAAAAAATGAAAACTGATTGTTGAATGAAATAAAAAGCTAAGGTAATACAAATAAAGATATATTTCAGTTGGTGCTGGGTGTGCATGCAAGTGTTTAAAGATACAGTATCATTGTCTTGTATTTTATGTATGCTATTTACTGTCTACTAACTCCTCCTAACATTTAATTCTTTTGATGCAATTGCATACTTTCATTGGTATTATGTAATATTTCAAGTGTGTAGACAATACTGAGAGAGTTAGTCTTTTATGGGGGTTTTTGTTTAGTTTTGTTCTGTTAAAAAGTCCCTGCATTCGTTTTTGCTTGTCTCTTTGAGGACAGTGGGTCCAGGGATCTGCTGCTCCCAAACTGAAAACAAAAGCAAAATAATTTGGAAAGGAAATTATTTTCCCATTTCATTCTGGATTCGGAACACACGTGCACTATTGCAGGCAGAATCGACAGACCCTTCCTGTCAGATATTAGCTGGAGGGAGACGTCTGAACCTTGCAGAACATAAACACTGCTATAGCGTGCAGGGAAATTTCGCCCCGATTCATGGGGGAGAAAAAAAGGCAGAAGAAAAAGAAAAGGGGAGGCAAAAGAAAATAAGTTAATTCTGACCAAAATATGTTATATGATTTGGAAATTTTGCTGCGGGGGGGGGGTGAAGAAAAGAGGTGGACAGATTTTATTTTCTAACTCTAATTTGAGTACGTTTAGGATTAGACTAGTCCAGCTTTTTGTTATGAAACGAAATAAATGTGATATGTATTTTCACACCAATCATTAGGAAAAAAATCTTACTTAATTTTTAATTATGTTATTAAATAAGTATTTGGGGGGGGTCATTAATTTTTTTCCTCACACACTAACTTACTGGAGTTTAAAATTTTGATTCATGAGAGAGCAAATGTGGAGGGGGGAAAAACTTCAAAATATAAGTCAAAAAGTGATTTTAAAATTATCAGTGAATAGAGATGCGGCACTTTTCAATTTTAAGACTGCTCTTGCTCTTCTCATTTTTTCACCCAGGGGAATCTGGATTAATGAAATTTCTGTACTGCTTTATGTTTTGCATTTCTTTGAATTCTGAGGTGGTAAGGGTTCCAATGTCTTGTTTAAAATAGGATAAATGGTCAGGGATTTAATTGTATATTTTAAACATTAATTTAGTTATCTGTAAGATAATGTTTAGTTAGAAGATTCTGAATTTTTCAAGTGATTTTAAAATTCTGGGCAGCGTTGATTTTTTTTTAATAAGCAAGCACATAAAAAGGCAATTGTGATTGACCGTTTGGGGGGAGAAATGTAGATTGTGCATTTTTATACTCATATATAGAGTGTGCACACAGACAAATGAAAGGTGCGTGATGTGGTGTGTTTGAGTGTGTAAACTTTATAAATGGAAATATTTAAATATTGTGCTGGCATTCTTTCAGGTAACTTAAGATTGTAGAACCATGTTAACACTACCCTTTGATGAGTCTGTTGTAATGCCAGAGTCCCAGATGTGCAGAAAGTTTTCCAGAGAAAGTGATGACCAAAAGCAAATTAAGAATCCAGAAAGCTTTTCAAAGCAGATCGTGCTCCGAGGCAAGAATATTAAAAGGTCTCCTGGAGAAGACACAGAAAAGGAGGAGGAAGAGGAAGAGAGGGAAGAGGAGGATGAGAACGGTTTGCCAAGGAGAAGGGGCCTTCGGAAAAAAAAGACGAGCAAGATAAGAATGGAAAGGATCAAATTCAGGCGACAAGAAGCCAATGCTAGGGAGAGGAACCGGATGCACGGCCTTAACGACGCGCTGGACAATTTAAGGAAAGTGGTCCCTTGCTACTCTAAAACACAAAAACTGTCCAAAATAGAAACTTTAAGACTGGCCAAAAACTACATTTGGGCTCTTTCTGAAATCCTGCGAATCGGCAAGAGACCCGACCTGCTCACGTTCGTCCAAAACTTGTGCAAGGGTCTGTCGCAGCCGACTACAAACTTGGTGGCGGGATGCCTGCAGCTCAACGCCCGCAGCTTCCTCATGGGCCAGGCCGGCGACGGTGGCCACCATGCCAGGTCGCCCTACTCCACCTTCTACCCCCCCTACCACAGCCCTGAGCTCGGCACCCCGCCGGGGCACGGGACTCTCGACAACGCCAAGTCCATGAAGCCCTACAACTACTGCAGCGCTTACGAGTCCTTCTACGAGAGCACGTCCCCTGAGTGCGCCAGCCCACAGTTTGAAGGTCCCTTAAGTCCTCCCCCAATTAACTATAATGGGATATTTTCCCTGAAGCAAGAAGAGAGCTTGGACTATGGCAAAAATTACAATTACGGCATGCATTACTGTGCAGTGCCACCCAGGGGTCCCCTTGGGCAGAGCTCCATGTTCAGGTTGCCCACAGAGAGCCACTTCCCATACGACTTGCATCTGCGCAGCCAGTCTCTCACCATGCAAGATGAATTAAATGCAGTTTTTCATAATTAATGAGGAAAATGAAAATAAACAGTGGTCATTCACCTCCCCATCTAATTAAGAGCAAGCAGATGCTTGGGCACCGTGTAATTGGCACAACTCTATTTAACGTGTTTACTAGTTTCTAAAGTGTGTTTCAACTATTGTGGGGATTTTCTATGTATTAATAAATCCTTTTTCTGATAAGTATTTTTTCTTTCTTTTATTTTTTTGTCTGTAAACACTGTGAGATTCTGTTTCCTTTTTTTTTTTCTTTGATTCCTCCTTTTCTTTTCCTTTTTATTTTCCCATTTACTTGATTTGTTCAGCAGTGTGTCTGAACAATATCATGGAAATAAAAGCATACACTGTGTAAAGTCAATGTCTATTTTGATTGTACAGTAATTATACAAATGCATGTTACTGAAATCAGATTAATAAAAATGATGTATTTATAATTGGTAGAAATTATATATTATGTATTTGAGGAGAACTGAACTAAAAAAGATATTCAGAACTTTAAAGAAATTATCTGAGAACTGAGATGGGCTTGCAATATGCAGAGGTGAGAGTGCAGCAATATTGAAAGCTATGCAAAAAAAAAAAAAAAGAAGAAAAAAATGAACAGTTTTTTCGGTTGTTGTTTTTTGGTAAGCTACAGAAAACCAGTGATCAACACTGAGATTATTTAACTTGACCTTTAGAGTGTTGCTGGCAGGGGCCACATGCTAATATTTTAGAAGATGTTGTCAACATTTTGCCTCAGTTTTTCTGATCATATATAATCAGCACTTTTTTTTTTGTATTATTCTGACTTCAGATGTGAAGGTTTGTTATAACAATGTATAACTGTGGTTTCTCACTACGTATTTTAAATGCAATTAAATATAGATGTTTCCACTTTTAAAATACATCTACTAGCTGTGATAATGTATTTTGCCTTCTTATTTCACAGTATACAGCTGCCTTTGCTCTTGCCTACACAGCATTCTTCTCTGCGCTCCCAGAGCACTTGCATTTGGGGGTGGAAATCATGAATTACCAGGGTGAACCTTGCACCGTTTTCAGAAGCAGCTGTATGCTTGTTATGTGCTAAATGAAATACTGATTAGAGGAAGTAGGTAACTTTACACTCAACAAAATGCAAACGCTGAATTTCATAAGGGAAGGGCTGATTGAACACGGAGTAGGATCCCGTAGTCACTGCTAAGCTTAATTCTTGCTAATAAACATCAGTACCAGTGAATTACAGATGTGCTTTTAAGTCATGCAAGTTAAGCATGTGCATGGACAATCACACCTTAACAGAGCAGAGCTCAGACGAGTTTCAGCTATTGCCACATGACTACACAAGTGACAAAAGGAACAAATAATTGGGTGGAAAAAAATTAGGAGAACTTTAAACCTGTTAGCAAGCAAGACCTCTCAATTCGGAGGGATGAAAAACCAAAACGCTACACTGTGAATGAGCTAGGAATCATTTTTTTAAAACTACATTTAAAAAATGCCAGAGATTGCAGGTTGAATCACTGTGGGTCACAGTTTGTTAAAGACGCCTGAATCTCGGGCCCTCTCAGCTATGTAGTTTGACATTGGTCAGAGTGACCTCAAGAAAAGGCTATTTTTTCCTCATAGTTTGTCTTTTATCTAACTTCACAGGTAGAACTTCTTGTAAACAATTGGCACCATCAGGTATTGCTGCACATGCAGGGCCAACCAGCTTGAAGTCCATCCCTTCCAAGTTAAATAGTGCTATCCCCAAACTGGAGAGAGAGCCAAAGCACAAAATCTGAATCAAGGACTAAGGGCTCCCAAACTTGCAAGGTGTGAGCATTGGGCATGGCATTTTGCTTGAATAACACCCTCTTTAGAAACAAATATTGGGTCCAAAAGAGGGATTTTGAAGACAGAGTCTTGATCCATGGTTCAGGGGATTGGTTTTAGATTATCTCTCCTTTCTTCGGTGTCAGGAACTGTGCAAGGTGCAGGCAGGAGTCTTCTGCCATGGATGAGATGATGACAAAGATGATGATGCTAACTGTCAGGTCTAAAGCATCCTCCAGTGTTTTGCACTGAATATGGCAGAGGTTTGGAAAAGAGAATGGGAAAACAGGGAGAAATAAATTACTTTTACTAAATATCAGGTAATTTGGAAAGCAGTAAAACATGGGCAGGGGAAAGGCAAACATAGAAGGGAAACGAGCTGGTCAAGGAGAAGAGAACCTGCAGTCCTCAGCACAAAGTTGCAGAGAAGAGACAACAAAAAGCTGCCAATATATCACAAAGAGCTCGGGACCAAGCAATCCATCGGGACTTGGGGGCTTCTGCTGAGCATGAGCAGAACACTTATCCAGTGAAATTCTGCAAGAACTCCGAGAAGCTGAAGCTCAGAGCAGGCAGCCCACGACAGTAGCGATGCTGAATCGGAGAAGAGTGTATAAGTCGTCAGGAAGCGGCGAAGCAGCTGGAAAGTTCTGCACCGAGGGAACTAAATGCCTGTCACAATATATTTAGCAGGCACCCAAGGGGGTGTTAGCACTTCAGGCTCTGCAGTCTGGGGGTCTCCAGCTCTGTGGCCCTACATTAACTGAATAACTCATGGGCCAGTTCCAGTTTCCCCTTCTGGCAGTGGAACCAAGAGGAAGGGAGGAAAAAAAAATCACTGCCAGTTCAGATCTTTCTCTCTCGCTCCATGACAGATGGGGAAGCAATTCACAGCCAGATTCCCCCTCTGGTAGCTCAAGGCGGACACCACACTTGCTCAGGGCACTGCAAATTGGAAAGCCAGTCCAGAATAAATAATAGAGCAAGTCATAGAAAAATATTGAGACAGCATTAAAAAAAAAGGGAAAAAAAGTGACATTCCCTGTCTGTGAGGCTATGGAATATTTAGAGATATCAGGATAGGGAATTCCCTTGGACACCTTCTCTTCCACACGCTTATCAGACACACATTTCCATGCTCTTTAGCTGGCCAGTCACAGAACATGATGGCTCTGAGCTCCTAAGTGATTTATAAAAGCCTTTGAGGTTGCTTTATTTTAGAGAAGAAATTGAAGCAGCAAGAAGGTTCTGATGCTTTAATCCCACAGGCACAAATGCCATTGGTTACTTTAGCCAGTCTCCTTATGTTACAAGGTTCGTCTCCTTTCTGTATCTCCAAAGATGCTCATTTCTGCCCGTCCTGCTCTCCTTTTGACTGCCTGAGCTTCCTTGAGGATAAAAATACATAAAACAGCAACTGCTCCAGAAAAATTAGGTGAGAAGTTTCTATCTTCCCTGTCCTCTAGCACAAAAGTAATGAAGCCTTCTGTCAAATTTAGAGGTGGGAACCCCAAAGCTGTAAGAAAAAAGCTATTTCATCATGGGCTAGGGAGGGAGAATTTTCTTCTTACACAGGGAAACTATTTGCCGTGTGTTATTTCCCAGACTAATATTTTAGTAAGATTTAAAAAGTGTTGGGTATTTTTATGGTATCAGAAATATACTGATTCTATAAGAACAGCTGTACTGGTTCACATTAAGCGTCCATCTAACCTAATATCCTATTTTCAATCAGGGGGCATAAAAAGATGTCCGAAGAAGTCAGACCAAGGTAAGCAAAACAATATTTTTGTTTTGCTAATAAAAACACAGGGAAAAAAAAATAACACACATCATGTTCCAGGACTTCAGCCAGCCCTGCTGAAGACAGGGATGTGCTTGATGGGAAAAATGGGTGGGAGGCATGACAGCACCCTGCCTGTTTGGAGCCTTTCTAACCAGCTAACCAGCAACCACAGGCTGGCATGGTGTGGCTAATGCCAGGGTGCACCTCTGAAACCCTTCCCAAAACACATCCCGAGTAAAATTCAAAGCAGTGCCCCACAAATCCCAGAGCGATTCGGAAGATGGAGGGAGAGGTAACCACTGCTTTGCCAGATCTTGGATGAGCTCCGTGAGCTCCTCTGCATTACAGCAGGAACACGCTCATTTGAGGACATATCCTGGCTGCACTTCCTTCGGGATCATCTGTGTTCTTTCATTTCATAGTGATCTGCACAAAGATTTTTTTTAAATGTATGGAGACTGCAAAGACACAAACACAATGAGGGTTTTTTTTTTTGTTGTCGTTGTTGGTTTTTTCCCCCCTCATACTAGCAATTCCCTTTCCCATTTTTACCCCTGTTTTACTCTACTCTTCTCCCCTTTGCTCTCAAATGGCAGCAAATTAAGTGAAATGCCATCAATAAAGATGAATGAAATCCCAATGAAACACACGGCAGAATCTTTCCTTGCAAAAGCAAATAATACTTGCCTAAATTAAAGGGTAGCTGTATGGTTTTTTTTGTTGTTGTTTTTCAGATTTTGAACCTGTCTTAACTTAAGCCTATAGTTATATGCTACTGTCCACACTCAAGGTCAAAGCAAGTTTAATCTGAGGATACCAAAATCCTACAGCATTTCATTTACGAATAGCAGAGAAGGTGTTGCTTTGGGCTAACTGAAACGAAAGCAGCTCTCCTCACACAATCTCAGCAAGTTCCACATCCAACCCATGCTCCCCTCCAGTAGCCTGGCCGGGGTCTGACCCAGAGCTGAACCACGGCAGCAGGTTGCGATTTTGCTCTGGAGAGAAACAGATCAGCGTGGCGAGCAGCTGGCACGGTGCCACCGCTCCATCTCAAGGGCAGACCTGTCGTGTCTCTCCGACACAAATCCAACCACCGTACAAGGGGCTGGGATGCAGAAACGCACTCGCAAGCCCTCTCCACAGAAAGACCTGAGCAAGCCGTCTCGCAAAAATTCTTGCGTGTTATGCCAAGAGGATGGCCTATTTTCCTACAGAGCACCCCCCTCCACTCAGGATGTGCAAGAATATGCTAGCAAAATGGAAAGAAGAGCCAAGTTCACTGGCAAAGGCACTCTGGATTTTTCTCTTTTTTTTTTTTTTTTTTTCAATGCCAGCAATGTGGGATAAGGAATATCCGTAAAACTTGCAACTGCCCTTGCATTGACATCCCCCACAAAGCTTGTTACGAGATTTGAAAGATATTTCCTTCCCTTCCTCTCCTCCCCAAAAAACATTGATTTCTCTTAACTGTTTTTGTTCACTAGCTCCTTAGGCTCCACATCTATCTCTGTAACTGCACTACTTGCACTGTTTAATTCTAGAACACTGTGGATGAAGAGCATACCACAGAGAAACAAGTCATATTCTCATTTTTGCTTAAATTCTGGACCGGTAGATTAAAAAAAATATATTGTTTTGGAAACAAAAAAGCAGCCTTTATGATATATCTTTTATCCAGGATATTCAGTCTCTCTCCCAAGCCCCCAAAGCCTCATCAACATTGTGCAAACCTTGTTCTGATATTCTGAGCTCTTCCTGCATGTCTGTAAAGCATTACTAAATAGAGGTGGGGTGGTTTTTCTTTTTTTTGGATTGGAGCTATTAAAATGTTAAGTAGGATTTTTCAAAAAATGAAATTTCTTGGTCTATATGTATATCTAAATATAAAAGGCTATAAATTCTGGAGTGCTTGAACATTATGTTTGCAAATGGAAAGAATAATAATCAGTGAATTAAAAGTCCTAGTACTGGTACAGAATCCAGGTTAAATCAGAGATTATAACATAAATTTTGTACTCTAGAAAACAGGAAAATGAGGACTTGGTCTGCTCTTGTTCCAGGGGAGTTTAGCAGATACCAGATTGGATTCTAAATCACATGGGAAGCTAAACGTAGCCTTATCCACTATGTTATTTATTTACAGCCACATGAGCAGCTGCATAATGCTTAGATGCAACTGAAATGACATTTCTGTTGGGCAGACAGATTGCAAACAAAGAAACTAAGAAAGGATCTTCCTCAGAATCCATCGAGAAGCCTGTGTGAATACTGGTGTTTACCCCATGCCAGAAGTGCATGCAGGAGAGAAAAGTGCTGTCCAGACACTATGATTAACTGCAAAAGCAGGACTCTCACTAATTTTAATAATTAAGCAATTTACTTCTGTCCCTAAATTCTGAGGGAGAGCCCGTGTCTGTCAACATCGTGAAGCCCTTTCCCTCAGGGTTTACAAAGAGAGCTGTTCCTGCATTTGGTGTCCTTGTCTTGATAACAGTCATTACTTCAGAAAAGTAAATACATTGAAATACTTCCCCCAATAGATATCATTTTGGTTCACTTCATCCCCATCAGTACATACACACACAGAAGCAAGCATATATTCACTGGAAAGCAGATTTTATACAGCCCAGTCAGAGAAAAATATTTGACAGAATGCACGCAGCTATACTAGTTTTTGATGGCAAAAGGGCACAAAATCTATGAATATGATAGTGAATTAAACAGCTACTCAGTCTATTCAGTCACCAGTTCCCAGGTATTTGGTTATATAGCCTTTTAGCCCATGGGTTCCAACTAGACATGGCTATCAGGGTCCCTCCATTCCTGAATTTCACCTCTAGGCACCCAGTTTTCCCCCAGTAAAATAACACAGTGCAAATTCAGCTAGGAAATTAGTCCGTCCCCATGCCCGTGTCAGGTTCTTCTTTCAGGAGAGCCTTAAGACAGCTAAAACCAGAAATCAGAACAGCAAACGTTCAGCCACAGAAACACAGCTCCGACGCAGCGAGTGGTGGAGGATGTGAATGGATGCCACCAACACTGCGACCAGTGATTTCCTAGAGGAGAGAGCAATCCAGTGCTAGATGCACAGCAGCGCCCTGTGGAAATACAAGTATGAAGTACTCGGGCTCTGGGGAGAAGGAGCTACTCTGGTGACGTGTTCATGGAATTACCTCCACACGGACAAGCATGTTAAACATGAGCCAGAAAGCGAGCAGGCCCTGCCGGGACAGCAAGTGTGTCCCAGCTACCACTCTCTCCATCTCTCTTTTGAGCCACGCAGTTGCTCTGCACAGCAGGTCATCTACCCCATAACAGTTACTTCCGCCTTCATGCTGGATTAACAGGCACTTCACAACAGCTGAGCCTCCAAAAGATGCCCTAGAGGAGATGTGTCGCTGTACAATAGATCCACATCTTACTCAATCATGGATTCCCCGTACCCTCAGGTACTCGCACAGATGTCTGCGCGTTCTGGAGGATGGTGAATCCGCCATGAGTAATGGCCTCCACCACAGGCACAGCCTTATGGAAAAGCTCTTCAGTGGTTCAATTAAGCTGTGCCTAGTGGCCTCCCTGAGAGACTAACAACACAATCTGCCTAAAAGCACCATATCTCACTTATACTCTGGTCATATTCCCCATACTCCTTTTTTTCCATGTATTGGGATTTACCCTCCCTTCAAATTCAGCACTCCTCTGGGCAAAACTGACACTACCAAAATCAGATACTAATATGTTAAATACATTCTTAAGAGACCCAGATGCAAGGGAAGCTATTTTACACAGTCCACACATTTCTAGCAAGCCTGGACTGAATGTGTACACCTGCTATCATCCTCTGTGTTGTTATAGTCATGTAAGCGATGCCTGGGAAGCAAAATCTCCTCTAAAGAGGACAAATTATTGGCAAGGAGAGAGAACGCACACACCTTAGATCAGTATTACACATGCCTGTACCCTCCTGCAGGCCAGTGTGTGAAGACAGCAGTACGCAATGAGTCCACCACATTTTATTTGCTTAGTTTATCCAATTCACATGCAACTTACCCTAGCCACCACATCACATATAGGTAATCTGGCCACCAGGTCGCTCAGTTGCTATATGATATTTTACTCCAAAATGTCTGGAGAATTATTAAATAAATCCGGTCTCAAATGATAATCTAACATTCATTTTTTAAAAGAAAAAAAAACTCAAATTTGTTCCTAAATGTATTTAAATCTTAGCAGTGAACATGATGCTGGTTATTAAAAAGTAATTCTGGAGAAATTAGCTTGCAGCTACAAAATTAATATAATTCATTTATTACTTGCAGCCACAAATCAAAATGCTGTTAACACTGCTGCATGCAATTTAATATGCACAGTAAGTTTCCATATGGCTTCAATTTTAGGATCCCTGGTCACTACAGAGACTCATTTGCAGAATGGTCTGTAGGCATGTGAAGTCAGCTAGTGCTGACAGAAAAGCTGTTCTAGATGGTGTCTACATAGGTACTATAGTCCAAAGCGGTCTGAAAAAACTAACGCCATGCAGGATTATCATAACTTACATAAAATAGAGGAATTGTTTCAAAAACAGATACTTGTGGTCAGATTGGTATTGCCAGGTCAGCATCCTGACCACAAAGGCAGATTTTTCAAAAGCACCGAACATCCAATACCTCTTTAGAAAGCCAATGAGACATGAATGCTCAACATAAAATTTAAAAATAACTTTGAAGCCTGAATTTTGACATGCCTACGTAGCTTGGCTGTTTGTGTACACTATGCAAAATCACAGCAGTACTCCACCAAGTTGTACATACACCGAGGTCGGCACGACCACATTAACTGGAGTCATGTAGCATATTGCATGCTCATTTTGTGTTCAGCTGGCTTGTTTCAGAGCCTAGTTGTGTCCGAGTGAGTGACAGTATATGCTAAAGCAGTTTCTCACCTTACTCAAGCATTAAGACCACACCAGACTCCACCAGCACCAGGTTATCACTGCCTAGCAGCCTGCTGAGAAGTGATTACCGTGGATAAATCCACTTAGGTCCATGCACTGTCTGATTCACAGCAGGAGTCACAAACTGAACTTATGGTGTTCATCACCAGCATCCCATGAACAGCAGCTCAAATCACCAGGCTGCAAGCCCATGCAGGCCACAGGCCATGCAATGCTCATTCTGTCCTGTTTCTCCCCGCTGTCCTCTCCCTCAAAAAATATCTGATTAAGCCTTAACAAGACCAAAGGAAGAGGTCTCGAAATGCTTTTACTCTGTTTAAAGTACTCTAACCAGCATTACTAACAGTGCTGCAGGAGATTCCCAGTGTGCTTTCTCTATGGCTTCAAAAAGAGAACTGGCATCTGTTGTGACATGGCAGTAGGCACCAAGTCAACAACAAATAAGGCCAAAATCATGGGCACAGAATTACCTTTTTTTTCACTCCCCTCCCCACCAACAGCACTTGCAACTAAACTCTTGCCACTTGTTCAATAAGTCAACAGCTGGTTTGGTTCACAGCACTTTAGCTGTGCCTGAGTTTCTCTTAGGCTGGAAACCCCATCCAGCGCAGCCCCATCAATAAGTAAACTCAGAACAAGAGGGCACACAGCTGGAGTGAAAAGGAAGATGCTTTCATGTCGTGAAGCCACAACACATCAATGCAGTGAAGTAACAGGCTCTCGTTACTTAAAGTCCCTAAAAGAGTCATGAACGCCGTCCGTAACTAGCAGGACAAGTCTGTCACATATCCACTGGGCTATCCATAAAGAGTAAGGAGGAGGATGTCAACAACCATCATTTATAGAAAGAGAGTTCAAGGCACCATAGTTGTAGAGTGTTCAGGGAGAGCTGATGTCAACACAGCCCCTCTCCCAGAGAAGAGCTACGCCAGGTCTCTCACGGACCGTGGCAGCATCAGCATGCCAGTGCCACCTGGTCACCGCAGATGGGGAAAAAATGAGACCAAAGTGTTAACGATGCTGATGCCTCAATTGCGAAGGGGTTCCGTGAAACAAGGCTCTGTTCTTACCTCATCCAGCATTTCAGGTTATTCTGACTAATTTCTAATTGATGCTTTTGGGACAACCTGGGGCTAAATTACTGTGAAAGAAGGGAGGCAGATGGAGGAAAGAACAACAGAAGCAGGCAGCCTATTGTAGCTTAAGTCCTATTCCTTCTAGCACTTTTGCCATCAGGGAAGGTCTGTCCACCAGAAGAGTGTCACAAAGGAAAGCAGGCTCACAGAAATATTTCACTGAGTTTACACAGTGATTTCCCTGAGATGTGAGGGAAGAAACTGCCTTCTCTATTTTAGCACTGTCAACTGTTAGTACAGAGAGCCTCTCTGGTGTGTTATGTTCTCGTGAGCTAGCAGACCTGTTGGGAATATAATGAGGTCTGTGCATGCACCTCCTGGTGTGATGTTTAAAAACTTCATTTCTAACAACTTATTCCTCAGATGCTCTCCTGATTTTCTTGAGGCATAAGGACCAGTTGACTATGCAAATGAAAGAAGGGAATGTAGGAAATGAGTTAGACACAAAGGGAGTTGCTGGCAAATGCCATTGCTTCCTCGGGGCATAATGGTAAGAGACAGCTGCTACTGCCAGCCCAGAAGCGGTAGCTGAGGGGGTTAGCACAGCTCTGTTCAAAATCTTTAGTCTGATGAATAACCAGGCAGAAACTGCCTGTGCTTCTAAGGCAGGATCCCTGAAACAAGATCTTTGATTCTTGCTCCACGTTATCATCTACAGTAAGTGCACACAGGATGGTATGTATCAGATGATTTTCATAGTTTATTGTTTGAAAGTCCTTTTGTAACAGGACAGGAAAAATAGGTATGCAAGAACCACTCTCCTCTGCAACTTCTTAGGATACTACTGTAACAATATGATGATTATTTTTGCAGCAAAGCACATGCATTTAATTTTCTGCATCAAATATTTTGACACATGAACCACCTTCGTGACTGTAGCATAAATACTTCCACAAATATTTAATTACGGTACATGATAATAGCATGGTTTTATTTTTATTTTTTATTATGGAGTGATTCACTAAGTACTTATCGTGGCAATCATAACTCTGATACATGTATTTTGTCATTCTGCTGCCCAATAAATGGTAGCAGAATACTGTAACTGATGTGCATACATAAATATTTTAGGACTTTGCGCTTCTTAAATTGTTTGGAAATACTTATGGTAGCCAGTAAATACTGATACTTTTCTTTCGCCTCCAAAAGAATCTGTCACTTGAAAAACTGGCAAGATGCTTAGAGTACCACTTTATGGAAAAAATAACACAAATGTTTATTGGTAGTACTAAAGGAAATGCTTGGCGTTTTTCAGCTCTGAGCAGAATAGCTGTCTGGAGTGCCACATGTTATGATCACCACACAAAGATAAAGTAAAAACCCTTCCACAGGGGAACACCTTCACTTCAAACAGAGGAGAAACCAAACCTCTCTGTATTGAATGATTAAAAAAGCAAGCCATCTTAAAAAATGGACAATTCTTTATTTTCCCCAGGAGGAGAGGAACGCAGGATTTTTTCCAGAACACCCAAAGAGAAAGCAAGAAGTAGGAGCTGAAGAGAGAGAATTTCCCAATTCTTCTGCTCTTCCCACAGTACTTATCAAATATTTTGATAAATCTCAGCTGAGGTTGTGCATGCTCACCAACAGAAGGCTAGATCCCTATGGCAAAATCTTGCCCTCATTTATACAAGCAAAGCTCCTTTAAACTCAGCAGATTTAATCAGGTATTAATAAGGACAAGAACTTGACATTTAAGACAAAGTCCAGGATATTCCATGCTTTTACCCAGCAACAAATAGCAGCATCCTGCTCCTACAGCAATCCTTTGATTTTTCAAGGCACTTCATCACTGCAAACTATCACAGTTACTACTGTTTTACGCCTGAGAAAACCAAGATGAAATGACTGCCCAAAGAAGTCACAAAGTGAACAGAAGCCCGCAAACCTACCCCCTGAAGTGAGCTGGACTGAGATTCCTTAAACCAGATTTCAGATGTGTGACTGAGTTACCTTGGCTTAATGGCTGCCGTGCATCAGCTGAGCCTCCGTGAGAAGAGTTTAAATTAGCCTGCGCTACCCTACATTTACCACAGCTCAGCTGCTACACTGTAACTCATTAAGCTATGGTAACTTGCTCAAGAGTCTGAGATCTCAATCTGATGCTTTACCCAGTGGCCCACATATCTGCCCAAATCATGCTCTCCTCCTCCACACAGAGCTTCCTGGCCCAGGGCCACCCCAAGCCAATAAACATCCTGAGCCCACCTTTCACAGCGTAAGAAGGCCCCCAAGAAAAATAAGTTCTGTACAGTTTTCCAGGTAGACACTTCAGAGGAAGGTTTGTTTAGTCAAGGAGAGAGCCCTCAGGGATGCTTTTACTTCTTCTCTCCCTGACCTAGATCTGGACAGAGCTTTCTGCAATTTCTATAGAGTACATAGACAACAGTAGGACATCTCCCGACTTCATCCTCTGTCAGCTTCATATACATTGTCTTTTTTTAACCCATCAGCAATTATGTTATTCATTCTTCTTACCTTAGCTATTTCAGTTTCTTCTCCGCATGATTTCCTCAAGATCCAGCCAGCGTTCAGCAACCACTTCTTTTCCTGAAAAAAAAAAAAAGAGGGGGAGCAGTGGGAAACATATAATCACATTTTCATTAAACTCGAGTTCCTCCTTGTAGTTCTTCTATTGTCTACCAGAAATGTAAGTGCAGGAAACTTCACTCAGCTGGTGCTATGCAAAGGATCCATTTTGATCCCTCAGTCATACACTTCCTTTTGGAAAGGGAACTACTATTCACTCTATCTTGTTTCCATAATATCTCTTTTTAAATGAAATATCATTTAACTATATTAAGCACTTCAACATTTTAATGCATTCTGCATCCTGAGCAAAATTAAGACATATTTTAGTGTCTTGCATGGATTCCTTGCTATTTTACAACCTGTAATATTCATCAAGAGAAATATATGTGAAGATAATTAAATTGTATTAAATAAAGAGCAAAAGTATCTGAACATCCTTATATAGTGTAGCTCTACATCTCCGGTTTTCTAGGCTAGCAGTTTAAACCTTGGAATGACTGTTATCTCATTAAATGCTATGTCTACACATAAACCAAGCTGGACCAAACTGAGAAATTTTGGGCATTTTTAACATTAGAATGCTAAGATTTGCAACAAAAGAGCAAGTTAGCTTATATGACAAAAGTTTTTTTGTTGTTTTTTTTGTTTTAATGAGTAAAAAGGAAAGAAATTGCTTTCTAATGCCACAAAGTTATCTAAACAGTGCCAGAAGCAGCAGGTCAGCCTTCTTCAGTAAGGCAATGATACTATCATAGAAATTTGAGTAGGTAGAGATGATTTAGATAATTTTTACTTTGTGCTGTAGTCTAAAGGCACTGATTACCTCTATGTTACCTCTGAAAATACTATGAAGTTTTCCCCGAAACCTAAATCCAGAAGCCTCCAACATCAGGCTTATACCTAGGAATACCTCATGGGAGCAGCAGTCAATCTGTGCTGGTGCAAAGTCTAAGGCGTAACCCAGTTCTCAAGCAGGGGGATGAAGTAACAGTGATCGCTATAGCTCATTGCGATCAACTGGTCAGGCCGGGACCTTGCTCAGCACATCCTAATCTGTCATGAAATAAAGGAACCAGAATTCCTAAAGGAACCACTATCACCTCTCCCTCATGATCTAAGCTCTCCAAGGGTCTGTCTCTTACTCTTTCTTGTTGAAAGATGACAGCATGGATTAAGGGTCAGCCTGCTTGTTACAGCACAGTGTAAAGTTTTCATTATTCTACAGGAACACTAGGAATCAGCTGCCAAAGGTCTCAAGCTGGGCAAAAGTGGTCATGGAAAGGCTGGCCTCAGGCTCCCTCGATCTCTCCTCCAAACAGACATCCCTGGCAGCAACCTGTTCAGCTCATTGGCAGGTTTTAAAACTGTCCGTTTGCTAGGAAAATACAATGAAAAATTTTGTTCTTTTGCACCTCCATGAGGGAGCCCATACGTTAGCTCAATCAGTGGCTACTACAGTAACACAGGAAATGAGATGTAAATTCCCTTTCAGCGAGGGGAAGACGAAAAAGACCACGTTTTATAATCAAAAGGCAAGTAAGAAGTGTTCTTCAAAATACAGTATGAATAAAATATGTGAGCACACTAAAAATTGCTGGAGACAAAGCTGAATATATTCTGCTACATTTTCCCAGAGCCAGGAAGAAAGTAACTAGTTCATAAATTCCATCAGGAGCTTAGGGATTTTTGATGTAATGAGTTTTACAGTTTCAGAGGAGACTGCTTTGCTAATAATTATGTAACAGTAATTAAATCTGAAAAAGGCTGTACTCTAACTATGTTGATTTATTGCAGCTCCAACAAAGTACTCCTAGAGTGTGCTTTGGAGCGTGCACCTCCTCCCTCCAGTTTTCTTTAAATTCTCACAGAGCACTGGGTCACAGATGGTCTGAGATGCGATATTTTCCCTATTAAATTCCTAATAATCTTTTTCCGAGGCTGAGTCATGGAAGCCTGGGGATTTCTCATTTTAATTAGAAGGTTTAAGGAGCTAACTCTGTTTGAAATTTCCTCCTAGGAGATATGGGTGCAGGTGATCCCATTCAGAAGAATGACACAATATCAAGGCCAACATCTCATTTCCATATTAGATTACAGCTAGTTTGGCATAACTCCTGATCTGGATGCTGATGATCTGCTGCCTGGGCGGGAGGCACGAACTTTTACCATTTGAAAACAGGATTATTTTAGGATTATGTCTGAAGACATTTTAGGCTCTAGCTGGATGTTTCCTACCCTACCACAATGCTCCATCAACCTCTGCAGAATCCATTTAGAAATGTGAATTATTTATTAGTCTGATTGAAGCAATAAGTCTATATTGTTTGGAAGGCAGTGCTGTTAAGGATGCTCATACAAAGAGATTTACCATATTGTCCAGAGGGCTGATCCTCATGGTATGTAAGATTTCAATGTTTCAGGTGGATTTTGTCTGCAAATATTATAAACTATATAAACAGAGCATTCACCCAGCAAAATATTTTATGTATAGCTTTAGTATTTGCAGTACAGGAACAGCAACATCCCATCCCTGCCATCTAAAAGAGGTTATTCTTAGGTACTCATAGCTGAGTTTGATCGTTTGTAAGAATGCCTGTTGTTTAAGAGTTAGTCTGGTGCGGTGTTCACATATCCCTTGATAGTCTATTGTGAAAAAAAAAAAACAGCTTCTTAGAAGACAGCTGTTGAAGTTTCATCAGCCTATACTGTACAGCCAATTCTCATGCTTTAGGAAAATAATGAGCATCTCTTATTCTTTCAGCATGGCATGCAGTTGTCAAGAAGTCAGATGAGACATTATTCACCTTTTATAACACTAGGTAGCTTGCGGTTTCAAAAAACAGCAAGGACTACACTTGGGGGAAATTAAAATTTTCACCTGGTCTAAGCTGCACCACTTAAACATGCTAAAAATGGAATTCTATTGGAAATATTCTACACCATATAGACTTATTTGAGAATATAAGAAATAACTTCTCCACGTTGAATTCTACCACTCATGCTATCTCAATGAATGGATTCTGGTGATCCTTAAATTTTAAGTTTTTTTATACATTTAAAAATACTCTGTATATAATTATTCAAAACCTTAAGTTGTCATAAATTAACAGCTTTTCTTTCCATCTAAAATTATATCCATGTGTATATGCAACTTTTATGGTCTTTGTTATTGATATAATCTAAAGATTTTGTATTTAATTTAATGGCAGGTTTTACTTTTACAAGCCACAGAAACAAAAAGACTAAGGCATAGAATAGTGCTTTATACTGTTCTCCCCACACCAAATCCAACCTTACTTTCATATCATAGTTTGCAAATGTCCCATAAATGGGATTATTCCCAGCAAAGTCTTACACCACTTCAGAAAGAAAAATCAGTGCTTGCTTGGATATAGGGAGGAAGAACACTTGGACCCAGCTCTAGATTGCACATAATATTTTGCATATGAAATACCAACATGTATATCATAAGAACTTGCAATCTCCAAAAATAGACACTCTTCTGAATGTTCATGGGCCCAGCTGATATTCCTGGAATTGGCTGGATTTGACCACATTGCTTCATGAATCTTTTTGTTAAGACCAGAAAGGAGGTGGCTAGAGGTATCTGCTTTGCCAAACTACTGGTGTGGAAACAGGTTTGCTCCTGTGATGTATGTTTATAATACTGTTCCTTGTAATAAGAAGGGAAACTACACCCAGCGCTGTAATTGTGTGGAAAATCCAATTGTGTTAATTTCCCAAAAACTGATGTAGAGAAAAGCAAGTAATGCTTTGCATGCCCCATTCACATAATGGTTGAGATGTAAAACGAATTCCACAGTGGAGGGTCAGCAGAAGCGTGGAGAATGTCCTTGCGTGGGCAATGATGGGGTTTTCAGAAACGCTCCGACTTCCAGGCCTGCCCCTCCCACTGAAGGCCCCAGTTAGGAAACCCTGAGGAAAGGAAGATTCAAAATATTCCACAAAGTGAAGAGTTAAAGAGGCAGATTAAATCATGTTCTGTAATGAGTTAAAGGGAAAATGTCTTCGAGTTCTGATTAATGACCAGGGACACCTAGAGCTGCTTTGCCTGTCTCAGCAGTACATGACTGGTACAGCAGGGTAATGTCTAATAACTAATCTTTGACACTAGAATTAAGTCATTTTGTGAGAAAGCAGGTCATTAGAAGCTAAATTGAATTATAAGTAATACTATCTCTATGGAGGATTGTAAATTAATTGGTTTTTAACAATAACATTTCTGTATTTTATTAAAGCAGTGTAAGAATTCAGCGAAGAAAAGAATGTAGCAGATAAACAGGGCAGGTGTTGATGATGCAAATGAAATAGATGACAGATGGTTAGTAGCACGATCACTCACTGTGTGTGTATAATGGATAGAGGTAATCAAATTCCTTTGTGAATTGGTGACTTTCTTTACATCAAGAAGAACTTTAACTGTGGCGTGCTTATGCAGCTTCTCCTTAAAAATTAACTCCACTCCTTGTCATTATCTGGAGGTGCAGGACACTCGCATATTTGCACGTTGCTGCAAACAAAGCTGGGCTTGCAAATAAAACCACACCCGGGAAGCAGCCACGTTTCCAAAGTCCTTGGGGCACATGGAGAATTGAAGCCACCTTGACATCGCAGCCCACCCCTGGATGAGCCCAGGTGACCCATGGCGCAAAGCTTTCCCTCTTGCCACGCAACCGGACGGACCGCGCTGGCTTTGCCCCTGCGAGATTGGTCCTGACGCCAAAACTGCCATTCACAGTTCTGTCTTAAAGGGCAAAAATACAAGTTAACAGAGTAGCAGCATATTCTGAGTATTGTTTACTGATGGATGCTGTGCTTGGCTCAGTCCATAGCCAATATACTGATTTTTTGAGGGAGATTTATTTTGTGGCACTATGCAGCTCTGCCTGATGATTTGACATAGACTGGAAGAGAAAATAAGCAGGCTCTAGCCACAGAGATAGCACATCATTATATATCCGCTACACACACATGCAAGCACACACAGGGAAAAAGCAGAGATTGCTTGAGCCAGCACTTACTTTACAGAAAGCTGTCCTTGTTCTGAGCCAAAAAAAATGAGCAAAAATAATTGCTCAAGGACTGCAGATACCGTATCAGGAGCCAATGTATTAGCAGAGCTGTTTCCAGGACTAGTACAGAAAGGGCTGCTGATGGGGTAGATGGGAAGACATTATCTAAGCAGCACTTTCTTAGCACATTGTATTTCATCCCAAAGTCATGGAAATGTTCTACACATAGAGATGCTGGGAGAAGCCCCACAAGGAATTTCGAGGATCATTAGCAAGGCTCCAGGCACATCACCTCAGTTTTCACTCTTACAGCTACGAACCTTGCACCATGGAAGTCTCCAGCTCCTTACAACTTGAGAATCCTGTAGGAATAGCCCAAAGAAGCCAAGTTTTAGCTTTTCTTGTCTAAATTGCACTCCTCAAGGTCTCCCGGAGTGGTGTGCTGAAGCACCTGCAACATGCACCCTTTCCTCATCCTTTGGAGCAGAGGGAAGCCCTGGGGTAGAAGTGGGACAGGATCCTGCACGGCCACCCTTCCCCATGGCTAGCACCATCAAAGAACAAAACCTCCCCAGGGTTCCAGTATCAGCTACCTGTATTGATCCAGAAGCTCGAGTTTCTGATGAGGGGCAGGATGCACTTCACTAATGAGGTTTAGGAACAACTTCATAATATGATAATTTTTACCCAGCTGCTAAAATATTTTCAGAATGGGTGCCCTACTGCACAGGCAGTTATATGCAGTTTGGGAAATTTGGACAGTATGTTTGATGATTTGCTTAAATATGTGATATTCATGTTACATCTTACTGAGACATTTAACTTTTTTGTATTTTGAATTTTTTTTTGATTTCTAGATATTAGTATGTACATTTTTTAAGTATCCACTCAGTTTTGAATGTGAAAAATGCAAAACTAAAATTCACATAGCACTATGCAGAAGAATTTTTTCTCCTTCACCTCTTCTAGCAAGAGCCTATTAATTCAGTGACTATTTTACCAGTGATAGCCTCCATGAAGTCTAAGAAAATAACCCATGCAACTGTATTTGTTTATGAAGCAATATGAAAAAGGGATGTATTCATCTTCCAAAAGAAGGTGAACACATTTTCTTTTGGTTTTAAGAAAGCCATTGCAGCGTCAAGAAAAAATAGAGAAAAAAAGGAAAAATACCCACTCTAGTGCACAGTAGATACTCTGCTGGCTGCTAAATATCAAGAATTCTAGCAGGCTTGCTGGTGAGAAGGTGGATATGTATGCATGCTACAGAAAGCTTAATGCAGTTTGTATTGGAGAAGCAAAATACTTCTTTAGGGTAGCTGCCAAAAAAAACCCTAATGAAATATTCTTTGTAACACATTAAAAACACAGTTCTTGAGAATGTTTTGAACTGCAATATTTTTGTTTACCAATTACCGCTCCTCTCCATTAAAATTAGATTGCATCATGTTGCTTTATCATTAGAACACGAGAAATACATGCACAGTCCAGAGATTACCATATGTAAAAGACTGCAATTGCATTCAAGACCCCTTGATGTTTCAGTTTATTCATGCTGTATTTCTGTTTTATGATTCTTTAATATTATACAACCATTATTTTGGTTTATTCATGTCTATACTTATGACTGACACCTGCAAACAATTTAACAAAGTTATTAGGGAATTTTATTATTTTTTCCTATGGGAAAACTGCATATCTCACGGAGGAAGAAATATGTGATTATATTACTTATTTTGGGGAAAGTAAAACACAGAACATTTGTTCTGTTAAAGAAGCCATGCCACAAAACCTTAAGATTGCAAGTATTTCAAATAAAGCTGGAAAATTGTCACTGAAGATCAACATTGTACATTGAAAAAAACATTGTACAATACTTTTTGTCTCTGTCTTTAAATTATATCTGCTTAAGTATTAAATCTTTGTTGTTGCTATTGTCACTTCTTACTTTTTTTTTTCCTCCTGCAAAAGCAAAATGCTAAGAATGATCTTGGTTCTGAGAGGGTGGTTTTTGTTTTTTAGCACTGACAACTAATTTTTAAGTATGTGGGTAGTGGGTTAAAGCTAGCCTTAAATGCAAGGTTGTGGCAGTCAGATGGGGGAAAATCTGGCCTGTTGCGTTTTCACAGCTGGTGAAGATACCAACCGAGGAAGAATATATTTGGACTCTTGGCTGAGTTTACAAGACAATTTCCTATGGAAAAAGTGTTTTAATATAAAGTACACTTGATACAGAAACTAGCAAAGAACAAAACTGCACACACAAAAAATCCACATGCTGTTTTTACGATCATGTTTCTGAGCAGAAGAATATTTTGCAATGAACGAGCTCTGACTCCATACAGAGGCATTTATTTAACTCTCTTGTACTTGTATCATTCATACGCAAATACAGAGGAGGCTACTAGAACAAATAAACACTGTTTGCCACTAAGGGTTTCTATGTGGCAGTTAAAAAAGCAAATAGAAAATGTAAAATAAGGCCCCTGTGACCAGACTGGGTTCATCTGAACACTCCAAGCAAGGGTCCTATCTCATCAGAAGCCAAGCCAATATACATATTTTAAAAAGACATTTTACCATTAGCTTTTTGATAAACAACTGTGTGATGATTTTATACAGTCAGGAGACCTTAGAATCATTTCCCTGGAAGGTAATAGTCTTATTTTGTAGCAACTGTATCTGTCTTTATGCTAATCAGAAAATAAGTTTCATGAGGAGCCTACACAGTTACCTTCAAGACTCAAATTTCTACTTTAACATCTAAAATCTCACTGAAAATGGTAGGAGACTAGATGCTAAATAAATGTTAAGAACCTAAATACTTATTGATGCCAACATTTTTTTTCCTTCCTTACTGCCATTTTGACAGTTACATATTCCTGAAGGATGACCTTCTGTATGACACTTCAGTAATGAGCACTGATGTTACTCATTTTTAACAACCAGAGACTTTCACACATTTTTGAGACCAGCACAGAAAGCTTGCACTGATACCTTCCCTCTCATCCACCACTCTTGACCGTGTGACAAAGTTGGGAGGAAACGTATCTCACAGAGTTAAACTATATATATATATACACATACATATATATATATACACACATATATAATTCAGGTGAATAACCCCATCAACCCTCATGTAGTTTCTGCAAGTTGTTCTCTGGAAGAAAAGCAGAGATGCCAGATAAAGTTTGGCTTTCCACAGACTTTGAACAAGCAAACTGAAGGCATTTGCCTCTGGACCTGGGAAAGTTCCTGCCACAAAGCAATGCCTGGACACTGAGAGACAACATGCCACTTTATACGCTGCTACAGGCGCCTGGAAGAAACCAAACATAAGCAGTTTTTCCTGTAGGCTCTTGGGATCGGCTAAAAGATATATCAAATTTTTAGAAACAATTTTAAAACTATTTAAAATTTCTAAACAAGATTTATCTTTTAAACACGATTTATCCTGAGGCAAGTGCAGCTTTCCATTTTAGATTTTTCTACTAGGAGAGAGAGTTTCTGTCAAATTAACATACATAATGTAGCAGCCACGGAATTAGGTTATATAGTTAAACTTCTATGTTTGCCCCTAATCGATATATTGGGATAGAAATATACTCAGCTGTCTTCTAAGGATCACACATTTCCCCTTCTGCTACTGTTAAATACATACATATGTCCAGCTGCCTTAAAACTGGAGATGGATTGAGGCATTTCAGACAGAAAGATGCATTCATTGCTGTCCATCGAGCTTCCCAGGATTTCAATGGTCAAGGTCAGAAGGAAATGGCTGCCACAGCTTTAGGGGAGAGCAAATGAGCACAAAGAGAGAGGTGTCATAGCAAGGGAGTCCTTCCCTCCCACTGAGGAGAAAAAAAGCTTCATGATGCAAGAAGCTCTAATGAGAAAACTTGAAGTTGCTATATGAAAAAAATAGATTCAAAAGATTCGCAATGAGCTAAACCTGGAAGTTGTTTAGATCAGATGAACAGTCAAAGTAGACAGTGGAAAAGATCACCTCTGTCTCCTAGTAACCAGGTGGCACCAAAGAGGAAGAAAGAATTCAGCAAATCATAGAGAAATTCCTTTTTCTCAAGAAAACTTGTAATCTAAAATTAGTGGTAGATAACACAAACCAGTGATATTGCATGCATATGTGCTCCATGATGTCCATAATGCAGTCACTGGAAGATTTCATGGAAGGGCTCTGAGCTGCTTTAACAGGAACCTGAATGTTGCAGAGGGGGCAGCTGAAAGGAGAAACAACATAGCTGTTAACACAGGGGACCGCACGGAAAACATTATAGAGAGGATGCTGCAGGAAAGACCCAGCCAGCAGTCAGGCAAGAGACACGTGATGAGCCCCAGCAGAAAGCAAGCATCCACACTGAAACATGCTATAAACATTTCAGCATCTGCATTTGTTGATAATGAGTAAGGGGAAGTTGCCTGATACTTGCATTCTTCAGAAATGACTCAAGCCAAGCAGTTCATTACAAGCTGTGTCTGAGCTGTAGCCAGTCAGCACAGGGAAACACGAGCCTGCCACCACGTCCAACCCTCTCACAGCGGAGTCTCACAAGGGAGTATTGCCCACAGCCTTTTCCCCTTGTCAAACTCGAAAAACAACACTGATTAATCAATATGACCATAATGCACAACTGCAGATTCTCTTTAACAGCCTACTAAATCAAGTAGAAGCATTAGTTGCAGTGGCCTGTGGACCTCTGTGTCTACACAAGACATCAGGATCACTTTTGGGAGGCAGTAATGGTTAGTGCTAGATGCACTTCCTCGCACAGGGTTCCACTGTCACAGGCAGCTCTGCTTCTGCTAAGTCTATGGACATCTTGATAAAAACAGCTACTATGGTGCCCTCACCACTCTCGCATTTTGAGGAACTGTCCCTGTTTTTGCACAGGATAGCCACAGTTTGTGGGAATTAAAGCTTTGTGCAGTTGGGAGCTACCTTGTACGATATGCCCATAGCTTGCAGCTATAATTTCCCAGTGCAGACACACACACACACAACACCATCCCATGGAGAAGTGGCAATAGCCAGGTGGTCAGAGCATACCCAGCGTCTGTTTTTATCTGATCTTTTTTCTTTCCATATCTCTAATCGCCGCTGAGCCTGACATCAGCGCCTACCCGCGCAGACGCTCTGCTTTGCTGCCGTCAGTTGAACAAAATGTCAGCAGGTGACAACTCATGCTTCATTGGTGCCGTTCTATAATTTAGCGGCAGTGTATACAAATTAGATCTGCCTCCATTGCCTTTTTTAAGAGAGGCAATATTATTTTGATGCTTTCTTTTTCCTAGTAGCATTTTTGCTAGTGGGAAGGGTAAGTAGTTGTCACTGGTCTAAACCTATACTTGAAAGGAAAAAACTGCTCACACTTGTGATTGATAATTCATTTGCAGAAGTTACCATGACAGATATAAAACATATACCAAATATATTCAATATGGTTAAATACTTTGCTATAGTATCTCCTAGTAAAAATATCTCAGGAGAGTGAGAACATTAGCTTAGGAGAAACACCCCTGCTAGCTTAGATAAATTTATGACTAGTTTGTTCCATACAGATGTACATCTCCTTTGCTATTTTTTCCTATCACTAGTTTCAGCACTTTTATGTAAATTGACCTACGCTGCTTGACCTAATAAACAACTCTCAACACTTTTTTTGAGGTAAGTACTGAGGTCAGTCTCTTTTCAATGGCATTTTTCAATTACTAAGTGAACTGCCATCATATTTCTTAAGAAACACAAGAATCGTCATTTCAGTACCTTTAAACAAACTCCGTTTTGTATCAAGAGTTTTTCTGGAACTAGTAAGAGAACCGGAGAACACACTGTTTTGCTTGCCTTGTTTTAACAGTCTTAGTTGTTTTTTTTTTTTCTGGGTCTCCTCCCAACATTGGAAATTGCAATTCTGGCAGCAAGTGAGAGCAAGCAAAGCTTTACAGAGAAGTATTTAAATATTATCTCTTGAGACTTTGCCTCATGGCATTCTAATACCATCTCAAGGAGATAGGGAAAAAGAGGGGAAAGAAAATACCCACACAGGGACAAGCGGGTTTTTTGAGTCAGTCTCAGTAAATGTCGCTCACTCATAAAGGACAAAATGGAATTTTTTGCACCTTGTTACTTTGGGGAGACTGTCATTTACTGAAACTGACTCAAGTTTTTACATCCACCTACTAAAACCTAAACCTCTTTCTCTGCTTAAGCATGTGCTAATCCATGTTGTCAGCCCCAAGGACAAGCTACAGATCCGCTGTTTGATCACAGCACTGTACGGGAACAGTAACAACAGCCCTAGAAGAGACAATGAACAATTTAATCCCCAAAATATTTTGGCAGTAAGTGTAAACTTCTGCTGTTAACAGCTTCAGTCATTCAAGCATTTGAGTCACTATTACTTATCATAAGACGTTTTAAATACCTTGCTCAGGATTGTCAGATCAGGTAGGTAGCGAAGGCAATTCCTCCACCATATTTGGAGTGTATTTCAGTTCTCTCTATTTCTCCTTATTTGCATATTGGTTCACGTAAATCTGGAAAATGTTAATAAATGCACCTTTTTAGGACTACTCTCCAGATACAAAAGACAGCATATCTGAAAATCAGAAAAAAAAATCATAAAAATGAGAGAATCTTCTTCCCAAGCACTAAGAAAATCCCCCAATGTCTTTGGAAATGCCGCACTGTCTCTCTTTCAGCTTGTTACCAAAGAAGAGCAGATTTTGAATGATTAGCCCCAATGAGTGAATTGCCTGCTGGGGTTTATAACACTAAAACACGTTTCATTTATAAATGAAATGTTTTTTCAGCTTGCTGTCTCAAAGCAATCCCCATGCTCTGCTGTCTTATGAAATATCAAGCTTTAACATGTTGCTGATGTTTTATACATACTGACAGTCTTGTTTACTAAATACACGTATCGTCAATCGTGTTATCCCTAACCACATTATAATCTCTATTTACACCAATCTAATTGGTACTGCAGCTAAGCATTATTAGTATTAATAAGAGCAGCTAAGGCATGGAAAATACTGCAAATGCTCCCTCAGCTAACATCACCTTCTCTATTGACCTATATCCTTTATGTATATACCTGGAGTTAGGGCAGAATCACAAGAGAAGTGCAAGACAGCAGTGAAGTCACCTTTGATTCTGTACAGTGTGACTTGCTAAAGCTCTGCCCTGCTTCAGTCATGGGCAGCCTCACACACCCAGGATCTGTGTGCAACAAAGCTGTTGTTACAGACTAAAACTAACAAACAAACAAAAAAAAACCCAAAATGTTCAGGTTTAATCCAAAGTCCATCAGAGGGAGTCTACTCTGACTTATAGTCCATATAGTTCCTTATAGTCCATAGCCTGGTCATAACTATTAGCTGGCAGCACTATGAGGTAAAGTTACCCAAGTAGAAAACCCCTAAAAATTCATAGGTGTGACAGTCTTTTTAATAAAAGGCTCACAAAGAAATAATGTTCCCCCCTATATTTTGTACAGTCTTTAAAAGAAAAATACAGAAACGGTACCTTTTGTTGTTAAATGATTCTAAAAGTAATTTCTAAGGGACCCCATTTAATTTCTAAACAGTCCTACTGGGTTTCATTGCTTTTGAATTCCACAGGGAAAGAAAGGAAAGAAACAGCAATAAAAAAATCTGACAGTGAGAGGGAGAAAACATCTTGCAAGCAGTGCACTCTCCCCAGGAAAAAAAATATGAAGTAAAAGGAATGATTTAAACAAAAATTAAGGACAACTCACATTTGAATATTATATCTTTGGGCACAGAGCCAAATGCAGATGCATCTAGCCATGTTTTGGACTGAGGCCAAATTCTCTCAGTCCCAGTTGTTCAATTTTTATAGCGAGTGAACAAAAGGAGGGGGGAGACATAATATGGTCGTTTGGTAACCAATGTTTGGGGGCTTGTTAAGGTGCAAGTGAGGGTGTTTATGCGAAAGGAGAGCATAAAATTAACACTGAGTTCTTCAAACCAGAGTATGATCTGTGCCATGCGGTACTATATTTTGTGTTTTATTTCCAATTGCGGCAAGGCAGCCCAATGCAATAATTTGCAAGCTAGGACGTTATGTTGATCCAGTGGGTCTCACTTCACAATCACCTTGAGAAAAATCAAATCCAGACAGGATATGCAGTGACATACTCGAATGTACCGTGACCATTGTGTTTCTACCTACAGACAAACGTACGTCTGTAGCAGTGCCACTACCTTCATCGTGTAGCACTGCTAAAACAAGTCAAACTAGCAGATCACAGTCATTTTAATAAATCCCATTGCATCTGGGAATATTAATGCTCTAATACTGGCTTTCTCTTTCCAAATTAAAATGCATCCCCTGGGCCCCATTGGCCCAGTACACAGGAAGGGAACCCAATGGCCCTGGATTTGGACAGAGCAGAGAAGCAATGGCCAGGAACACAAGGGACACCCTCCCTTTCACCTCCAAGCGCACAAGTGCCTTTTAGAGTGTGGAGATCACCGAGCAGAGAAGTGACAGCTGCAGAGGCTGCACCAGCTATCGCCACCCCATGGGATATTAGCAGATACGTTAAGGCTGATCTTGTCGGTGGTGATTTCCTGGCTGCCCTCTCTGCAATGCGAGACTCTCTTTGAGATGGTTTTGGGGCTGCACAGGGGAAGCTGTATATTCTGGCAGCGTGGCAGGTACCAATCAAGGTGACGAAGGGTGTCTATGCTGCTAGGCTGAATGGCCAGTGCTTTGGCAGATTGGGGTGGCTGCTCCTCCAGGAGTAGGAGAGAAGACCTCCCTCACAATGCCTATTGGGAGGCTAGTGAGAAGCTCAGTTAAGTGAGTAATAGCTATGATTAATAATCCTGGGGATTTGTTGCTGCAAAAAGTTAGAATTGCTGGGCAGGAGGAGAATAAAGAATCTGTCTGACTTTTGTAATATTTACACCAGTTGAAAAAACCCTCAGCACTAGAAAGAGTCTCAAGGTCCACAGTTGCTCTCAGGTGAGCTTGAGAAGTGAGATGACAGCATGACAGTGAAGATGAGCAATGCAGCATGGTAGCAATCATGATCACACTGGGTGGGCTCTGCTTCCAAATTATCCTCATGGAGACGGCCAAGGGCAAAGGAGGCAAAGGGAAGGGTTCTGACAACTTAGTAATGCGTGTGTGATCCAACCCCACTCACAGGTGAAGATGGCAACAGGTCTTGGAGGACTACTCTGAGCCCTCTCCAGGCTGTTCTCAGGCATACTTCTCTGAGCCTAAATTCAGCTCGAGTGCAGGCGGCTGCCTCACAGTTGAAGTCAATGAAGTTGCACCCACCTACACCGGATCTGAATTGACTCTATGAATAGATATGTACTAGGGTAGGATATTCAAATTCTGTGGTTGCCAAAACTAGACATCTGTGTCAAAGCTTTTGACAAGTGCACTGATATATGTCAGCAAATTGCCTGAGGTACTTGCTAAAAACTACAGTAACTTTCTCATCCTGAAATTCTTCATCTGCACAATGATTAGAAAATGGCTACAAAGGCAAAATGCTAATAACTGATGCCTGAAATTTAACTGTGTGATTGTTAGTTTCACAGAGGAATTGAGACCATAGCTTAAATACCTTCATGCTCTGCTCAAAAAATAAATAAATAAGCAAGTCAAGGCTCAAATATAGGACCTTCAAGCTGCTGCACATAAGGATCTAATGGTAAATAGTTCTGCAACTCACTAGCTTGTCCTGTTACTGCTCCTGGAAACTCAGGACCACCACAGCCGGTTGCAGGGAGCAACCTCTCTGTGCAAAGGCAGACTGATGGGTCAAACGCCCTACCCTGTTCCCTGGCTTGATAACAAAGTTGGGTACCAGATTGCTGCTCGAGGAATCCATATGCTGACATTCTGCCTCTCTCACTTAAGCCCAGACTGTGCTGCTAGTCCCTGACATTTCTGGACACCACATTCGGGCGAGGAAGAAGCCAAATTGAAAAGAAAATTCTTTTTTTTTTCTCCTTTTTTTCCCCATCAAGAGAGCTCAGGGCTCTTCAACAACTTGGAAAGGGCTATAAGCAAATACATTCAGAAAGAAATGCCTACAACAGACCAAGCTCACCTCTATTTTTCAGGGGAAGAGGGGCAGTTGGGATTTCAGGTGCACATGATATATTTTTCTCTTTGAAAAGATATCATTACCCATAAGTACACATCAATAAGTGTGGGCTGTAAGCAGGACAACAAAACAGCCCATATTTATTTTTGATAATTAAGATTTGTTGTCAGTATAATTTTATTTTTTCTCTGGCAAAAACTTTACTTTTCAATTACTCCGAAAATGCAATTCAGTTTTTATTTTCTTGTGCATTCACTGATTAAACATTAAAGAAAAATCCGCAGGTATTTTGAGCTACCCTTTAAGAGTTAAAAACATATATAAGTAAAAAGAAAAATAAAGAGATAGTCACAGGAAATAATTAAATACAGAAGAATATGTTATAAACAACAGAGATAAGGCAGTGCTTCAACAGAGATAAGGCAGTGCTTCAAAAAATGTCAGGAACAAAAGCCAGCTTTCCTAAGAATATGAACACAGCTGGAAAAAATCAGTTAGAACGTCTTTAACAATCCCGAAGAGAGCAGATTACCCTGGTGCATTGCAGTCATGACATGGCTGTATTAGTTTCAAATAATGGTATCTTTACACAGCACTGACAGTATTTGAGACCAGCTTTTTTGGAGCTACATTGCACAGGATAGCCATATTCCAGGATTTGCTGTAGCTCAAGCTATGTTCCTTTGATGGCTGCAAGATTTAGTTCAGTAATTTTATGCAGTTGGCAAATATGCAGAGATGGTATAATTTAACATTTATGAATTGCCAATTTCCTCATATAAATACTGTAAGTAATGCTGTAATCATCAAATTATCTAAAGAAAGTAAATTGTAATTTGGGATGCTGCTTATTTGTTAAAATGATTTATAAACAAACATAAGCACATTTACTTAAGAAATCCAATCCAGTGATTCAACCAAAAAAAAAAAAAAAAAAAAAGCCTTGCACAGGTGTTCATGTGATTGTGATACATTAGAAAATTTCATTGTGTTCAATGGACCTCAAACGCACCCTTCCTCTTGAAAACAAACTACTGAGCTCTTTGATGGAGAGGTGCCAAAGAGCTATCTCTGGAGTCAGAGGTAAAACATAGTCATCAGCCACACATATAAACACCAGCTATAACCTGCTTGGCTGGCTTGACTTATATACTGAGTTTCACTGAAGCCTGTGGCCTAAATTCAATACAACCTAAATTCAGCACCCCAGAAAGCATGACCCGGCCCACTGAAAACACTCCCGTCAAGTAGGTTGCATTCACTGCAATGGAAAAAAAAAAAAAAAAGAAGAAGCTTTAACTCCCTCCCTCCCTCCCTCCCTCTTGCTTTTAGAGGAGAGCACCTCCTCCTTCCTAGTTCGGTGCTGGGGCTGCTCAAAAGCTTTCAAGAAGATGGCAAAGATTGGCCAGTGAAATAGCGATAAGCATCATAAGCTCAAGTCCACTTACAGGAAGGGAAGCGTCTGCATTTGAAAGGAATAGTGCGAGAAGAAACCTATTGCTCCCTACCCAACACTCTGACATGAAGCACTTCAACACTGGATCTAGCTCGCAATTTTAAGCTAGATCAACAAGCAGAAAAAAACTCAAAATTTCTTCAAGCCCAGGATGAACAGGCAAAACAATCCAATGTAAATTGCCCATGCTACAGAAATCATATGCATATAAGTGCCAAATGTACGCAATAAGTTGAAATATACTTAACAGCAAATGTAATGAAGAATGTATATAGATGTATAGAAATAACAATTTCCTAGGTCAGCAGAAATCACTTGATCTAAAATGACAAGCTAAGAATTTTAGTGAACTGTACTTAAACTTTTTTTTTTGGAATATATAAAAGCTTTTCTTGGAGAAATATTCTCAAGGATCCACATCTCATTTTTGACATGATCTCAGAAAAGGAGCACTAGAAATTTGATTTCTGTTTCATCACTTGCACTGCATTCATCACTATAGTACCAGCACACCTTCCAGTAGGGCAGTAATCACAGACCAGTATCTGTCACATGTTCGTTCCCTCATCTCCTCCCTAGGGGGGCAATTGTGTGAAGCACAGTGTTTTTCTTTAACTTTTTCTTTTTATAATGCAAGTATATACACACACACACTCACACATATGCCCTGCTATGGGAATTTATGTTGCGGAAGCTGAGGTGAAAGACTTGCACTGATGTTGAAGATGACAAACTTTGTGCATCCCTGTGCAAATGCATTACAAGCCCATGCAGAGATTTCACTTTGTCCTTTGTGCAGACATATGTAAAGTCATTCCCGCTCTTGCTGATTTACTCCAAGTACCTCTTGCATAGAGCATTGGATGGGGGCTGAGTCATTTACATTACAAAAGATGGAGCACCTGGTGACAGCCATGTTAGAGCTGTCCGCGAGTACTGTTGCAAGCCTAAGTTTAACTGTTTTTAATTAACAAACATATACTAATTTATGTATTGAATTCTTGAAACTACATCCTTACCAGAAAGGATTTATCAACATCCTTCCAGGGAAACTCTCTTCCGACAGAAAACTGGCTTTCTGACCAAAGTTAATTCTTTTTACAAAAAGTGTCTACTTTCTAAGGAAATCTTGCTTGCTTGTAGGAAAAAAAAAAAAAAAACAACTATGAAAACTTTTTGAAGACTATTCTTTGAAAAGTTCTAGTCATAGGCATAAACTTAGCTCCTTTTCACACATCTTGACAATGTTTAGATCTGTTGACAGTGTTGTTATCAAGAAATGCCGAGGGGACACGGACAGAAATCTGTTTCGTGTAGCTCATTTAAGTTAATACCTTCTCCTACCGTTTGCTATCCCAACACAGCCAGCATGTCCAGAAATAGATGGAAACAACAGCATGCAAAGGGTGGCTGGTGATAAATCCATCAAAATTATAACTCAGGGTTCAAAAACCTTGACAGGAGGAGGAATCCAGATTTGAATCTGACAGCAAAATGAAAAGAGCAAAATTCTCATTATAAGTTCTTCCATGGGGATTTGCGGGAGTTAATCTTTGAAAATTGTATCACAACTAGGTGGCAAATTACTGCTACTGCTCTCATTGCTCCCACGAGACCAACAACACCCTGATCCAGCAGCTCAAGGGCAGGAGGAGCATCAGGAGAATACCTGAGTACTGAGGGTGTAGCTACCTGGAAAATGATTCTGATCTTCTCCAGGGTCTAAACAGTCTCAAAAATTTCCAACTTCAGACCTCAAATTCATTGCAAGACTACTTTGATTAAATCAGCAACTACCTGCTCACGTTCTTCTAATACTATAGCACCTCAGGCAGTCCTTTTTTTTACACTTTTCCACTATTTCATATATAATAGTCTGTTTTCAGCTTTGTTTCTTTTTTTTTCCAGTTTAAAATTTTACCTTTTCCTGTCTTCTATCTTGCTGCATGTCCGTTCTGAGACTCCACTCTTGTGGGAAGTTTAGGCAATTGTCCCCTCTAACTCCAAAGGCCAGGCACACAGCCAGGACACCTTCTGTCCAGAAGACAGAGCTCTAATAAAAAAACAACTGGAGCCAGGCCTCCTGGCACAAAATAAACAGTTGAAACTAGCCCCAAATGTCTCTCTTCTTTAGGCCCCTTATCAGCTCTCCTCTCAGCACTTCCTCCATGAGGTGTGTCAACTCCCATCAACTGTTCACCTTTGGGGCTGATTTAATTTGCAGGGTCTCATTAACTCTTCCCCTACCACTACATTGCTAGTCCTTCCCAAATAAGCTTCAAACTTCTAGGTGATCTAAACATCAAGCTGTTATGACAAACTCCACCCCGGAGCTGTAAGCAATCTCTTCAGATGTGTTATGACAATGAGTGCCTCAAATGCAAAGATCAAGAATCAAGAATGGATTTGCTGTTGTACAGCTGCCCAGGTTGGAGAACAGGCTGGCATTTGTGCTGGGCCTCTGCTGTGGAGCACAGTTCAGTGTTGTGTCCTACTGGTGGTTTGCTAAGATATATTGTGTACATTGTGCTGCTGAAGCCAGTCCAAAGTGACAGAAACCTGTTTAAATAAGGCCAGTCAACTTTTGTAAACACCAAGCAGAAATGGTGGAAGACAATACTAAAAAATGATGTTATGTGAAACCTTTCTGAGCAAAATCCACAAACATTTGTAGTAATAAAGCTACTCAAACACAGCTTCAACCAACATGTTATGCTAGAGAAGTTGCCCATCACAGACATCGGGAGGTCACATGTAGTACAGAGCAACTAAGGGCTTACCTGTCATCTGTTTATGCCTACCAGTTGAGTTTGTTTTACCTTTCACTAGAACCAGTATATGGAGGTCCAGCAAAGTGAAAATTCATTCTTGTGGGACACAGGCACGCTTCATTACTTTTGGAAGGAACCTTGCAGGGGCTCTAGAACTCGAAGTGAGGTACCTACAATGAGTTTCTTCAGTTCCACTTGCTGACTATATTTGAAGGTGAAAGGAAAGCTTTCTTTCCTGAAAAAGGCATTTCCTGTGCTGGCCATGAGCAGCACCTTCAGATTCACCACCTTCTCATAAACCAGCGAGCAGCAGATACATTATCTGATATTTTCAGTAGAGTCTCTTTAAGTTACACTGAAAATTGCATTTGAGTAAATGTATCAAACTCCAGGAATGCAGCTAGGGAAGTGAAGACATCAGTTCTGCATTTTTTTTTCATCTGCACTCCTGTCAGCGTGAATGCTGAAATCTCTGGGGGTAAAAGTCTGGAGTATTTCACCATCATTGCCAACAAGGTATCAGTAAACTCCATTATGAACCCTTTGGGGCCCGGTAAATGAACAAAAATGTATGTTAGCCTTGGCTCTGTTTTCTATTGTTAGATGAATGAATTAAATCAAACGTGTCTGATCTGAGGGACCGCTTGGGTTTTAAAGTTTGAAGGGATGATAAATGAAGTGTAGCTTTCCCTTCTCTCTTCTCGGAGTTTTTGACGAGCCCAGTAGCCTGCTGAGAGAAAGAAGGGAAAGAGAGAAACACAAGGAACAGCCATACACTGGGTTCGCAGTGTCTTCTGCCTCGATGTTTGCGACAAAAGCGGTATCCAGTGCTTCACCTCTAAGAAGGAGGTATTCACCTCCTTCTGGTGGCCTGGCAACCTGGCATTCATGCTAATGTCTTTAGTGGGAAAGGTAATATAATATTCCTCGACCAGCTGTATCAAATAATTTCCAAGCCTTAGCATTTATCTTTTTAAACACATATTCAAGGTCTGCCTGATACAGGCACCTTAGTGGTATTCTTTCACTGAATATCCGTATGAAAGAGCCTCTCCCTCTACATGAGCACAGGGGAGCCTGCAGAGACAATCTTTCCAACTTTGTCAGCTAATTAAGCTCCCTAATTGTGGTTTCTCATATATTCTCTCCTATCAGACACTTTTCTTGAATGTGGCTGGCTTTATCAATGACATGTTTGAAAGACATTCTGCCCTTCAGACAAACTCCTGCAACAACTTCTAAAGAGGAGTCTGCCCCATATGCCAGTACACAAGGAGAGCAGGGGAAGACAAGCAGCAGTGATTTTGAAGACAGCAAGGTCTAGCAAATCTGAAACTGGTCAGGAATGCTGGAAGCCTGGATTTTCATCCAAATCTGGCACTGAGTGTTGTGTGACTGACCTTACGAAAGTATTTTTACCTCTCATTAGCTCCTTTTCTCTCCCACTCATTCTCTATCATATTTTCAAGTTATAGGACCTTCCAGATAGGAGCTGTCATTCTTTATATACTGTGAACCAGGAGATGCAAGCTGGTCATTAGTCATTTAAATCATAAACACAGCAATTTGCTTCCTTGGTACCTGCATGCAATTTCAGGACGCTTTACCAATAATGGAATCTCTTTTACAGAGCAATTAACTGACAGGAGACATTCAAGTGACTAGCCTTAACCCGTAAAAATCAGTGGTAAGCTTTCAGCTTGAACTCTTGACTCCTAATCCCTTGATATATTCCTTGTTCTCTTTGCATGAAGTCTGCTGAGCTGGAATAACTCTACTCTTTCCAAAGATATACATCCAAAGCTCTTGATAAAAAATCCTTTACACTTATATAACAAATGCACAAATGTATTTTAGCTCAGAAGTATTACGGATACAGAGTTGTCTTTACATGTCACAATCACATTTTTCTTACCCATGCTTTTACCATGTGTTGTAAGCATATGGCATGTTGGCAATGCATGACAAGAATGCACAAAGTATGGTGTCAAAAAAAACCCCTACCAGCAAGTTTGAGAAACTGCCTATTACTCTATTCGTTCTTGACTTAAGTCAGGCACCTTTTACAGTACCCATCTTCTTGTAAGTCTTTCTGTTCTTCTGTAAGACGCTTTTACATTCTTACATAAAAAAAGAAAAAAAAAAAAAAAGAAACATGAAATTCCGCAAGGGACTTGATATCCTTGTCTCCTGCTGACAATAAAGGTTAAATCATGAGCTGGTGTACACTAGTGGGGAATGTAGGCCATTTACTCTATTAGGATTCCCTAATGGGCACAGGAATCCTGATTTTGATTCCCAGCATGTGCAAGTAAAGCTCTGATTCTACTATTTGTTCACTGATTAGTATCTTCTCTCTTCATTAGTCAACTGGTGAAACAGAGAATTGAAATGTGACATAGCCTATACTAGCACATTAAATAGTGCAAAATAATATTTGCAAATCCTGGAAGCCTAAGCTTAAATTTTTGGGACAGTCTATAGCCCAGGTTTGACTGGAGCCAGCTAGCACTGCCCCAGACCATTCCTGGACAAGGTTTAAGTATTAATGATGTGGATGTAGGCTTTACTGTGCCACATGGCCATGGAGGCCAGAGAATATTCCTAGACATGTTTATTTTACTACTACAGATATGGCGAAAAAAGACAAGACAAATGTCCTTGTCCCCATTTGTAGCAAAAAGTCACAGTCCTCCAGCTGAACCTTAAATGTTCCTTCTAGCCAAGCATGTTCTGCCTCCAAACTTTTGACAGCGGTAGGAATTCAACTGCAGTGAGAACCAGCCAGCAGACAGGATGATGCTACCTCACACTCACTCCCCAGCCAAATCCTGGGTAAATCCTATTTAAAGCAATTGAGAAATGTGCTCTGAAATGTAAGAATCTGAAGGAAGCCTGGAACAATCACTTTTTTTAAAAAAAAAAGATGCTTTCCAATATCATCCAAATGGCTACTTGTGGCTACCAAAAATTCCTCCTTGCCATGAAGGACACTAGAATCAGTCTGTAAGAATACCAAGGAATGGGTAGGTCACTGTGTGTAGTGAGTGATTTTAGTGCTTAACACCAAAACTGACTCTCAAGTAAAGGGATGGGGGTGGCAAAAGGAGTAAGCTGGTATCAAAATACCATGCCTGCAGGTATTAAGTAAACCAAAGTGTCTCTCTGAAAACATTGAAAGTGTGTAAGAAGCAAACTGACAGATAAATTAATATGTGCTTTTGAAGACTACATACATAGCCAATGCTAAGCTATATGTCCTAATGGGCCAGAAAGAGAAAAAGGAATGATAATTCATGGCACAAACCATTCACAGTTGCAAAACACAGTTGCCGGTGTGAGGATCATTTTAGTAAAAGTCTGATAAATAACAAGACTCATAACAAGCCTACCTGGTGTTATTGGACAACTCTATAGCCTCACTGAAAAATAGGCAATACTAAAAATGCACATAACGGTAGTAATGTTGAATACCCACAGTCCTTCTCATCTTGAAGGTACGCTACAGGCATTAAGTAATTCTTACCACATCCCACAAACATAAGCACAAGTGATAAAGCTGTGATATAATGTATGAACCATTTATGACCTGTATTCTCTACTTCACAGCACCTCAGGCTATGTCCAAATGGTCAGTCACACATTCAGAGTACCAGATTTTTCGTAATTATTATAAATTACACATACTAGTTCTCAAGTAATCCCTTCTTAAAAGAAATACAAATTCAGATAACCACATGCATAAAGATGAATATATCAACTGATTCCATTTAGGGGATGCAGAGTCACTCCATTTTCTTCTCTTACAGAAAATTAGAAGACACATTTTTTTCTATTTTCCCCTGCTTCCTAATGAACTTACAGTACACACTTTTAAAAATCCAAACGTTATGTTTCAAAACATGAAGTACTGGACAAACGAAACTCTTAAAAAGTTAATTTCATTAAGTGAATAGGAAAATATAGTCACTAGTAGTGATTAAGTGAAATTTTTAATTAGCTAGAAAATAAAAGGAAAATCTTTCGGTAGGCATAGGCCGGCAATGAGTTAACATTGAAAGAGTTGATTAGGAAACTCTCATTTCTGATCCGCAAGTGGAATCTTTGCTCCAAAATTATTTTCTCCATGGTTGCCCAAAACGCTCCTGTTGCCATCAGTCCATGAACTGGGAGCAGAGCAGAGGAGCTGCACTCCAACCTGCTAGTCTGACAAAGATCATTGCTCTGCAAGGAGCATCTCTCGCCCTCTTCAACCCTGGTACACATCGGTGGTTTAACTCCATGGTGTGTAAAATGGACAACTCGTGCATATGTGTGTGTGTGTGTATGTGTGAGAGAGCAAAGGAGAATGGAAGGGGGAGTCCTGGGTTCATAGGGTGTAGCTGGGGAAAGAAAATGAGAAATCAAGTCCCTGGGCTCACTTCCATCTTGGTGTGGGCTGGCTCTATCAGCCTCAGCTTTAGAGCTGGGAATTTTATTTCTCTGACTGGGAAATTCCTTACAAATGCAGTTTGGAAGCCTTGAAAACACAGTCTTGTTGAAGTTGGCAAAGAGTTCGGCCTGATAACAAATTTGGTTTGGGGTTTTTGGTTTTTTCTTTTTTTTTTTTCTGAAAAGACAAAATTATTGTTTCAGATTGGCATTATGAAACATTTTGATGTTTCTTTTTAACTGATATTTTAATTTCAAAGTAACCTGATGTGGGAATTTTAAAGTTTTGGAAATGTTACCGAGTCCCAATATAAAAGTGGTAAAATTAACATCAAAATAAATATTTAGTCAGTGCTTATTATTCTAGCCATCAAAACTTAATATTGCTGTAAGATGGTGAAATAGATCATAAATAAACTATAAAAGAAAGTTTTCTTCTTATCCACAGACTGTATGCTACAGACACTGCAGATGATTAATTTAGCAATATAAAAATTCAACGCAAAAGCAGCAGTGTTGCGAGAGCCTTCAAATCATTGATCTGCATGTGGCAATGTGATCTTTTAGAGGAGTGACAAATGGATATAGCAGCAGTCTGTGCACATGTGGACTTTTCTTGAAGCCACCAAAATCAGTGGAATTGCTGCATGCAAATTAACAGCAGCAGAAGCATGGGTTTGGGCAGACATAGTAGAAATAAAGGCTCTGTTTAAGAGTTTCAAAAGATGTTGACCAAAGCCTATAATTAACCTATAATAATCACAACAATTAGAAACAATAAATTCTAATAAATTTGCTTAATTAAAACCTAATTTCTTCCTACACAGACTAAGCACAAGATTTCAATTAGTTCTATATGAAATGACTGTATTATTATGTTGTTAAGATCATCCGGGGCAAAAAGACTGACACAGATGCTAAATTTCTTAAAATGACCCAGCTTTTAAATAATTTGAACTTGCAAACTAATGAAAGGAAAGTCTTTGGAACGTCCTCCATAAAGGAAAGATGAGAAGTTTGGAGTGGATACGCTGCATTGCTCAGGAAAAAAAAAAGGAAAAAGCTGAAACCTCTGTATAAGCCAAATAGGAACAGGTTGGAACACAGTGTCACCCTGGTGCTGTAACCATTATTTTACAGGCTTGTAGGAGCCACAGATCTGCCAGCCAGTCAGATGCCTAGACGCCTAACAGAGATCTGGTGACTGAGTGTAATTCTCACTGGAATGGGTTTTGAGGTATCTGTGATTGACTAGCATGCCCAGCACTCACCTGAGAGGGTCAATGCAAAACGAAGAAAGACCAGTGTGATAGAAAAAAAAAATGCAGGGGGAAGAATGCTTTCTAACTCACTCTGTTTATATACTTTGAGGGTTGAGTTCACCTGCACTGAGTGAGTGTGATTTAACATTCCTGAAACAGGTCGTAGGTTGATAACTTTCCTATTGTAAAAGAGATGCACTGAATTGCATAGATGCATTGAATCTAGGTAGCACCTAGAGATGACAGCTTCAATCCAACAGGAGGAATGCAGAGATATCCTACTCCTCTGCCAGAATAGTCAATACTCAGTTGTTTAGAGCACTTACCAGGGTGATGTTGGGCTTGAATCCCATCAGGCTGCAGAGGGAATTAAATTTGGTTGCCGCAGGTTGAGGACTGTGATCTGCTGCATAAAACCCAACAGCAGCAGCATTTCAGAAGGGAAAAGCCACAACAGCTTCTTGTGGAAGGTCCAAAAGGTATTTGTGAGGCACGTTCATAACACCTTCTGGTAGAAGATGCGAAAGAGCCTGAAAGGATAGAGGACAGCGGTTCCTAGATCCTGCTGTGTTTAATTCATCTGGAAATAGGCAGTGGCTTGTTCAGATACGTGGCACGGGGTGAGAGTACAATTTGAGGCTCAGGAGCATCTCAGAGGCCAACAGAGTGCACAGAGGCTAACAGGTCCAGGACCTCTGCACCGCAATTCTGGATTGCTGTGTGGACCTTCCATATCAACCCTGCTTTAGGCACCCCATTTCTTTACTAGTTTATCTTTCAATCAGCAGCCGTGGAACATATTTTATAAGGTGTTTATTGGTTCTGAGTGAAATGGCTTGTGCACTACTGTCACGCAGCCTTTTGCACCTAGTTGTAAGCCCTGTAGAGACCTAATAGACTATGGCTGAAGTGCTGGATTTAGAGAAAAAAAAAAAAAAAGAGGGAGGTAACACAAAGCCTGGTAAGTGGTCTAGTGGTCTAATTGCATTTTAAAATGCCCATCCACACCCCAAAAGAAACTCCTGCTAAAATAACTGTGCTGGTATGAAATCCAGCCATTAGATTCCATTTGCAAATGGTTGTAAAAATGGGGTAAAAAGTGTAAATGAAGCTGAAATGCAACACAATTAAGCAAGTATGTTCTAGAGATCTCCTTTCATTTACTTTTTTTTTTTTTTAATCTAAGGGGAAAAAAATAACAAGATTACTGCTGTTGGTACATTATTTCTGCTTAACACACAAGATCAGTAATTAAATATATTTCTGCTGGTCTTGTGGCCATATGCCTGCAATATGTAAAAATATATTTGCTTCCTTTTTTTAAAAAAAATCCTTTTGTTCCCAGTACTGCCTGCCTGTCAGAGTGAACCCTCCAGATTCCTGTGTGCTGGTATCCATGGGCTCTTTCTTGCCAAGCTGCCAGTCTGGAGCGTCACACCTTACTGCCTTTAAAGATTGCCCTGCAGAGATAGAGGAAAATGGCAATTTTTACATGATGCAGTCTGGCGGCCCAGGAGATTTGAAGTCAGAACTGGTGCCAAGATTTACCCAGGAGAGCAAGCAGAGGCAAAACAGAGAACCTGGGCCAAAGGAAAAAAAATAAAAAAATAAAAAAAGGAAAAAAAATAAAGCAAAGGAAGCAGGGAGTGAAAGGGAGGAGAGCGTGGCAGTGTCAAAGCGGGCTCTCTCGTAAAGGGTGGAACCCAGGGCTACGCAGTGGACACTACCTGCTGTTTGCACGTGTTTATTAAGAGGGTCAGGGTCCGAAAGAAAGTCAAAGGGAAGAGGTCGGCTTTTTTTGCATGCCCCAAATTGTAGTAGATTGCAGAATGTAAATGAGACAATTATTACACCAATGCTCATCAAGCTGTGCTGGAAAGACTTCAATAGCCTGATGAATATGCATGCAAATTTGTTAATTAAGTTAATTATTCTGCTGAAAATTCATTTGTCTTCCAAGGACATTTTCCCAATGATTTTAACATGCTTGTGCCATTAGTCATGCTCCATGCTATTTAACATTACTTTTTGTCCACTTTTTCTTTTTTTTCCTTCTTTCTTTCTCGCTTCTCCATTCTATCCATTTTTTGTTTGTTTGTTTTTTTACTAAAGCTTTGAAACCAGATGATTGGTTCCCTTAACTCACCCCTGCAACGCTGGAAGATGCAAACAGCCAGCTCCAGAGGAATGCCCTGAAACAGAAAATTTCACTGGATTATCTGCTTTGTTTACTACAAAAAAAAGTCCCCAAAATGTCACATCGTGCAAGAGGGGCGCGATGGGAAGGGGTGTGGGTGAGCACGCTAGCTGGAGACGTTATTGCTGGGGTCTGAATGAGTTCGCGTGGGGATGTGGAAGGAGAAACCTGTCCCTGCTGCAGGCTACGTCTTCGCTCGTGGCCGGCGTCGCTTGGCCCAAGGAGCCACCTTGCTCCGGGAGGCGCGATCCTCTCGCGCTTCCCTTCGCTCTGCCTGCGCAGCGATACGCAGAAACATACGCGCTCGAAGAGGAACAGGAACCCAGGCGCTTCTCTGGCACCACCAGGGCCAAAACCCGTTGCCATGGCAACAGAAGGGACTACGGAGTTTAAAAATCATGCCTAAATGGCAAAATGAGACACTTTAAAGAAACAGAAGGTTTTTTGTTTTCTCTCTCTCCGTGAAAGAAAAACACGGCATTGTTACAACTTTGCATGATTACGCTTTCAGAAAACGGAACCTTCTGCTACCCCCTCTCAAATCGCCTTCATTTGAAAACGCACTCATGCACATGTCAGAGTGCACGAGGACTGTTTTACACTTCTAACTATGCTTTTCCTCTTGCTCCACACCACGGAGCTCTTCGTGCCTCTGAAGTGAAGTGAAGAAGTTCACTTCTTTTTCTGTTCCATGGCACATGAGAAATGAATAATTTGCTTCTTTCTAGCAAACAGGAAGAAAAGTTCCCAGGATGACCGTGGGAGGCTTTGAGCCTTCCTATGGCAAGACATGGACCAGGAGAAGCTTAATAGAAAGGGGATTATAAAGAAGGGAAAATTGCAGATAATGGGGTTTAAGAAAATTAATTGGCGAGATTCTCTTTTGTGCAGTCCTTATACGTTACACAGTCTGAATGGCACTGTAGTGTCACATAGATCGTAAACCAATTAGGATGATATTTTAAACCCTGTAATTTCTGTAATTCCATCTGCTTTAGATGGTTTAATTAGTGAAAGTTACAAAAGCCAAATATATTTGAATATTTTGAATTCAAGCCCAAAGGCAAGAAATAAGAGTTACCAAAAACACTTGATGTGAATGTGGACATATTGCACTAGGTTATGGAAAAAAAAAAAGGGGGGAGAGGAAGATCTTTTGTTTTCTTTTCTTTAATGAAAGATGGTTAAACAATGCTAGCGGTGAAATCCCCAGGTCACTCAATAGCAAAATTGCTGGGGACTCCAGTGTGGTAGGAATTCAACCCAAAAGAAAACAACCTTTAAGTACTGAGCTATTTTTCTAGCATACATAAAACTCCTCTCTTAGATATGTAGATCCAGTCCTGCTCCTTCTGAAATCAAATGAAAACTCCTCAGTGAGGACTCAGTTAGAATCCTTCATTGGTGGTGTCTAGTTGGAGAACTCTGCCATGCCCCTCACTTTAATGTTGTAGAGCTTACGACTGCTCAATGTGTATAGCCTTACATTTCCAGAAGCTCCATCCTGAAGCAATTCCCCCAGCTGCTTCGTATCTTTCACCTTTGCCCAGTGAACGGGTGAATACTTTGCTTAAAAACTAGTTCTCTGGGTGATCATACATAGTTTATACCCGTTCCCATTTGTTAGAGTTTACAGCAGATTTTGTAGTGAGAAATTAAAACCCACCATTTCCTGGTGTAATTCCAAATAACAGACAGAAAACATAACAACCTGGAAAGCCTTAGTTCTGATTTCTTCACTCATGCAAATGATACAAGACACTACATGGAAGAGGGTTACACAAACAGTACATGAAACCACTTTAACACATTGAAAATAACAATAATCTCTCTTTTTCTTTTCAACAGAAAATTATCAGACGTCAGGAACAAAAAATCAAAACTTAAAGATGTCAGGAACAAATTAAATGAGTAGCACTGCACCGTACATGTTTAGCTCTGGTATTTCTTCTGCACAGCAGCTGTGCATTATTATGGACCACAGATAGCTTCACTCACCAATGACTGACAGCAGCATACTGAAGACAGGGTGTATGATATTGCAACGTCTGTCACCCTCTGATTGAGACACCGTAGGTGTCCAGGGCTGTCCTTATGCACTTCAATAGGTTTCTGAAATATTCCAAGGTAGAACTGTTACTCATAAAAAAAAGTGTTTCGTTTTGTTTTTTCCCTGCTTAACAGGAACATAATAAAAGTTAGTTATTAATTCATTGTACCTCCTACAGTTTGAACAACCACTTTTGTTCTAGCTGTTATAATAAATGTCAAGTTAATGAAAATATCTAACATAACAATGATTGTCAAACAGCGATGATGAAACAGTAAAATTAAAGAGAAATAACAGTTATATAGCAGTATTCAACAAATAAGGGGAAATTTAGAGTACATATCATTATAGGACAACAGCCCCTGCTGGCACTAAATACATCCCTTTTCTATAACTACTAGGACAAGGTTTACTAATAAAATCAGGCACATACTACTTTTTTGCATATTTGGGTCTGCATTCATTTACAACACGGTACCTCCAGTTAATAGGAGAAGGAGGAGAACTTCCCATCCAAAACCTGCACTGTTGGCTTCAACTGAAGTCATGGCAGAAGCAGCTCCAAAGATGAAGGATGTCTTCTGCTCTTGGGATTAGCCATCCATTTGACCCTTGCTCTGCATAAAGTAGGCAACCAGTTTGCTTTTCTTTCCACAACCAAAAAAAATGGCATCTAAAGGCACCTCTGACAGCTGGTAACTGTCACTGCAGGGTGTTTTGAAGCTACACCTGCTCCACAGCCCCCTGCTGAGTGGTGGACTGAGTTTAAAGTTGCTGAGAGCAATTGAATCTGTCAGTAATGGGTCCTCTTCACACCAAGAGCCTTAGCAACACTCGTGTGGACAAAAGTTTGGACAACCACCACCAAAGTCCAGGAGTATCAGTAGTTCAGGTGATCCCTTGGGAGAGAGGTAGCAAATGCCCTACACTCTACTAAATGAAAAAAATAGAGTGAATCAGCAGTGTATAAAAAAATAGAGTGACAGCATTGGTATTGACTAAAAAAAAAGAAATCTGAGCCATTATTGCTCAGTAGATGAGTACTTCCTTTTGTGCGCAGCTCCGGCTCCTGTACCTTAATCTCATTTTATTTGCTCTTTCAGACCTCATCAACACTTTTCAGGGTTAACTCTCTGCCTGCTCTTTGCACTCCATGACTCTACTGCAACAGTCTCAAGGATTTAATCACACACACAGTTAAATTCAGGAACAACTGAAGATGCAGATAAACATTTATTTTAGGACAAAGCCGAGGTAAAATAAAATAAAAATCCAGAACCAGGGGCAAACAGGAAAGAAAGTTAAATACTTACTCAGTGTTACTACAGCTCAACACTACTCTCCCATAAGGGTTAAAATTCCCTCCACAAGTATGTAATACAGGAAAAATCCAGCCCAGATCTCCCCACAGGCATAGCCAGTGGAATTAGAGGTCAACGAGATGCCTAATGCTCAGTGCTAGGGAGCCAATCTGTCATCTTCTGCGTGAGGATCGTAGGCGGCTCTGCACTGGCTGCTTCCCTGCTGTCCAGAGACCCAAGGGCTCAGCTGTCAGTCAGCTCCCACAGGCAAGGAGGCACATAGCAGCTCAGAGAGGCAAAAAGGCATCTCCCTACCCACTACAGGCAACAGCTTCAGCCTTGCTTCCATTCCACCTGCTGGAAAGCAAATCCAACAATCAACCCTCTACAAACTTTTGTTTCCGTTTTGATATTAGCAGCATGTATTTTCTGTGGCCTTCAAGCTCGTCACAGGGGAGCTCTTTTTCCTCCAAAATAGGTTTAGTTCACATATCTGGCCCATCTCAAATTACAAGCCAACTCTGCACACCTGCAGCTGGATGTCCAAAGACTCCTTGGGTTTTTAACTGGCACCTGAAGGCGATTTGTGCCTCCTGGGCAAGGACAATAGAAGTATAATCACCATGTGAGGAGATGACATTGAGCATCTAAAACCATGAACCAAGAACAATTCACTGTCCTAAATGAATCTACTATTGACGTTCAACAACATCTTTAAGTGGAAGATGCCTCCTTTCATCTTATTGCTGCATTGTCCTAACTTAGCTAGCTTCTTTCTCCCTCCAAAAGCCCCACCAAAGTTGCACTCAACTTCTACATGCAGCTGACCTATGGCTATAGTGGCACTGCAATGTTTCTTGCTGCATTCACCCTCAGAAAAATGCTATATGTATCCTCAGGATATTTTCCTTGTGCTCTTGCCAGCTCTGCTGCCATTTCTGCAGTTGTCCTGCCCCTACCACTGCTAAACGCAGCTGTGAAACACAGTAGTAATAATACCTAAGAGGCAACATGTTCTTGAGTCTGCTCCTTCAGTTACAAAAGAAACTTGCAGAGAATTGACTCAGCAAATATTGCAGCCATTCGTTTTCATATTTTTTTTTACCCAACAGACAGCATATTATGAAAAAAAAAGAGAGAGAGAGAGAAAAGAAAATGGCAAATACTTGTCTGTGAATTAGTCAGGGAAGATTTTGGCTATTCTGAGACTGGCAAAGCTACAGAACTATACCTAATCCTATTACAGTATTAAAATTAACATTGTAGCCCACTCTTATTCTGTTCACTAGGGCATTCATTGTATACCCTCTGTAGAAAATATTGCATTAAATTCATAAACTGTACTGTTCATGAGCATTTTAGGCACAAACACCCTTTGGGATTATGATCTGAAATGCCCTAGCGGTTCAAAAAACAAACAGTTCTTGTGTTAGACGTCCATCCAGAACAGGAGCAGAACTTTGCTCCTGAGGCATCAATGCTATAGTTGTGATCAAACAAAAACTTGGCATTTCTGACTACATTTGCCAATGGTTGCTATCTTCCTTTTTCACTCATCTCCCATATTAAGGCCAACTCCATTCTATAGACTTCTGACAGCACAGCTGTGTTGGTCAGAGGTGCGATGAGATGTGTTCCCTGACAGCGCAAGCTGTAACCACACTCTGGCACGTTATTTTTCTCCAGTTATCATTAACACTTACAGTGAATAAACCTCCTAATGCAGATTGCAGCAAATCCCCATTTGTCTTCTGTTCTCTTAGGCGGAGAAACACAATATGTGTCTACGCTGCAGTCACAACAGAGACGGCGAGTTCTGCCCACAGTCCACGCTAGTTTTAAACCAGCAGCCGTGTAGAGGCAGAACTCCCCTACAAACAAGAGAGTCGAGCTCCAGAAACACAGAGAGCAGCCAGCCGGGGTATGCAGTGATCACAGCAGTGACTGCAGGGTAGACACGCTCAGGTGTGTCACGAGCCTCATGATAAAATCACCGACATCATTCGCTGAAGACGCTCTTGTGATTTTCCTGCCAATTAAGAGATATTTGGGGATTCTCTTGAAATCCCAATACTTTAGAATCATCTACTTATGTCAGCATTTTCACCTTGCAGTTTGTGAAAAGGAAAGCAAATTCAAGTCTTTAGACAGGAAAAAAGCCAGCAAGTGAGACCTCCCTTCTCAGAAAACAAAAAGGCAAGTAAAAAGACAGGTGCCTTGGGATTTTTTTTTTTTTTTTTTTTTTGAGGGCAGGACACATGAGGTATTGCTCATCGTGTTTTGATTTTTTCCGTGCTAGTTACAGAACTTCATCTGCCGGTCTTGGCAGTGAATGCCAGCGGAAGAATGAGAGGCTTTGTGCTTGCAGTGATGTTCACATAGTTTTCCATACATTAGAAATTTCAAGAAATGCTTTTCTCTGAGAGACCAATAAACCACTAGATCAACAATTTAGACTGCAGGGTTTTTTATGTTTACTTCAGTGGCAGAGCATTTTAAACTAACACATGCTGAGTGAACATCAGGTTCTTATCCTATGACTCCTCGTCTTGATATAACTCCATTAGTGAGTTAAAAGAAACAGGAACCCAATGCACTTGAGTTCATGTGATACAGAAACAACAAACATAATTTTCAAACTGAAAGCTTCCTGCTCAGCTCATGGAAGAACTGTCTGCATGCCCCAAGTGCTAGCGGGCGGCAGCACGTGGAGGTAGGGAAGGCTGACCCTCCAAAGGCGACAGACAACCAACCAACAGGGATGTACTGAGATTGTGCGGGTCACTGCAGAACACAACAGCACTTGCAAATGATCACAGTACTAGAAAAACACAAGAGCAAAAATTAAGACTCTGCGCTTCGAGATTTATGATATATATGAAATACAAATATATGAAATATGGCATATTTTCCAATGAAATTATGGATCAAAATCTCCATGACCAGAACATCGCTACTGACTTTAAATGGCTCTCATAACCTTGCCTTTAAAGAGGAAGAGGGAAAAAGAGAGAGTCTCAGAATATGCTACAGCTGACATGGACAAATAATGTAATGCCAGTTAAAGGCAATAATACATTGGCAGGAATTTGTTCTCATTATTCTATTTTACATGCCATAATGTGTATTATGCCATTTAAGCTTTCTTGCAATGACTCAGAAAAACACAGATTTTTTTTTTTTAAGTAAGTAGGGCACAGTAATTTCAGCTTTTCTTCTCTTCCTTCCTCTCTTCATTTCCTCCTGCTCTGCCCTCCCCATTCCCTGTTTGCAGTTTCAACTGTATTTACTGATCATCAGCAAATGTGTAAACCATGTAGTCAGGATGGTTAACATTCTGTTTAGCCAAGATCTTCAACCTTGAGCTTGCAAATGTTGCTGTGAGCACTGGTGGCTAAAGACAGAGGTTTTCAATTAGAGCCGTGCAAGTGCTTAATGTGTGCATCTGTTCTGCAGAAAGGCTAAACATCTTTAAAATTTTAACACAAGCGCATTGACATTGCAAAAGGAAAATCAAATGTCATTGAAAAGCGAATGGTTAAAGAGGTTGCTGAGGATCTTATTTGCATTTTTTGGATGGCTAATTAGGTCACAAGGGTTAATATGTTAAAGAATGGTCTGTCTATTGTTATGTTGGCTGTCAGAGTCTATCTCAATCAAGCATAACTACAGATTACGGGGCAGCTGTCTTTGATCAAAAACTGAGTACTTGTTTAGTCTGGGGTCAAAATGAAAAACCCTATAGCTGATATTTTAAAATATTTTGTAGTGCAAGCACCATTTCTAAGGAAAACAAGACCTTTCCAATGAAAAAAAAAAACACCAAACTTCTCTCAGATTTGAATTGCCAGGCTGATGTCTTATATCAGAGCAAGATATAGTGATGGTGACATTATTCTTTTTTCCTATAAAACAAAGAAGAAACAGTCCAGAGCAGTGCAACCCTGTTTCATGAACTTCCACAATCTGGACAGTATTTCCTGAGGACTTGTGTCCTTTCAGTGTATTTAATTGGAATGAAAGCACTATTAAAATGGGCATATTCCAGCATTATAGTGAACAATTACTTGGCAGTATAGGTTATTTTAATGGACACATCACTTTAAACTAAGCTTTCGCATCTGTTCTGCCCTCTAATTACAAATGCAAAAAGAACATAATTCACAATTGCATCATAAAAGAGGAAGCTGTAAGTGATTTAAATGCATGTGTGTGTTCTTTAGTAAACACAACATGCAGTCTGCTATGTTTTTCCCATGTACTGGGCACAAATCAGATGAAAAACTTGATGTACCAGCCAAAGACTCCTCTTCCTCTCTCCCTATTTACCTCCCTCAGGAGAATGACTCCAATATATGAATGAATCTCTTGAAGTAAACTGGTAGAAGAATCAAGTGCTGCCTTCTCATACAGCAAAGGATTGAACAAGGCTGAGAAAGCAATTCACAGTTCTTAATTTATTTAACAAATTTTGATGTTTTCTGTCTGCAATCTGTTCCCAAACTTTTCTTTTTTTTTTTTTTCTTTTCTCCCCTCTATAGTTCTGGTTAAAAAGTTAGTAGAAAATGCCATATAGTTTCTCCCACTTTTTATTCAATGTCACAGTTTTTAAAATCACTTCTACCCCCTTTCAATAATTTTCTCTGTTGCATTTGTTATTGCAAATACTGAAGTTATTTTGCTGTCATTTTCCCCAAGTAAACATAGCTTATAAGCAGTACTGAAGAACCAGCTGATATGTCATTTTGAACAGATTCAACTAGTTATTACTGGAAACACAGGTTATTTGGTTAATATTGTCTTACCTCGATCATAATGGTTCTCAGAACCAGGATACAAGTAAATGACTGTTTTTATAAGTTTCACTTTGCCTCTTAATATTTACTTCAAATTTACAGTTCTTATTAATACATCTGATAGAAACTCATGTATGAAATCTGTGTATGAATATGTAAATAACCAGCAAGATCATTCTGCCATTTACTCATTTCTCCATATAACACTATGTATACAGCAACAAAGACACAACTGATAAACTCTTTCCTATCAGCTATATTGTTTGCTTTTCCTGGTGCTACCACTGAGCTGGAGCTTTGTTTGTGCTCATATGTTTGCTGTGATTTTCTTACTGATTCTACAGCCCTACTTCTCCTGCTGAAGACAAGTGGTTTGTAGATTACTTGATTCCAAAAAGTCACTTCTGTTATCCAATAATGATCCTTACAAAACAGTTCCTCTAGGGCTAGATTTTTCTTTTTTCCTAACCACATACGCTGTCCATCACTTTGTGTGTGTCTGAGAGTGTTTTTTTTTTTCTTCCCCTAGCTATATCTGATATAAGGTATTCCCTCATCTACATTCCTTTTCTCTCATTTAGTATTGTCACATAAATTTAAGGAAGGGAATGGTATAATAGACTCAAGCTTTTGATCTGAGTCCTCACATACCTTATGTGACGAGGTCTCCAAAGACATCTGGAAGGAGACCATCACCAGTCAGTGATCTGCAATAGTCATAATGTATCAGTGCTGTATCAGAGCTTTTGCTGATCACATTGTGGATCAGAAGAAATCCATTTATCTCCATTGCCTCTATCCATTCTTTTGGCATATAGCATAGCTTCTGGGATCTGGATATGCCAATCTCATTGACGTCTGTCTGTAGCAGAACTTGTGCGGCATTTTGGCAAGCCCTGAGGGGAAAGAGTGCTCTGCTGTACACGTTCTCCAACATATTCTTCTCCAATTTCAACGAAACCCTATACAACATATGACCCTATACCTTAGAAAATACTAGCCTTAGTTTTGATCACATACAAGCCTAGAACAACTCCCCTGAAGACCACAAAGTGCTCAGCAATGCAAAGCTTGAGACAAAATCAGGTGTATACCTCTGATTTTACAGCACACTCAAAGAGGAGAAAAAAAAATGACTTAACTGGTACTTTCTTCAACAGATGCTTCAAGAATGGCCAGGTTTTTCTCTCAGAAGGAATATAGGGGGTGATGGGTTCATGTCTGAACTAGGCTCATCTACAAAAGAAAAATATACTACCTACTACCAGGAACAAAAAGGGCATTAAATAACTGCACGCAGTGATAAAATGGCCATACACTACACAAGCATTTGGCACTAGGAGGCCACTCCCTCGGACTTTCCAAGTCCGGAGCAAAGAAAACCAGTCTCAGCAGAGGCTCCAAGCAGTGCGCACAAGGGAAGCAAACACCGCTGTTGGTGGCTTTCCTATCCCCAGGCCCAGTGACACCGAGACAAGTGTGGTGCTGAGGGCCCATAAGGCTGTCGCTGTGGCATGTTGACCTGGCTTGCACGGCGTCCCTGCCCTCTGTCATTTTGGGCTGCAGCTGGCACAGCAAATGGCTGCCTTCTCATCGCAGCAGTTGGCTGCTGTTGTTCCAGGACATCCATGGGCTGCCACTGCCACGGCTCCGTTGCACCCCGACAACCACAAGCACCCTCGCAAGCTGCCGTGCTGTTTGCGGCTGCAGCGGAGCCGGTGTCTTCCCAAGGCACGGCAGGTGCCTGCACTCTGACAAGGTGACTGCCGGTCTGGCATGGCAGATACATCGGGGTGAAAACAATCCTTGTCGAGATTATGCCACCAGCATGAAATGAGGGCATTTTCCTGGGGTAATTTCCACCCGTTCTGGTAAGGGAAAGCATGGCACGGGGGCACCCAATGCTGATGGAAGAGGAGCAGCCCTCAAACCTTTCTCCTCCCCTTCTCCTGGTGCTTTGGCCTGTGTCCCTGCTGCCAGGAGCCGCCCAGGCATTGCTTCGTTCCCCCACATCCCTTCGGAGGAGAGGGGCTGGCATGGCCAGCGTTTCTGAAGGTGGGGAGCTACTGAGGATGGCGGAAATCCTCCTGTCTGATGTTGTTGTTCTCCCTCCCAACGTCCTACCCACCGCCTCTGGAGTGCTGCAAGTCTGCCAGGGAGTGGGCTGACCCAGACAGAGGAACAGACTCATTTCTGGGGGTTGAGAAGGGAGCAAAGAAGGGAAGATTTCTCGCTGGTAAGATATTTCCTTCACAGAATCGTATCAGATTTGGCAGTCTGGAGAAATCGTTCTGGATCTGCTCGCCCCATCTGATATTATGACTAAATTATAAAACACACCGTCCTCTCGCTAACAGGGAGTGCAAAATCCAGAAAGTGGAACAGAGCGCTCCTCAGAGCTGCACCACCGCTCCACAAAGCGGGGTGGGCTCTGGGAGGACTTCGGCCACTGTGCATTAAAAAATGCTACAGTCTCAATGTATTTTTTGAGATGACAGTCATGAGCAGAAGCTGTTGCAAAGTACTGCAGACAGTTGATAAATCAACCCTGCAGGAAAGAGCTCGGGTCTGTCACACCGTGAAAACCCACCTCACAAAAAGTAGAGCTTTCGGTGTGTAAGAAAGCATGAGAAAAAAAGAGGTGGGAATGATCGAGGATGGATAAAACTGTCAGTAACGTTCAGTAAATTCATATTTCAACAGGGTTGCAGTGTTCCTCTGTAGGGCTACAATTGCCAAGCATTAAGCAGAAGCAACCAAAGAAGATTTTTTAATTAATTTGAAAAAGAAAATACAAAAACTAAGGATTATTAAAAGTCCCACATGTAATTTTGCTTCTTAGGATAATCTGTGTACTAGCAAATTAGCAAAAATTAACATTTTTGGCTTTTACATAATACACACATTAATTTTTTTTCCAGTTCCACTAATATAAATTATGTCATTATTGCCTCCTGTGCAAAGTGGGGTGGGGGGACTCACGATTCCATTTTGGCAGGACATTTAAACAGTTCCCATTTTACAGTACGAGTAGTTCCACTGTAGTCAACTAAACTATTTACAGTCTCCAAGATAGAGCTTTAAATCTTTGACTGGATTCAAGGAGGCCCCATTCTGTTTGACTCAACTGACCCCTAAAATCACAGATTTTGCCATCATTCTCTTCTTTCAAGAAATAGAATGTATTCAGAATCGCACATGACTCCCTCATTTCTTTTTTTCCCCAACTAAGTTCTTCCATGATATTAAGTGTTAGGCATCTACCCTACCCACCCCTAACATATGCAACTCATTTTGAGAACCTAGAAAAGGTCACTTTCTGTGCTTCTATCTTTATTTGGTGAATTATGATAGTGGCATTTCTTCATTTTTTTTTTCCATGTAACCATTTCATATTTTGCAATATGTCCTCTTTAAACAAGTGTGATATTTTATCACAGCTATTGGATCAGATAGTGGATATTTTAGTATGCCTGCAATTTCTAGACTGTCTAAATAGCATTATCCATTTTTTATTAATAATTGGTCATTCCTACAACACATATCCCATGGTCGCTAGTGTAACTATGTCGAAGCTCATCCAAATTAGCAAATCAAGACATAGCAAGTTTAAGAAGTGTTTTGCTGGAGGATTTAATGAGAGTCTGTAGGAAAGCACAGACACACACACACACACACAGGGCCCTGACTTTCTTGGTTTGTGGTTTCTCCTCTAAGCCCCAGGCCAGTCTAAAACAAGTGAACATAGCAATACCATCATTGCATATAGTATTAAATAGTTGAGACTGTTTTAAAAATCATTCCAAGCAAGGAAAACCATAATAGCCAGAGTTTACGAATATAGCAGGTTCCCAAAGGAGGACTGTGACCACGGATGGCACAACAGTTCATCAAGTGGATAAGCATATACTACTGTCTCCACTAACAAGTCGTAGAGCAGAATCAAGGCTGACATGTTTAACTACTTTTAATCTCTTTTCTAATAGGATTAAATCCATTATTCATATAAATTTGCATATTTTGCAATATGATGCTAAGGTGGGATACTGCTCCATTCAATTAAAATGGATGTCATATAGAAGGAACCATAGCCTGTTCAGATTCATCAGTTCACTTATTTCTAGTCATGGATATTTTTCCATGTTTAAAGCTTGTTCATTGTAAAAAAAAGTCCCATGTCCATTGTATAGGGGAAGTTTTTGCCAGCTACTCTTTCACTTATTTTGACTACAGATATTTGCTTTATGGTAGAACTTGCTCAGGCAAATTTCAGTGGGAAGACCAGGTAATATGATAAAAATCCTGTGATGAGAGAGAGCCAGGAAATAATTTATCCTGGATTTCTTTTGGCATTTTGGAATGTATTTTTCTAGAATTGGCATTTATGTCAATTTCACATTTCAAATAAGTTTGAAAATTTTTAGCAGACCTGAGAAACCTGAATAATGTTGATTTCAGTGAGAATATTTTGATACTCTCCCCAAATCAAACTACATTATAGCTCATTAGAATGCTACTAGCACCATATTTGTAGACAAGTCCTATTTTGAAACACAAAGTAAATCCACAGTGTGCAGAAGTGCTTGCACAAACCCTTGCAAAGGAGCATAATGCTCTCAAATCACACTGCTTCCAATATGTACATATTAACAGAGCTACTACCAGTCTGCACTGAAAGCAGAGAGTTAATTCAAAAAAAAATCTCAAATGATATACTGAAAGAAGGAGAGATCTGTTAGTGCCAAAAAGCTAGATCAAATACAACCTAAACTGTGCAGCACGGTAAAATTCCCTCTTAAGAATATGCACAGAACCCCCAATTCTTCCGCATGAAGACTTTCTATCCTGAACTTGAAAGAGTTAACAACAAATTGGTCACATCTATGCTTCTTTTTTTTCAAGTTCAGATAGAAGAGGGCTAAAAAAATGCAAAGTATAGTTCATCTGAAAGAAGTTGGCTTTACGTGCTTGACTAGTGAATCTTAAAACTCAGGAAGAGCGAGTGAAAGCAAAAGAAAAAGAAAAATAGAGATAAAGAAAAAGGTGTTTGAGGGGTTTTTTGTTCTGTGTTTTTTTTATTTTCTTTTGTTTTTTTGTTTTGCTTTGCTTAGAGTTCTCAAACACCTGCAGACTTTTCACCCAGCCCCAGCCAACAAGAAGTCACATTGTTCTGCATGCTCCAGACAGAAACTTCATTCAGTGCCATGGAGGCTTCATTAGAATCCCTGGATCACAGTGACCTCTAGGGGTACACTGTACATCAGCAGGATTTCCCCGGTGCTGGATGAAAAGCATTCTTCTGCACAAAAGCAGCCTCATGAGAATTTTATTGAGGATCATCCAAAAATCCTCCATGAGGAGATCTCCAGTGCAGCCAGATATTTGAAATCATGAATATTTCCAAATATGAGCTTGACACAAAAAGGCTGTTTCTCAGAAAGTAGATTAATGTAATAAACTAAGCGAGAACATGATCTTAGAATAAAAAGGAATTAGCGTTAGACTCTGTTTCAGTGTTGAAAGAAGTCGTAAAACTCAAACTCACCTTTCTGAGTGAAGGACTAGATGGGTCAATGCCTTCTATTCATTTTACCCAAAGTAACTCCAGTCATAGCCCTGTAAGAAAAAATATACTTTTAAAAATAAAATCATAGCAGTGTAACATTCATAGCCTTGGCACCTAACAGCAGGTCATTTGTGAGCACTGGTCTGTGCATGTTCTGTGCGGGAGCTTATTTCTGCTTTAAAACACTGGTGATCTGATTCCCATTTACTCTGAGATGAGTTTCAGGTGCCAGACTGGTGTAAAAAGTCTTTATGGCAGGTTGTGTTCTAGTGCACTCTTCTCTGCATGAGGAATTAAAAGCTCAGTCCCTGCTATTAGTAAAAGTTGTGTAATTAATCTGCAGCATGCATTAAGAAAACTCCTGGGAACAGGCATGCATTAAATGAGTGATTTTACTGTTGCTCAGCCAAGCTACACTCGATTCTCAGGGAAAGGGTGGGGGACTATAAATAGGAGGTTATAACTTCTCAGTCCCAGCACCAGCCTTGCTCCAGCTGCCACTGAGGTCCTGGCTCTTGCTACATGGCTATTAGCAGGCTTCTCTCCAGAGGTGGTCTGGCCTGTGCTGGTATTTCACAGAGAGAGGGGTTATACACAGCAACCTGCTCCATATTAGAAAGTCCTCCACATGTGGGAGAAGACCAGAAAATTGTTTCACCGTGTATAACCCCAGTCCGAGAAAAGACAAGACGTGCGGAGCTCTCTGCACATGGCTGTGGAGGAGATGGCCTCCGTCTCCTCCCTCATGGAGAAGCCTTGTGCATTCCAAGGTATTTAGGTGATGGATCTGGTTATTTCCCCAGTGTGATTTTACCGCTAGTAAAGATTTAAACAGTATGAAGCTCTTCCAGAGGAAAAAAAAAACATCAACAAAACAGCAGCTAGTTAGAAGAGTAATATGATTGGATTTATTGCACACAAGGCTGCAGACAGGGAAAATACTGTGTGGTATAAAAATTAAAAAAAAATAGCAAAAAATAAAGGCCCAATGCTTCTTGAAGCAAGGGAGAATCAGAGCAAAACAGCCCTGCAAATCAATCATCCATTACAAACCAGAACATATTGGCATCTCAGTCTGCAGTCACTCAGGATGGGGGCGATGTCTCCTGATGCCAGTATTGCTCCAGGCATTCAGAGACATCTGGTCATTTCATGAAAGGTGAAGACTCCAAACAGAAGTGAATATACATGGAAATTAATTTAGAGGGGAGGGAAGGGGAGGGGGGGAATCCTCTTGCTAGTGCTGTTGGGATGATTTCAGGAATGAAGGAGAGTCAGTGTGAGGCAGCGCACGGATGCAGCAACAAGCAAAAGGGTTGAAACTGTAACTGAGCTCACACCGTAGAGCAAAACCAGCACCCAAACCAACCCAACTGCAATTTCATCATCTCGTCAGAAGAAATATGGAAAAAGAAACGACTGGTACAGACATAAGTTAGTTACCCGAAATAACACGAGAGGTCGCTCTAGAATAGGACTACCCACACCGAGCACGACGGCTCATGCAGAGCCTTGCCAAAACCCGAGCAAATCTAGCTACCAGGAGCGCAGGAAAATCACCCCAGAGTGTAAGGGGTGCTCTGGCTCTGTCTAGATTTTGTTTTTCATTGCAAACATACACAGGTTTTACACCTCCATGTAAAAAACTGCTATATATTTTTTTTTCTCCTCACATACTCAGCAAATCAGATGTAACCGATTTCAAGTTAATAGCAATGTGCTAGGGTGAAACTGAATCTAGCTCCTGCCTTGGGGGTCATCAAAGAGCCCAAAAATAAAGACCAATGGGGAAAAAAAGATCTAGATGCAGCATCTCACAACAAAGTCCCAATAAAAGCTGCCTGAGTGGCCTCACACTGTCCTCAGTAGCTTTAAATCTGCCTTTTCAGATGGAACCTCTCCAGCCCTGTTTTCCTTCCTTCGACTCGATTCCCATGTACACGAGCAATCGTGTTATTGCCTGCCTCCTGTTTCGTGGAGCTATGCTGCCTGCGCTCAGCACTGCCTCTCAGCTCTTTCCCAAAATTTATGAATCTTCCTGCAGCATATGACTTTCTTTCACTGAAGAGATTGTCATTTTGTTAATAAAATCCACATTTTTTCAAAGAAAGAAATGGCGAACTCTCTTCTTATTGCCTCTAAATAGCTACACTCATTGGAAACTAATGATCCTCGGTCAGTAATGAATATAAAAAATTCCTGTGGTAATTCAGGCTTCATGCTGGCTCTGAGTGGGTTTGCAATAACATGTGCTACACTAAAAACATGAGGTGAAATCCTGGCCTCATTTGAATCAAGGATTTTTATTTTTTCCTTCAGCCTCTGCAGGGCTGTGCCATGATGGTGTCTACGGGATTCAGTGGCATTAGCTGTTTGATTTCTGTGAACACGGCCATATGGACGTATCCTTTGCCACATGGCATCACAAATGAATATCTGATTTTTCCCCCAAGAATTATAAGATGTTATAGTATGTGATGGTGCCATAAAATATTTAGGTTAAGTCCCTGTGCCTACTGAAATTAAGGATAACAAATTTCTTTGTTCTCCAGGGGCCTGGATTTCACCTTAGCACACATCCTTGTCTCAAGGTGCAGCTGGGGCAGCAGGAGAGTCCCCCAGTGAGACGTGCAGCGAGCTTGTCTCAGATCAAGTCCTGGGAGCAGTTTTAGTACAGTAGCACTGAATTTTCATTCATGCAGCTATGTAAAGGGAGTGCCTTGCCCTTTCACTGCTCTTTCCCAGCTTGTGACTGTTTTGCAACACAACTGTTGTCTGCTTTTTGCTATATAAACACTGGGTTTGCCTGTCCCCCTTCCCCTAAAGTAAAGGGCTTCCATCAATACAGTAATAACTAAGTAAAGCTGAAGGGCTTCTGCTAGACAAGGGAGAGTCTTCCTCACGCTTCTATTAGGGGAATCATCTATGGCTTTTATCAACATTTCTTGAGTAGGGGGCAGAGCTGTCTTTTTCTCAGTTTTCTGTTATTTTATTTACCATTTTGTTGTTATTCTAACACAATCAATTGGAATATTATTTGCAAAAAAAACAGAAGTGGAATAACAACTAAGAGTAGGGGAAGCAGCGGGAAATGCCTCAGTGTTAAAATATAATATACAACTGGGGAGTGTCTCAAATATCTTCCACCTCAGTCAAGACTGTGGTAGTGCTCATTTAGTGTTAGGAAGCATGTCTCGGCTGTATGCCTCCCAAGATTTGGACCACAAAATTATCACCGAAAATATTCATGTCTAGCACTTCTTTTAATAATAAACTGTGTAGGGCCAACTTAGTCAATGACCTAGATAATGCTGAGGTTCCCCTGCCTTCTTTCTCTTTGCCCCCGCGCTGAGGCAGACCTCATCTGCTGCCCTCCTTCCCATCTCTCTTTTGCTGCTGCTTCCCTTGTGAGTTAACGTTCTCCTTAGGAATGATGCTCTCCTGGGTCCTGCTTGAGCTTTGCACTTCTGAATCGTGGAGGCCATTTCCCAGTCCTGTCTTTGAGAACAACATGCTGAGAAGCTGGTGAGGCCAACTCAGATTTCACCCTGTAAGCCACTGTAAGCAAACATGGTATGTTTGTGCAAGGAGCTCCGGAGCATCCCGTGGTGCTTCTTGGGCTGTGGACAGCGGGACTCGCCTTGGGAAGCCTCCCTGGGGCAACGACAGAAAACAGAGCAGTGAGTCCCTTTCAGCTATATAGAGCACTTGAGCAGAAGGGCTATATGTAAGATGCAAAATATTCCGTGGTAGTATATAATCACATAGAAGTCTGGCACAAATAGAAGAAATTTCTGTGTAAAGGCTTTTTAGAAAATTCAGTGAAGGACAAGTTTTCAGCAACCTTGAGTTCCTCTTCATGCTCTTTTTGAAGTCTGCACAAAGACAATAAATGTCTGAAATGTGTAACCAATCCCAAACCACGGCGGCTGCCAGTGGAGAAGTCCTTTCCAGGCTTTTGCATGTAACTTCCAGGGCTAAGGCCAAGCTAGTTTATATAATGGAGCCTGTTACAGGTTAACGTGATAAATCAATAGATATATTTATTAAAAAAAAAAAAAATAGAACTAACCCTGAGGATAGCTTTAGACAGCTAATAACAGAGAAGTTTAGGCAGAAAAACAGAATAATGACCATAATATGTCTGAAAAAAGAAATGCAGTAATTTTGTTTGGTTGTTTCAGTGTCATTTCTGCACCAAAACATTAATTGAAGAGGATGAATTAGGCCACTGCTTACATAGTAAGGTATCTTTCAAGTCACTTTTCCTCAAAATTGTTATGCAGAGGTTACTCGCACTAAAGAATGTAAAAATAATGATTTTTTTTGTTCTTTAAGAAATGTGCCTGACAACAACCAGAAATTATTTGCATTTTCTACTTATTGTTCAATATCTGCTCAGTAGCAGTGAGTTGTTCTCTGTACACAGAAACTTGGATTTTTTTGTTTGTATGGTGTCAGTTTTGCCTCCAATGTTTCATTTGGCACGTAGTGCTCAACAGTGCAAGCCTGGACTATAAGGTAGACAAATAAAGTTTTGTGGGAAGAAAATGTTCACTCAGAGATTCCATTGCTGAATATTGCAAAAAGCTAGGAAAGGAAGATTGAAGACAAGCCAGTGGGCAATCTTCATTCCTTTCCGCTTCCAATATCCTTTCCAAGTTCTTTCTTTCTTCGGCCACTTTAACTCCCAATAAAAAAATAAATCAATACATTAAATTAAAAAAATCTTCAATCCCTAATGCATTTTATTTGAAAATGTCACTGGGGTCTCTTTCAGCACAGTTGGCTAAAGCTGTAAGGCTAATGTTCACGTCCATTAGTGAACATTAGAGTTGGTCTGATCCCTAATTTTACAGTCATCTTGCCTTCAATAGCCTGTAGGTTTTCTTTGGCAGGCTGCTTATAATGATAATGAATTGATCACTGCTGGATTGCTTGAGCGCTACATGAGCTTTATAGACAGTGGGCTTAATCCTTCTCAGATTTACATTCAGTGGACCACTCGCAATTACCTCCGTTGCGGTTGTGCTGGAAGTGCTTGCCATAAAGAAATGAAAGCACCTAAACTAAGCAAGACATTTTTGTGTGTGTGTTCTTTTTGTTGTATTTTAACAATCACATCTTTTAACTTCATTTTCTTTCTGTCCAGAACTCAAGGTCTGCAAAGGTTTTAAGTGGCTTGTGGTTTGCTGTATCCATAATATAGTGTTTGAAGAAACAAATTTACTAGAGGACATGACATATAGCAAAAGAAAGAACCCCTTTCTGCATTTCTGCACACCACGGTACCAGGTTGATAAAATAAACAGATACAAGAAGACAGAACAAAATGAAGCAGTATGACACAGGGCATTACAGTAAGTAACCCAGCAGGATATTGTGGTATTTTTCTAGGCATCATGAAAGACAAGCAATTTAAAGAGATTATCCTAATTACCCAAAGCAGCTTTGAATATGTGATTCAAATTCAGGACAAATGAGTTTTGTATTGGAGAACATGACCCATAATCTCTTAACCCAACTTATAGCTTATAGTTCAGAGTATACAGCTCATACGTTTAAGACTGTTACACCATGCCACTACTTGAACAGAGCATGTGTTTTATTTTTTAGTTAGATGGTTGGAGGGTTTTTTTCAATAATTGAGAGCAGACCATTAACTGTAAATTATGATCAAAACTTCTCTAATATCAAAATTAATGTCGATCTAAAAGTGACTATCATTCCAAGTGTTTTCAGAAGAGAATGACAAAGAACATGCTATATTATAGCAGAGCAAACTGCTTTTAAATAATAGGACTGATGTCACTTTTTTAAAAACCAAAATTTTGAGTTTCGTTCTCTTCTTGTACACCTTGTCTTGACGTTGGAGTTTTCAATGACTGGTAGATATCTACCCCATTGATATCAGTCAGTAGGAAAAAGAAAAAGAACCCAATAGGTCTTCTAGCACTACAGAAACTTTGAAGTATTTGTTTTGTTCAAACAGTGAGTCTAGATGTTGGGACATTTAGAAGGGATGTGGTTGGGATGTACTTGCTACTGTGGTATTAATGTACCAGTAACTCAAGTCATGGGCAGATGAATATGGTGCTACTCAGCTTTCCAAGTACATATTTAAATTATCCAGTATCAGTAGTATATTTTAAGTGACGTATGTTGGTAAGAAATGAGTTAGTGATCCTCACCTAGCTCCTGGTAAGGAATTGCCATTCCAAGTAGTGTCACGTTAGTCCTAACTTCCCCTCCTAAGACATATCTGCTGTTAACAGGCTCAAGGATTAAGGCTGATTCTGCTTGCCCACATTACTTCTGGCAAGGAAGGGGGGGAACAGGAGGAACCAAGCAAAAATTTATTTGCACTTCACCTTACATAATTGCTGCTACACAAAGACACAAAAGAAGCAACCATCGTGTTATTTCAAGATTCATAACCAAATTGCAACTCTCTGATGATCTTTAGGTGGACACTTTTAACTTTCAATCATACCCCTGACTAGCCTTTAGAAGAACTTCAGCTTTTTGGATGAGCTAAGCAAAGTAGAATCCATTTTGCTGTTGTTAATATAGTTGATTGGCATCTGAAGGACAATTTTCCCCTGGGAAGAACCTGAAATGTTTTGCTGCAGCAACATATGTTCAGTAGGGGGAGGGAGGAAGGTATTTGCTATTTGCTGTATGATGGCAGAATGCGAGATGGTAAAACAAATTATAAATAGCTATGCCAGAAGCAAAAATATTGCATGATGGAAACAAACATTCCTTTTGGAATGGTTAGATACCATTTTGGTGAGTTTTCATATGACTCAGAATGATGTTGGAATAGGAGATATTGGGATATAGAATATTGGGAGCCTATCATAATTTTAGTTTGATATATTACTTTTTGTTCAAAAATATTTTTGAGGGGAGAGGGAGGAACTGTTAGAATAACCTGCTGTCTATTCACAAAAAACAAGACATAGAAATAGAGGTCAAGATTTAAAGCAAACAAACAAACAAAGCCCTGTTCCCCTTAGTCTTCCTTATTCTCTGTTATTATGTTCCATTATTCTCTGTAAAACAGATGACAGCTGGCTTACATGTAAATAGAGAAGCTGCACAATGTTATATGCTATTTTTTCAGAAATCTGAAATAAATCAGAAGACTTTTAGACTTTTTTTTTAGTTATTACAATCACTGGAGGAAAAAAAAAATGGAGAGGAAAGAGGGAAAGGAAGCATTCTAGTGCCATAGCTTATCACAAAAATTTCCTGTCCCTCCCTGGCTGAGCAGAGGAGGATGGACAAATACCTGTCCTGCACCAGTCCTACGGTGCCTCTCACTCAGCATCCTGAGCACAGCGGTGTCTGGTGGCAGATGCCTATGAAAAAAGTCGGCCAAGTGGGTAGTGACATTTCCCCAGGACTTTCCTGTAGAAATGCACTGCTTCCACTGTAGAAATCACAGGGTTTTCTTGACACAATGGTGGTATGTTTTCTTTTTGTGTCCAGTAGTGGATTTTTCTTCTGCATGCAAGTGGGTTTCTCATTGAAAGGAAAACCATTGAGGTAGAGTTTGTGTGTTTCCCAATGTATTTTCTCCCTAGAGAATTCTCCACTTTATGCAAGCGCATCCCAACTACTGAGGACAGACACATTTTGCCAACAAAAATGTGTGCATGTGTTACTTCTTAACTAGAACAGTAGGATGCTCTATCCGTATAAAAGCATTTTAATCCTTTTAGAACTCTCCATGCTAGGTGTCACAGAAATATCCCCACAAATTTATAGCAATAACTGTAGCTAATATATAATTACAAAGCTGCATTTATATGGGACTCCCATAGGTCTAGGTTAATTGAAGAGTCATTGAACTGAGTTAGCCAATAGCATCCAAGAAATTTCAAGAACCACAGCCAAAACCAATGCTAGTTTCCCAACAAATAACCACACCAAGAGTTAACTCCCTAAAGAAAATAAGACAGAAAAAAAAATGAAAGCCCAGATTCTTTCATGGCACTTGACTTACACCGCTCTTCCCTCAAAAGAGTTTATGGGTTTTGGACTCATTTACACTATGGCCATTTTATTTTTCATTTTATTGAGGAAGATTATTGCAAAGAGAAATGCTTGACAGTTAACACCGTCTCCTTCCTAGCATATGTTGGCTTTTGTTACCTGTTGCCAAAACAAGACATTAATTAAAAACAACACTGCTAAAATCTTCTCACCTTGTTGCAAGACTGCATACCCTGTACAGTATGCCAGCACTCAGAAGTGCATGGCAGCTTTTCTAGTCAGAAAAATTAATAAAATAAATCAATTGAAGCAACATTTCCAGTGAATATTGTGGTAAAACATCCCAGCCCTCAGAGACAGAAAGAATGAGGAGCGGATCGTTCAATGGATGATCTGCTCATGTGCCAGTCCAACTCTCCTTATGCAAAAGCAGAGCCATCTTAAATGTGCATCTACTAAAGTGATTTTGGAACATGAAGACTGTACATTTAATACCTGTGTGGTTCTGAACTACCAGATAGTCAACATCTGGGAAGATATTTGTCATGTGAAATAGAACATGCACCTGGTCCTTTCATTATGAGCTGTAGTGGGTAACTTCACCATCTTGGAGCATTCCTTTCTGACCGTACAACATTGCTGTAAGTAACTGGGCAATAATTAATGGTGATTTAAGTGAATTATATCTTGGGAGCTCATTTTTTTTACTTCTGTTTTTACAACCCATTTGTCCGATGACCAGGCCAGATTCCAAGACTAAATAAGAACAACAGGCTTTCTGGTCATGTAGCACGTGATCAGCACTAGTTAGGAATCTGTGGATGAAAACAGTTCTTAGAAATCAATCATCTTCTTTATGCATATATATCAATTTCAGTTATCTTGTGCCAAAACTCAGCCAAAGTGTCCCACAGAGAATCTTGTTGATTCCTTTCAAGCTCACCTAAGAGGAGGAGGTGTCAGGCTCCAAAGACGGACAGCTCCATGCAGAGCACGGTTCTCGCTGTCTCAGGGCCACCTTCTCCTCTGTGGGGACACAAGACCTTAGGGTTCCAGACTCCACAAAAAGGTAAATGAAAAGCCTTTGAGGAAGGTCATCTGTGCTTACACCTCTCAGAGTTCACAGTATCTCACAGGGAGCTGGCAACCCCCATAGAGCCAGGGTACTGTGCAAAGATTTGGACATGGCCTCTGAAATCTCAGCTAGAAAATGGTGTCTTGTTCTGGTCACCCATATTTAAGACAGATGAACTCCCAACAGGAAGGAAAGAAAGGAACAATTTAAGTTAAAAGGCTATGTTGGCATGAGAACAAATGGGGATGAAAATGAACATTTATACAACCATGAAAGTGAAGTGCTAGTCTAGTCTTTCAGCAAGAATAATAAGAAAAAAAAAATTAACTGGTTCAACTGGAGCTTGTTCAGTTAGTTCATGAAAGGAAATATATGGAGTAGTTGCCAGTGAAAATAGAAGACTGGACTTGAGGACCTTCCAATCCCATGCTCCTAATTGCATTTCAGAATTTCCAAACAAAATGTTTACGTTATTCTGAAGGGTTTTGGCAGGCTTGGTCTTTTCTTTTTTTTTTTTGTCCACTTCCACAGTAAGGTTCAGTCATATATTTGTCTGTGTGCATACACATGCACATATATATGTATGTGTATATATACATATATATAAGGATATTCTGACATGTCAATACTGGAACTACAGGTTTGAAGATAGCAGTCAAACCTTGTGTTAGTTCTGACAATCTGGAAATATTCACAATTTTTTCAGAGGGACAAATCTTTCTTCAGGTAGGAAACAGAAACAATTATTTAAAAAATAATTTAATTTTAAATTAGCCCTGCCATTCAGACAAGTTGCGAGAGCAAGAAAATTAACACTTGAGAAGCTGAGAGAGAAGCTGAGAAGAGATGAGGTGAAAAAGTCAATTGTTTCTGTAGGACAGAAAGAGTGAGAATGGGACAAGCAGTTCTGAGAAGCAACAGAGCATGAGACAGGGTAATTGCAGGGTGACATGTGCCACCTGCTCAAGGTGACCCATGGGTCTCCTCTTTGAGGGAGGTCATGCCATGGACACAGTCTTGACCTAGGAAATGGGCAATTCCCTGCCTTTATGTTTCATTTGGCAGTCTCACAAGCAATGATTTTATTTATTTTCTTACACTGTTAAGACGCAATCTCTCTTCCCCACGACCCTGAAAACTAAAATGGGGAAGACCAACCAAAGAGTTTATAGCCAGCTCCCTATTCTGTGCTGTTCTCTTGAAATCAACACGGTAAAAATCTGTGTAAATACATAGTAGCAATTTTAGTCATCAGCCTGATTATTCAACTGAAAGGGGCAGATTGTGTTCAGCTTTCAAGTGCCCCATCTCCATGGAGAATCTGGTGTAGGACATGTTTTATTTTCCTCCTGAAGTGCTCTCTTTGTTCAATAAAGCAATCGCTTTTCTTACTATTGCTTTTCTCTTTCCAAATACAGCACAGAGCAGCATCATTAGGATTGAATTACACAGCTCTCAGATAGCAAACCCAGAGGAATACTGTTTAAATGACAGAAATTACTGTACATTACCACTTATGCAGACTACGGCAAGCTTGTCTCATGATGTGTGTCCTTCAGCTTCAAGGGAGCCTGAGTCCCTTCCCACTTGTGATGGTATGAACCTAGAATAATTTCATGAAAATCAATACATTTTATCTGAATGCATGTCTTCAGCAAGGAACTCTCTGCTCAGGGTTAATACTTCATTAATTTCTGATTGTTTACAGCTGTTAACTGCTGATTAACCTAGCAAAACATTGCACATCTAGAAGTTCAAGCATTGTAATGACACAAACTACATTAAAAGCGAAGAAGAAATGAACTGGAAATTCATGAATCAGTCCCTTCAGACAGTTACGGGAAATTATAGCATGGCTAAGACATGAAAAAATAATTTCCATTGCTCTTTTGTTAGGATGATTCATTTCCCCCCTATCAAGCGCTGCTCCTGTCAAAACTGCTTGCAGATAAAAATCTCCAATTGCACCCATTTAAAACGCTAAACCCTTGGACATGCAGAAGTGAGCAGCCATATGACCTGAAATCCACTTGCACACGAGGGTCGTACCAGAGTAGATGCTGTTGTTTAATTCAGGTAGTGAGCCGGCCAGGGCCTGAGGAACATGGCAAGATTTACTTTGCACCTCTAATGATTCCACAACCCTCTCCTTTGCCATTCTGGCATTCAACTTTTTCTCAAAATTGTAATAAAAAACAAAACACCTTGCCCAGAACTACTCAGGTCGCTATGCACTCTGCTAGACCCAGGCAGTGTGGGTAAAAACCACTTCTCTAACTATTTAAATAGAGAAGATATGACCCCATTAAATCCCCTCCTAAAAGCAGGCCAGGGGCTGGCATGTTCAGGTTAAGTGTCAGACCCAACTCCAGCCGTTTTGTCATAAAACTCCAAAGTGGCTCTTAAAAGTCACCACGACCACAAGCAGCACAGAAAATAAAGCACTTTTAGATTGCCATTCTCTGCTCATTAAAAAGCAAGAGAGATCCAGCCCCACAGAGAGCAGTAATACCCCTTCAATTCCCCTCCCCACGGAGGGAAATCCATCACTTGGCTTTACAAACAAGCACACGGTAACAACAAGGCATGAGTACATCCAAACGCTTCTGGTTATTATTTTAGCTGCTGCCTCCCTAAAGCTGCCACCCGCCTTCCAAAGCAAACCCTGCACCACATTCCTTTCTGCAGAGCATCCTTCCACCCCCGGTCCCCAGCAATGTTTTCTTTCCCCGGTGGAAAGCTTTCCCGTTTGAGAACATTTGTTTTCACTTGAAGGGCGCTAGCTCCGTGCCCTGACCCAGAGCTGCTTGGAGCACTCGTAATGCCTTCAGCCTTGCGGGACACGAAGCTGTTCTCTTTCACCAGCAAAATAAAAACGAGCTTTGAGTCACAGCTTACATCTTAACTCTGTCCACTCTGCTCCTGGGTATCAAGCTGGCAGCTTAACACGGATGAAACAGGAGAGTCCTGCGTAACTGGAGAACCTCGATACCCTTGCACAGAGGGTCTCCACAAAAAGTGGGCAACTAAGTGAGACATAGAGAACGGGAGAGGCTGAAATTCCAGGTTTCATTTTGTAGTCTTGTTTTAAAATGAAGGTTCGTGTCTGTTCATATTTCATCCATCCTCAGAATGATCAGAAAACTTCCATGGAACCTCTCGCTGGTATTGGCAGTACAAAGAGAGAGGTAACAACCATAGAAATATATCAGCTTTTTTACTGCTTTGCATCAGTTCCTGCTTACTTTGACAAGCTAGGTGTGGGGAGGTATGGAAGAAAATATTGCAGATGTATTATTTAGCTACCCATTAAATACAAACTCTTCTAGAAAAAAAATACACAAATCTGAAAAAAACCCACTTTCATCGAAATTCCTATCAGACTGATACAGAGCTCAAATAAGTTATGCAGGTTGGCAGTCTTACTGTATGAGAATATCACCACCACATGGGGTTTTATTGGTGTGATAGTGTAATATTGTGGAATAGAAATAATTTCCACTGCAATTATTTCCATATTTGGCAATACTGTAGTGAAATTAGTTATATTTTCAGTCTGCAAATATCCTAGTTTTATATGTCACAGAATTTTGATAAAAAAACATCTATTACCGACACGGAGATAAATACACGCACATACCATTTAATTCAAACATAAATGAAAAAATGTCTCATCCCCAAACCAGAAAAACATTTGAGTTCGACAAGGACAGTAAGTGACAAAACGATATTAGTAGGATAATTTTGCAGCCACTTTTTATTCAAAAAAGTTGTATCTTTGTAAACCTGACATTTCCAAAACAGTGCAAGTGAATTAGAATACAGGTGAACACGAGCTCCTAAATACAGGTGACATCAATAAGCGTGAACACATTCTTCCAACCACAAGTTTGCAAGAAGAACCATATAATTTTACAATACATAAGGAGTGACATTCAAAGGAAAACACAACAGTGTGGGTATCCTACTGTGTACGCAAACCATGCTCCAAAAGCAATTACAGACTTCATGCCAGTTTAATCAATGCACACTAAGTGAACCAAGTCCTACTTGCACTTATATCCAAGAAACCTCAGCAAGAGGATGAATCTCGATGAAGACAGGAATTAGTCCTATGATTCCATTAACCCCTTCGTGAAAGCCATGTTCTATAAACCCATGTCACATGGATACTATGCTTGAAACTTGTGCAAGACTCCAAAATGTGCCCACAAACAGAAGACATTCAAGAAAGTCAACACTAAATACTTTCAAACTCAATCTTTGTGCAATTGTTGCTTTCAGCAATCCACATGACCTGCCCATCCCTGGCTTGTATGGGGGTCCACCCGCTCGTGTGTCAAGGGAAGGAGGGTTGTCTTAACCGGTGAGCACCGCAGAAGGCCTTGCCGACCTCGAGGGTAAGGGCAGGCTGAGGTGGGGCAGCGCTTTGGGGTCCACACGGAGCAGACTCGCGCTCTCAGCTCACACAAGTGGTTTCTGAGGTGGCCTCAGAGGCTGCCCCACTGAACCTGCACCTTACACAGGTTGCTCGCTTCCTCATGGCAACTCTATGAATTAAAAACTAGATTTATTCAGAAACCCATTTCTTACTGATAATGGCCACATACCAAAAAACAAGGAATTTTACCAGCTCTCCACTGCACAACCAATGCAGCATGAGGGAATTAAAAAACAGCTGGCAGATAGGAATTTCCAGGGCCCATAAGCATTTTCCAAAGTAATTTTGATGCCATTTCCGAAGTAACTCTGATACAGTCTTATTTATTAGGTTAGGATTTTATTTAAAACTAGCAATCCATAGTACAGCTATTTGCTACGCATTCTCCAAGTATATTACATTTTCATAAGAACTTTGGGAGTAAAAACTGATGGCAAACAACTGGGATTAGTGAGTTTTATTTATTTATTTATTTATTAATGGAGGCAAAAGGAGAAAGAAAATTTATAGTACTGTGTATTGGTATGTGATCTGCCTGTCCTAACTGGAACTAAACAAGAATCAAAAGAAACACAATGGAATCTTCCAAAAAACAAGAAAATTGCGAAGAGAAAGCACACATATGAAAACAAAAGTATCTGTGGCAACAGAACTACTAAATAGCTAACGGTCATGACACTAAGTACTTACAAACTATCTCAGGAATCTGTCATTAATCCGACGACTTGATTTTCACTGAGTGCTGGATGAAGAATAGATATATCAAATCTGAGCTCAGGTCAAAAAATCCAGCTTGAGTTCAATCAAGTGGTATTTACTTTCATTTATTTATTTCTTTTACTTTAACAAAATCACGAAAATCTTTTTTGTCTTGAGTCAAAATATTTGTTTAAGCTAGGATGAAATGCTGAACAGCTAGGTCAGCCTTTGAAAATCTTTGCTTTATGTATCTGTGTAAAGAAGTTTCAAATGAAAAGTTACCTGTTTTCAAAAATAATGAAACATTTGGGGCATTTTTGAAACTTATTGTTTGTTTAAAAATGTGAAAATGAGACATTTTAACATTTTAAGTGGTATTTTCCCCTCTTTTTGCTGAAACTTTCCAAATTCAAAGTCACAAATAGCTTCATTTGTCCTCAAATACATTTGGGGACAAATTTTACCTTTTAACTTTTCCTTTTTAAAAGTAAGTACCTTTACTTTTTTAAACAGTTTTTTGTTCCGTGACTGAAAAAAACTTTTTTTTTTTTTTCTTAATAAACTGACTTCTTTCTTATTACTATATGGTTTAGTCATTTTCTTATATTCCATTTCTGTTTATGATTTAATTTGGTCTCTAACATCTACATAACAATCTTAGGTATTTTTCAACAACAGCAGAAGTAGATATGTTGGACCCAAGTACTTCTAGCAAAACTAACTAAATTTGGATGAATCATACTAGAAAGAATTCAATACTTTATCACACAATAGTGCAATAAAAGGCCATCAGCCTTTTTTTTTTTTTTTGCACTTTTTGAAGATAAACCTGCAGCCAAATACTTAGGCTTAGAGTGGGATTTCTTCTTAGTATGTTTTCTTCAGATTCACTCTTAAATGAGGATTTGCTATACCAATATGTTTTATTTACTCACTAGTGGTTTTTTTTAAGAAAGAAAATTGAATAGACTAATAGGTTTTCTTTTCCAATGTTAAATCAATACTCTTGGTTCACTTAAACTGCCTAATGGGTGCAGATAGATAAGTTAATAAATACTGTTCGATGCTGTAATAACAGAGGGCACTTAAGGCCAGTTTGAGAAGTGGGGGAGAAGAGCAAGCACGGATATGGACTTTTTTTTTTTTAAATCACACAGCTAAATGTGAATTTGCAAGGAATAGCAGGGATAAGGTCTGCACTCAAGCAGATTTCTTGTATCTTCTCTGCATTCAAAGCTCCAGCAGCTCTTTCACGTTACCCTTAGTGAGACATCCTACAGCCTTTTATTCCTGCAGCTCCTCCATCCCCTATCACTGAGCCTGATCCTTCTTTCCCTCATGTGGATTTTATACCATGACCATTATTCCTTGTTTATACAAGGTGCAAAGTAGAAGAAGGATCTAAAACCAAGTTTCATAGCAATTGCACTATTCTAGTCAAAAACCCAAGAGTTTACTGAAAAAAACATGGCTAAGTTTAATTATAAGCCAGTTTCTTCCAATGCAGCAAACAATTTGCTAAGGCATTACCTCTGAATGAAGTGGCAATCTGACATTCAGTAATGTCTGCACCTCAGTTAAACCCCAGTTCTAGTATTAGATGAAGACACGATGACATTCAGTACTAGGAGCATCCACATACGGGATCTCAAGACCAAAACACATTTTAACCCTCACGTCTATTCAATACAAACCAACCCACGGCTCACGTATAAAACTCACAAGGCAGGCATGCCAGTCATAGCCTGTGGCCATTTGTCACTTGCTTTGACAGCAACAGATCACAACCATCAACAGTAGCTTAAAAACTATCCCTTAAAGCATTAATATAGCTCTATTCTTTTTTTCTTTAAACTCCAAGGCATTCGTGGATGCTGTAGTGGTTGGCCCAGTGGTACCCTTCCGGAGCCTCACCTTTGCAGCCCTGGAGCATTCCTGGAGCACCGGAGGCTGCAGGGGAGACCCTCCCAAGGGCAGGCAGTCTCTGATGCTTTCTTCAGTGCAGAATGCCCTGGGACAGAAAGGTGCCATGGCGAAGTGGGCCGCAAGCCTCGCCACGCGGCACCGCGGAAGCGGCTCCTTCTCTCCCATCCAACTCAGGGAAGGACAGACCCAAATACACAGCATCGCATCTATGTAATACGTTAGGTTCTTTAGGTCATAAATCAAACGCCAAATTCAACACCAAAAAAAAAATAGTGAAAAGACTTTGGTTTCTTGCCATTAAATGATCTATATACAACATTACCAAGCCTTGTGAATTAAGTGTATGAGGTTTTCAGCTACTTTTATCTGCAAATCTTCTTCTTCTCTTGCATTGAAATTTAAAAGTACTATAGGATTTATATATACATATATGTATTTCCAAGGATTTAGCCAGATATCAGTGCTTGAGTGAACTATATAGCTATTCAATAGAAACTATAAAACATTGATACAAATATAAAGACATAATCAATATAAAAAGCTTATATTTATAAAAAATATTTTTAGGTAACAGTCCTCCCCTGAGGGTATACCACATAGTTGGATTCATAAATATTGCTCTGCACTGCAGCTTGGTTACCAAAGTTCAGCTCTTAAATGAAGTGTAAATGCTCCAGTCACCTGCCATGGCTGCAGTGGTTGCCTCAGGATATGTTCCCTAGCTTGTTAGAGTGATAAAGACACAGCATCAATGGGGTCTCCGAAAAATCTGGAGAAGATTTCTTCTTCCACATATGGAAGATACGAGAGCAGGACCTATAGGCGAGCAGGCACGTGTCACATGACTGGGCTTTTGATTTATGCTGGTAGTTCACTGATTTTTCTGGACCCAGTCCCAACTATCTTCATTCTCCTTTCTGTTCTTTTCAGCCTCGATAATTTCTTTGTATCTCCTGCGGAAGAAGCCCATCTGCAAAACAACAACAAAAAAACATTACAGTGATAAACAAGAGTTATCATAAAATTAAAACCTATCTCATCAGAAAATGATGTGCACCAAACAGCACAGCTGTCAATATATAACTCTTCCTAACGCCAATCTTGAATCACAGCTCCTTCTTTACATTCAGATAAATGAGACTATTTATAACCAACTCCCCATTCTGCTTTGCTACAGCTAAATTTCTTGGAAGAAAAGGTCCTCTTATATGAAACACCATTACAAAAAAAAAAAGAAAGAAAAAAAAGAAAAAAAACACATAAAGTACTTTTAAAAAATATGGCTGAGAAGAGACAGATAGAAGTTTCTCAGTTCCAAGCAAATATTAGGACTGGTGCAAAGCTGGGATTGGAACATAAATCTAGGCTAGCCCTTGGGTTTGCAGTAAATACTGACAGAGGTTTATGAACTGTGCTCTGAATGTCCACAACTGCACGCAACAAAAGAGGTTAAAGGAATACAGCGTGCCCATCTCTCAGCACCCAAACTCAGCCTTTCTTGCAAATCAAACTTGGCATGGTCTATCACTGGTAGCTCTAAAGGAGTCCACTCTCAGCTGGCTTAAGAGAAACACCAGCCCCACTGCTGCTCTCTTCCCACCAGTCATCACTTTGTAAGCTCAGATCTCAGAATTTTATAGTTAAGGATCATTTATGTTAAGATGCTTTGGAGGAAACGTATAGCTTTAGACTATTTTTTGCTAAGTGGTTTCCTTTGTCCCAGTGACACCAGCCGCGCAATCTGCAGCTCAGAATGTGAACTGCAAGCCTATGCTAACAGATGCAGAGCATCAGCAGCAGCTTCTCCACAAACTTGCAAGATGTTGCAGAGCTGATTATCATTTCTGTGTGTCTTCTTGTTTCCCCAACCCTGATACTTAGTTAAAAAATATGTAAATAGTTTTCATTTAGGTTTGGATCAAAATCTGACATAGATCTGTTTTTTAAGTCTTTTAAATAAACAAAAAATATTTTAATAACACACTTTGGTAAGCATACAAGAATAATTCCTCAAACTTACCAGCATACAACTGAGCCTGCTGAGTCAATATTTTGTTCATCATAATTAAACATTTATGCAACTCCTACACTCTAAACCTGTTTTCCTACTCCTGCTGGGTAAAACATGCTGCTTTACTCTTCCTCTGTTTAAACCAGTTATTGACATCCCTTATTCTCCAACTGGCTATGTGTATGAACAATTTGTTTGCTGTTTTTATCACTATTAATTTTTGTTAAGTTGGGTTTTTTAAGTTTTTTACCAACGTTAATTTTCTTCCAGGATATTCTAACTTGCAGGAGTTTGGATAGCAGGCTGTGCTCACCTAGCACAGCTTCCTAAAGCCCAGGTCTATGCGAGTACTCCCTGGTCAGGTCCTGAACTTGCAGCAAGAAGGGACCAGACACACTCCATCCTCTCACCACCCCTTACCCTCACGAGGCAGCTTCTGTGTAAAGGACTGTGTAAAGCTTCTGTGTAGAAGGTGCAGCGTGATCTACTAGGTCCCTTTTTGAGTAATCTGTATCATTACCCTGACGCACACGACAGAAGTCCTCACAAAATTAATATTGTTGAATTCTGTAGGATCACGCCTGGCTCATCTCCCAGTAGCTTTCAGGACAATGTATTCCAAGAATCAAGAAAAACAGAATTAGAGTTTTTCTAGTTCCCTGCAATTCAAACTTGCTCTAAAAATTCTTTCACCTTTACTAGTAAAATATCATTTCTGGTAATAAACATTTCATGTATATCCCTCTGGTTATACCAGTGCAATGCATGCATTTTGAGAAGACACTCTCAGGAATAGTGTCATCAGCAAATTCCAGTGAAATTTCAATGCTGATATCAGTGCATTTTAGATCAGTGGAGATCTGAAGCTGCCTGCAAGTTTCCCTAGATTTCCAGGGTGTAAAATGGAGACTCTAGGGAACCATTTTCCTGGTCAGGAATAAAGAAAGAGGCATTAAACCCCACTCCTACGCTGTTTTGTCCTGGTAGGATTGATTGTAAGTACTTATTTTAGTCACAGGAATCTGCAGATACACCTCACATATGCTCAGGGAGCAGATGTCTTGAGTGAGTGAGTGCCATTTTTGTCTCATCACCTTCTAGAACAGACATACATGTTGAGCACATTAGAGAAGAAAATTGCCACAGGACCTGGTTTCCTAAGATTAACCAGAGAAGTTCAATTCATAGCTTTTAAAAACAGCTTTTAGACCCTTAAGGTGTCCATCCTTCATACAACCACATCCTTCGTACAATAAAATCCACACTTTGAATTATAATCAAAATTATAGAAAGGTTTTTTAATTTCCTCCAGGGCCAAACAAACAAAAGCAAACTCTTTCCCACTGTTATTCTAATAAAAATTGTCTGTTTGTGAACATCTGCTTCAGGAATTATCTTTAAAAGTTGGTTATGATAGTTTTGCTATTTTACTATTCTATTACTGGATACAGCATGCTTTTGTATAGCTTTCCAGCAGGAGAAGAAAGTGAGCTGGAGATCTTAATAAATATTAATGAAGCTGGAAATTCTGCATCTCTAGGTGTTCTCCACTATGAAGCTATATATGTTTGCCTGTTTTAAGTGATGTGGATAACTCAAGATTAGAAAAAAGCAATTAATTTCAGTGAAAACATGCAAGCAGTGAGAGGGAAAACAGAAACTGGACTGAAATTCTTTTTGACACTTTTTAAAATAGTGATCACGTATTTATCATTTGCAAAAGACAAGGAAATGCCTTGTTCCAGGATACTTCTCCTTAGTGTCAGCACAGTGCATTTCCACTGCCTGTGACAGAGCCCCCACTACCACCAGGAAGCTTTTTTTGTTTAATGTCTGTGAAGGAATCACAACATGGTCATCAACTCACACGTGGCCACACAAAACACACACCCACTTTCTTAAAAAGGTCAGCAATGCTAACCAAAATTAACAGATCGTGCGAATCCACAGTGAGAAGACATAAAGGGGAATAAGGAGAAGGACATATGGACCAAGTGGAGAGAGAGTACTCCCAAACTCTGTGTGCCCTATCAATATGTATGTGCACACATATGCTTACAGTAAAGTCCAGGCTGACTGACCCCAGTTTTTGTGGGGTGAACCTCCCTGCCCTCACCTCATCACCCTGCCCTCGCACCCCTACCATCCCTGAGGTTCTGTGCCCCTCACGCACATTACACGAGCGCCAGACTCCTCTCCCTGTTTTCTCACCCCTTGCATCCCTGGTGCTAATCTTTGTCCCCCTTCTGTTGCCTCCCGACACTTCCCCCTTCCAATCTCCTGCTGATGCCTCTTGTACCATCTCCCCAACCTCTGCTGGTGTCTCTTCACTCTGCTCTGACTTCCTTGGTGCTTCCTTCCCTGTCCTCGCTGCCACCTCCAGGCACGTTGCCTTGCAATTGGGATAAGGCTGCCCCTTCTTGGAAGCTGGACACTGCTCGGCACATCACCAGTGCGTTGAAGGCATCACGTCTCACCTTATTTCTTCCACAAAGTAGGAAAAACACAGAGCAGAAAGAGGACCATACCATCTGAAACTCGAAGAAGATAGGGATATTCCAAAATCCTGGGGCTATCAAGTTTTACCTGATACACCAGGGAAAGGTGAACCTTTTACAAACTTACAACCTTTGCACTTCATGACTTCCATGACAAAATGCAATGATGTCTGCTTGCTCTTAAGGAAATCTAAAAAAATTCAGGTAGAACCAAAAAAAAACAAAAAACAACAAAGACCTGGTTCTTACCAGAACCAAGCAAAAATCTGAAACCATCAACAGATTTTATACATATGCTTCCATACACTTATTATTCTGGCCTGTGCACCTTTTTCTAGCATCATCTTACTGCCACCTACAGTATTTGCTGAGCAAAAAGCATCTTTCTGGTAAGCAAAACAATAAAGCCATAGAAAATCTGTGTTACTTAAAGTCTGGGAACTACGTGCGCTATTGTAAAGTTATTTCTTGCCACACAACAGCACAGTTAAGTCACCTATTCAATCCTGAACATTTCAAGTCTCTTTTACTTGCATACACAACTCCTTTTCACTGTCAAGTTTAAATCCCTTAAAATCACAGACAAGTCGTAACTAACAACACTTGCATAAAGATGCATTATTTTAGCATCCATACAACTGGAAACCTCAGAGTCATTTCTGTGAGTTAGCATCACAATAAACCACCTTTTGGCTATTTATTTTCTTGCACTCCCATCTGCTACCTCCAAGCAAAGCCTGGACATTGACTTACTAGACTGTCTTTTTCTAAGCTCTAAATGTTTAAATGTTTAACTGACTTTTCTACAGTACCACCCTGTGGTTTTCTCTCTCTAGGGTGTCGCTGACAGGCATGTTTGAAGACTGACAATATTGCAAAGTAAAATTTAGTTTGCAGTTGGGGAATAAAACAAAGTTGGTGAGAAGGCAAGTAATACCACTGCCATTGTTACAGAGACACTGTGAAGTAACCATCTGAAGAATGTTTATAATGCCCACGTAGGTTCCTTCTATTCCCCAAATAAAAAGAGTAATAGTCGAAGTATGTTTAACAGATGAATGCTTACATTACATATTAAAAACCCTGTTTATCTCATTAACATCATCTACAAAAAAAGAAAAACAAAGAATATGGCAATCTGCACACTGCTGTAAAGAAAAACATTAAGACACGAGGTAGGAATAGCTTTGTAAACAGCAATGTTCAAACAGATCCCAGAACTATATCAGACACTTTTTCTAATGTCAATCAGTGAGCTGCAATTCTTCTATTCAATTTCTATACTGTATACTGATGCAACAAGCTGTAAAAGTATGGCTCTACCAGCAAATTTCCAATGGAAGTTACTGACAACAGTAGAACCAAACAAGCTAAAAAGGAAAACAAACAAGCAAACAAACAACATGCAAACACTGTACTGATGTATGCATAGCTAAAAAAAGAAGTCACTGAAGAAAACTGCCATTGCACAAGTTTTCACAGCAAGATACTAAGTGTTCAGTGCCTTAATCACAAGCCATCTTTACTCCATAATACTACTTTACTCCATAATACTAATAATACTCCATAATACTTTTTTTCATCTACTGTAAGCAGTATCTGATCATAGCCGATAAACAAGTGGACTCCAGATTTACTTCATACACCTTGAATCTTGGAATAGGTCTCAAACCGTTTCTCTCATGCCCCTTCAAAAAGAATTTCTCGCTCTCCTCATCTTTTGGAGGATTTTGCCCAATGAATTCTATTGATAAATAGTACCACAGTCAGAGAAAGATCATAAGGGTTGGAACAGGAGCTGGGGTTTGAAAGGACCTCAGGAGATCATCTGGTCCAAAACGCCCGCTCAAGCAGTGTTACCTATAGCAGGTTGCCCAGGCCCATATCCAGTGGGGTTCTGAGCATCACCAGGTTTCCTCTAATCAGCTCTCCACTACCTCTAATGAGCTAATGCAGTCCATGAGGGATCCAACAGGAGCCAGGAACCTCAGACCAAGCAAGATACCACCAGCCAGCTACCCAGTGGCACCCTGCATCTGCGCAAAGCAGTGGCACTGCTGAGTTGGGTACCACACATTTTTTCCCCATTTACAGATCAACCACTAGTTATTAAGTTCATCTCGTTTTACTGCTGCCAAGAAGGCAGGAAAAATAAATGCTTTGCAACTGGGTTTGGGCAGCCCTTGATAACTACGGCAAACCACCAGCTTCAAGAGGATGGACCATTTCCTTCCTCACAATTAAAATACTCCTATTTTAAGCAGAAAGAGGGGTCATGCACAGATACTGGGTATCAGCTTTTCCACAGGGGATGGGCAAACTGCCACTGCCTGGGCCCTCCTGTGAGGAAAAGGCATATTTGGAAAGTAGCCATATGATTTGGTTGTAGTTAAAGGAGAAATTGTATATTTGAGAGGAAGGATGATACTGTGGCTAAGGTAAGCTTAGTGATCTGGCTTCCATTACTCAGCCTTCCACGGACTTTTGGAGGGGCGGGGGGAATCCCTTAACTCTTCTGTAACACAGGTCCTCATTTTGTCAATGAAACACGTACGTGAGAATAAGTACACGTGCTTCAAGCAACAGCACCTCTGTAAGAGACGGCTCCGCACGTGCGTGCATACACACACAGTACATACTGGGCCTACATACAGAATACTATACATAATTTTGCAGGTGGGGAACTAATCGAAGGAGAAGTTTTCCTCTATGCATTTGCATGTGCAAAAGAAATAATCACACACAGAGATAGGTATCAGTACAGGTAGCTAAACCAGTGTTTTCCCTTTCAAATACAAAGTGCTTTGCTGTTTTCATCTCTGCACAGGAGCCAGAATTCACCACGTGAAAAGCCACGTCTATGCCACCAGGCTGAATTCCGACCCGCTTTAAACTCCAGTCGTAAATAATTTGTTCCCACAACATTTTCTAATGCAACTTTTCTCCCAGGAGTTGTTCCACTGGCTTAATTGGACATATCTGCTAATGAGGCAAATGAAACTGATAGTTCTGGTCTCCAGCTTTGGAGGGTCTAATTTGCCTCAGACAAGGACATTCATTTGGCATATGATTCATTTGTGCATACATAATATATTTTGTTTTGAAAGGTTGGTGCTTTACAAATAGAGAGTACTCCAATGACGAGTCACTTTAAAGACCTTTCAATGCCTAGCACTAAGTTATTCATTCTTCGGATAGCTTGACTTGAATCAAAGCATGCACTTTTTGCAACATGGTAATGGTATACACTAACTTGCATAACAGATGTTACCAACATGCTTATAAATGTAATCAGAAAGTGCATTAATCAACATTAAAATTTGTAAACATTCCCAAATAGTTTAAAGAGTTTTTTTCCAATTGCAACATTTTTACTAAGTAGTTTATTTTTATAAAATCTAGACAAACATGGTTGTCATCCAAATTCCCTCTCTGATTATCAGCTTCAAAAACTGGAAAAAACACAACGTCTGCTGCTGACATGTCTGGACAAATTACTATGTACTGATTTCTTAAATCTCAGCAGGGGACAGGACAATCATTAGATATATCAGTCCTGAAAGTGCAATTAAACTTTATGCCATATCTCAATCCATATCTGGCATTTCCTATCCATAGGAAAAAATAAAAACTACTGAAATATTTCTGTCTTTGAAAATCAGAGACTAAACACTAATGACTATTTCTGGAATCAATAAAAAGCAGCTCTACAATTGTATTTTGATATGTTTAACCTGCCAAAAATATTTGAAAGAAAGTTGTATTATGTCCATAATTATCAGAATAAATTACTTTTATGGGTTTAGTGAAACCAGGAGGAAATAGCTATGGTATGGTGGTGAAAGTCGTAACGCAGCATTTCCCATTGTGACACCAAACTTGAAGAGAGAATTCAGACTATACAAGTCACAGCTTCTCTTTTCTTGGCATTTGGGTCCGAGGGATGCTAATGACTTCCAATAAATACACATGTTGAATACTGAAAATGGGAACCTTGGAAAATCAGGTATTTATTTGCAATTTTTCAGTCTACACACATATTATTTTTCTGGTTTGGGTTCCTGAAAATGATGGTTATTTTTCTTCTTTTTAAAGAGACTTTCTGAGCCACAACAGAACTTGTCTCTTGCCAGCAGATTCAATTTGGTCGTGCAGTGCCAAGATAAAAGCTACATGGTTGTAGAGGCTCTGATGTTCTCAAGGCATCCTGGCAAGCACAGCTCTCATTTGGAGGATGCTGAGAGCACAGAGGACACAGCCACGGTATTATTGTTGTACATTTACATAGCTTGTTTTATCCAGAAAGATAACAAAAGGCATTTCACAAGCACTGGAGATATACCACCACTGAAAAACACTGCCAACCTTGCTCTGGAGAGCGGTGAATAAATACTACACGGCAGCCAGCAAACCCACTAGGGAAGGTGGTGCTTTGGCTGCAACGGCCACACTTGCGTAAGAGCAAATGCAAAGACATCCAAAATCAATCTACCTGCAACACCTAGATGGAATTCCAAAGCACTGCGAATCACCCAGATAATCTAGGGCAAAACAAATGAACAAACAAAACACCTGACACTGGGTTGTCCCTTTGGTCTTAGTAGGCCTTGGCTCTGGCAGCATCTGCTGATGCTCGCTTTGGTCCAGAAAGGAGGAAACAAAATAAGGTAGAGTTTTAATTGTTCTTAAAGACAACAAACTTCAAATGATGCACCTAACTTCTGCCTAGTGAAAATTTTGTTATTTATACAGATGACCAACCCCTTCTGCTGCCCCACTCCTTCAGGTTTCCAAGCTGCTACACATAAAAGGATCCATCCGTGGCTGGCTGATAACACGGGCTTGGTTTTACCTCACAGAATTTAATTACCACCTGACTGTATTATTTATAACATGGTATTAATGAGAATACCCAATTCTAGGCCCACTGAGTTACCATCAGTATCAAAAAAAGCCAGGAATAGGTCTGAGAAGCCTAAGTGTCAAACAGTAAGGAACGGCTTACGGCAATAAGCTGGGTAAACGGGTAAGTTGGGAGGCAGAGCTACAAAACGAGAAGAGTTTAGCAGAAAAACTTTGTAGAATGCAGCAATTTTGCAAAGTACAGAAAGAGAAGTTACAGAGACTGTGAGAAATTACCAAGAGGGAACCGCATGTGAGTTGCGAATAGGCACAACATTTTCCATCAGAAATACAAAATGTCAACCTTTTAACAGGTTTCTTTATTCCCAGGTCCAAAATACACATCTGGGACTATACAGCTGTGACAATGGGTGGGTGACACCTAGCTGGAAGATATTTTCCACTGGAAAAAAAGGGTTCTTCCTTGCAATACTATGTGGGAAGACATATCTTCTGCTAAAGAGAAGCCAGGCGTCTCCCCTACACTGAAATCGAAACAGGTTTTTTGCCATAACTGTATGTGCCTATGCTCCCCTGGAAAATTTTAATAGATAAATAAGCAATTTTATTCCTTTACAGAGGCACCGCTCTAAAACCTGGCCACCAGGAAAGGATGTCGGTATGAGGACCAGCCAGGAAACGGCAGTGAGCCTCTGCCACCTGAGCTGCAGAGGAAAGAGAGAGAAATTTGGGGGGAGCTTGTAACACACGATACAGAGCAACCACTGGCTAAGAATAAGTGCAGGGTTTTTTTTTTCCCCTCTCTTGGAAAATGGTAAGTTGTATATTTTGGCCCATTGCATAAACACTTAATGTTTGAGGCCCTAAGTAGAGAAGTATGGGAAAACGTCTCCTTCCAAAAGGGGGAAAATAGCGGTTTCTACCAGAGGTGAATTTCAAGCTGGCTTTAGCCTTGGTTAGCTTCAGACATTTTTTGAATGCTCAAACAACATGCAAGGTAATGACCTTGCATGTGGCATGTAGGGGAATGCAAGTGTTCTTTTAAAGACACTTGTGTGTCACAGAAAGTCATAGGGCTTCCTTAAGCAGCAGATCGGAACAGAGCTTTAAAAACTCTGTTTGGGTTCACCTGTCAATTTTAAATAGCATTTCATAAAATGCTTTCGTGTTTTTTTTTCAAAATATCTCCTTTGAAGAAGCACTAGTAAACAGATTTATTCATGTACGCAGTTTTCTACTGAATTGAGACTAACTGATTTAACAAACTCAACATTTACAAGGATTCATGTTCCCCACTGGACACAGGTCTGGATTAACAATAAGCACAATAGCTTAAGAAATGTGTCCAGAATAACACTCCTCAGAACTAAAGGAAAGTTCTTCAAACTCTCCTTATAAGACAGAAATTAAACACTGTCCTGCACATGCTGACCCTCTGGGTAATCAAAAAACAACATGTATGGGCTATTATGAAAGAGGTTCCCCTCTTTGCAGCCCTGTCAAAAATCCAAGGTTTGAAAATGTCTCATTACACAAGGTATAGGTACAAGACTTTGAAGATCAATTAATTACCCCAGGAATCTGGGTCTAGAAGCACCATTTTACACAAATCAGTGTTTGAATATCACAGGGATAGACTCACAGTTTATAAACTGAAGAACTAGATAAGCAAGATCTATGCAAAACATGTCACTGAGAAACCAACTAGTGTTACTGCAATGACTGATAGGTTTTTGTTCTGTAAATCACTTGTTTTACTGCAGTTGCTGTGGGCAACAGAAGAGCCTCTCCAGCTCTGCTGGCCCACCAGAGGTGCCAGGAGAGGAGGTCCTATAGCCTGTGACCAGCCTCAAAGCATGATCAGGGAGAGCAAGGTGTGCAGAGGAACCAGCAAGAGCTGGACCACATCTCACAGCTTTCTCAAGGGGGCTCGGGGAGATGAGCAGGAGATGAATGACCATGAGCAATGAAATGTCCAGAGCGAAAATGGGGCAAGCCTTGCTGATCTGCCTCACGCGGATCCTAGAGGTCAGTGAAGAGCCACCCTCAAGGAGGAGGAGGTACTGGTGGAGGTGTGAAGGGAAGAGGCTCAGCTCCTCTGGCTGCCAGGACTGCACACGGGCACCGTCACTGTTTAGGCTTTGTTCTACTCACCCCCACAATCTTACACGTGCTTAAAGCACAAGAAACATGATGGCTAAGTAAAATACTAAAATAAACAGCCGGAGAAGTAAAGTCAGGCAAAACCTGACCATGCTTAGGCTGGAAAGCTTGTTGTGTGTGTATAAACATGGCTGTGGTCTAGCATGTGAATAAACAAGCTTTTATCTGAAGTGAAATAACCAGACATTTAACGTCACTTCCATTCACATGGACTCCTAGACAGCGTAATCTTAGATCTGCAAATAATGAATTAACTACCGCTCTCATTCTATTGCATGTGCAATAGCCTTATTCTGATTCAGAGTAGGATTTAGGCCTGGAATTCCCGAGTGATTTAATCCGCATTAAAAAATGTTGGAGGATTACAGAATGCAAAACATTTGAACGTATTTTGGTATTTTCCTGCAACTGCACGTGGCCGTTTCCTCAGCGCGCGTTTAACGCCGGGGCGCTCGGGGAGCCGCCTGCTCCAGCGCAGCGCGCGGCGCCAAGCCGACCACCCAAGCAGCACACACGTGGCGCTCGCCTCGAGACGCAGGCACTGCCAGGGCTGCTCCCATGCGCCGGCGTTGGTTCCAGCTCCTGCTCTGTCCTCTGTGAACGCTTTCCCTCCAGGAGCGCAGGTTAATTCTAGCTAATTTCTTCATAAAAGTATAATTTAATTTCTACTCTGCTCCGAGAAGCCGAGGGATTTTGAGCTAACGATAACAATACTTCTAAGATGCCCCATCTAATTTACAGCTGTTCTTTCACTCCCCACCGGAAAACCCAAACACTTCTAATATAAGTTTGTTTGGACTTTTTCATATACTAAACTCAGGAACAACTGTGGGATATATTGAGCCAATTTTGACTAATAAATATTTACAATCAGACAATTAAGATTCCTCTGCAGGACTGCAACTTTCCCACGTCAGTTTTATCTTAGACAACTTTAGTACTGCCAATAACCTTAATAAACACTGCACTAGTGAGTGCAAAGTGTCGCTTATGCACTTTCATGATCCAAACCAAGTTTTTAAATGAAAATACTGGCTGATATTAACACTTTTCTCTCAAACAAAACCTTAAGTTACTGGCTCCGTTAATAACCATGCAACTCAGTGGATGAAGTGCTGGATAAAACCTGGCCTTTACTGCCCTCTCTGTCACGGAGCTGCCCGAAGGACTTCGGGCAAATCCGCCTGCCTTGCTTTGCCTCATGAGTGTTTTAACATCTCTAAGTGGGAAGGGCTATATAAGCCTGGTATCAGTTATAATTATTTGTTGCTGTCACTTGGAATTTCCTTCAAGGCTCCCAAGTAACAAAATGGCAGCTTCTTCATGGGCACTTGAACGAGTCCTGTAAAATTTCAAAGATTTCAATATTCTAGATTACAGTCAAGCATTGCTTTGCAAATGAAAACCATTTTGACCTGCCCAGTATACACTTAAAAATCCTCAAAATGGTATATGGTATAAAAACACCATAGAGCTATAATCCACACAGCATCTCCATAACCTATGAGGAAGATAAATAACAGGTAATATAAATACACCTGTATAGCCTCCAATAAGAGTCGCTTGGCCGCTTTCGGCCCGGATCAGCCAGCCCATTTCTCAGTGGTGCGGCCTGCAGCTCCGCGTGCGTTCGCAGCACGGGGTGGCCGTGACCCGCGCACGCGGCCGTGCCGCAACGGCCCCGTGCTGTCAAGCAGCATGCAGCCGCTGGACCACTGCCACGGGAAGCAGAACAAGCTTGGCCTCGTTCCTGCGCGTGCCTTTGGGATTTACTTCTCCCAAAGACAGGCCCTGACCTTGACCGTGGCCTTTTAAATTTACGGGTTGGTTACAGGGAGCTGAGGAATGAAAATACTTGCAGCTCTTTTGGGTTCACCACAGCAGATGGCTGCTGCAAAGTGTCAGCATCTGCATGTTTCTATGTAACATTTCTACACCATGTAATGGTGTTGGGGTGTAAGATTCATACCTTACCTGGAGGCAGGATTTTAACAGGTACTGCTGCTTTCTATTCTAGTAACTCATTTTGCTCAAACCTGACCTTTTTTTTTTTCCCCTCCTCTTTCAAGAGGCATTGAAGAATTAATGACTGATCCCCTTCTCTCCCAGGCCTTTACCTACTGTTTTTTGTCAGGCATACATCCAGTGTTTTAGCTGGTGAAGCAAATATTGCCTTCATTTCAGGAAACCCTGTTGAAATCAGTGAGCCTCAGAAAACCACAGAGATGCACCAAGTATGTAAGTGTGAGATAACAGCAGGTCTCTACAAGGATTTTCCCTCCTCCAGGAACAGTAATAGAAGTTTCAATCTTTAACAAGCAGGCCTCGAAGAATTCGCTTTTCCACTTCTCTACATCAGGAGCCTCTCCCTGTCCCTCATAAAAGGGATATGTAAGGGATATGAAAATATTTTTGCTGGCTACCAGCTTCTGTAATGCAACGGTCAACTATTTAGTTCCTAAACTAAATAGATGTTAAATGCATGGACAATTTCAAGCTTTCTTCAAGGGACTAGTCTCAGTGTTTATGTTGCATCTGTTACCCTACCTTCCACAAGAGCACAGCCAGCAGCAGGAAGATGAGAATTCCCACCAGCAAACTGATGGCAATGATCCATCCAACAACATACCCACGAGGCTCCAGATTGTGTAAAGCTTCAAAGACCACCTACAAAGCAATGAGAAAAAAAAAAAAGAAAAAAATTATGATTGGAAGTTGCACTGTTTTCTCTCATACTCATCTTATTAAATGAGCTTAGTGGCCTCACCAATCATATTTCATCTATCAAACAAGTATGGAATGTGCCCTTAATTTCGTGCTTCCCATCTATTTCTTTTGCAAGGGATTTAAAGCTTTCCTTTCAAACACAATTTGAGTAGCCATACATGCAATCCAAAAGATACCATCCCCAGCTCCAAACTAACCCTTCCTTTGCTAGTTTCCCCCTCTCCCTGCAGCAGACCCTGAGGCTGTTCTGGTGCTATGGCCACCAAAGCTGCACAGAGGTTTACATGAAAAACTGTATCCCTTGGACTGGCACATATTACTGTGATATCTTGTGTGATCTGTCTTACTCATCATGTTCTCAACTTTACCAAATGCCCTGGTGCTTCGCACAGAAAACCTTAGAAATTTTGAGTTCGATTTTTTTTTTAAAAAAAAAAGGGGAAATACCCATATTGAATGTGACTATTCTCTGTTCTGTTCTTTAAGATATGTGGCAGAGATACATGTAGTCACAAGTTCTTCTTTTAGGAATAAAGACAGGAATCCCCTGCTGGTTTTTCTTCTCTTTCTGTATAGCCTGTATGGCAGGGAAATATGTCCTATGACATGTTTTCCTCAACTATCTGCTTTAAGAGGAAAAGAGAAGCAAATTACACTGACTGATTTTCCCTCTCCTATTTCAATCAAAACTAATTTCTCAGTGGAAAATTCAAAGTTTTTTCTCCTTGATAAGGGCAATTTGTTTGTTAAATTTTGCAACGTACTATCTAGCAAATGTGGTAAGGCAGCAGGGATTTTTAAAAGGTAGCACATTGTTTTGGCTGGCTTTGTTCTGGTTTGCTTGGAAGGCAAAGCAGTGAGTTTTGCTCCCTCCTTCACAAACCACTTTCACCATCTTTGCCTAAAACTTTCAAAGCCCTGTTAGTAGATAGGGACTGTTAAATCAATCTTCGACCAGGAAAAAAAAAAAATAAAAGTGGGTGAAAAAGCAGTGGTTAGAATCCTACAGAACTAGGCAACCCTAAAATACTCATTTTGAAAAGGCCCATGAATGACTGTGAAGTGCCACCATTCAAAGAGAGACAGAAAAGGCAAAGCGATACCGTACATCAGATACAAAGCTTCAGTTTACGCATTAGGGAAAACCTGTAACAAGAAGGTTAGGGAAGCACCAGAAGAGGGGTGTCCAGAGAGGTCTCTAGTTCTCCATCCCTGCAGGTTTTCAAGACACGGTTAGATGATAAAGCCATGGGCACCGTGAGCTGGTGCAGGCAACAGCCCCCGCTTTGTGCACAAGGTGGGACAGGATGACCTCCAGAGATGCCTTCTGATGGACATGTCTCTGTAAGCCTACAAAGTTTCAGCAAACACTCACAAAAATTACAAGCTTAAATAAAAGGAAGCCAGAAGGATGGGACTACGATTTGCCAGGATGTTCCCATAAGGAACTACTCATAAATACATTTCATCTCAGTTTCATAGACCAGTGGTGATTAAGACGATAACCATTCTGGAAGAGGAACTTGAGCACCATCGATTTTACACACCCTTGTTTCTTATCACTTAGATACTAACAGGCGTTTGATGACAACGAGACGTGAACAAGAACAAATGGACAGAAAAGATGTTATCCACAGATGCTATTTTCCCATAACTAATTCCTGTATGTATTCCTGTAACAAGTATCACCATGATGCTCAAAATAGCTCTCAAGCTATTTCTTCACTCAAGAAGAGACTCATTTTAACATTCATATATTAGCACAAAGACTTTATAAGGCTTTTTGAGATATCTTCCAGAACACAAAGTCAGTTCCCCTATAGCCAAGACTAGCAAAAAGGAAATACCAGAGAGAGAAAGACCAAAGACTAAGTCTTGCGCCTTTCTTGTGTCTCCATGCCAGGCTGGAAGGATGATCTGATGTAGCAGTCCATTTCTCATGGAGGCTAGAGTATGCATCCATCTTGGGGACACAAGTCAGATGACTGCTTCTTAGAAGATAAGGCACTCATGTTATTTTTCTTTCTGACTCCAGGGGGAAAAAAAAAAGGCCTCTAACACTTTGGATATGACCAGCGGGGACTTCTTAGGCCACCACTGAATGCAAAATGAGGTGTTTTCTCTCTACTGCACGGAGAATAAATGTTCACACAGCACAACCTCTGTCACTGTAGCTCTGCACATCATACTGTCAGCAGGCAGAGCCAAGAGTAGTTGCAGAGATCAGATCATTTATCATTTCTGTGGCAAAAGTCCTACATTACAGCTTTGAAACATGCTGTCTGGAATAGTTTGGCAGTACATTTCACAGTCACAGCTCAAGCTATACTAGCGTGGTGGGTACACAGTAACAGCAGCTCCTTATCAATCTGCTTTCTTCTGGCAGTTTGCAATCAACTTACAAGCATAAAAAATCCCGTTCATGGTTTTGTGGCTTGGAGAGGAGCAGGGATGTTGCAGATATTAACTCTGTATGTTATCCCTCTCAAGGCTCCAGATACTGGCCACATGAATAGGCGGTCACAGCAACAAATTTTGGTGAGGAAATAAAGAAAACAAAACCAAAAGAAAACAACCTCAAACCCAAGCAAAGCAGACCAGGCAAGCGGTCAACATGCGTCACACGTCCAAGCTGTGAGCACAAGGCCACGGCAGCAAGCGGAGGGAGGCTGGAGCGGTCCGTCCCGCGGGGCCGTGGTGCTGCTAGCAGACGTGGTCCTGCCTGTGGAACCTCTGGCCACTGTGGAGTCTGGGCAGGAGCGAATGTCAGCCCCTCGCTGCCGCCCCGGCTCCGTGGCACGGCTACGGCGGCCTCGCTGGCGTGATGGGGAGCACAAGGCGGCTTCTGGCCTAGCACGTTTCCCACAGTTGTGAAACATAAGTTACTGATACAAAAGATAAGAGTGTGCGTGAGAGAGGGGACGGTGGAGATGACGGCAGTCTAGCTCAGAAGAAGAACGTGAAACAGTCATAAAACATGGAACAAATTCCAGGTTTCCTTCCATCCTCTGACCAAATGCCAAGGAAATGCAGTGGGAAACACAGTTGTTTCTAAGATTTAATACAAGCTTTATATTTATATTTCACGCTGTACTCCAGGCTTCTTAAAGTAGGGAATTTCAGAAGGTAATATCCATTTCAATGTATGTAACTCACATATCAATCAGGTTTCTAAACAATGGAATTTCTCTGGTGTAAAGTAACAGAGAACTGCATCTGACCATCACAGTCCAAAATATGGACCCTTATGACCAAACACATCACCTTCTACCTGTTGCAAACTTGTTATACTTCTGATCATCTAATGAACAAACTCAGAGGGATCAGAATTGCTTAGTACTTTGAAAGCATTAACCCCGCACAGGCAAGAACTGAACTGAGTAGGATTTTTGCAAATATCTGAAGTTTACATCATGCCTAAGTGGGACCCATCACTTAACTGGGGGTCCTGAAGGTAAGCAACACAGATCAGCAAAAATTGGTTAGAAATAGGTAACCGTAAAATCCTAATTTCTGCCTCCTAAAATGTATTTCCTTTTGGTTATGCACACTAGGTGATTTTTACATACTTGTATCAGAAAAGACAGTACTATCAGGAGACGCAGGTTTACCAAAAAATGCTATTTTTGTTCTATATTATCAGAGTATTTCTGGTGCTTTAAGCTGCACTGCTTGACTTGTTGGCCGAGATTCCAAAGACCAAATCTTGTGTGTTCCTTGTATCTCTGCACCAAGTTGGAAAGACTTGTCTCCTGGTTGACTTGTCCATTCCGATGCTGTTTTATTTGAGGGGAATTCCAGTAAAGACACCATATTCACATATCGATATGTATATACATACACACATGTATTTCCATTTATTAGAAAAAGGTTGAAGGTCATCAGAGAACAGATACTTGAGCAATCTTTGCTACTTACTACCCCCTATCACCAGGAATTATCTGTATTTTATCAGTATTGTGTAGACTTCTGTTCCTTCACCCAGCATTACAGTCTTTCCAAAGCTAAGCTGGAGGACCTACATTGCTCCCCTAAAAGGCCCTGGGAAGAGGTATTCCCATGTGCATTAACAAAAAGTCTGGGCAGTCCCACATGGAGATAGGGGAGAGGACAGCGAGGTAATACAGACTTTTCCTTCCAACTCGGACACAGAAAACAGGTCAGTGCCCAAAGTCTTCTGAGCTGCAGGCAGACAGTGAAAGCTTAGGCAAGTAGATATGCATACAATCCTTCTGTTATAAAGACCTCCCAGAACACAGTAAATTAAATTTTAAAGCTTTCCTTTCTTTTATTTCTTTTCACCCTGTATATCACTGTGAAAATAAATATAACTAAACCCCATACAAAAATTCATGTCCAGCAACCACTTGCCTTTGTTAAATTAATCCTGGGATAACTGGTCTGAAAATGAGAGCACAGTGAGGTCTACCCAGAATGACAGAAAGCTTCAAAGGCTTGATGAAGGTACGCATGTGCTGAGCTTAAAAATGGGCAGCTGTAAGCTAGCCAGGAACCTCCAGCTTTCCAGGACACCTTGTCACAGGAGCTGCAGCACATTAGCTTGGGTTCTCCCTTCCTCTGCTCACCTTCATGTGCTCTGACTCAGAGAGACTCAGAGCATTTGGCAGCTTTGAACACAATGAAATTCAGTCTCTTCTCCCTGCCCCATTAGAATTAACAGAGGGAAATCCTCTTGCACCGTAAGAGCACTCCTTCTCCTCTACGTAAGCACAGAGTAGATGTTGACTCTTTTATCTCATATGTGGTCACTGTGGTCTCCCAGAGCTCACCATTGGTCTTGCCTCATTTGTACAAAAGATGGACAATCTTTCGGAGAATATGAACAAATCTTCATGGAAACACAAAGACTCAAGAAAATAAGGTGTGTTTTTTGGAAATACCATACCAGGAGAGTTTAAGTAGACTATAAAAACTATAGAGAAAGAATATAATACTCATCCAAATCCAGAGGAGTGATTTCTGGTAAACTGTAAAAACAACAAATACTTCAAGCCTGCCTTCATTTTAAAACTTTTTCAAAGACAGCCTGGTACCCAACTTACAGATCTTTACATAATCTACTGCATCCCCTTTGGAGATGGTCCATTATGGTATATCACAACTGATATTTAAATGTTGTGCTCAGTACACTGCATGAAAAACATCAGTCTTCCTTTTCTTTTTGTCTTGTTTATAGTTTTTACCCTGTGCAATAAAGTGTAAAAATACGCAGTGAAATAAGGGCAGCTAGTTCTAAAGAAGAATTCAAATGGTTTTAATAAGCCTGTATCTCAGTTGTAGATAGCGAAACGGCCTTTTTAAAATTACCCATAATAAAGTGTCTACAAAAAGGTCTTTCAGTGTCCAGGAACACCTTCATGAGCCCATGCACAATTGCTTGGAAAGAGTTGCTGCCCAAACAGACATGGTGCAGCAATCAGTGGTCAAGGAAAGGAAAACAGAACAGGATTTTAGAAAGGAAGGGAGGAATATGAAGCAAGATACTTCCTCTCTCCTGTTTCTAGTTCCAGCTGAATAACTGTGGCTTGCAACAAGTATTGTTTCCTTCTGCATTCCGCAAGACGAGGGAGAAAAAGAGAGGGGAAAAGAATGAATACCTTGAGCCAAACCACATGTCTTACATTTTTCCCTGAACATGACCCTATATAAAACATACAGCAAGGGAGAAGCCAACTGACATATGGAAATAGTATACAGAAAAGAGCAAAGACCTTCAGGTATTAGAAAAGACCTGAAATTACAAATTGATGTTACTCGACTACAATATGTCAAGCACGCTTCCCTACAGCTAAGGTTTCCCAGGAACCAGGAGCAAGTTCTTGTTTGAACTTAGACAGTTTCCCAGTACACACAGTGAACTTGTAATTGTGGTAACTCGAGGCTTGATGAAAAGCTGTCCAAGAGCAGGAAAATAACAATGTTTTTTGGGAGGGGATTTTCTTCCTTTTTGTTTGTTTGGTTTTTTTCTCTGAGCATTAGATAACAATGAATTATAGCAGAGCTAAAAGTATTTCTGAATTTTGAGCATTAATAGTAATCCCACACGCATAACACTGTGTCCACCATTCTGAAAAAAATCTAAAACCCAAACCTTTCACAGAATGTAACAGTGATGTCCTGGCTTCTCCTATTTCAGATGGGCATAGGTATCACATTCGGGCATTAGTCCTGTCATTAGGGAAACTTAGCCATTAAATGGCTGCAGAACTAAACGGAGATCTAGCAGTGTCTTAACAGTCAGGGTTGCAGGTCATTTATAAGACACATTCCCAGGGAAGACTAGCTATGTGAATAACTGACTTGCTCAGTTCAGCTGCCAAGTCTATTTTTTTAATGTTCTTTGGAATGGTCCAGAAACCTGACAAAGAAAATAAAACAGAGAGGAAAAAAATGGGGTCCTATCATACAAAAGATTTTTTTTTCAGACTGTTCTAATAAAATGGAAAGTTAAAAAAAGAAATAGGAACAAGTCTCGAGTTACAGACATGGTGGTGATGAAGGTGATCACTGTAGCAATTAGACTTAAGGTAGTACATAGGTGGAGATTGAATTCCTTCTTTGACTGTATGGATTTAACTCCGTTATCCCCCAGGTGAGTGCTTTAGTGGAGGATATCAGCCTTTACCAAAGGTGCCTTGACCTCCATAGCTCTCCTACCCAAACCTCATAGCTGTGTCTGAGAAGGAGCCAGGGAGGGAAGTTTCATGGCTGGCAGTCAGGTTGATCATTCGAGGCAAGCGGATTAAGTGAGAGGAGAATACAGCGCAGGAGAAGAAACTGAAAGCAGTCCAGATAAACTTTGATCCTCATGTAAGTGTGAAATAGGAAAGGAAGCTTAAAATTTATTCCACCAGCCAAAAAGAAAGTTCAACTTGGGTATGGCTCTTCATGCGCTTTTCATGCCACAAGTGTTCAGACACTTGGTAGTAGCAAGCCTCCTATTTTTGGACTGCAAAAGGCCAATTCCTCCTTCTTCTCCAGAAGTTTGTAAATATGGCCCTGTTCAAGCCACAACTGACTCGTGAATTAACCCTGAATTTTCACTACATCCACTTGACTTTTCAACCTAGGCTCATGTGGATCAACACAAGACACGGTATTAGGTCATACATGAATTCCAGCAGCTAGGCACAAAGGAATTTATATGGATCTCTGAACAGTTAGACCCCTAAACCCAATTTCGCAGCTCCCAGAATATCATTCATTACTACTTTAAATATTTCATACTGGAACATCAAAAATTACTGTGCTGAGGATTCAAGTCTCTACCATGTTTTGAAGGAAAATCTGAAATAGACTAAAGCGGACATTAACCTCAGGGCTTGGAGCTAAACCTAATGTTGGCACAGTTATGCCACAGACAATTACAATTTTGGCTAGCACACGGCAGACTCTCCTACTCCCCATAACATCATTCACCACGATGGCATGGTTATCGCAGCAAACAAACCCACAGCAGCATGGCTAGTCTGATCTGAGGAAGCCTGAGCGCTCTCATGTGCCCATCTAACCCCTAAACCCACAAATTCCAGCTTGCCGAGCCCCCTCAGTGATCTCCATCCCACTGGGAACATGACACCTCCAGGCTCCAGGCTCATTCACTTACTGCTTTTTCCTCTGGGCTCCCATTGGGCACCTCCACAATCCTCAGGGCTGGGTCCACCTGCACCTTTGCCCTTGTGACGAACTGGATGACCGATGAACTGTCCTGACAAGGAAAAACAGGAAGGATTGGATTTGGGGTGAAGAGGAAGCATCCCCACACCTCCTCCAAAAGAAAAAAATAAAAAAAGAAGGAAAAGGGAAAAAAAAAAAAAAGAAAAAAAAGAGGAAGCCCCTACATTTGTCAGTACAGTAAATATATCTAGATAATGCTTAATGGCACGTTGGGTTGGGATTTAGAACAGGCTAAAACCCTGCTTTGAAAAAAGGACCTTAACATCATAATATAGAGAAAGCTCAGCACTTTACCTTAGATTAAAACAAACATCACAAAATCAGGTATGTTGGATTTTAAACTCATAATTTGGATTTGGCCTGCTTTTCATGCTCCCCACATTTACCACACAAGCAGAAGACAGACAGAATATTTCCAGTCAGCCCTGGCAAGTTCAAAATCAACCATCAAACATGAATTCCTACAAGTTTTTTAAATGAGGAGAGAAAGATACAGGAAAGCTGGGATAGACCCAAGTACAGCCTGAGATAACAACTACATAATTATTTGAATACATGCACTGCAAATAGCTTAAATATTCATTTTATATATCCCCATACTAAAATATTTTTCTGCTATAATTTATGCAGTGCTTTTTAATATACACGTTCCAACAAGCTTCTATTTTAATGCATGGTAGTTCTTCCTGAGCTGCTTACTGTGGGGACGGTGGGTGATGAGTAGGGTAGGCTTGCATTGAGGACACCCCTCCAAACACACAGGTAAGTGATGTATATCTTTTAAAGATCTGCTTATAGTCATCTTAGAAAGGACACCTCAAATGGGATGGATTCTCGCTACTCCCAGGATTGAATTTCCAAAATGCTTATATAGGTGCACTCAGTTACTTGCTTACATACTTCTGCATTTCTGTGTGCATGTAGCATAAACACCTGAAACTTCAGTCCTTGCCTATTTCTCCTATTACCAAACATTAACACATTAGTGGGTTCAGCTGGAAAAGTTCAGAGCTATCAACTGCCTTAGCAGCAGGTCTCTAATAAAAGCCCTCTTCAATGTTTTTAATCCATTGGCTATCAAAGACAGGTTTTTATTTATTGTTATTAACTGTTCATGTTAACAGCCTTTTTTCTCGCTGACTATCTTACAATCTTAGAGAATCTAGCCCTAAGTCCACAGTCAGCATTTCTTTAAGCATAGGAAAACAGAACAATATTTATTAGATTTTCTATTTCATTCAGGGGTTTTAGGAAAGATGAGAACTAACATGTAACCATTTGTTTCTTGTCACAAGTGTGAAGCCCAGTGTTATTATGGCTTCATTGAATAATAATCAAAAAAAACAACAACAACAAAACACATATCTCTGTTTACGCAGAGGGAATGACAGGTATTTGGTCACAGTTTATGTACACTTACTCCATTTCTCACTTAACTTTTAGAAAGCTCTAATCTTAACGCTATGCATACACTGAGGGGTTTTATTGTTTCTCAGTGTATTGATATTTATTTCTGTCTTAATATAATTGATCAGAAACAGGATTAACACCTCCCTTTACACTGCTACAAACTGATCTGTTTTCTTTGACAACACACCTTTTTTTGTAACACACTAGTAAACAGAGGAAGGAGTTCAAGGCTCAAGCACATAGATGCTGTTGCACATATGCATGCTTAAATTGGTATTAAAGGCAATCTGCAAAGGAAGCACATACCTTCTTCAGTATCTCAGTATTCAGGAGGGTGTAAATACTTATATCACAGGACTCTGCTTTTGCTAGGGAGCTTAAAATGCAGCGCATAATTAAGCAGGACCTGCCTGGTCTTTCACAGTCCTACAGGCAACGGGAAAAAAACGGTATTAGGCACGTCAGGAAAGGAGGAATTAATTCCTTGAAAATACTCTGTGACAGCAAATGCTCCAACGGACCAAAAAAATGCTAAAATAATAAATAACAAATAATAATAAAAATAAAAAATAACAAAACATAAACTGCTAAAAACTATGTGTATAGGAAACAGCAGCAACTTTCTGAAGAGATCCAGGACCCAAATGTCGGGCAGGGCAGTGCAATGCGGCCAGGCAAGGCGGTCACCCTCTGCGCTGAGCCCCAGCATGAGCCTGGCCACCCCATGGGCTCCTGACGGATACACGGACAGAGGATTTTGCGTTCCCACTTTGAACAATTTCCTACCCACTGGATTTCTGGAGGCTTCCTCTAGGTAAAAATCAGATACTGAAAAGCACTAAATGTCCCCCCCCAGGCATCACACCAGTACTAGTCTACTCCCCCCCCAGGCATCACACCAGTACTAGTCTACATGTCCCAAACTCTGTAAGGAACTATCTGCATGAGTTCTTTGGGATGATCCATGCAAAATGTTCTGTAAAATACAACATGTGCTGAAGTTTGTCACAGGTGGGCTTTCTTACCAATACTTTTCTGCCGGACTTTGTGAAAAAAGCAAATATTGTGTGGAAAATATTTTCATTCTCTTGAGGAATGACGCATGGGCTGGGGTTTTTGTAGAATGAACAGTTTCCTTTGTCCTGACCAACCTGCAAGTACAATAAAAACAACAATTATTACTCAGAATTAAAACTGCATGACAAGGAAGGCTGGGATTAACTTAGCCAAGTAAAACACCTATATCTGAGCTGAATGTCTGGACTCCCACTAGGAGTCAACAGAAAATCTATTCGTCCTAATGTACACATTTAAAATAAGTCAGATAAACTCTACTCTAGAAAAGTTTCTCTCTCTCTTGTTTGGATTGGATAAAAACATCTATAAGGTAGCTCAGAGGCAGATGCCTGTGATCTAGATGTCTGAAGACACAGGAGAAAAGTCTCAGCCAAAGACGCAAAACATCATGTAACATTGCAGATCCACTGCTTTTTTCTTCTTCTTTTTATTTTGTAATATGATTGTATTATTTGGTGCTTTAGCCAACTTGATTGTTTTGCAGTTTGCATTGAAACAAAAGAAGTAACAAAATCTTTGTGAAACGCACCAACCTAGACACAAAGTCTTCTTTCCTTCCTTCCTCACAAATAACACTAAAATTAAAAATATATATATATTGTACTGTTAAATTGTTTACTTGGACATAAAGATTGATGCTTGAAGAAAGCTTACCAAAATTTGATAAAATGATCTCAGGTCTCTGATCAAGATGAACTAGAAAATCCTTCTTTTTGCACCTTATGAATTTTCATGGAGAAAAATCTACAGGACTTTAATAGAATCTACGACAATAAAATACCAGCAAATTCTATCCGCATCCTGAAAAGCTGCAAGAATGAGGGAGGAACGTTTTTACAGAAACCACTTCAACAAGGAACATTTTTACCATATAACCTGCTGTTAACTTCTCCAGCTCCTCTCTTGTGAGGAAGAAAACTTGCATCTTATTCAATTAATAAATTAATAAATAAATCCAAAAAGTTGTTATAGGTACAAAATTGCTGCATAATTTGAATTTATTTTTTAATAACAATTTTTAGGTAAGTTAGCTGAAGTGTTGCAAAAACAAAAACAAGAAAAAAGAAACCCCAAACCCACAAATGTTTATCTACTTTGAACAATATCTGTCATCTCTTGGTAAAATCCCTTTTATGCATTCCTGGTCCACAAACCCTTTATAATCTGTTCTCTGATATACTGCCTCACAATCTGCCTTTGCGTGATCCGTACTTGCATTCCCCTTTAATACAGACACAAGTAGCTACACAGTTTACAGCTTCCTTGGAATCAACAAAAAATTAAGACTATGATGTACTCTTTTTGTCCAGGTCACCTGGAATGAGTTTTCATAACTTACTGTATGCAAGAGATTCACAAGCACACTGACATTTATTTTCTTTGAACTTTCATGTTAGAATCAGATCCAGATCAACCAGGAGGTTTATGTTAAATCAAGAACAGCAAAGAGCCAAGATCTATTCAATAGCTGCTCTTTCTTCATGTAAGCTTGAATTAGGAGGTATCTATCTGGAGAGATGTCATTACACTCATGCAACAGATACTAAAAGGACAGTATGAGCTTTTGCACTATCCCAACTTTTGGCATGCTTTCTAGATGGCCCTGCTTTACATCCCACACAGACAAATATGATATTAAAAAAAAAAAAAAAACAAAGCAGAAAAGTCCAAATAGAACTATATGGAATGAAGCAACATAAATCTGGTCCTTTCTTCTCAAAATAATTTTCTTTTCTAAAACTGAAACTTGGATACATCTCACTCTTTTAAAAACACCTTAGCTGAAAAACAGACAGGCACCTCTGATAGACTAAGTCTGATTTTGGAAATACCCTTTCCTCTCCACCAACTACACAGCAAACATGTACAACAAGGCTGTTAAAGCACAGCTGAGTCCTCCTTGACATCTGTGCTGTTCTGTAAGAAACTGGGGATCACCAAAACTCTGTTACAGCAGCCAAAGGTAGATGTCACTTGTTATTATTTTTGAAAAAAAATTGTATGAATTCAACTGGGCAGCAATTAAGTCATATTTGTGGGCAGTCTGAGATCCATTAGCATATGGTGAAAACCAGTGGGCAGGAAAGGATGCATTGCAGTTGAGATGCACTTCAAAGTTCTCTTGGAAATAGCAGAGCCGCTCAGAGAAGAGAAAAAAAAAAAAGGCAGTAAGTATCTCTGAAATAGGTGGATTATAAGATGAGCTAGAAAGGAGGACTGCAAAGGACTCAAAAGACTGGCCACAGTTTGATTTTTTTTCCCTCATGCTGACTATCAGACACTTAACACTTCAGAGCACCTCTCAGAATCACAGCATCATAGAACTATTAGGTTGGAAAAGACCTTGGAGATCATCAAGTCTTACTTCCTCACTTGTTATATCCATAAAGGGAAAGTTTGGTCAAATCGTTAGATCTGTGTGGGACAATACTAAGTACATAAATTCTCATTCAACTTTGTTTTCAGGGCAAAAATTAGCTCTGGGCAATCAACCTCTTAAACAAAAGCTCATTGCTATGCTCCTGCCTGCATTATGCTGAGACTGAATTACCTCTCTGAAATACAAATCAGGATATGGTCTCATGTTTGAGCCTCTCTTTGTCAGAACATGGTATTATCCTAGGCATTCTTTTTTCTACTTGCTCAAAATATGGTGCAATGAAGAGAAAATCTCTGGAAAAGCTTTGCAAGAGCAAATGCTTACCATTTACAAAAGCCAGACTCTGAAAGTATTTGAAACTGAGTAAATAGCCAGGCTCTTTGACGAAGTCTTGATGTTTCTAGGGACATGACTTACCAGAGCTTTCTGGAAATTTCCAAGCAGGCCAGGGCAACCTATAAACAGAGGATGCCTGCCCGAGAAAGGATCTTCCCAGGACCTGGCTGCATATTCTAAGACGTCAAGGAAACAGGAGTGGGAGGCTTTCAGAGCAGGGTAGGGGAAGGAGACGCAGTTTGGCGCAGTGGCAGTCACAGTCGACTTTCCCATAGTGGAAGTATATCTAAAAAAATGTACCCAGTCACATTTAGACAAAGTCTACATTGGCACATAGTGTTGGCCAAACAGAAGGGTGAAAGAGTCAATCTGCACGACATCCTCAGGACCTGACATCTACATTATTTATATTCCCAGCTCACTCTGAGTTTAGTTCTGGGACCTGAACATTCATTTATGGTTGTAGCACATCAAGTGCAGGACGCACAAGAGTGTGTCTTCTTGTTCAGTTTCACCCAAAGGGAACCCAGCTTGTGAGCCCTGCCATGTGAACCACAGCTCCATGAGTGGGGAGTGCCAGGAATTTAACTTAAAAAGCTCATGCCTGGTCTAAACTGAGATCCTAACAACACAAGCAGTTTGGTCTTCAGTTCAATAGAACTTCTGCAAACAGTTAAGACATTGGAAATCTTAAAAGAACTTCTTTGTAAGATTTATAATGTGTGTATGTAAAGATTTCTTATTTTTTGTGTAGATTCAATCATTCATCCTACACATTAACCTCTATAATCAGGACACCTAAAACTCACTGCATTGTTACTATTAGAGTGGTTATATTTCTGCATAAGAAAATCACTCTAGAAAAAAAGATCTAAAAGCAGTCTTGACCTCTGCTTCTAAAGGGATTTTTTTTTTCAATCAAATCTAACAAATTTCATTGAAGAGATCTATGTGGTAGACAAATGACATGAAAACAATTTCAAAAGTTTTATGTTATTTTCTATTCTATCTTCTCCTCTGTGTACACTCAAATATAATCTACACTGACACATTTCGGATCAATCTCTTCAGTGTAAGAGTGTACAATCTCTGATCTAAATACTAACTACAGATATGTAGCCTCCAACTCCTGGAAATTTTTCCACATGACATTTTACTGAAAACCGATTGTTTTTGTCAGGTTTCTGTTCCGAACCTTTAGAAACATCCTGCCATAGGCTGCAAAACACCAAACATGAATGTGTCTAAAACATAAACACTATATAATACCTTTATAAGTATAATACAACTTCAAGGGAAAGGAAAATACAGCAGTACATCAGGATGTTTAAAGCCAGTATAGCGTCCATCAGTTCTTACTGGCATCCTTGAACATCTGTGGATACCAGAATACCCATCTACAACATTCAAGAGTGAAAAGTTATTTTGGGTGCTTGAATTAGACACCTTAATCAGGCCTGATAGCAGAATGTGGGTATGATACTTTTATAAAATTACCATCTTTTAAAGAAATGGAAATAATAACAAATAATAATAATAATAAAAAGAAAACAGAAGAAAATCTAAGGGATTGAAAATCCCGAATCAGGTTAGCCTTGTTTTAGAAGGCTAAGGATTTCTAGAAGAAACGATACACCCGGTGCCTCCACACATTCCCCTTCTACCACGAGCTCTCCCCCAACTTTAGATACATGTAACATCCTTTCTGCTCACCTGGAACTGCTCTCAGTATGTGGCACTTTCTAACAAGCCTTAATAGCCTTTAAGAAAATGTCAAGCTATGTTAACACATATTTTAAGGGTCCAGGCCCACTGTCTGTAACCTAAAATGTGTGGACTGGCTGGAAAACACTGCTCCCTTCCAGGCTCTATCTCAACCAGCTAAACATTCACCAAAGGTGAGACCCTCCATCCTTCCATAGCTCCGTATCCTGCATAGGGTGGCAACCAAAGAGAAGGAAATGAAAAGCAATTTCCAAGCAGGAAGTTGGAAAAGTCAGCCAGGGCCCAAGCGCATGGAAGGGGAAATTGGCAGTTGGCATAGCGTTAAGTACATGAGTATGACGGGAGTCCCTTGGAGCAAGGAGCCTGAAAAATGGGAATAAAGTAGCTCTTGCTGCCAGGGAAACATTATACAAACTCCATGCTACGTATAAGTAGCTGAGATATTATTATTTATCATTATATCTTATATATTATTATATCTATTATTATTTTATTGTTTTATTTTTTTACAAAGGCAAACATTTTATATTTCACAAATGGAAACAGACAAACAAAAGCAGATCTCCAACCCTGTTCCTATTAGACAATTCTAGATACCCACTAATGCAAATAAATTCATTATAGCATTAACATTTGAAAAATATAAATAAAAAACACAGGCTTTTCTTGTCAGCCTGATTCCCCTGCTGAGTTAACCATCATCAGTTACTAGGAAGAGTCTGTAAGCAAACAAAATTAAACTGATACAAAACAAGCATAAATGTGTGATCAAACTGTGAGCAAGGGAAACTCTCGAGGGGTTCCAAAACGAGGGACCCAAACCCACATTTGAACATGGAAGAAATAAGAGGACAAGTTCAGTGAAAGCATCATTTGACACCAAATAATTGGAAGAGTAATTTTGGCTACAGGAAACATACTCAAGGTCTGCGCACAGGTCAACTGTTTCACAAAACTGTTAACATTGCTCAAGCCTGAAATGGATGCTTTTCTCATCAGCCCTGGGGTATGCTGGCTCCAAAGGACAGATTGGCTGTAGTCATCCAGAAATTGCTGCCAGATAGTTTTTACATGTTTCTTCCTTCTTATTAGTCTTCTTCTGTTCTATTTGCACACACACACCTAATCTGAAGTTCAAGTTTGAAAACTGGATAACAAATAACAGATCCTCTTTTGTTTATCTTTGTGGCAAAGCATAATACATTTACCTGAATATTAGGCAAAAAAGGTCTAAGTGTGACCTGGATCAAAGATGATAACTGATTCACCCTATAGTGGGTGACTGCAATAGAAACAAATCATTAAGCTAAAGTGTCACACATGTAGAAGGAAAAAAAAAGAAAAAAATGAATAGTGACAAGAAATTCCAGACAAGGTCAGACTTTCAACAGTAGACAAATAAGTTATGTAAATATGTTATCTGAGTACATGGTGCATATGCCAAAAATATTTAATATTCACAGATAGTGAAATATGTTTGAAACAGAGCAGTTTTGTTGATTCTGGCAATAAATTTAAGAGCCACTGAAACAACAGCAAGGACTTTAAAAATTAACCCATTTTACACAACACTTGAAAGATTTTTGACTAAATCCCAGCAATGTTAGTAAGGAAAAAGAGTACTCGACAAACATGGCAAGAAAAGTTACACGTCCACAAGGACATGTAAGAGAGAAGCTCTGTAGCAGTGTTGTGAAATTATATTATGACAGTAGTTTTTTTCCTGTAAATCTTCAGCTGGAAGGAGAACACTGGGTGTGCACCTCTGTGCTAACATGACTACAATACCTAGAGATGATATTTTTGATACAGTTATCCACTCATATTAACTGAATGACCTGATAAGCATCTCCAATTAGCATAGTCTTACAACACCCTCCATCACCTCATAGAACTTGGCCCTGCAGCCACTTGGCATATCCTAAGCAGCAACCCATAGAAGTACTGTTTGCAAGAACTAGTGCTACTTATCTAAGAAAAGCAAAGATGCTCTGATTTAAAGCTTCTGGCTCATAAGAGAGCAGTTTCTCTCTTAGATACTGCTGTCACAAGGACACAGGGAAAAGAAGACCGAGTATCCGCAAGATTTATCTGCGTTATCCACAGAAGGTTTTGGGCTAAAAATGAACAATACCTTACATGGCAACTAAAGCAACCGTTTACCTTTAACGCTCATGTGCTCCTTATATATCAGCCTTTAGCAGCTGGAATCCAAGAAAGAGTCACTGACGTGTACATTCCTTCTCCTCACTACGAACTGCAAAGTGTTTAATCAACGCATGAGATGTTAAATAAATCTTAAGGTACAGCTCTTTTTAGAAAGCTTTTGAGATCACTCAAAGCTTAATGCTCTCTTTCAGCAATGCTCTACATCCTTTTTTCAGCTTTTCACATGATGCATGAAGTATAAATAAATGGATGGTTTTCCTTTACCCACTGGTTACAGTTTCTTCATGGGCTGTGTAAACACGAGGATGAAAAGTTCTGAAAAGTGTGCAGTGGGCCTGAACAACTTGAGTGGGTTGTTTCACCAAATTACGTATTTGAAACTATGTGAAAGATACCTAAAAGCAATTACCCAACACACGCTCCAGAGGGAATGGAGCTAAGGTGGGATCTCCTTATGATGACTTAGCCAATCTCTTGTAGACACTTAGTCTAGGAGGCGATGAGCCTCCCTCTTGGGGTATTTTAACTTAACCGAGGAATCTTTCCCTTTGTTTCCAGCAGACCATCAGGGCTCTTATTTTGCCAGGAGTCTCTGGCAAGGAATGATTTATTGATATCTTCTGTTATATCACACAAGACTGGAATGATGTACTTTCAAATTTAGGAAATTTCGATATTTCTTATTTTCACTCAGATACATAAAAAGGAGGTTAAAATCTGCTTTCCGTCAAAAAGGAGCTAGAGCTTATATAAACAAACACCACTGTTTTCAAATCTTTTTTTCCCCTTATTTTCCCAAATTTACGCTTAAACCACATTAATCGTTTACAGTATTTATAACAGAAAAAGGCTAGGTCATGAATCGGCATGTAAAGGTGGCATATATGTTAAAAGAATTATTCAGCTCTTTCAAATCACCTTCTTCACTATTTTTCAACAGAAACATTTTCACCAACGGCAAAATTGGGAAAGGATACAATTCTGACACTCCTTCAAATAATACAATAAAATACGTATTTTTTTTAAATGGCTGTCACCTTTTCTGCTTCAGTAGTTCCTTCACAGGGAATTCTTCAACCGGAAAGCTTGCAAAAGGCCTGCTTGTATGATTTATTCTATACTCCAGTAAAATTCCTGATTATTACCAAACCTCCAGCTTTCTCACTGAATCCAGTAAGAATGAGTATATATACATAATTTACTTGGTAAAGTTTCTTTTTTTCTTTGTTTTAAATTCATACCTACAGAAAACCGAATGAGCCATCTTTTTCAAAAGTGCAATTTCACACTTTTGGTCATGAAAATAGGAAGTACAGGCAGTTCAAAAGGTAGTAATGCTTTCAGCCAACCCAAGATATTAATCAGACTCCCATATCACATTGGCAGGTCATGAGCTTACAGTGGGGCAGGGGTTGGAAAATATCAACAGTCGAGTAATTTGACAAATTTCACTTCTTTGGTTTAGAAGTTAATCATGAACAGGTCACACATTCAGTGTAGCCATGCTCTGGTTTAACAGCTGGGTTGCAGTGCATCGCTCTCCTTTGGATGATGCCTTTGGAGAGAGTCCAGCGCAGGGCCACAAGGATGATCAGGGGCCTGCAACATCTGCCCTATGAGGAGAGGCTGAGGGAGCTGGGCCTGTTCAGCCTGGAGAAGAGAAGGCTGAGAGAGGACCTGATCAGTGTCTATAAGTACCTCAAGGGAGGCAGTGAGGAGGATGGTGCTGGCCTCTTTTCAGTGGTGGCCACCGACAGAACTGGAGGTAATGGCCACAAACCGAAACACCGAAAGTTCCACAGGAACTTAAGGAAAAATTTCTTAACAGTGAGGGTGACAGAGCACTGGAACAGGCTGCCCAGAGAGGTTGTGGAGTCTCCTTCTCCGGAGATCTTCAAAACCCGCTTGGACGCAGTCCTGTGCCACATGCTCTAGGTGACCCTGCGTGTGCAGGGGGGTTGGACTAGATGGTCTCTAGAGGTCCCTTCCACCCTTAAGCATTCTATGATTCTATGCTGATTATCTTTAAAAATGGGCTTATCTTCATAAACCCAGTTTACACTTGCCATGAACATTCTTGTTACTCTGTACCCATGTAAAATTCTCTGCTTATGCTGATGCTGCAGGACTATAATTCACAAAGATTTGGGCAAAATAAATACAAAATGGCATGAAATTTGTTCAAATATGTTTTCATTTAAAAATCCAAAGTAGGAAGTCACAGAGAACTTTGTGCCATGTTTATATAACTTTGCTGTCTCCTGAAGGCAGTATCCAGCAATGCATGAAAAGATTATTTTCAAGCACTGTAAATACAGTGAACTCTAACCAAGACATGGCCTTTGTACACTGACTCAGATGGTTCCAGTAAAGTAAAACATGAAGATTATTTTGTTGAAGTTGGATTTATTTTAAGGTCCTAACTCAGGAAAGAACTTAATTTTATGGCCAGGCACCCCTTCCTGTGAAACAATGATATCTTAAATCACCTAAAACAGCTTCAGTTTATCATGCTGACACAAGGAAGACGCTTAGGGAGGATCTTTCCAAACCGCTTTGGGGTACTGGGTCTCATGCCATGAGGTGACTGTGCCATGATGGCATATGGCACATGCCCCCTTCTCCCTTTGTGGCTAGTCTGGAGTCTCCTGGAAATGATGGGGTTCCTATGTGAGGCCAGGTGCAGTCATATCATGAGATGCTCTAAATGGCGGGGTGGGGAAACACCTCCAACTTCCTACACAAAATGTTTTGGAACAGTCATTTAAAGAAGCAATTAAAGTAAAGTAGGCAGGAAGGTCTGCAGGTTTCTGTACAATACCCTCCTCGGACGAATAATTTCCTCCAGCAATCTAGCAATGTTTTTAAACATGGTGCCAAAATATATGTGTGCATGTGTGTGTACAGCCTTCACTGAAATGAAGTGACCACAGGGGGATGATTAATACAAAAGGCTAAAATAATCCATGCTGTAATTATGAAATGTTCTCAAACAAACCTTGTACCAGTGGTGGCAAAGCAGCAGCAGTAGAAATAGCTGTGGGAATAACGGTGTTACATAAAGTGCTATTGGGAAATATTTTTATCTTCACATGCTAGAACTGTGTATATAAGTTTCCGAGCCAAGACCTGAAACTTCAGAAAGACAGAAACTAAACAATTTTGAACTGGCTGTCAACAAGAAGGGGTTTTCAACTAGACGATGACGATCCATAAGCTTGCTCCACAGGTGGAGCACACAGCAGTAGCCCAACCATCTCACTATATACTAGTACAGGAGAGCTCCTGTACTAGCAATACTAGCTTTTGAAGGTTCTGATGGTCTCCCTTTGCTTAAAGCTTTAATACCAGCATAAGGGGTGCCCAAACATTTCCTTTGCAGGCTTCTGTGGATCAAGACTGCAAGCTTTAACTCTTCCCCTTAAAGTCTTTCTGCTCCTTGTAGACACTACTGCGCAAATGCCAGGAAGAAAATGACATGAGAGCTATACAAAACTGGCCTTAAAAACATAACCTGTCATCAGCCAGGAAAGATTTTCAGCTGAGAGATTGGCTCCATTTTACTTTTTCTGTTTTAACATTCATAGGAAGAAAATAATGCTTATTTCAACACTTTTCCTTATTAAAAATGACAAGCCATTTAAAGGTTCCATGCTAAGGTAGCCATCAACTTCAAAGGCGTCTTGGAAAAGGAATTCTTTACAATTCCCTCCATGAGGTTAATTTATTTTCAATACAGCTTTTCCTTGTTTCTGAAATCTTATGCATAACAAGTGTTACAGACGTGCACTCCAGAGCTCACCTGCCCAGAGAGAAAAAGGAGTGACCATACTGAGCACAGCGTGAGAGGTGGAGAACATCTGCATGCGAGTCACCTCAACAGGCTCTTAAAAATAAATGCTTGTTGGCCTGCATGATACTTGCAACTTCCATAAACCCACAAGCACATGCAGCGCTCGCTCTGCATTAACACCGTTGTGCTTTGATGCTGGTGACGATCGTCTCACTGGGCTCTCAACAGCTTGGCAGCCCTGCAGAGCATCGTCCCTCCAAGACCAGGGTGAGGATCTGCTGCCTGCACCACATCTGCCTTCCAGTTCCAACAGACAAACTCAGTTCCCAACTGTTAGTCTCATGCTCCTCATAACTGCGTTTATCTTTGCTGAAAATAAAAATAAATATGAAGGGAACAATCTGATCCAGCTCCGTAATACCATCACTGGAGTAATCCAGGACTCACTGCTGATTTATCAACAGCTTCAGGAAACAGAAACACCCTGGTTAATTTGGTACAGACTCCCGCTGTGAAAATCTTTTTGGATGCCCCAGAAAGCAGTTTCTTGGCTGGCAAGTCAAAGTAATGTTTCCCCTGCCCTCCAAATTAGCTTGATACTCAAAGGAAATTACTAGTCTTTCAGCTGAAAATCAAGTTTTATGTTTGGTTAAAATCCAAGCTATGCACAAGTTTAATGAGCAGTACTTGCCCCTGTTGAAAAACAGTAATCCATGTCTTCAAGAGTAGAAAAATTGTAGTCCTGTTAACACTGTTCCTACTGTATATGTTATTCTGCCTTTCTGTGTACTCACCTATGCTTTGCCTATCACAACACTTTCACCTATAAGCTGAAGTATTCCATTAATTTTTTTAAAATCTTGGCTTAAAGCCTCTGCAGGAAAGCAAATACAAAAATGTGTAACACAATCAAGTATTAATCCGTCTTTTCTACGTTATGCTTCTAAATGGCATGACCACTGCAGACCTTGAGTATATCCTGTGTAAAAATCAACATAAACAGTGAAATTCCATGACTATAATCACCTGTAATATTTTTAGCACTTCCTTCTGTTTTAAACTTCTACTAAAAAGAAGGTCCACTTTTTTTTTTTTTTAAGTTTTCTTTCAATTACATATTTTTTTCCTTTTTTTTCTGGCTTTTTACTGTTGACCTATTTCTTTTATTTATTATGGGATTCATTGGGGGAAATGCTGCATACACTCCTGGAGCCCCCCAAAGAGAGCCTGAGTATCTCTAAAACAGACTTCCAAACACCCAAACATCTTTGTGACCTGAATTGCTCCAGAACAAAATCTTAAAGCAGTTTTTGCAATATAGCCAAATGCTTGGAGCAACAGGAACAGCGGATGCATGAGAGCTGTCATTTCCTCCAAAAGCAGCAAGATAATTCCCATTAACACCTCCTAGAGATACAGACAGTTCCAGGGGGCCATATGTGACTCTCTTATTATTTTTTGTGACTGAAGGCTATAAAATTCAACACAATATGAAGGAATTAGCCCCTGGCACAATTTGGTGTGCTATGAGTATATTTGAGACACACACTCTTGCGGTTTTTCCGCATGTTTTTACTCATAAATGTCACTGCTGTACTATAGTACATCAGAGAAGTAACAAAAGCATTTTGGGGCTTTTTATAGGAAAGGATGATGGCCTCAACTCCCAAACACCATGTCAGCAGCATGAGTTGCAAGTAAGTGTCAATTACTAAACCTCCGTACCATGAATCTTCTGAGAGCTATTCTGAAAAGTCTGGCAATACTGACACCTAGAAAAGCTAGAGAAAGGTGTAATTTCAGGAAAAACCATCATTGTCTGAAGGGACACTCGCTCTGTGCTACAGGCTAGACTCTGGGAAAGTTCAGAATAAGCAAAAGCTCAAAAATCTTTAATGAATACACTTACAAAAACCCTTTGGAAAAACAGCTGTTCTAACCCATTTTCCAAAGTTTATTCCAATCTGTTGCTTCTGGGATTTTTTTTTTTTTTTTTTAAGTCTATTCGGTTTGAGAAAAGATGTCTTGAAAAGTTCCATGATTTTAGTTCCCTTTTCAGTCAATAAGAACTCTGTGGGAGGGAGGCAGGATGAAAGAGCGCAGGATGCTTTTCCTGTTCAAATACTAAGCCTGCAGAGACACGGGTTCAGTGCCTGGCTCTGACGCAAATTTCCCGTGTGATCTCAGGCAAGTCATTTAGGCTCTAAATGTTTCAATTCACTATCTGCAAAGCAGGGATTACACCACTACCCCAAGGAGGGTTTGCTTGGCTCAAAGTCATTACTGAGTCAGAGGTGCTCGGAGAGACCTGTATGAAAATCCTACAGGCCTTAGACTCCCAAACAGCAGTCAATGTGATGTAGGGTACACCAGTGTGTCCTGCAGACACCATGCCTGCCTGCTGCCACTCTTCACATGTGGCCTTCAATGCAAATTGGCTTCGCAACGGGAGTCTGAAATTTCTACAAGCTGTGAAGGAGAAGAAAGATGTCAAGCAGCACTTGAGGAAACATAACTAGTTGATCAGAAGAGTTGTAGAGCCTGATCCTACAAGTGTTTCCAGCATGGTGCTCAAAGCCACAGTAGCCAGCTGGACCTCCGCTAGGTAAGCCACCCAAAGTAATGGCAATGGAAAACATACAGCCCCTTTACAAGCTAAGCCCAAGGTTTAAGCTTTTTGCTGTTTTTCTATGAGCTATTCAGAACCATAGGGTCCAGTCCATCCTTGGCAGGGGAAATCAGGGTCTTGGGAGTGGAAGAACGACAAACTGCCTGGAAATCAGCACTTTTGCACTTTATGGGTAGCATACATCTCAGGTGATTCAAGCATGCAAAACAGGTGGCTTTTCCATAACATTTTTGCCAAGACTTCTGGAATAGTCAATGCACAGAATCAAGCAGTGCCTGAAAGGATCTCATCACCCCTGCATTTAGAGATGTCAAAGAGAAGGTTATCTGCTGCATAGAAGACTGTACTGAAAAAAACTAAATGCATTGCCATGGAAAATAAAACACAGGCTGGAGATTTAACTCAGTCCATTTGAAGAACTGACTCTTGTCTATGCAGTACTGGTGCCTCATACAATGCTAGTTATCCCAAATCCATTTCTTGGCAATTCTCTCTTTAGCACCCCCCGCCAAGCCATATATAGCTAGTTCTTTTATCTGCCAGCAGCTTGGCATGGCACAGGACCAGACACCTGCTTAGGAAGGTCTTACTGGAGCTGTATTTGCACGGATTGACTGACAACCTCCATCCTGAGGGTGGTAATACTCTTCAGCCAAATTGCTAGAAAAGGAGCCACAAAGGAAGTGTCATACTTCTTCCCAAGTAGCTCCTGAGCGGATGGAAGGAGCTGGTTCCTTCTCACACAAAACAGAGCACTTCAAATTTCAGGGATAATTTTACTTCAGTAGTGAGGTTTTCCTTCTATTGGCCATCACAGTATAAATGAGGATATTTCAGTGGTTAAACAGAAGCTTTGAAAATAATAAATTAGAGATGAAATCTAAGAACGTGTCTCCTTTACCACAACATATTTTGGCTTTCTTTGTAGTTGACATAACACCATCTTTTGAAAAATGTTATGTTGAAAGAAAAAAAAAATGTGTGGGCTACTTACCTTTGTTAAAACAGTTGAGAAGAGCAAAATGTAATACGGACTATAATTATAGAATAATATACATTGATATTGCATTCAGATCTAACTAGCATTTTGCAAATGACTATATCCAAAAAGGAGGGAATGTGAGTCAACTGGGTAACATGTTCTTCTCATACTATATCCGCTACTTAATCAGGGTGGTCTGAATCCTCTTTGGAGGTGTGATTCTGGGAATCATCCACATTTCCTTCAGGATTAGACTAACCCAGACTTACGCTGCACTGTGGCACAGCAGGCATGCACATGGGCTATTGCTCCTTGGTAAGGGACAGTAATTAACAGCTGGCAGGGCTCTAATTTGCATTTTTTAAACCATTTGACACAGCTACTTATCTGTCCACAGGTACAAAGAACCTTCTATTATCTGAAAAAGACAGCTGATTCACCCAGTTCTCTTCAATACTCTTTGATTCATTCTTCAATATTCCTCAGTGCCTCTCTTTGCTCAGCACGCACTGAAAAGTACTCACCATCATCTGCTGAACGTGAAATATTTCAGCTCCGGTGGCAGACAGGCGGTTTGGAAATGAAATGTCAAGATAAGCTCCAGGGAGAGTGCTTGGTCCAGCATTGTAAACCTTCAAGGGTGAACATAGATATAAATAAATGCCTATCTATGACTATTCATAAATGAGAAGCTACTGTAGCCAGACCTGGGAAGGTTGGTAAATTTGCAAAAAAAAACAAAACAAAACAAACAAAAAAAAAACACCACCAGCAGTTTTTCAGCCTCCCCAAAGACTTCTCCTGTAAGCATCAGGACACAGCCAAAGGTTTCACTTATCTGACGGCCTTCAAGCACATCTCATGTATCAAGTGAGAGTCATTTTGCAGCATAATTACTAGTTATCAGTAATAAATAACATGCTACTTCTACTCTACATACAGAGACATTGCTAAAGCTACTTTGCATGCTTTAGTAACAAAATCCAGAAGGCTGCAGAAAATATTGCTGTATCTATCAACATTCCCCTTTCCATCTGGTAACCATGGCATTATATTCTGCAAATGATTTTCTTATGGGGCAGAAGTCAAGATAATGACAACTGTGACTATTGGACTGTGCGTTTTCTGACTGAATTGCCAGGAAATCCATGTGAACAGTTTCGCTTCAAAATCAGGGGTTTTCATTTGAATTAAAAAAAAAATGGTAGAAAAATTGGCCTTCACTAACTTCCCCACAACCTTCCACAATAAATCAAAATATTTCCACCTCTGAAAAGGATCCAGTGAAAACTCCAAAAGTTCTGGGGTTTTGTTCAAAAAATAAAAACCATGGAACATTTTTAATGAAAATAGATTTCCTGGTTATTTCTAATGCCACAAACATAACTGCATACAGTAAAAGTATTCTGCATTTTAGAATATTTATCTGCACTACTCCTGTGTTCTCTAAAGGTGCAGCAATCAGTTGCCAATCATGTAAGGTACATATATGTGTACACAACAAAAACAACAACAGGTTTTCATTCTTCTGACACTGTTTAAATTTGAAGAAATGCCTGACTGATAAAGAGGATCGGTGCATGATGCCAAATCCTTACAGAAACCCTGAGGCTCCAGGCAGGGGGAGAAATCCCACTACAATGGAGCATGATAAATGCTGCATGAAATGCAAACATAACGCATCAAGTTAACTTAAAAAAAAGACTGGACTGTCTCATCACGATCAGATGTAAGAGTTAACGCAGGAGAGACATTTTGATTGTATGTCTTAGTTTCCAACAAAATTGATGCACAGATCTCTATTAACATCTGACATAGTATAGATTTTCACATATAAAAATTCCAATGAAGCTCTGTGTTTTTTTTGTAAACCATCTCTTTTTGTTTTGGGTTAAGAAACTATTTTTCTTCATCTGGAGAAGTTTAATAAATAGCAGGCAAATCATTAAAAACAATTAGGCAAACAGTGATACAAACCATGCTCTGCCCATTTTGAAACTCCCCACTTTCTCTCTGATACAGATAGTTATGAGGTTTACCACTTTACCAGAGAACAGATCTGTGACTTGTTACAGTGCTATTTTCTATTTCCATATGTAAAAAAATACATTTTTTTTCTGATATCACAACCTACAAACATTTTCATGAGACACAGAAGGATGGAGGAGGCCAAGGGGTGGCTCTGTCTGTATATTCTCTCTTCCTCAACCGTTATCACTTTGCTTTACTGAAAATAATCATCTAGTCAAAGCATCAGTACATCTGGTCTTTATCTATTTCTAATCAATAACTGGTTATGGGGAAAAAAAAAAAAAAAAAAAAGACCTATAAAGCCCCAAGAATGAAATGAGAATCGCCAGAATTAACAGCCTCCTTCACAAAGGTTAATGGCCTGAAATCCTGCTTTCGCTCCTTCTCAGTAAATAGCTAAGGGCACAGCATGACAGTGGGGGCTTAATTGCCTGGCCCAAGGAGTGGACACATGTTATTCATTATGTGCTGAGTGGCACTCATGCCTAGGAGAAAGAAAGGGGAAAAAAAAAGGAAAGACTTTTCTACAATAAATGATTCCCCCACCTTTCCATGATTTATCATTCCCTGGTTCCATCTAGTGGTCAAAAAGGATTTGAAGTGCTTGTAGCATATATGGGGCGAGCTGTGAAACAAGCTCCTTTTGGTTCCACCACAAGAGCTTGTTAAAACACGTATTCCATACATTTGGCTCTCTCTGCAACCCATTTAACTGCCATGAGAGCATAATCTATACATAACACACACCAAGGGACATTTAATGAACCCTTCCCATGGATGAACCCTCACTTCCCTTTTCCTGGGTGCTGCTGCCATAAAAAAATATGTTACTCTGCTTTTCACCTGGCACTGCATCTAAGATGTGGCACTTGAATGCTCTTCCCTCCCATGTGATGAGAAGTAAAAAGGAAACAAGTGGGAGCAGCTAATTCCTTAGGGAGCCCCTAAGGAATTGAGATGTCTTACTTGTAACTCTTGCAATAATGTATTCAGACAAGGCAATATGCCACCACTGCCCACCGTACCTATGGCATCCCATCGAGCACGCCTTGCACAGCATACTGTACTGTGACATGGCAACATGCACCAGAGCCCATGCCACCCCCAAAATAAAAACAGTACAAAAAACAGAAGGCAACCAAGAAGGGACCAACTTTACCTGTAATGTGAAGTTGAGAGACTGGAAAAGACATTCGTGGTTTTCCAAGTGAACAAAGTTGGAAGTTTCTACAGAGTCCCCATAGAAGAAGGAAGTAGGGAAGACCTCTCTGAAAGATCAAGACACTGATTTAGTAAGTCGCGCTTGTCACCAAAACTAAATATATCTGTGGCTAAATGCATCACACCTCTCACATTTCAACCACAGAGTATTCTGTAGAACCATTTAATACTTTAATATTTTAAGTCAGTATTTGTGATTTCATTTCCTCTTAACAGCACTAGCATCTCAACTGACCAGGCTTAACATGCTGCCAGCAAAGCAGACTTCTCTGATTACACCTCCTTCTCCCGCCTGATCACAAAACCTCCTGTCCATGGCTCTCTGCCATGAGTGATTTGTGCAAGTCCTCTAGCTTGTGTCACGCAGGAGATGACTATGCTACTAAATTCATCTGAGAAATCAATTACTGATAGGAATTATTTCAGTTACATAATCCTGTAAATAACATTTCAATTTTAACTACTGTTTCACAGAGCATTTCATGAATAAGCACTTCATTAATGATCTGCCCTTCACAACCTTTACTATTAACACATGGAGAAAGGAAAGCCCAGAGGAGGGTATGACTCGCTTTGAGCTATGGTGGCCAAGGCTCTTCAACTGCTCTTATTACAGCACCAAAAACACTGTGGTTTAATCAGGGAAGACTTGGAGGCACAACAGAGAACTTGAAAATCCCAGGGAAGAGGACCAAAAATGTTTTCATCATCCTTGTGCCTTCTCCTAATCGCAGGGCTGTTCCACTGGCTGCAAAGGGTCCTCATGACATTTCAGGCAGACCGTAGTGAGGGCCTACCCAAAGCCATGCTTTCCTTCCAGGCTGCCGTCTGGATCACGGGTTTTTAAGCCCGGATTTTGAGCCTGCCTTGGTACATGTCTTCCTTCCTCCTGGCCTGCCTCCTACGCCAGCATCTGCAGGACACAGATTTGCTGTTCCCCTCTACAGTGTTGTACCAGAAGGCTCCTCTCAAGGAGAATACAGATCTTTTCGGGCTACTTATGACCAGGACTGAGGTTCTCTCTCGTAGACTCAGATATAGAATAACTAATAAAAATAATCCTTAAAAGAACACTGCCTGAAAAAATACTACTAATGTTTCCAAGTCTGGGAACATTCTTGCACTATGTGAGCTAAGCTTAAGTTATGTTAAAGCAGAAAACAATCCACAGAGTCAGTTCAATGCAGTGTACAAACTCCGAGGGTCCACTCTTTGAAAAAGTACATTCTGAAGGGAAAGTAAGAAGCCCAAAGTGTATCAGGCTTTTGGCATGTGATATTCTGCAGGTGACAAAGATCTAAAGACACAGACCAAAGCTTTTGTATCTGTAAAGCTCTCACGGCATCCAGAAGCAAGGGATAGAGTGATTTTAATTGCTGTCCAATCTGCAACTATAAAAACATGCAAAAACATTTGAAATACAATGTTGGGACTGTATTCTCATCATGGAGGAGCTCTGTGCTCCTGTTAGCTGTCTTGTGAGGTCTGACGGTGCTCTTCATTTCTCTGAGCAGGTTCAGCCTATCTTCCACCCACTCTGACTACTGTGGCAGTAACTAAGGCATTTTGCTCCTATGCCATGAGAGGCAAATTCAGCCTTATGTGATCAAACCTAGCCTGAGTTTATTCAGCCTTTCAGCCAAATCACGTGTCAGTGCAGGTGACTTCTTCCCCACATAAGTAGCACGCTGCTTTGGTCATTTAGGCAGTACATACTCTTCTTGAGCTTGCAATAAATGGTGGCTAAAACAGACACGGACCTCTTGGGGGCTTTGCTGATGAGCCTTTGCTTCCCCAGTTTAAAGGTAAGTGTCAAGCTTCTCAGTCTGTGTGGATGCTAATTCACCTCTCGTGACCAGATGACCCAGTTCCAACCCAACGCTGCCTGTGCTCGAGGATGGCCCAGCTGTTGAGGCTGCACCTTCAAGTTTTGATCCTGCGCCTAAATCTGTCATGCTGAAAGGGGAAGGCGAGACCCCTGAGGACAAAACCAGGAACTTGCCCACCTCCAGCTCCAGCAGATGACAGTGCTAGATGTTATACAAGTATTTCAGTCAAAGGAACAAGTGGGGTCTCTCTGCTGTTATCAGATGCCAGGCAGACTAGGGAACAGAGGCAGTGGGAAAGGGAACAGAGGCAACTTCTAATTGTGAAATTAAACAGAAAGACAAACAGCTAGACCTCCCCAGGCTCCTTAAAATCCCAGAACATCTGACCCTGACCTTTGGCCTGGCAATTCTCAACCACATCCTTTAGGCATGTCGCAAGGAACAAGATGTGATTTACTTTCTCTCATTTTACTTTAAGGTCCATCATATCCATACAATTCACATGAATTCAAACAAAATTACTAAAATATCTCTTACTAATTTCATGCTAACTAAACTAGTGCTACTTAAAATGGAGCAAGAAAGAGGTACAGTGTGGAATGAAAGGAATGATAAATAAAATTCCCAGATAACGAATGAGGTTGTCCATATTTCCAGGGTCTGAGAAACAAGGAAAAACCAACATTCTAGCTGCATATAAACAGAGAGAAGAATGTAATTTTCCACAGACTCACATGTTATTGTTAGGATTATTATTATTTTTGTTGTTTTCATCCAATGACCAGTACTTACCCATTGATAGATGAGTCTACCTCGTGCATCAGGGGTACTGACAGGGTGAGAGTATTATCATGCAGAGACTCAGTGCGTTCTAGGTTGCCACTGCATCAAGAAAGAAAGAGAAACATGCTGTAAACCCACAACCTTTGCAATAAATCACACAGTTACCCAGCTACCATCTTTCTGCCTCTTCCTCTGAGGCTCTCTGAGTGATGTTGTCACTCCTTAAGAAGCCTCTTAAAGATAACAAGTTACATGTGTTTATCACACTTTGGAGAGGGCACACACAGAACGCTTGATCTGCTTGGCTCTTTTCTGTGGCTGTGAAGTGATCAGGCACACAGTGAAAACCTATCTTCGAGCAGGGCGATGTGGGATGTCAAACGGAAGCGCAAAGCTACAGCAAGCGTTGCACTCTGGGCAGAAACAAGGACATCTGGACTCAAATGAGAGGATCTGTTCTTTTCCCAGACAGATTTTCCTTCAGTTTGAGAGGAGCACGGAAGCTCTTGCTTCAGTAAACAAAATGGTGCTTTCTTTGCAGCTTCACAGTAAAGCAGCAGCACTATGAGCAGCTTTGCGCTTTAGACCCTCGCACTGAACTGACCCCAAACACTCAATCATTCCATTTCCCAAATACATGTATTTAGTCAATTTTCTTTTTTTTCCCCATTCTTTTAATTTTCAAACATTGAAATGACATATTGAATGGTCAAAGTGCAGAAAGAAAGAGAAAAACTAGTGATCATCTCTTGCTTGCATTTCAGAGGTAAATTCTTCAGTACTAACTCTGCAAAGGATTCCTGAAATGCATGTCCAGGAGGCAAACTTGGAAACATTTTAATTCCAACAGTAAGCCTGTTCGGTGTGTGACAGTGCAGAAAAACAATCTTGAGAAATATTTATAACATACAGTTCCAATTTCTTCAAAATGAATGAAGGATCACTTCGACTTTGCATTTCATAACATTTGCTCACAAATCTATCCGCCTGGCAAAGCTAAAGATGTGAACCTATTTATTTCAGGAGAGACCTACAGAGGCTACAGCAGACAGTATGTCATTCTGCAAAACATCTTGCATGATACCTCGCAGATGATGACAGTTGTCAATCAGATTATGAAAACAGAACCTGCTGGCTACATACTTACAGCTCAGCGTTCTGCAACGGCCACTGGTTATGTCTGCTAATAAGCAATGCTATGGCCCAGAAAGAAAAACCCACTAACTTTTAATCAAGTTAGGCAAAAACATTTAATAAAAGCTCAAAAGAGAGTCCAAAAGGGAGATACTTTTCATCCAATGCAAATATCAAGTTACCATGGGAGCAAGTAAAACGAGTAAGCAGAATTTCACAGGAGGTCTGCTCTGTGCATGCTTATCTGTTTTAAAAGGAACAGAAAAAGAGAATACACCTGGATGGTTGATCTAGACAGGTTTTTCACTCCACTAACTTAGACAAGGCTGATTGTACCATTTTTTAAAAAAAAAATAATAAATGCAATGTTTCATCCCCTGATCACTTTCACCTAGTATAGAATCAGTCTCTTGTTACAGATGCTGCTGCCAAATTTGTAGTTACAAGTGAAAGGTTAAGTGGACACTTGAAGGGCAATTTTTACTTTTCCATGAGAGCGTGGTATAATCCAGAAGTTCTCCACACTCAAGACATTTGAAAATAAGAAACTTTCCTTTTGAAACAAGAAACTTCATCTGAACCCTTCTGGGCTTCTGCACTCTAGCACTAGCTGCTTCCTCACCCCACTCAAAGACACAGACCAACCCTTCCAACAGAGAGGGCTCAGCACTCGGAGGCTCCTGAGGAAAGCCTTGTGCTGTGCAGGGCAAGCAGATGAAAGGGATGGTCTGGAAATCACCAGCTGGGCCAACTTAGAGTGCTCCTGACTTATCTTTGCGAGTGCTGGCATTTGTACAGCAGCTCTTGATGTAGCTCACTGACCTAGAAGCATTACAGGTCACCTGAACACAAGATAAACTACATGGAGAATAAAACTTCTCTAGGATGTAAGACCCAGTCTTGCCCTTCTGCTGCAAGGTCTCATTTGCAGTATTTCGTACCCACCCCACATGCTGCAGAACCTTGTTCCTCACCCACCCTGTTACTGGAGGGGAAAGATTACACTCACGCACAGTAACTGCTCATCCCCAGCTGTTCTGCAGGGACTTCTAACTGGGGAGGAGAATTCAGACTGGGCATCTTTATTTGGACACAGGTGGGTATGAAACTGGCCCACTTGCATAGAAGGGAAAGTGGTCACACACCCAACACCCAGTCACGCGCCCCACACATTGGAGCAGTGATTTAGTGCAGGGTTATTAAACCATGCTACTTGCAATCCCCAAGCAAATACAGATAGGGTCTGGCAGCAATCACCCAAGGAGTTTGCTTCTACATGGCAAATCATCTTAGGAAGCACAGGGATTACGTTACACTTTTTATTTTGCTCAAGATCAAATCCTTGTGCACACATCGTACCACCACTGGTTAAGATTGGCAGCACCCTACTACACAGAGTTTGTGCCACCCTTTGGGAAGTAGCTCCATCAGCTGTTCCATGCACTCTGTTAAAGATCCCCAGGGAGAAAAATGGGTATGCAACTTTGGAAGCTGTCACTGAAGATCCCTCATCATCTGATGAATGCATTTGTCTTTTTTTTTTTTTTTTTGGTTTGCATCCAAGCACACTTACTTTGTTCAAAAGCTGGAACAAATGGGTCTGCCTGGTGCTGATTGTCAAATGCAGCTGAGCTGAGCTTGATACAGGGCCCAAAGGGATGGACACAGAAACACAAGGACCTTCCGACTGAGAGAGCACAAAATGCTCCTTCAGAATTGCAACTGCCTAGCGGACAAGCACCATCCTACCCCTTTCTGCAGAAGGCTGGGTCACACAGCTGCTCTGTGTCACCAAAATGCAGGCATTTAGCTCCAATCATTTAGCCTCATCTTTTATACAAACACATACATGTCCAGGACTTCCATCTCACGCTTGTCAAACAAGCACAATATACCCTTCATGAAACAAGGAGCCTTCAAGTCATCAAGACACGCAGAGGTTCCCTTACCTTTGAGCAGTGACGAGGAAAGTAAGTGTCTCTTCCTGCCCAGACAAGTGACTTGTGTCAAAGATCACACTGAACTCATACTGCACAAAGAAAAAGGAACATTTAGTGATAATATTTATTACTTCAAAATATATTTATTCTGAAACTTCACATATCCATTATACTTTACTGGCCTGACTGTACAATAGTAGCATAGTTTGATATGTTTAAGGAGTACCTCCTCTACTACCAAAGAGCTTTTAAATCACAGAAATTGCAGCTCTGTTTTCCGTACTAAAGAGTCAGACTGCTCCTTTGCTGTGAACAGGCCTTCATTAGAATTGTTGTTCAAAGGTATTTTTTAAGCACATCATCTGCCAGTGGAGCAGCCCTCTGGTATAAGTGGACCCACTACCTCAGCACCAATGTGTAGATTACTTCTTGGCAAAGAAAAGCTTTGAGGGGGGATAAAAGTCATATCACAAACACGCACAGAGACTTGCAAACACTTACGCAAACTATAGCAGCCTTCATGCCACTCATCAAATGGATAAAATCAGATGCCAATTTTGAAAAGAAAATCTACTTTGATGACGATTATAGTGGTATATAAATATTCCACAAATTTTTCTTATCTGTGACTCCTGAACAGTTTGCGGCTGAGTGAAACAGTTTGCAAATTCATGACAATTTCAGTAGTTAGTTGAAAAAATGAAGATAATCTAACTACTCTATTGTGAAGTAAAACACTAAGAGCCTTACATTTCAGAAAATATTTTCTAATGTATTTATTCTTACCATCTAAAAAATTAGAAGAGCATGTTACAGACAAAAGTACTTAAAACATTTCATGCGTCAATGGAAAAGAATAATTTTTAAATTCATATGTTCTGTAAAGTTTCAAATTCATTTTGTTCAGATTATGATGAAAATATTTCTCCTCTTCTCAATTTCTGGATGATAGATCAGTGATTTATACAGATCTGTTCTGTGGCAGAAAGAGCCCAGCTTCATTTTGAAATATTATGAGCTTATCTTCAACTACCTGAACAAAATCCTCTTTAGAAAGCTACCAGGAAACATAATACAAAAAGCTATTATAACGTTTGCATTCTCATTTGCATGAATTCAGACACACTTTTATGTGAGAGGAGACAAAAACAAAAACAGAGAAGACAACAAATCAGACAGTCTTCTTCTAATTTTCTGAAGAGAAAATGCAAGTTTTTGGCAGCTACAACTCATGCATCATCTTCCAATTGACTCTGGTGGGAAAGAGTACAAATATCTTCCCATAACTGTGAAAGGCTTGAATATCTTGGTTGGAAGCTACAAACAATATCAGTCACAAACATTTAACAAAGCAGTTGCTTTCCCAACCACTCCCTGGAGCCAGAGAAGGAACACCATCACTCTGGAAGTGAAAACATGACATTACCCTAGATTTTGATCTCATGAAAGGAAATCCCACGCTGCACTTAAGGAAGTCTGACTCCAGCAACTCACAGGCAATGCCCAGCTCCTCCTGTAAGAAAATAAAACAGACAACGAGATGATGGATCTGGGGCAGGAGAAAAGAAAGATTACTAAGAATTATCCTTAGAATGAAATATCTCAAAAGATAAAAATTTCCCACTGCATCACTGTTACTCCCAGAAAACTAAGAGACATCAGAAAAGGAAAAGCTCAATGTCGTACTTTTGCACTCCACCTCAGTAAGATTAGTAATTGGATGCAGACAACTATCACAACATTGCTCTGAAAGACACACCATGGTGAAATACTGCACAGATAAGTATATTAGAGTCAGGGGATGAGCCAAAAGCTCTTTGATAACTCAGGCCACCAGCTGTCCCCTCCATCTATTGAAAGCCAGCATTCAAATAGTCCAAATAATAGGGTCGCCCAGGTAAATTTCAGTGGTCCAGTATCATAAAAAGAGAATAGTTTTGGGCGACGGTCATTGAACCAGGCCGTGCACAGTTGCAAGAGAAAATGGTCACCTGGTCCTGGTGTGATTCACTGCCTCGAATGCTTTTTTGGCCCACAGGATGGGCCATGGGAATACCAAGCCCATTTAGTGACACAACAGCATCATGGAGGGATAAACCTTTCATCATGATAAACCACAAGAGACTACGAACACTGCCAGTAATGAAAGGAAAAAGGTTAGAGCCACCTTATCCCGCTTGGCTGCTGCCTTCACTAAAACAACAGAAATGCTGCTGCTGCTGCATGGAAAGTGTTTTATTGTTCCATAAAATAAGTGCCTGGCCCCCAGTTAGCATGTTCTCACCTCCAGATACCAAAGAGTTTTGTGCACAGTCACTGTGGGTGGGCTTATCGCACCAAACGGTTAAGAGTGAGACTCAGCTCCATAGTCTGACATGCACATTTAGATGCCTACACAGTGCATGATCACTATGTGATCTAGGCATTAAAGCTCCAGCTGTAGTCCGTGGAGTCCAGCCATTCTCCACAGGATGACACAGCCACCCTCACATACTGTGTCAGATTCATCTCCAACATAAGTTGGGCAGGAGAACAAGTGCTTCATGGGCAAAGCATCCCCTTCCTTTGCCTTTTCCTCTCCACAGTCTGGGAGGTTTCTCCAGTTTTACACAAGCCATCAAGTGAACACAAACTCTGAGCAGCTGAGTAACCAAAAGAAAAATTTCACAGCTGCTTCCTCTGGGAACATTCTTGGTACTGTGTTGTTCAAACGTCCCTCGCCGTCTAACTGCAGCAACCCATGAACTCTCTTTCATCAACTCCCAGCCTCTCTTCATTCACGAAGGGTTTCTATTTACATAGTTGTCTGGCGGTGACAGTGGCCAGACGGACCCAAGAGGCCGCCCCCTCTCCTTGAGGCTGCATCACTTCAGAGATGTCAAAGAACACGATAAGAGAAAGAACCCTTATCCTGATACCAGAATAAATGCAGTTCTTCCTTGTTTTGCACGGCAGTGGCTGCCTGTCTCTTCAGTCCTGACAACAGGCAATCAGATGCCAGTTAATATATCTATATGTGTATATAGATATATATTATTAATACAAGAGCCTGTTAAGGAAGTGATAGATAATGCTGCACTGCACTTTTTTGCTGTGACTTACAACAGCTTAGTAGGTGCAGCGAGCTGCCTTGAGGGACTTTCTAGCTTCATCAACATTAACCATCCAATTTAATGATTAATGCTATTACAAGATTATCAAGGCTGCAAAGTCAAACTGTGAGATGCCAGGAAATAACAGAAGCAAGTCTGCCTGCACCACATGGGTCCAACCGTCTGCACATTTCCATATGACACACAGCAAACTTTTCCATGGACCCCTTGCCCTACTCTGTGATGAGGATGGAGAAGCTCAGCTAATGAACAAATATTTCAGTTTTCCTTCACTGCTCACTGACTGGCCTCAGGCTTTATTTACAGCACACTGTTGTGGAGAGGGCAGAAGTTGTTTCTTCGTGGGATTTCCTATGGTGTTCAGCTCTACGACATTTTGGCACACGGAAAGTGTTTAATTTTCCCCATACTCCTGCAAAATGAAGGGCTGGTGCTGTCAACTAACACACAGGAAAGGGACACGAGGGGCTTAGGGCTTCCACAAACTTTGGATGCCACTTCTCACAGAGTTTAGATGACACTGAGCACACAGTCCTTCTTCATGCCAATATAGCCTAGTTGAGAACCCAGCTTATTGCATGGGTTTCCATAGCAGAATTTCTAGTTTGCTTACAACATGCAGCCAAAGAGCCAAAGGGGATGAAGGTTTCCAACTCCAACTAGACAGAGGAGACACTTTCGCTGGAAAATATTTTCCTTCTGAAATATTTTACAGCATTTTCTATTTTGGGGAGAGTTAATCAGATAAACAGCCAATTAGCCAAATAGTTGTAGTATTACTGTATAATAACTGCAGACCAGGGTGTGAGAAACATGAACCTTGGCCTGACTCACAGTCTGTCTCTTCATTTCTTTATCTTGCTCCTGATAATCCTGAAGCTCCTGATAATTATGAAACATTAAAACAGACAAGTACAATGCCATTATAAGAGGCACATGGTATATTCTGTAGCATAATCTTTGGCAAATATAGACCTCAGGACACAGAATCATGGGTATGAGCAGAGATGCATATACATCTATTACTTCTTGATATGTTTGTTTTGAAAGTGTAATATGTGTGGTTTCAGTTGACTCAGTTGTAGAGAAAGCTGGTAATAACCATATTAATACAGTGGAGAACCACACCTGGGAATGCTGGTGTTTGCCAAATTAAAGATTTAACAGAGGAGGAAAACATTTCAGGAGCGCTCATGTTTTTCTCCATTCCACTGCACATCCTCCCCATTTTGAGGCATTCGTGCAGCGCACCATGTGGTCCGCAGTGGGCAAGAGCAACTATAAGAGCCAAGTATCAGGTAGAGGGGATAACTCCTGGGAGAAGGGCACTGCTGAGCATGGGAGCTCTGAGTATACCCAACCTCAGCGTGAGAAGAGAAACGTACCTGGGAGCAAGATCTATTCATACTCTTGCCTTGCCCCCCAATGCATACACCAAGGGCAATCTAGCCCTCACTGCCCAAAGCAGCTCAGATAGATGACCAAAAGAGAGCTAAGAGCTCATGGATAACTTCATTAACACAGACAAACAGGGCACCTGGCTTGCTCTAGAAACTCTTTCAACATGAGTAGTGTGTTTTAACAACATAGAGGGAAGGCTGGACTACTGGATCTTTATAATTCAAGAGCAGAATCCTTTTGCTGACTTCACCTAACTGACTATCTGGGGATACAGATGCAAAGTAACCCTGGAGTTTGCTCCTGCCTGACCACAGAGCTCATACCTGCACTGCAAGAGAAAGGCGTATTTCTCAGGCCACACAAAGTTAGTTATCACTAAGAAAACAACTGCTGAGGATTAGAACATTTGATACCAAATCTGCCTCTCACTGCATGTATTTTGGCATTTAGAAAGCCTGTCTTCTTGCAATAATATTTAATGGGCCCAATATCCTCCTGATATGAAGATGGACCAACGCCAGCTAGAACACATCAGTTTATTTTAGGTGTGATGCTGGAAAAGGCCTCTATTAAAACCAAAGCCTACTCAAAGACGGACCATAGAATCATAGAATGAATCATAGAATTCATATTCCGAATTCATAGAAAAAGGATGCCACTTGTACCCCTCCTCTTGAGAGAGAGTTTTAGACATGTTTAAAAATTGCATATTTTGACCTAGCAGTCAGTTACTGTGACCAAGTTTTCAACTTGGTTAACCGCCAAACCAAAGGCTTAAGGAGAAGGAAAAGAGAATGTCTTAGCAAAACAGCCCGAGAGAATCCCTGGTGGCGGAAAGGCCGCCTGGCTCAGGATAAAACAAAGCACGGGGCTAAGGACCCCCGCTCCGGCGGAAGCCTTCACGCCAGCCAACAACGCGGCGCAGCGCTCCTCACCGCGCTCCCCTGCCTCGAAGGACGCTGACGAGAACCAGGCCAACACACGAAACGGCACCGCGGAGGGGAGCGCTACACGGGAACCGAAACCTCCCTACCTGCATCTTGAACGCTCTCCAAACCAGAACACATTGTTGTGTTTTTTGGTTTCTTTTCCCTTCTGGCAGGATCATGTTGCTTATATGTGATGACTTGTATTCATCTGCTGATACACCCAGACCTTCTCTAGCTTCATCCAATCCAACCAGTAAATTCCAATATCAGGAAAAAAAAAAAAAAAAAACACACTCTCTCCCTAAGCCTGATGCAGAAATTCACATAGTCATATTTTTATTTCTCCATTTCAATTCTTCCTCAATGATAACACCATTTTCCCCTGCACTAATGTTGTCTGTGACCCAGCACGCTTCATCAGGGATCCCCCATGCCTTGTCCCCATCCAGAACCGTTTGCAAACCCCATGCCTTAAGCACCCCTGCACGTAATCTGCCCCAGCTCATTATTTCCCCTTTTAATACCCACCAGTAGCAGGTTTCTATCTATTTGTATTTTCTTCTGCTCATTTTTGACAGTCAGCAAAAGCATCCAAATGTAGCCCTACGGTTTGCTGGTGTTACACTCACTCTCACAGAGTAGGTACAAATACATCCATCCTACCACTTGTTTACAGCCTGCCAGCTCCCTGCTTTCCAAAGCATACAGGCTACCAGCAGAAACCACAGCAAATGCCAACAGGAAGCTGCACCAGAAAAATACTCAGCTTATAGAGCTCGGCCAAATTAAGTGCTGGATATGGCTCTGACTGATTTTTATTGAAATCATTCAAAGACAGGCAGGAGAAAGTTGTATTAATTTCTCGGTTTATGGATGGTTTAGTACCTCACTGAATCCTGGCAACTAGCCTGTGCTGATGACCAAACCCTCTTTAATAATCGTGTAATCAGCTGTTATTTCTGAATGGATTAAAGTCACTAATGAAAGCATGGAAAACTTCTTCAGTGCAGAATTGTTACGAAACCCTATATATTTTTTAGGAGAAAAAAAAAACAAAACTGGTTAGGAAATGCATGTACCGACAGTTTATTCTAATTTCTCTCCTTGCTTATACTCAAATTACATCATTTCTTCTTTTGTCTAGATGGAAAAAAGTCTCCCTTTTAAATCCTGGCTATCAGCACATATGCTCTGGAACAGAGGAGCAAATGCCCTGGAACCCTTGATAATATGTTGGCAGAACACCCCTGTTTGGAAGCTGTTGAGAAATTATTTGACTTGTTAGGTTTTGCTGTGCTGCTGCAGGATTTCCAAAGGGCCCAGAAGCAGGATGACAGGAGTGAATACAGAAAGGGTCTGTGTGTGTTGCCAGCAGACGCTATTGCTATTGTTGCTTTTTCGGGGTCTATAACACTCGAGTACAGTCACACCTGACACCACGTGGGGTCCTGAACACTATCCTCATCAGAGGAGTCCTAAAATGAACATGCTAAGAGAATACCACCTTGAATTCAGAACTACCTGTCTCCACTAGCCAGTTGGAAATCTGGGTCATCTGACCTGCAACAAAACTGGAGGCCTCAAAATGGGACTACTTTCTACAGTACCAACATTATTATATTTTTGCTATATTTGTGCCTTTTTATATACTTACAATGGACTTTATATACTTACAAATGGACTGATTTAAAGCACGTGCTCAACAATTCTGCCCTGTGCTTTGCTGGACAGGGACACACTCCTATATGAGAGTCTATATGAGCATCTGCATGTTCTGCCGCATCCATCAGGACGGCTATTTACACCTGAGCCGCATCTTTACAAGTCTCTGACTTCTAGGAGATATCACTGAGCATAGATCTATACCCAGCAGGGAATCTGCTTCCTGGACTAGCAGAGCTGAGCAGCACAACCAACCCTCATTTCACTAACCTAAATTAAAGGCCTTCCTCTTTGATTATGCTTGACATGGATTCTTCATGTTATTATTTGTACGGCAAATCAACTCAAAAAAAAAAAAAAAAATCCCCAGTGTGGGTTTCCCTGCGTTTTGAGGGTATAATTTCTATTTTGATTCTGATCTTAACTTTCCCTGCCTCACAGTCTTCTCAATGCATTGATGGAGGCTTCAGGGATGTCCATTTAGTATGGCTGTAGCCTCCTGCAGTATAGTATACTTGCTTTATTCCATAGTGACTTCCATCATGGGCCATAGTTACCCACTCATACTGAGAAGCTGGGAATGCTTTAGGTCTTAAAAGTTTGGGGCTTATTTCATTAAAAATATTTGTCTAACCTGAGACTGTTTGTATGACTATGAGTGAGTGCAGCTCTAAGTAATTCAATCTTAGAGACCCCTTCTCGTGCATTTTACAGCACAAATTTTCAAGTGCAAAATCCCATAGATACCATGCTTTCCTCCAACATGAGACTACTTTAAAACTACAAGAATGCAAAGAGAATCAGTGGTACCAATAACTGAGAGTTCTTTCTGGCATTTACAGCAAAGAAAGTAAAAGATGATGTGTCATCTGAAATGAATGAGCCTAATCTACCTAAAATACCTCTTTAAATGCTAGCAAGCATTCCCCAAAGCTTTTGTGTCTCTATTCTTGTATTTCAACTCACAATCTCATGTATGCTTTGTCAACACTTCTCTTGTTTTCTGAACAGACAGCTCATATTTCAGTTACGTTTCTGGGCTTGATCCTGCCAAGCACAGACTTCCTTCAACTCCTGTAACCCAGAGTGAGCCCTGAAGTGAGCAGCAACTAACATACATTTGGAAATCTCAGTGTCTCAAACTCAGCCAATTTGCGTGTATTTTTTTTCTCTCCCTCTTTTTAATGCATCTGTTTCAGGACGTATGAACACACAAAGTATTCAAGCACAAACATTTATCACTGTCAACAGCCAGTTTTTGCTGCTTCCCAACACTGTATGAACACACAGAGGTTGGACTCAGGAATCCCCTTGTGCAACATAGGGAAGGCTCTGCACCACTAAAAACACTCTTTTCCAACCGTGACCTTCCCACATGGAGTTCCCAAGGGCTGGACAGGACACAGGGAAACTTGAAAAACCCACAGGATGTCTCACTTGTGCCTAGAGCACAACATGGACTGAGAAAGAAGATCCTATTACTAATACCTGCAAGCCAGCAATAGCTTTGAAGGTGGACTGAAGTTGTCTAGCAAAGGTGACCATAGCCTCAAAACCAAGATCCAAGAAAACTGTGCGTGTGCATTTCATGCGTTTTTCGTCTGACAGTAAAATCCTCATGAGTTCTATTCCATTTTTTTTGACACATGGTTTCCTTGGCAACCTCAAGCAAACACCTTTTGTTCGGAAGCTCTTCTGTAAGTGCTTCTCAACTTGCCAACATTAAATGTTGAAAAAATAAGGCCTGTCTCAAGGGTGTCGCAGGGAGGAAGTTTTTTTTTTCCTTTACTTTTCAATGCACAGATATTCTCCTAACAAACTGAATCAGCAAAATCCTGCAGCCCCACAAACTGCAGCTTCACACAGAAGAGCCTTGCCATGCTGCTGCTTCTCTGAGCGAGCAAAACCACAGGCTTGCCCAGGCTGGCGTGCACACAACCGACTGCCCGTTGCACCTGATGGATCAGGGTGCCAGCCTGTCCATCCTTCCATTCACTACCTGAAAAGACGCCTGAAAAAAGGAGGGGGAAACTCGGCAGTTGTTTCATAAAAAGAATTTTTAAAAAGGTTTTATTTGGCACTAGCCAGAGATTTCCTGTCCCATTCCATGATCTCATTAGTAAATGCTGTAGGCACACCCCACCCCCAAGCCCCAGCAAGCCTGGCTTCAAATACCTTGGATTTCTGCTTGTTTAAAAAGAAAAAAAGAAAAAAAAAAAAAAGAAAAAAAAACCCACTATTTCTATATAATTAATTAGAGCCTCCCTTCTCTCCCCTCTCCTCCCTGTTTGGAACCTATTTATAGATGATGAGATCACCAACCAGCGCAGGAAATCCTTGAGTAAAGAGGGAGAGAAAAACAAAATTTTTCTATTTACTGGATATTCCCAACATTCTTATTTTTTCCTCTCTTGCTCACAAACATTTATTTTAACAGAAGGAAAGCTAACGCAGCAGATTTTTTAAGCATACCACCTCAAAAGCCTAAGAAGCCGCAGGAATTGTTAGCTCAGTTTACATAAGTGAGTAAGCCCCAAAACAAGGTTTAGAACGTGCAAACAAAACTGATTACGTTTCTGCCTCTTTTGAGGGACCTGCAAGACAAGGGGTGAAGCTGGAATGTGATGGGGTATTCGGTGATTTAATGCATGCTATTTCTACTCTGAGAACTTTTATCTACTTTGCTAACAGTCCAAATCTCACTCTTAACAGACCAGCTGGATTTGCATCACTTTTCAATACACTCTACAAGCTGAATCTCTCCTTTCCACATATTTGCTGAGAACTGCTGAACTTAATTTCCTCAAGATACGAGAAATAAAATAGAGTATGTTACCAAAATCCATCCCCCTCCTGCGACTGGTGGTAATGTACGGCTGGAACTCAACTGAGTGGGAGCAGCCTAAAGGACAGACCTGTCCCCCAAATGCCTTGACTGGGACATCCTCAGGCATGAGCTGTTTGTATTCTTATTTGTAATTACTAATATAAGGAACATGCTTTAAGTTTGAGCACAGTGTGCCGTGGGGTAGGTGGTTCAGCACCCTTGAAGGGCACACTGGTAGCCTTTTGCACGGCAATGCGTGACCATTCATTACCCATGGTGGAACTGCCCACATGAGTAAAGGTTGAAGACAGACAAGAACTAGGATCTTTTTAATATCCCACAAAAGTCTGGAACAGAGGCGAGGGCCTTATTCTTGCTTTCTATACACTTAAAACAGACAGAGTTACAAAGCCCTTGTGTTGTGAAATATTTCTCGCCACAGTAAAAATATACATTTTTGAATATGGTGTTTAGGGCCAAGGTTGCATTTCTGAGGTTACCTGCCTCCTGCATCAAGTAGCCTCTGATAAACGACATCGCTGGTGACACCATCAGCTTGGGAACACCGAGCCGGCAACGCACCAGGCAGCTCCCGACCTCCCAGCCCTGCTCAGGCCAGCTGACCCATCCAGAAGAGAGCTGAGCGCAGTTGTGTTTGAGGAAAGAAAGCCAAATCTCGTCTGAGGCTGCCAGGCAGGGGGTTCACACAAAGCCTTCCTTTAATAAAACACTAAGACAGGGGCTGCACTGCAGGAGCCGTGGCAATAGGTGCCATCTTGACCACCCCATGGGGCTCTGGCCCATGCACACATCCCAAGGAACACGCACTACCTCCGACTCGGCCCCTGCCAAGAGTTCAAGAGCAGGCTCAGCAGAGCCGGGCCTGCCAAACGCCCTCCTTGCCGGGCCGCAGCTCCTAACTGCCTTTGGCACTGCATTGCAGGGGAGCTCTCGGATGCAATTTGCCTGGCCTCTGCTGCGGGAGGATCCGGGAAGTGCTGGAGTGAGATCACCATCAGCCCCACTGTTAGTTCGTTCGTCTTCTACCAAAAAAGGAAGCAAGCTCTTTTCACAGCAAAGATCTAGATGAAATCCTCTGTCCCTCACAGTATTTACACACACATACACAAAAAGAACCCTATTGTAAGCGGGCCCTGGCAGGCCACCCCTGTGCACTTGGATCCACTTCTAGTCTCTCCCTCTTTTACACTGATCTTGCCTTTATTCCTTCCTTCCTTCAAAAAAATCCTAAACTCTAGCAAGGTACGACTTCAACTTCATTAAGCACTTCATTATGGTCAACCCTCTCTCCAAACAGCCTTTCTTGCTCATGTCATCACTTCCCCATGCTAGATCGGGAGCAAAGGCAGGGACAAGCTGGTTGCCTGCTTGTAGGAAGGGGCAGCTATTGTCACTCCACAAGGAAACGCTCAAAAATTCCAAGTGAGGCATCAAGCTGGAAATGACAGAGAGCTGCAAAAGCTCAACTCACCTGCTGAGCATTTTAACATAACCAATGTCCAGCATTACAAAAAATAACAACTTTCTTAGCTTGGGTGAATTCAAACAAAACAAACAAACAAACGATTCACTTGTCCTTTGTACTAATCATTAAAGAATCAACTTCGTAATTTCTATTAAAAAATATATAGGTGTCTTTCATAAAAGAAGTACTCTTTTATCACATCCCTGTTGCGTGGAACAGAGGGAGAAAGAACTGTTTGTTTGGACCTCGCTGGGTGGAACAATAAACAAGCCCCTCTGCCAGCCCTATTCTCTGACTGCAGCATTTCAAAACTATGTAGAGTGGGGTGGGGGGAAAGAAAAAGAAAAACTAACATCAAACTTCATTCAAGGTCTACTGTTAATGTCTCTGTCCATATTTTCCAGTCGAAGTACACAACTATATTGGCTTTAAACTGGGATGAAGCCACCGCCTCACCTCATGACCATAAACCAATTATTTTTATTTCCTCCTACATAGGCAGTTCCAATGAGAAAAGCGGAGAAAGGCACGTAATGACCACATCAGGAACGGTGGTCACAGCACAGGAATTGTGGGATCCACAGAAGCTTTCCTGCGTTGCTCCCCACAAAAATTACCCCTATTTACCTGAAAACGATGGACGCCTACCAATGAACACGTCTAAGGAGAAAAGGGGAGATGGGGTGGTAGGTGCCTTGTTCTTAAGAAAGACTCAGTAGAATAGTCTTCCTTAGTCAAAGGAGGGTCAGTGACAAAGAGGTTCCTTGAGCTGATCCAGTGTTACTAGATATACTGTGTATTGCTCGTCTATTTACATGCTGATTGTGAACAAATTCAGCCTCCTCCTTCCATAAAGACACATACGTACACTGTCCCATCCGTAGCAAGGCACAAGGAAAAACAAGAAGGTCGCTGTGTGGTCACTTACAGCCAAGCCAATCAACCTGTGCTTCCTAGAGCCAAAACCAGTAACACACTCACGCACACTGCAAATGACCCAAACACAGCCACTTTGCAGCAGGTATTCTGTACCCTATGGGTTATTACCCTCAGGAGATATTACAGTTGAAGAGCCAAACATGTGCATGACACGCTCTCCGCAGAGACAGCGCTCAACTTCTGCAGTCTTCTCAGTAGATTTTTATACACACCATTTAATTTTGCATGAGTTTTCCAGCTCAGTTTTGGAAATCATCACTTCTAATATGAATTCTAATCATACAGGTCATTTAATAGTCTTATTTTTCAGACCCGGGGTCATGCTAAGTTGGTTCAACTCAGCCACGGCCCAGGACAGGGCCCACCACCGCCTCTCCCATTCCAGAGTATCCGGGAAAGGAAGCCTGTCGGCAAATCCAGCTAATGGAGAGATCCTGCTGACCAGCTCTGCCTCTGACATGGAGCTATATGGAGCAGAAGGAAGACCCAGGAGACTCAGGGAGACACTGCAAATGTGGGTGCCCAGGCCTAGCCATAGGGAAACATTAAATGGAAACACAGCAAACACAAGAGCCTGTATAAGAGATGTGGGATCATGGTGCTACTGGTGCTATCCACTTTTCACAACATAAATCCAAACAAGTGTTAAGTTTGGTGTTTCTGCCACCACTCTGATCTAAATAAATCAGTGCACTACCAGGCACTTATTCCCTTTTCATCAAGAACCACTGAAAACGGCCACAAAATGAAGCACAGGAAGTTCTGCCTGAATCGGAGAAAAAAATTCTTGAGTGTTCGAGTGACAGAGCACTGGAACAAGCTGCCCAGAGAGGTTGTGGAGTCTCCTTCTCTGGAGATTTTCAAAACCCACCTGGATGCCACCCTGAGCCATGCGCTCAAGGGGAATTGGACTAGATGATCTCCAGAGGTCCCTTCCAACTTCAACCACTCTGTGATTCTGTGACATTTACACCAAAGCATATGCTTAGAAAAATATGAGCACCATCTTCCCAGCCCCACAGAGAGGCAGAGAGGAACGTGACTAGGCTTGATAGCCCTGGACCTGGTCTCCACTATGCTAAAACCAGCGCTGAGCAAAGTGCTAAAGAGTGGGGGAAAGCTAAAGAGCCCCCATTTGAATCAAAGATGCCTAAGCTAGACCTGTTTCTTGTGCATGTCACAAACATCCATGGATTCTTCTTCAACAAACCTGTTTATGCTCCTTAGCAGCCATGCTATTTTTTTTTTTTTTTAAACGTCATGTGAAGAACCACCTCCTCTTATTTGCTTCCTAGGATAGACAGCAGGATGGTAGAAAAAATAAAATCACCCCCTCCCTAGATCCAGACAGTTAGTTGTCTAGATACCTTCCCCAATCCCTGTCTTTCTTAGAATATTTCAAGTAATGGCAACAACTGGCTTGTTTTCCAAAGTGGCTTTCTCATTTATTCCAAGAGATGCAGAGCTCTCCCTTTTAAAGGCACACAATGTCATTCCTGGCACCATGTGGGCGACAGCCTCTTGCATCCAACAACAGGAACATGAATAAACAGGAACAAAATAACTGCAAAGTAAACGGGCCAGCTCAGCTCCTACCATCTGCTAGACAAACACTGCTCCGGGTGCTCCTCTCCAGTGGGATACCAGGGCTGGCCGCAAATACCACAGCACCAGCAACAGTCTGGGAGATATCAATACACCCAAATACAAAAAATACAAAAGTGGAAACTCGGGCTAAAGCTAATCCAAACACGGTAGTGTCCTCCGCGTATACGCAGGCTGAGTTATTCTCTCATGATCTACATATTGGAATACTACAATAAGTTTAATAATAGCATTATATTCACATGTGCGTGAGTCCAGGCTCTCAGATAACCCAAGCAAACATCAGTGACCAAGAAGCCGTTAAGAAGAAAAAAGCTCCCAAATTTTGCTGCCTATTGCCTCTGCCTACTAATACATTCCTACATATGCACATAGTTATACTATGGAACCATGGATGCAAGGCAGCATTACAAGGAGAACTACTTTTCTGCTATTACAAGTAACCCGCGTTGCTGATACTGTATAATAATAAATATATCCACAAAACACGCTTTGCTTAAAGTTAATAACAGAAAAAAAAATAAAGTGGAAGAAATCAATACTCATTTCCTTCTGACATTTATGAAAGCAGAGATAGCAAATGCCAGCCTATACTGTCAGACAACTTCCTGTGCATAAACTTCAAATTTTGCTGAATACCGGTATACTCACCTCAAACACAGCTAATCACTCTTACTTGGTTTTATAATGAAAACCTTAAATTCACAGAAAGTTCAGTAAATAAATTCACTTGTCATCAACTCCACATACTGTGATTAAAAAAAAAAGCAAAAAAATTAAAAAATTAAAAGCAATCTGTATGGGGAAATGTAATGTAATCAAGAAAATAAAGCTCTTCCCCCTTCTTCCCCAGTGGTAATACTTTCATGAAAAGAACAATATTAAGGTTATAACTGTTGTAATGAGTTTGGCACTGAGTATTTCCCTGGAACGAGTCATCTTTCACACAAGCTACAGCCACCAACTCCCAAAGCCAAATCTGAAACCCCAGGAATGCCTTTTAAAATACAACACATAGGTTCTCCTTTTTTAGCTCTTTCTCTCTCAGAAACATGAACAAAAGGTGCACAAGGACTTTTTCACAGCACGAAGCAATGACATGATAGATACTACATAATTTAGTGACACTGCTGAATTTCAGCGATATAACTCATTCTCTATATTATATAGGATATTGAGACAGGTTTCTGTTTTATTGGTGATTTTTTTTTTTAAACAAAAGCTTAACAGTTCACTTGTAAGGCTTTACTTTAAGAGGTGCTGCTCTGCCTCCCAGAACAGTGTTTCAGTGCACTCTCTCCCCTCACTAAGTGGAAATCACTGAATCGTTGCTCTGCAGATGGTTACAGTCAAGAGTCACACGGGGGCTTCTGGATTCCTCCCAAACTCCGGCTGCACAAGCGCTGCCGGCCGGGGAGCTCGTGGCTGACAGCCCGAGGCGCTGGGACGGCTCGGGATGGGGGTCCCCGGCGCACCCCGGCCCCACCAAACGCCCCCAGGAACAGCAGAGCTCGTGCCAAATGTTTTCGTCCCTTCCCTTCTGCCTTGATCTCACTCCCCTGCTTTGGGGGAAACATCACTGGAAGCTCCTGCTCCGGAAAAAAAAATAATAAGGAAAGAAAAAAAAAAAAGGATTTGGGGCCCCAAGGTCTTCCTCAGAGAGAGGCTTAACATGCTTATTTCTGCTAATATGAATTTAGATTGATCCCAGCTGAACCCAAGGTTAAGCCATTACCTTTCAGCTGCACAAAGCCAGAAGTGCAGATAGGAAGGAGCTTGCTTTACCTAATCCCCATGAAGAAATCAGGATTCCCTTGAGAGCTTTCTTACTGGATTTTCCAAGGAAAGGAAAAAGGAAAGAATGAGCAAAAAAGAGGGAGAGGAAACAAAAGAAAAAAAAATAAAGGCCAAGGCTTTTCATTCACATCTGTATGACCCAGGAAGTTCATGACAGAGTCACAGTATCATGGGGCACCGGTATCAACCTGAAGGAAAGCAAAGCTCCCAACTCCTTTAACAGAGCTAGCCCCTCTTTGGATTTTTAGCTAAAAGCCCTTCTCTCTTCATGCCTTTGCTGGTCTTCTTGACTGCAAGTGAAATAGGGCAAAGCTTATTTCTGCAGATAAAACTTCTGACAACTTCAGAGAGGCTACGCCTGAAGTATGACTGCAAGACCGTGTCTTGGGTTTAAAAAGAGTAATTAAAACGGAGGGATTCCATTTCATTTATAAAGCCTATTAGCATCACAGGAGATGACCTGAACGATCAGGCGGAAAAGAATAATTACTACCACTTCCTGCCACATGGCACTGGGATGTCATCAGCTTAAAATATATATCACTTACAGCTCTATTGGATTTTCACCTTGGGGTGACATTTATCTCCTAGCACCGTCTTGAGCTGCCTTCCTTAAAAGTGACTAAAAACGCCTATGAGGACAGAACTGACCTTTTGTACCAAAAATTTGATAAACTCTTAGTTTCAAGTTACAACAAAAACAAAGTCCAAACCCAACAACCGCATGCTATAAAGAAAGTCCTAGAAAGCTGCAAAAATCATCTGTTACTTTACAGCCTTTGCAGGGGTTATTTAAAAGCTTGGACAATTTAAAACACTGGCACATAGAAAAGACACTGGCCTCTTTCCCTTATGGAAAACATTGCCTTTGAGTGAACACAAGGAGCATGAAGTACGAAGATGAGCTTGTAGCACGCTTGGCCCCGCTGTCTCTGAGGGGCATCTTTCTTGCTCCCAGCAATGCTGTTCATAGCACAGCTCTACCTCAGCAAGGCAGAAAAATCCCACTCTGACAGACCCATGTCATAGCCCACACTCATGTGATCATGGCAATGGCTCCAAGCTCTGTGTGGCCTCCTGCAAGACAGAAAGCAGCTCATCGTGGAGCTACAGGCTTTGAAGCAACAGCAACAAGGTGCCCTGATGTTGCGCGTGGCGCTAGGAGCTGTTCTGCATCCCTTGGAGACGGATCTGCAAGTCCTGGCCAGGTGGACGTTGTGGTGAAACCCCACCTTGGGTGGTATGGCAGAAAATGGGTTGGGAATCACTCTTAGCATACCTCCCTATAGCTCTGGCTCTCTTCTACCCTCTGCAAAAATACACATACTCATCCACACATTCTCTGCACAGCCCCAAGGGTTAGACCGTTGAACGAAACCTCCATTAATAATCAAAGTCACACAAAGCATCCCAGACTATTCCCTAAAACCACTCTTTACATATATGTCAAATTGAGGCTTGCCAAATTCTGCATTCTATTCTTTGAGTTGATTAATTAAGAAAAATAAAGAAGATTCCATATTAGATATACATGATAAATCAAAGTAGAACATATGTAAATTTTTAAGACGCCTACCAGTATTAATTACACAACTCAACCTAATCTTGAAGGCCCATTCCCTGAGCTGGGGAATGATAAGTGAATCTCGAGGGTAAATTCAGGCTCAAAAGTTTAAACTTCAATTACTACCTGCTATGAGGATACTATATGGCTGTAACAACCTCTGGCCTGAAAAAGACTTGCTCATTACTGATCCCTAAGGAAGAATAAAAGTGGAGTTTTTCACTACGCATTCACAGAAAAAGAAAATTAAAATAAACAATGAAGTCAGGTTGAACTGAGAGTCTTTTTAAAAAAAAAAATTAAGAACTTATACACTTGTGGCAGTCATGCCATACCATTGATATTCCCAAGTCCTGCCTATAAAAATTCGCCTGGAAAAAGGGTTCAAGTCCCCTTGCTTAAGTGATATATTGCTTGGGCGATCTGCCAGATGTGGTCGTGTCAGCGGAAGGGGTCACAGCTTCCATGCTGCTTGGCACCATTCCCCACCTCTCACGTTCTGGCAGAGAGGTTCAGGGGAGCAATTCCAACTCACTCCACACAAAATCAGCTGGATTAACTCAAATCACTAATTTAAAAGGTTTCAACTAACCAGCTGGATATGAACTGGGAGCAATCACATTAAATTCTCTGCCAGTAGATGCAAAAGGGCAATAACAGCTGGAAAAAGAGAGCCATAACGAATAATTGGGAACGAATAACCAGTTCCTCCCACCGGCACAGCAGGATGCTAAAGGAGGCACAAGTCTTTGGCTTTTGTGCTTTATCAGTACCCTCCTTCCGCCAGCCTTAAAACTCTTAGAAAGTATGAGCAGCACTGGAAACCAGCATAAGAGAATTTCCAGTTTGGAAAATATGAAGCTGTGCGTGCGTGCGCTCCTCCTGCAGGCTCTCTCAGCCGGGCGTTCAGGGCGAGAAGGAGCTCTCGCCCAAAATGCGCGACCGCTGCAAGCCGAGAAAGAGCCGGTATCGCGTGGCTCATCAGCAGAAAAACCCCAGAACGGAAGCAACGTGACTCAAAATATCTGAGTATTCGTAATCAGCAAAAAAGCTTCACATGCTCACTAAGGAATTAGGAGAAATGACAGCATTGAAGGAACCCGTAACCTTGCTGCTTTCTCTCTGCCTGCTGCAGCGCTGTTAACTTCATCTGTTGCTTGCGCAAGCAGCGAGGAGCAGCAGGAGCATCGCAGCTGGCCGGGCCGTTGGGAGCCTCTCCGAAATAACCAAATAATCCCCGGCTGGAAGTGCGTGTCAGCAATGGGATTTCCTGATCTCTCTCCGCAAGGAGCGCTGAAGCGAGGTTAGCTCTCACACTCCAGGCAGCTCTTGCACAGCTCTTTAAGAGCAGTGGGGGATTAACACCATGGGCTGTTACTGTTGGTCTTAGCATTGATGTGCTACATGGCATCTTTATGCCCTTGCTGTGAAATACATGCTGTACCTGAGCTGACTTAATAGACAGTTGCTGTCAAACGATATGGTCCTGCCTGTGCCCCACTCTTAATCTCAGCCCCTCAGTCAGGTACTTCCACTGCTTTGTTTGCACTTATCTCATACCAGTTTCAGCCCTCAGGAAGCCTCAGCTCATCTCACTAAGCTCACAGAAAACTAACGCAGCAGAAGGGACAAGAAGAGCTGGACTCTCAGCCAGGAGCAGGCAGAATGGTATCTCATGCTACAAAGAAGTCAACAGGCAGTGACACTAGTGTAACAGATTTAAATTGATGTAGAAATAAACAGGAATAGCTTTTAATTTCCTTCCCAGACACCTTAACACACAAACATCACTCTGCCTTCTCCCTTACGGCAAAGTGATACCCTCCCCGCTCTGTTAGGAGATTTTTCAAGCTCTGGGCAACAATGCTTCCCTGAAATCAGACTTAGATTATGGGATAATAAATGTCTAGATTAGAAAAATAAATTTCTACTCTACACAGAAGCAGGTCTGTCTCTTGCTTCCACTCAATATGGTAAAAAATAATCTTTCTTTCTAAGTGAATGGGTAAGTTTGTAAGTCTTGCCACCGCCAACAATGGTATTGTCACCAGTGTATCTACAATTAGTGAATGTAATCACAATGAAATGAAGAACAGCATGTCTATCAAACTATGTTTAGTGATGGCTGCCACTTTAGATGGCAACAGTGATGACAGAGTAAGAAATGCTGAAAGAAGAAAGCAAGGAGGGATGCAAAGATTGTCCCTTAAAGTGATGCTGCGTACTGTGCCTCTCCATCAAAGGACTGTCCGTCAGGAGCAGTGGAAAGAAAACTCCGGGCTTCCATCCACGGAGCTGGGGAGGACTGGCTGCAGAGCAAAAGGAAAATCACACAGTGGAATAAATCAAGCCTGCTAAATATCAGTCCATGAACACTTTTTTGCCTCCCTGAGAAGCAACGAAGCCCTGCCAGGTGCTCTGTCTATCAGAGCTCATGATATCTCAGTCTTCACGAAGCAGCAAGGGCCGGCTCCACTAAAGCATTTAACTGAATGCTACCTTCATCATCACCAGGCGAGGCTGTCATTTTCTCTTCAAGTAGATTTTGTGGATTTTTGTCTCAATGACTGTTCATATACCTACTTTACTTAAAGAACCAATCGTTGAGAAACACTGTTAAAATTGTGTGTTCTCTATTCTCAGTGTAACTAATCTAAAGAAATTGTACTCAGTCTACTAGAAGCTCCACTGGAGACGCAGGGAAAACAAACAGCAAATTCATAGCCTCTTGAAATGACTACAGAGACAGATAACAAAAGCTCATCACGCAGTCATTGCTCTCTAAGATACTGTAGAGAAACCCTAGAGAAAAAGTATTAAGTAACTGCACAGAAAATACATTTTCTCTTTCATTTAAGTGATATTCATTAACAAGCAGTTGCTGCAAAGAGTGTCCCATGAGAAGAAGCTCTGCTGATGCTGAAATTAGTCCACTAAGGCAAATCTTATGATCTTATTTCTACTCAGACTTTATGTTCTGGATTTTTGCCTGGGCAACGTTCAGCCAGTAACAAAATCCATTTAAAGTACTGCACAGCACCTATTATGCATAGATGTCAAGGGACAGGAGTAGGTTATGAAGCATGTAGTCCATCATATCTTACAAAAAAATCACTGTTCAAAGAGTCTAGGGAAAATGCAACACTGCAATTGAGGCTATAAGGTTGTAATTCAGTTCCCCATCTGGACAGATGGAGAGGCAAATGACACACTGATTGGTCCTGAAGCAAGAGCTGATTAAGAGAAAAATAATAGCCCAATACAGACCTGTTCCTTGTTTTCAAAACTATTGGTAAAATAGTTATGAAATGAAAAGCTCTACCAGAACAAGTGAACAAGCATTCCTGCTTTCAAGGAATGGTGAAGAAGGGAGCCTGCATGCTTGCTCGATGAGTATTTTGTGCTTGTTTTGTTTTTAAAACAGAAATGCTAGCTCCTGCTATCAGAGAAGACATCGAGTAGTGAGATAACCCTACAAGTGTCATGTTTCCAGAAAGTGCTCTTTCTACATAGCATTCAGCACAACTGCTTCAAGTTTTGACACAGGGTTAAGGCAAAATATCAGTGGGAAACAGCACTGTCACCTTCAGCTGGTTCCCTAACAGTGCTGGCCATGAAGAACAGCTAAGCCAACTGGTGTTCAGATAACTTTGTGTTTTAAATACTCAATACATAAGCAGAGGGGAGAAAAAATAATAAGGTAACTGTTAAAACATATACCTCAAGATCTGTTTCTTTTCCAGTGCAAAACAACGGAAACTCTCCCATTGGCTTCAATGGGAACTAGGCCAGACCCTGACAGTCTTCATTCAAAAGTTCCATTAAGGAGAAATTGCATATTGGCATGAGGCATTTCTACTTTCTTTCTCCTTTTTTTTTGTTTGGTTGGTTTTTTGTTATCCTGATAAACAGCATACTTGCAGCACACAGTGTCTGGAAATAAGTTTTACAATCCAAAAACAAGGTTTTCAAGGTTTGAAATTGTATGTGAGATGTAATAGTCAAAATTGGACAGCATGAAAATTAACATGTATCAGAAATTATATTTTGGTTTATTATAATGAGGCAGTTCAAGAGGTTTATAATAACTGAAATGAATAATAATCCCTCTTTATAAAATATGACAAATACTGGCAAAATGCCACTGTTCCAGCGGATTAAGTTCATCCCACTTCGCAACAGTCATGCTACTGTTTCCAATACTGCTCTCATGGCTTACACAGAATAGCAGAGCTCCAGCAGAGAGATGAATCACTGAGAAAAATAGCCAACATGTTGTTACGTGTGCAGTTCTCATTTTACACAACTGCTTTCACACAACTTTGCTCTCAAAGTTTTGGGGGCCATCAGTTTGTGAAAAGCTTGATTCAGTGTTTCTTTTTCTCTCTAAGTGAAACTCACGCTAACATTAATAGCCAAGTACTCGTCCAGAGTGTTCTTGAGCTCCTGAATGTAGGGTTGTGTCCTGGCCAAAACCCAGTCCTTGACCAAGAACACCCTTGAACAGCCTTGTGCTTTGGTTTCTGCAAAGAAGCAGTTGGGAACCCAGGTGAGGAGGTGACCAGGACCAGTGAATGTAGCCTGGCACCCCTCTTCATTCAAACTAGCGGCAGCCTTTGTAGTTCAGCCCCACTGAGTATCCTACAGACCAGTCTCCCTCTTTCTGTCAACTCCCTAAAACCAAAGAGGCCTTCTTTTTTATTAGCACACTTCAAATAACAGCGCTGTGTCTTCTACAGAAACGCCAAGGATGTAGTTTTCACAGATTAACCCAACAAAAGAAACAACCTCAATAAAGAGTCTGGAACAAATTCAAGCCCAGTATAACCAGAAATAATTCCCAAATGTCTCAGCTATGTGGACCAGGCCACTCTACATTCCCATATCTATACGTGGACTAGTTCTATATTAGGAGGCTTGCTCAGGGAGAAATTTGCCTTTCTTACCTTTTGCCACATTTTGATGAAGAAGAGCTCCCCAGAAAAGTTGAAGAAAACGTTGGTGTCGTAGGCATCATCCCCGATGTTAGAGATGGAAATGTTAAGCGAGATGTTCCTCACTGCTCCCAGTGCCAGGTAGGCGGTCCTATCATCAACACTGTTGGCAAAACAATTACACCAGTTTAACTCTTGGTGACTTTCACAATTTCTTCGTTCTTTCCTACCACAGGATTGTTGTAACTCAGCTGTGCAAGAGCTTGGAGGTTACTAGCTCAGGTCTGTGCCAAATGCCCAACAGAGAGCACAGTGGGTCATACAGGGAACCAGCATCTCCCAAATGTCTGGGTCTGGCACTGTATTTTGCACCTGTCAAGAAATTCTATAATTCTAATGTGAAATCATTTCACATTACTTACTGTTTATTTGATTTTATAGAGAGCAAAACAGTGGAAGACTTTAAGACAAGTGCAAAATATTTTTATGCCACATTTGAATACAAATGTTCCTCCATCTCTCTGCCAGGCTAGTTTAACACTCTAGTAACCTTCCAAAAATCCTCTTGGAGTTATGCTATGGAAAGGACAAATGACACAGAGGGTCAAACAAAATCTAGAAACTGCTGTACGTGTAGAAAACGTATGAAAATTACAATAAACATCAACTGAACCTGACTAATCTTTCCTTGGGTGTTTATGGTGGACGTAACATGATGCAGTCATGTTCAGTATGCCACTTACTGAAAGGAATGATTGAATTAAAATAACTGTAATTCATTGTGAAAATTAAAAATGATTCTAAAGTGAACTTTGGAGTAAGGCAGACTAGTCTCCAAAGCTGGTGCTTACTGATTTATTATAAGTGTAACTTTTCAGTATTTTCCATTTAATGCAGGCAATATTTGTGGTGTATGTTTCCTGCACTCAGTTCTCTTACGATGATCTCTATTATAGCCCAAAATTATGGCTTACATTTCAATGACAGCTTCTGACAAGTCAAGTGCAAATATTCAGGAAGTGTGTCTGCTTTTTTATGCCTACAATTAACAACAGAAACCAACTAATCCTACCTCTAATTGTACACTTTACTTTCTAAACCTTATGGCTTATTGTTGAAATCAACTATCAGTGCAAATAAACATTTCCAAAAGCATTTCCAAGGCAAGATCCAATGAAAAACTAGCTTGAGAAGTCAAATAATTTGAGCAGGAGTAATGGGACAAGTATATGAGAGTACTAGGAAGTATTAAAATCTTTAGGTTGCAACTTCCACATACATTCTTGAAATGCTGAAAGATTATCAAGATACACAAAACAATTTGCTGGGTTTTTGCAATAATCACAGGCATATATCTGAAAATAAGAAAAAAAAACACTTTATTATTGTGGAATACTTCTCATGAAGTTTATAAAAGCATCTGTTACTATGATTTAAAAATTAAATCAACATTCATCAGAGCCAAAAATCTAGAAATATCTAATTTAGTAAGTGATGGAAAGTTACAAGATATGCATTTTTTGCGGAGTTGATATTAAATGCAAAGCATGCCACACAAATGTGTCCCGATTACCATGATCTGACATCATCACTGACACTACCTCTTTCCCTTCTACACAAACGTCTTTATACTTAAGAGCATGGCTTGCAACGAACAGAACCCTTCTTTGTAGCAGTAGCGTTATGAGATGCAACACTAACTCTTTGGGACTCTCTGAGAATGCTGTTCTTCCTAAGGAATGGTAAGTGCTCGCAGTAAATTCTACTGAAAACGAAGCCCAGAAAAAAATGTCAATGTAACTGTCATTAGTCAGTGTTACTCCTTCCTAAAGTTACCATTTAACTGCTAAAAGTGCATCACCCTAAAATGGTGATGTTTAAAACAACATTTTCTTCAACAGAGAAAGAAGCTTAGAAAGCCAACTTTCTACGAGAACACTACCTGCCCCCAGTTACACCTCCTCCATAAAATACACTTGCTATTAAACTCTGCGAAGAGCTTCTCTGACAGGGGGCTGGCAGAAGACTTCAGGTCTTCCTCGAAAAGGCGACACCGGACTGTGCTGCAAGCCTCATTTTGAGGGAGCGCCTTCCTGAGTCACTAAGGCTGCGCACATCTGGAACGGATCAGGTTCCCTCACACAAAAGAGAGGAGGATGAGGAATCTCCCCGCGCACCAGGGAGTTCCCGGCTGCATCTGCTGCCCTGGAGCGGCCGTTGGCGCGCGGGGACCCTGCGGCCACGCGTGAGCCGTGCGGCCAGCCGGGTGCCAGCACGATCCCGCGTCTGCCCAGTCAAGATCTGCCACTGAGGAAGTACTGTCCCCTCCAGGACATGGAGGCAACCGAGGCCACCCTTCGTACGGGCAAGGTGTGTCAAAAAATGGAGAAATGGAACAAAGCGATGGCCTTTGGTTTATGTTTCACTGAATGAGGACTGCAGAACAGCCAGTATCCTCCCCACAGCCCTCCTAACCTGCTTGAGTTACAGGACATAGGATAAAAGAAAATAATAAAATCCAAACAACAACAACAAAAATCAAAATACAGTCACTAAATCAGAAAGAAGAATCACCACCTTACTATGTAGCATGCATGAATATAAGACTCGGTAAGAGTTCTGGGTAGACTGAAGACACATATAAATTATATATAACCCAATTTGCATGAACATCCATACAGGCACACACAATATGTCAAGTTACCGATTTCTGCATGGTAAGGAAAAGAAACTTGTCATTACTTGCCATTCAAAAGCACTAAACATCTGCAGTTACCATTCAAATAATCTAGGCTTGTAGATAACCAGCAATTCTGAAAAATGAGACCCCAAATTTATGCTATATAGATAACATTTAGAAATTCTGCCATAGATTCAAATTTACTGGCTGTAGGACTGTACATCAAATGTAAAAGGAAATATTTCATTTCTTTCCCCTTAAGTGCTTATGGAAAGGAAACCTAAATTTTAAAGTTTCTGGATATAACAAGTACTATCACTTTAACATGCTTTAGTGCTCTCTATTAACACCTGCCCAGCAAGTGAAGAAAGACTAGATGGGAAAGGCAAACAGAAAAGTTCTGCAATGTCCATTTCCCCACCCCCTCAAGATGTTGGAGCTTTTATTAATGTGGATCAGGGGAGACATCATCTGCATTCCTGAAGGTACACAGGGACATACTTCCCTGTTTCCTGTACTAGAGAGTATTAAAAAAAAAAAATTTGAAAGCATTTAGCACTTCCCTTTAGTCTATGCATACTATGCACAGTGCAGGGAAGGAATGGGATAGAGTTTGCACTTACCCTGTTAATTTGGGTCACCAGTTTTCCTTTCTGTAGACCAAGCTTTCCTATCCTTTCTGCAAACCTGCATCTACATAGATAAAATCCCCACTACTGCCCAGCAGACAGTGGAAGCTCTAGAAGGCATTAGCTAAAATGTATTCAAATCATGAAGTCTAACCTGTCTACTAGCTTCATCAGATGAAGTTATGCCAATTAAAGAGGGGTCCCGCTTTTTTTAAAAAAATATTTTTGAGACCTGAGTAAATGACGTTGGGTGGTGAAGATACTGGCCTGCTTTGGATCTATCACACTACCAACACTGCGCTTCGTCTTGGGAGTTAGTGGAATTCTGAATATAAATTTTGTCTCCATACCCTAACAGCAACCCTAAAAACCTTCTCGTTGGAGTTTTGTCATTGATTCCAAAGTAAGGACAAACTTTGAGATGAGTTTTACTCCAACACTTAAGCAAATTGGAACCAATGAAAACCCAAGACCTCAGCTGCTCTCCCGGGGATCCTTCCAAAGCATCAGTGAAAACTCAGAAGTTGCAGCCCTGTAAGCAAATTCAGACCATGCAAATACTTAATAAGCAACTCCAGAGGAGGCAGAGCTATTGAGTTTTATCCCGCTCTGTTACTCCATCTCACACACATTCAAGGCCACCACTCTCTGAGCACTTCAAAGCCAGTGTAGACTGGGGCAAACACTGCAGTTTCCGAGGTTTATTCCAGGCCGCTGCAACCCCCGTCCATTCACACGCTGCACTGGAAGCAGCAGCGTCTGCCGGAGCGGCGACGGTGGTTCCAGCCGCCTCGTTCGATCTGCCGAGCTGTGCTGGGCTCCGAGCGTTCCTCGCTGGAGAGCCTCCAAGGCTTCCAGCGAGGAACGCTGGAGCCCAGACAGACGGAGATCGAACGAGGCGGTGGAAACCGTCGCCGCTCCGGCAGACGCTGCTGCTTCCAGTGCAGGGTGAATGGACCGGGGGTTCCCTGAAAACCCATGGGGAGCTGGTTCGTGCCCTCGGCAGGGCATGCCCATGGGAAGCCGTGGGAGGAATCCCTCTGCTCCACCTCAGTGTCCGCCCGCTGGAACGTCCTGCGCTCGCACACGGGCACAGGGAGAGCCCGCCAGGGACGCTCACAAAACCTCAGTGTCTCTCTAAAAATGTTACTTTGGCGCAAGGCGCACGAGTTCACTGAGCTGCCAGGAAATCCAGGGCAGCATTCAACATCATTTTAAAGTGACCGATGAATTCTAGGGCTATTTCTCTAGCTGAAAAATCTTGCTGTTCCTGCATGTAGCAGGTAACGCGACACTGCAGGGAAAAAGAAAGGGAAAACTTGGGGAGCAGCCCACAGAGCTCCTGTGCCAGCAGAGCACAGCCCGCAATCCATGCCAGGATTACTCCAGACGAACATGGAATAATAACAACATGCCAATCTTGCTCCGTAGGAAAGGACAGGGTGTTCTTGCTGTGCATGGAAAACGTCCTCGCCGCGTGCCCAGGAGCAGCGGAGGGAGGAGCTGCTCCTGCTTGCGCCCTGTGGAACAGGGCTGCAGGTTCCAGCGCTTCGGTCCCCATCTACACCGCAGTTCAGGGACACGGCGGATGCTTAACTCAAACCCCCTCCCTACATCTTAATTAAAAAACAACCCACACATGCACTTGAATGCTAAACAACAGAAAAGCAAACACACACACTCTAGGAAAACAAGTTTGCTCTTCATTGTACTATTGAAATTAATTTTTCTACAAGGTTAATTGTATAAGTTAGAGACGGTTACAACATTTTTAAAACTTCTCTGGGACTTCCCTTCCCCAGATTAAATTCCTCTACACCTAATCCCATAGCTGCACAATCCATGCAACACCCAGCCACTTACGTCTTCAGACTCTCAGAATTAAATCACAAGTACTACACAGGGGGGAATAACCACTTAAAAATACCCTTTATCCTATCACCCTACAGAAATCTGTTTTCCTTCTCTCCTTATTAGAAGCTATTCCAATTGCACCCATATGTTCATAACCCTTTATAAGCAGAACTGAGGAATCAGTGAGGAAGGAGCTGACTCTGCTTTCACACAGTGTTTGCTCCAGGGAGTAGCTTTTCATTTGAATTGAGTTGCCCTGGTCTATGACACTGCCACATGAAGCAAGAGCAGGCACAGCACCTGCAGAAGCTAAAACCTTCTCTCTCACTCTTGCAGACTCACATACAAGCTGGCATCCTTTATAACCAGGAGCAGTGCCCTTGCAACCAGTGATACTGTGCTCCTGGCACAAAGTTATTCCAAGACATGCTTGTGGTGTAAGGCTGGAACACAAACAAATACTGATTACTAGTGGTAAAAAGAAGTGGTCCAAGACACACCGCTGGAAACTGCATACACCAGCTTGATGTTAAAAAAAATACATTACTCCTGTTAAAATATTTGAAGAGTTTTAACTGAAGATTGTTGTCCATAGATCTAGTGGAGCAAGTGAGTTTGGAGGACGGATTCAGAAGCACTTTGGAACAGAAGATTTCTAGGAATTAGAACAAAGTCACCAAATAAGCCACACTTTTATATGAGAAATGTTGCCTCAGAAACCGATCTCCTATTTAAATACGATTAGAGAGGTTAGACTGTTTGTCCCACTTCGGGAATGCTAGGATGCAATATATGATTTAAAAACATACTCAGCCGAGCATGGAACAGGGAGAAAAGGACCAACGCCTTTTACACAGTCACTGTTAGAGGTCAACACAAGACAGTTCATCAGAGTTGAACAGTTAGAAACAGCAGAGGTTTGTTGCTTCAGGAAATTTGTTTTTGAGCAACAGGTGCTATATATCATGAAAAAGTTACGTCTGAATGTCAAACATGATAACTAACACATACCCACTAAAGTATCAGCAACGCTTCTCCTCTGTTTCAACTCTCTAACACGCTCAGTGTTGGATTTAGTTTGGAAATACAAAACAACAGTGCATTTCCTTTTCATTGCAGTCTGTCCAGTATTAAGAACTTCAGTTTCTTGAGGCAGTTAACATATGACAGCACTGCCAGAGGTTAAACTTCAGTCTTCTTTGGTTGCTAGAGCAAGAAACAATATGGTGCTTTGCAATCGCTTAAGTCCACTAAATACTCGTGTTGGAATCACAGAATCACAGAATGGTTGAGGTTGGAAGGGACCTGTAGAAATCAGCCAGTCTCACTCCGATGTTCACAAATAATACAAGACCACATATTGGTTCAGCAAGAAACTCAAATTATACCAAAGCACATCACTTTTGAGTTAAGAAAGAAAAAGAAAAAAGAAGAACAATATCCTATTTGAAAAGATACAGTCGAGTAGCGTTTACAAAGTAGAGCAACATGTAAGAAGTGGTATGACTGGCTTGTACGATACCCATGCCTGGTAATGAATGGCCTGCTATTAAAAAAAAGAAAACAGAGGGGAAATCTGTATTCTTGCGTTACAAGTAAAGTATTGAGGTTTGTTGCCACTCATCACTTGATGGCTCTATTACCATCTGGACGGGTTCAGCCACCGTATGTTCAAAAGGAACGGAACTGGCCACAGCTATCAAACTGGGCTTTATTTATTTTGTAAGAGATTTATGAAGCTCTGTGTGCAGCTAGCCAGATGGAAACCGAAGAACCATTCCTTCATCCCCATTCACCCTCAGCAGTGGAAAACATTCACTCGTTCCTCAGATGATGCTCCCATTGCAGCTTATACTACATCCTGATTAATTGCTGGCACTGCTGGGTAGCCCTTTCAGGAAACTGCAAATCAGATCCTGGATGTACTAGAACAAAATTTTCCATGTGCCTCACAAATGCAGCATTCAATCTACTAGCAACTAGTTGCAGGTAAAAGATAAATTAGAAATCAGAGCTCTGCCTCCTGGATTCACCAAACAGTCTTAATTCCAAATACAATTACAAATGTACTAATATACACAAAATGGAATAGTAAGTCTTTTGCTGTGTGCCAAAATTACCTTGAAATAGCATTAAAATATGTTATAATTTATGAAATCATTTAAATCCCAGTGTGAAACTTGGCATGATTTCTTGAGAAAATAGAAAAGAACCTACCCAGATGCATTTTTCCAATGTTTTCCTATTCTTCTCTCCATGGAAAAAAAATCTTTTGGTACTTAAAAAGATCTAAACTTAAGCCAGGATTGGGTATGACCAAGTGAGCAGCACATAAGCCCCATCGGACCAGTCAGGGCTCTGCATCTGTGTCCCTGGTGCCAGGAATAACCACTGTGTATCTATAGTATAACAGAAACAAAGTCCCAACTGAAAGCCCAAGAGCACTAGATTTGCTAAATCATAGCATGTGCTTGTTCCTCTTTTGATTTTTTTTTTTTTTAATAAAGCAGAAAAAAAACTCAAACTGAAGAGCTCCACTACTCAGAGTAGCCTGGCTAGGGTAAACGCGGGGTTGAAAACATTTTTCTAAGAGGTGCAAGTTCAATGAAAGATACAAAAGATAAAATGAGAGAAAACAAACTCTGCATCTGCTATGAGTGAAGAGGAAGGAAAAAATAGATACTATCTGAGCATGTAATTAAACCCCAAATGAAAGGATATTGTTTTTCCTCATCATCAATGTTGTGTTAAGATGCATTTCAGGGGCATAAAACCACAACGGGAAAGGCCGTGAAATGTGAGGCCTCCCTGGAAACGAATTCCTGTTGTTTGATCAAAGCAAGATAAGTGCCGAAGCGTGAGTCTGGTCCAACTCATGAAACAACTCTGCTTCCCACATTAGACCACAAGCTTGCAACTTTTCTGCACAGGTTTAACAAAGCCTATGATCAGTGAAAATCCCTTATTTAAAAAACTGCTAAACATTACTATATTCATGAAATAGCCACAAAAGTTGAGATGTTTTTGACCGAAACTTTACGTTATTGCTCCTTCCCTTGGAGCACGCTGCCCATTTACATTGCTACCACACCAAGCTAGCATTCTGCACCATTATTGCTTGTGTTGGTGAAAACCAAATTGGACAAAGCTGTCCTAACACATTTTTATCTGCAGTGAATCAGAGGGAATACTACCAATCATTTACCAAGCCCAGCAGCACGTACTTTACTTCATCTGCAAGCAGCACTTGCAAAGCAATCACATACCTCCATTAGTTGCATAGTATTCACCCATGTGAAATTATTCATTCTCCTCAAACACAAATAATGTGCTTGTAAATTTGAGAGTTGGTCAAAAGCCCAGTGAGCAGAAGGTGGGGGAAAGAGGCAAGCTCTCTCCCCAGTGTGTTTTCTGTGATGTCTGGGTTAGGTCCTCCAAGATCACATCCCAGAATATCATTATCTAACCATTTACCTGCCTGTTCAGTACCTAAGCCAAAATAGGTCAAAGCAGCAGGAGGAGGATTGGCAGAAACCTTGTTAATTCTTTAGTAGGTCGCGGAAGGAATTTCTTTGGGAGAGAAAAGGCTTCTGTAGGCCTGGTCATAAGGTTTCTGGCAATACATTTTCATAAATTACCACTTTCTTGAAATGGAAACATTTCAAACTCAATGAATTTTTTGACAGACTGGATTTTTGTTCCTTTGCTGGCTAATTTCAGAGGGACTCACAGAAGCAGAGATGGCCCAAGTCACAAGCCTGACCTTTCAACTGGAGAAGGAACACTTCTCAAAAATTCCATTTTACTATAAGCTTTTGAAAGCTTTGGCTTCAATGCAAAACAACCTGCAAAACTTGAAAGTCTGCAAAATTCACCTGTTGCTTTTTTGACCTCTTTGACTTTTGTTCAACATAACAATCCCAACATAAATTATTCGCAGCAATACATACAAGAACCCCAATCAGTCTGCAAGGGGAGAAGGTCAAATTGAATCTGTAACAAAAGGTATCTGTTAAGGATCCTCCAAACCAATACAATAGGAAGTTACATATTCCAAACAGCCAAACACTGAAGCAGAAGCAGTCCAATGGGTGAGTAATCCTATTTCTAATGACAGATGAATGGTACGCATATGTCACATAAATATATGGGACTCAGGCTTCCTCTTGGAGCCTTCTCAGGAATAGCGATATTTATTATGGCATTTTCTATCCAAGGAGGCTCACAGTTTTGTCTTTACAAACCGACTTACATAACACGCGGACAGCTCGCTTTGCTCACGCTGGAACACAGCAGCTACATGACAGGCCACAACATCATTTTTCTTCTTGCACAACTTGTTTTCTGCAAAGCTGTTCACCTCATTGTGGGACACAGGCTGTCATTATATTTACACAGTCATGCAGGATTTCCTCTCCAGTTGCATCTCCTAAGGAAGCTACCACCCATTCTCCTCTGGTCTTTTAGCTGGTTTGTTTGTTATAGCTGAAAGAAAGTCTCTTTTTCCCCCCAAACACCTTTACTATTACTTAAACACCTCCCTTATGCTTTTCACTCGGTTACCATTAGAGTCTAAACAAGGCTTGATACCTGCTATTGCCTTTGCAGATAGATGCCCAAATGTCCATCAGATGGACAGGTAATGGACCAGAACCCGAAGCTGATTAGTATCACAGGTTAAGATCGGTGTTCCTGTCTACTCTGCTACTCGCAGTTCTCGGTCTTTCTTCAAAGACTGCAGGACTTTTCTCCCACAGAAATAGCAAAAGTGCAGATACGCACATTTGTAAAGTTAGACACGTCTAACCTTCCACAAAACACAGACCTCAGATTTAGCACATCATGAGGAAACAGATGCATTTCAGGTTCTCAACAAGTAGCTAGGGGGAGGCTCAATAAAAATGTGTTATTTACTGCATAGTCCTAATGGAAAAGACATTTGCTGCACTGGGAAAAAAAAAAAAAAAGACTAAAACATTCAAGTCAAGCATGGCACGTAATAAAGGTATTTTTAATACTAAAAAACATATTTGAAAATAATAGCTAACAGAACACTCTTAATTGCATTTTGCTTTTCAGTACTGTTTTGCTGGCAAGCAAAACCTATTGCTTACCAGTCCCAAAGGCTATGGCTATAAAAATAAATCCCATTGCAAAATATTTTATTCCCATATCTCTCATCGTTTCAGATTGTGCCATTAGAGTTACCCATACGCAACACATAACAGACTTTTTTTTATGCTAAGATACAAGTCTCCTCTTCCTTAAATCACTTTTTTTTTTTTTTTTTAAATGGGGCATTATTGCACAAGTAGGACCAGACTTTGCCCTCTCTGATGACAGCCACAAGGTTTAACAATGAAGATTCTTTGACGGTGAGGCCATGAGGTCAGCCTGCGCACTCTGTGGTGCCAAAGCCTCACGTGATTACTAAGAAAGTTGGATTTGAGAAGAGTTATGACTGGAAAGATGAACTGTCTGTTCATCTGCCCCTGCCTTCACTCACACCCCAGGACACTCCACGCGTCTCCTCTGCCCCGCTCCTAAGCTGCTGGCTGCCCTTTGATGCTAACAGCACTCATACGCCTATTAATAAAACCAGGCAAGGCACTGCTAAGACTAGCAACATTCCTGTATTTTTATAGGCAGAAAGATCATTCTGCTTTCTTTAGAGATACCCGATCTCATAGGTTTCTTAATAACTGAAGCAGACACGCTCCTTTACCTAAAAAGAACCCATTCATTATAGACTTGAATGATTTGACGACATCCTGTTTATCTCATAGTGAACTTCAAAATGTCGCTGAATAAAGAAAGGTTGAGAGCTTTTGCTCAACATTTTGCTACAGGAATGTTGTATTGTATTTGAATAACGAAGCTGCTTTGACAGTTCAGGATTTTAAATTGCCACGATAACATAAATAACAGTTGTAAAAGTAAATAGTCTAATGTTCCAGTCACTCAACACAGCTCTTACTGCTGAGATTACGAGGCACAGACTGACAACAGGTTTTTGAGCCCAACCCTTACTTTTTATTGAGTATTCCTCACCTGCAGGACCAAATCGCTCATATGTTTTCCCAGTCTACACAGACAGGCCTCCAATTCTACTTTTAATACACTCTGCTCACCACTAACCTCTAGCCAAAGGTCAAAAATCCAGACTAATCACAGTGGAAGCTTGGACTCCACAACCTGCGACCTAATCCAGGTCCCAGGCAATGCAGTGAAACATTCCTGTTCACTTCAGTAGTGTCTGGAGAAGTCCGTAACTTCTCAGATTTGACTTTGGTTCAGTTTCATCTTCAACTAAAACTGCGGTACACTATAGACTTACCTAAAACCTGTGTATATCTGCTGACTTTTTTTTTTTCCTTCCCTAAAAGAGAGCAGGTTCTTCTCCACTCTTACCTGACCTGAAAGCAAAGTGTTTCACAAAAAGGATCTGTATCATATAGCTAAACCGCTGACACACAATTAAATAACTGGCATCAGCATTTACATTTCTAAAAATGTGCTTAACAAGCTGGAAAAAAAAAGGAAACAGAAGTGATGTGTGAAGTTCACCTTTAGCCCCATCTATTCAGAAATTGAAAAAAACTACATCCTGACAAAGTATAGGCATTTTCCTAGGATCATTAGACAAAAGGGACAAAACATATCTTGTCTACTTAATGAGGTTTATTATCCGAGAAGAAAGTAAAATGACACACACATATATACACACATCCAAGTTATAAACAGAAAGAACTGGCAAAGGAAAGCATTTTTTCCCCAGAGAGTTAGCAAAATCACACAATTCAGAAAAAAAATCAAAAATAAAATAAAACCTTACCATATTCTGAGTTGTTGCTTACTTTATTTTTGTGTGTGTCTTTTTTTCTGAATGAAAGGGCTTTGCCACATTCAATTTTGCTCCTACCATGCAATGGTGTTTTATTGTCTCTGAAAATTGGCACAGACTAGCAGATCGAGACCTGACTTGAGCATATTTTTTTACTTTCCCTGCCCCCATCCTCTATGCTTGCTTTCTTCTCCAGTTTTGTCTTGGTATCTTATTTCATGTGTGCATTGAGCCTACCACCAAGGATCTTCTGATTTTATGTGCATTCTCTACACATTATTTCACTAAAGATGATATAATCAACATCATCATTCTAGTCTGAAACAGGACATAAGAGGTCTTTATTTGGATTTTGGATTTTCAAAGCTTCTTTCTTAAAATCAAAGAAGGCAAGAAGAAAAAAAAAAAAAATCATCCACTCACCTAGACAGCAGTAATTTACCCTGAAGTTTCAAATCAGCAGCACAGTCATCAGATTGACAGTTCCTCTCAAAAACAGTCTGTGAAAAAGAGAGAAAAGTACTGTTACAGCATGCAAAGGGTAAGATCAAAGTTTTGTTAAAATAGCAACATGTTTGGATGATATGAAAGAACACAAAGTTGTAATATGTAAATGTATGGTAAAAATGTTAGGGAAACTCAAAGGCAGCCAAATCACATCTTTATCAAAATCTCTTTGTTCTGTCATAATTGAACATGAAGAGTCACCAAAATCAGACACTCTTGGAGATTTTCTTCAGTCCATTCCTGCTTCCCATCTGACAAGAATTACTTCTCACACGGTATTTCTGGCACTCTTATATCTGATCCCACCATATGTATGGAAATGAAACAGAAAATAAGAAACTGTTTAAGAAACTATTTTCAGTTCTAACAACTGAAATAGAAGAACTCATGAATCAAGCAGATTTGCTGACCTAGAATAAAGATTTAAATTATTTGTTTAAATTGTGTTTAAATTGTTTATGTGGTAGGAAACATTTCAGGTTCAATTTCATAGAAAATTACGAACAACTGTGACATACCAATGATAACCTAAACAATGCAACTACTGCCCATCTCATGAATTCTAGAAAAGACCACCATTTCCAAAACTAAACGGATTGATAAAACTAGAATTTGTAAAATGCAGATACATCATGAGGCATACATGCAGCATTTAAGCAGCAAAGGGATGTTGACAGAAAGGGAATGTGTGTGACACCCACACAAGCCTAAGCAAATCTCTACGACTACCAGCAATTGAGATAAGATGGCAGGAACATATTTGTAGTATCCAGGAAACTCAAATTCTGTCAAGAACATGGTTAGTTTTCCCCCGCTTTTGAGAACAGGGGCCAATAGCCTTCTATTCAGCTGAAGACTTTTTAGGCTGCAGAGTTCATTCTCTCAGATGTATAATGCTTTTCAGTTTACGAAATATTCAAGGGAAAAATACCCTAAATGAGGATAACGAAAAGTGCTCACCTCGGAAACCTGACACTACCCGAGTCTCCTCCTTTAACACGAATATTCCTTTCTACAAAAGGATATTTCCATGACTCCTTTATCCAAATCAAATAAATTTCAAGCGTAAATGGGAAGAGATAGCAAACCCCTATAGGTTGCAGACAACAATCGCAGTGTTGCAGAGCCTCAGGGGAAAGACAACATGCAGAGTTAGTCTTGTGTTTGAAAAGCTCTGCCCAACTGTATCAGCACTGAAAAAAGACTTTGAGTCTAGATAGAGATTTCTAGTCTTTCACTCACTAAGGAGATCCTTCCCAAAGGAGATAGACAGCTTTACATTTTCTGTATTGTCTAAAATCTTGAAACACACATAGACCTTTATGCAGCTGCTTAGCATTGGACAAGCAGATTTCAAGCTATGAGGTAAGTTGCAATAATTTCCAACAAGATGAAAGACTCAAGAGTGTCGAAGGGTGGGCACTTCACCTAAGGCTAGCTACTCCAACGACTCATTGTCCTTTCCTACCTTTTGTTTTCTCAGAATTTCAAAAGTGGAAATTGTTGAGAATTTAAACTAAGGGCTGAACTTAAACTTTCTCCTTAATAAAGAAAGCTACACCAAAAGGTGGTAATCATGAGACAACCCAGTCCCAAGACAGGAGCTGGCATGGGAATCACTCTCAAAATGTGGAACATTTCAGAGAGATGGTCGGAAAGTCCTCAGAACTAATCCTCCAAAGCTAGAGTAGCTATATATAGGAAAGACTGTTTGACCTTCACAGGAGAAAGAAAAATAAACTGTAGACGTATCCTTGCCTGACAATTTCCCTGTTTGAATTGCAGAAATCTTGGCAAAGTGAACAGATTGATCAAAGATCTGACCTACACTTTTAAAAGATTCAAGTACTCTAAATACATTCAAGGAACTATCTAATAATTCTGGAATTTTGTTTCTATAGATATAGTTCATCAGAAATGATCAAATACTTTGGTTCCTAAAACTACTGAGCACATATCTCTTCCACTACATCATGCACTACACCATGAACTTTGAAATACATTAGGAATTTTTTGTTGTGCTAGAGCAACTCAAGTTCCCATGCAACACTGGGCTAAAGGCTCTTGAACTCGTTCGGGTTTGGGGGAGAAAGGATTTCCAGTCCCATCAGAACTTCCTAGCACTCAGGACGCCTTCGAGACTGCAGGAACTGGTTCAGCAGCCAACTCCACTGCAGGCTGATGGTATCTCTGGATTATTTTGTTATTTCCCACCATTTCCCTGGACTGAACAGACGATGGTATGACTGCACCCCACTTTGCTTGCTAGAGCCTTAACCATGTCACTTCATGGAGCCAAATCAATCTGCTTTCTTGACTTTCTCTTGCATTTTGCTGGCCCCTCCCTGCTCCACCCCACAAAGATGGGGCTTCATCTGCCTTTCTAGTTGACCAATTCCTGTGTGTTCAAATCCCTTCTAAGGAATCAGGGGGTAAGCACGCTGTCATCGTAACATTTGTGAATATCATCTAGGTATTTTCCTACTGTACCTTTGCTTGGTCTGTTTGGGCTGGGATCTCTCTGGGCCAGAAACCACCAGCTGAACATTTGCATGTTGTTTAGAGCACTGCAGGAGAAATACAACTGCATTCTTATATTGAGGCCACAGTGCTTCTGTCTGGCACTTCTGTGAGATAAACTTGATAGTGAGCTTGTATGCTCACTAGTGCGAAGATGATAATCCTGATGCTTTTAGCATCATTATGTATTGTGTATTATATTCACAATACAAGCAGAGAACCAACGCCAGAATGTGCACCATGAGCTCAGCAGATATGGCACCACCAGATCTACAGCAAAACAGAGTAAATCCAGAATTTTTAGGATCTGTGATTTTTCTCTGCATTCACTTTTGTTGCATAGGACCTGGCAGCTCCTGAGAACTGCCCTGTAGAACTTCCTACCAGCCCAACAGATATCTTGGACAAACACGCAGTTTCCTCAAACTCTTCCTGACAGCTCTTCTGGGCAGAAACCATGGCAGATGCATCCTTAAGGGTCAGGAGATATGGATGCATGTTATGTTGCCAAAGCCCTTTAGAGGGCAATTCAGAGAGCCTAACTGAAAAGACACTAATTATAAAGGGTGAATAAGGTGTATCTGTACACCTCAGACACCAAGAAGACACCTAGAACTAACTGAGGAGGAGGATCCACCTAGACAGGTGCTCATCTCAGGGCCTCGTAGCAAGTACCCTTGTGTTCAGCCCATCTCTTAAAGGACAACAAAAAGTTGCATTTTGTGGTACAAGCCATGTGTATATTCATAATCATCCGCCTCACGAAGGAGGCAGTGGTTGAATCCATAGTTCCCATATCCTAAAGCCTCCTAAACACTGAGCATCTGGGTAAAGAGATGCTTCCATTTCTTTCTGCTGATACTGGACTACTACTATGAGGCTAGAAGGAAAACACACATCAGAGACCAATTTCAGCCTAATGGCTTCAGCTGGCTACTCAGAGGAACCAATCTGGGGGTTCAAACCTGACTCCCTAGTTTACTTCATTTCCTTCCAATGACTATCTAAAATTAAAAACATTATGTGTCTGGGAGCAGGGAAGACAAATGGAAGAGAAACTGAAAAACGCTGTGTTTATGGCAACCCTGTGCACAGAAAATACTGGAAACCATCCATTAAACAAACACAAAAAAAAAGAAAAAAAAAAAGTATTTCAAGATATTTAACCACCCCAAATTCAGGGAATCACACAGAAAATTCAGGTCTTTTAGCCAAAGCATGCAATTAAGACCTTGCAACGTTTCCACTATTGTGTTTCAGCAAGAATTGCTTCCATCCTTTCACATGAAAAGGAAGTGACCAGACTAGATTCACCCTACATCAGACCTGAAGCAGCACATCAATCCACAGACAGTTAAGAGTGCATCTCAAAAGAAAAAAGGAGCAGGGCTGGCTCTCGTTAATTGCCCATCCATTCCTCAAGCCTTCAAAAGTCTGCCCTACACTTCAGTGGAATAAATCAGTTAATTCAATATAATCTGGATTAAGAGTATAGTATTCCAAGTTCTATTTCATGTAAATTGTCACTATACTCTATGGCGTGTGTAAGAGTGATTTTGCAATTAAACCATGGGAAAAAAAGCAGATTTAAAAGATGTAAAAAAGGAGTTTATTAGTTGAATCATTCTTTAGTGTTTATATCTTGATGCTGTGGCTATTCCCACATTATCTGGTGAAGTTAGGTTCCAGGGTCCTTATTTAGGACCACAACATGTGAGCAATTTTTTAAAAATATGGAGCAGTAAGCAAATCTCACTGCCTTTTCCAGGAAAACAAAACAAAACTCTTCCGCAGTTCTACAGATTAGTCACATACATGTTTAAAGTGCCTAAGCAGACACAGGAGCCTTATTTTTACGCCTTTTATAATTTATTTGGGCTTTAAAGTTGTCTGCAAAATAAAGCTATTGCCTACAGACCCTGATCACCTATTGAGCTCAGATAAAGAAATAGTTACTGAATTTATCTACACATCATCCTACGTTTCACTAACAACCGACGGTAAAAAATCCATTCGAATATCCTGCTGAGCCAACTACATTCCCTCTAGAAAAGCAACTACTATTCTCAAAAAGTTTCCAGCATTTCATCAGATGTGCCAGCTAAATTAAAACCAGATTATTTATGCAATATCCCCAGTGAATGCTGGGGCAAATGCATGACAAAGCAATGAACAGCATGGGAGCCATTAGCCTGCAGGAGAATCCTACCAGTAAAGCAAACAGCCGTGTCATGCTGCAATGGTGAGAGTGACTGAGACGAGCAAGGAGCAAGTTGGGACTCCACGTAAGCTTCATGGGAGCAAGTCTTCCCACCAAGAAAACAGCTGTTCATTCACAGCATACTGTTATAAGAACGCAGGGACTGAGCAGTAATAATTACTTTATGCAGGTAGTGCAAGCGAACCACGTAGAGCTGAATTTCGCCAAGTGGAGAAGGCCAGAGGGAAATCAATCCACTTTACTGAGTGGAAAGCTCTCCGCCTAAGGCTCATGACTACCACATTGCCACAGGCCAAGTGTCACCTAAGGCCCAACGCAACCCCTTCTCCTCCAGCTCGGCTGTAGTCTGCTATCTGTACCCGTCAGTGAGTGCTAAAATGTGGGCCTGGTGGGCACCAAGATGGAGAAGAGAGAGAACATTCAAATGTAAGAGGAGCAGGAATTCCCAAAGGAAATCATCTGCGTGGAAAAGATCAGGAATGAAACCTGTTAGCCATTGAGAACAAGCAGAAATTAATAAGCATATGTACATCAGCTATTCCTCACAGCAGTGTGGACTTAACAATGCAATCTTTTGTCCTCATATTCTCCTGGGGTGAATATGGATACAGTTGGTGGCAACAGAAATATGCCCCCAAGTCTTTCACAGCTCTATCAGATTTCTAGTCTGACTCACTTTTCAGGCGGAGGCATTTTTTTCTTTTTTAGACCATGAACAGTTCAAATCATCCAAATAGTGTTCTCATTTTACAGGACTTCAGACCTTATAAATCCATGGAACAGTATATGGGAAGGATCTGTCGTGTTAATTGCTCCATCTCCCACTACCATTATAGGATGGATTTCTGAGCATACCTCACAATATACATTCCTGTCTTGTCTTTAACGGTCTTCTATTTAATTCTGGATGACTAAAAATAATCCAATTATATAATCTCTGGAGAGATTTCTAATGATTTTCAGGAACATTCCCCATTACAAACTCCCTTGTATCTACTGCTAAGACTGAAACTGTGCAAGATGAATCTTTTTTACCCATGATGCTTTCATACTTAAATATTTTAACATAGGAGTCAAATCTTTTATTACTTATTGTCCAAATATGTAATTAAAATACAAAAAACATAATAGCAATGACGAATGATAAACAAATGGCAACTGTTTTGTCAGCTGGAAACACAGAAAAAGCTTCAGAAGAAGTGGACAGGCGATTCATATCTCCCTTTAGTTCACTCAGAACCACAAGGCTACATGCAAGTCCTCTCCCAAAATCCACCTGTATTTAAGTGGTTTTGTATTTACGAACATTGCTCTGGACTGACAAGCATTTTGCGGCCCAGAGGCTCTCTTAGACAAAGGAGCTATTTCAGGGAACTATCATATGAGCTCTGTGTTCTCAAAACGTTAAACATTCCAATTTAAGTCCACTGCATACAGTTGCTGTGAAAATACAAACTGAAGGAATGAAGTCTGTTTTCCTAAGCCTAAGCTTCCTAAGCTTTCCTAAGTTTGACTGATTTGCTTTTTAAACTTCTTGCAATTTTCTCTTATAATTTTCTCTTCCATGTGGAAATTCCCATTTTTTCTACCCTAGCTAACCCACAGATTGGCTTGAAAATGACATTCAGGCTGTTATGCTGAAGTGCAGAAATTACCCCAAAGCATTTGGGGTTAGGGCTCATTTTGCAAATGAGCATGTGATCATCTCTCTCTTCTCTGCCTATTTATTTAAAGGAGTAAATTTTGTTTACTTTAAATCATGTAATTCAAATTCTGCCACATTTATAAAAGATCTGCCCATACACTGGCATATATGCATACCCTTCCCATAAAGGCATATACAATTATACATATGCATAAGTATACAAATATACACATACACACATTTATTAGCATGTGATATCAGCTATTGTTTTTTAGGTAGCCCATGGACTTAAACCTGGAGATTTTAAACGTATCTGATACATAACCAGTTCTGTTATTTTTCCTCAACTTTCAAGTCCTCATGAAAAATCTGGGCACTTACTGGCCAAGCCTGTCATTGCTTAAGAATGAGCATGCACACACACACACAAAAGAAAAATAGAATACTATCAGAGGCACTGTTTTCCACTAATTCTTACTTAAACAAATTTGCTAATTATAAACATTTCAGAGGTACAATACATCTGGACACCTGCTGTCCTAGTGCAGTCCTGGATCTCTTCCAGAGTCATAAATCATCCCTCTTCATTGCCATTCAAGAAAAGAGGAGACAAATGCAGTGCTTGGCCTAATTCAGCACACGCTCAGGGTGGGACCTTTGCAGATTTCCTAGCACAAACAGCGCTCGGTCCCTGCCAGTTCAACGCTGATTCTAACCAAATGTGTCTAAAGCAAAGACAGGCACCACCAAAGGGAGGGCAGAGGGAGGAGTGGATCTCATCACTTCTAGCAAACCCACCCCAACCGCAGGGAAAACAGGGGCAATTCAGCAGGATGGGTGGTGCTGAAGGAATAAATATGGGAGAGAATTTGGGAGCCTGACCAAGGAGGAGAGTCCAGCAGCAATAAGTTTCATCTGGAACAATAGTAATTAGACTAATTCTTGTTGTCTTCCCAAGCTTTCTTGGGTGGCTAGGAATAAGACAATGAAATTTGCTCCTTCCACCTATCTGGCTATGTACAGGCACACTAAGCCACTGAAGCACATGTCTACTGGCAAATTAAACTGGCCTCTAAACCAGGGTGGAAATGCGAAAAATGGGAAAGACCCTTTGAACCTCCTCACTCTTGATCCATGCCTGGGAGGAGTTTGCAATACTTAGTCCAGCCTAAAACCATGCCAAGAACCACCCCAGAAGCTTCCCGGGATGGGGGGTGTCATTCTGGAACCTAGACACATCCCCAGGCACCATCGGTTTGCCCAAGGAGACATGGCACATGGGGAGCTCGGTGCTCTGGAGAAGGCACCCAGCAAGCCTGGACCACATGGTATGCAGAAACACGACATTTCAGCCTGTCTTTTTCTGCCATTCTCTTGTCCTTAGTACGACGTGTGTGTCGCACGGCGGGGGGGGGGGGGGGGGGGGAGGGGGGAAGGGGAGGATGTTTTAAAATAAAGAATTATCTGTGCAGAGAACTAAAATTATCACAGGTCTTCATAATTCAGCTTCACAAAAATCCTCCTGTCCTTTATCATACCTGTCAACTAAGCTTATGTATTGATGTACGAATACTTGACTGACTTTTCAAGCACAACCATTTCCAAAAAAGTCCTCTACTTTAGAAAGGTGAGGTTTACATAATCCCAGAAAACCTTAGCTTCACTCACCCAGAGGTGCAGCATTGCACCCAACCTCTCACTGCGTGTCCGTGGTACAGTTGGGAACAGCGTGTCCTACACGTCTGCCTGTTCTTATAACTTAAAAGCAGTTTTATGATAGACTGTTCCTGAAGACACTGAGGCAATTATTCTACTGTGAATATTTTCCTATACCGACAGGGTGCCTCCATCCACATAGCAGCAGGTGATTTTATTACAGTATTTAAAACAGACTGAATTCTAACATATTACATTTTGACCTCTAAGTTATATTACTAGATATTACTAGAACAAATCCCCACTGTATTTGGCAGATCTTTCTCCTTCTTGGTTGACATGTATTTATACAGTGAGTATACAAAAATAAATGTTATAGTACAAACCTCTTATGACGAGCTAAACCAAACAAAGTTCTAAATACACATTAATTTCCCTGAAGTAAGGAGATTTATTATTTTTTTCCAGAGAACAGAGGTAGCAACTGGGTTTGGGAGGCAACAAGGAAGCTAATGGAAAGTCATCTTCAGGGTGGGAAGTTTTAAAGTTCACAACAGTGACACACAGAAGAAAGCAGAATCTTTGTTTCCCCACCCTCTCTTGACCCGTCAGAGATGTTCTGTTTGAGCAGGATTGCACATGGCTGGCCATGTGCAATCGTCTCCACACAGCCAGTCTCCACCCAACACCATACAAGTTGTGGAGAAATGTTTCCGTAGACTTCTACCCGTGACCCTTCTGTATGTGCATTTGTTCCCACAAATAATTATACCCAGCTATAGCAACCATAGTTTCTGCTAAGCACAAGAACCAAGAAAATAAGTAAACCAGTGAGAAGTCTATTGTTACTGTAATCTGGGCCAAATAATCTCTCAGGCCAGTTTAATTACATTATTACTTCCTTTTGAGGAATCAGAGCCTCTTCTCTGTCAAAAACAGGTAATATGCAAAGTCTCACTTAAACTGTGCATTTTTTCAGGAGGGAATTTCAGCTAAGAGCCATTTGCTCAGAACTATCAGAAGCTCCAATTACTTCTCATATTTTGATAGTTCACTTGGGAAGAGAAGCAGCCTCCTCCAATAAATAGTCACAGTTTGGGGACACAAGGGACGTGTGATGTCTACACTTCTCTTAACGAGCATCCCCCTCAACGCTAACCCAAGCTGATGTTCAGCGAGCACTCGGGACTCCTCTGTGAAAACAGAGCCCACTAAAATCAGCTTGAATTGGACTGCCACAATGCAAAGTTATTGTCAAAGAATTGTTAGGTTCTTTGAAAATGTAAAGTTTATTACATAAAACTTTGCTTCTGTGGCTCTTGCTCTTTAAAAATACTTTCTACTTGCAACACGAGGAGAAGCCTGAAAGAGAAGGCCAAGTAATGATTTTCCCATGAAATCAGCCTTTGAGAACTACGCCTCGAGGCTACACCGCCGGGGCTTTATCACCATGACTGCCACAGTAAATCTGAAACTCTGCCCACTTCCCTGGCGGAAAGAGGCTTCCAGTCACACCCCAAGTCAAAACCCTTCTCTCACAGAGCTAAGTGAGCAACATCTGGAAAGCAAATGGGATTGTTGCACTGGCTCCTGCTCATCCGCATTACACAAGAAAATAAGTCAGGGATATTCCCAACATATTTTTGTTTCTGTTTATAATCTCAACATTTAGGTATTTCAGTAAGGACCTGGGACTACGCCTGCAGGGTTAAATAGGACTTTATCAAGCTTAGATCTGGTGGTAAAGCACCTAGATTCCTATATGAATATGTGATTGTAAGAGTTACCATCCCTTCTGCAACAATATAATAGGCAGATACTTAACGGCCACACAAATCTCTCTTTATAAAAAAAAGTTGAATTCAAATATTATTCATTCATTTGCAAAAATAAGGCATATTTTCCTAAATAATCATTTCTTTAAGGATTATAACCAAACACAATTCAAAACACCTGGATACATGACAAGGCAAATCTCTTTAAACAAGAGATTTTTTTTTAAGCAATCTCTTTTAATTACTTTTTTCCAGTAGCCTTCAGACTTCCACAGAACAATATATCCTTATGGTTAACATCAGACAGAAATATAGTGCATGATAATCAAAGCATCGCTTAATATATTGCTGATGATAAACTTGCCTAGGCTAAAAACTAGATCTCACAATCCACTCCTAAAAGCCTGTAACTGCAGGCAAGCTTTCCAGGGTCTAAGAGAAGGGGAAAAATAAATAAATAAACAAATAAATAAAAGTTTTATATTCAGAAGCAATACCAGATCATAGCTGTGTAAGAACATTTTACAAAACAAACTTGACTAGATATGACCTTGAGCAACTTGATCTAACTCAAGCCTGGCTCTGCTTTGAGTAAGGAATTGGATCTCCGAAAGTCCCTCTCAAGCTAAATTATTCTGCAGTGCTGATGAGCATGCGCTATGGCAAGCCATGGAGGGAAGAAACTGGATTTCCCTAAGGAGTTTTGAGCCTTACAGATGGATGCTCTGCCGTGGCATGACAGGAGATGAAAGGGCTGTGGGTTTTTTCTGCATCTGTCTTTCCAAAGACTGGGATCAAACTAGTCTTTCCCTCAAATGGCCACAAACAGGTTTTTCCCCTCAACATGACCGCCTGTTTTCATGAACACTTAACACCTTCCTGAGTGCTGCCCTGATCATTCCTATCAAAACCAGCCAAAACCGGACAACAAATTGTATCAGTGAGGTCAAGACAGACGTGCAGCTTAACACAGCGCGAGGCTGACCTGGTTCCTTTGCGCTATCTTCTCTCCCTTCTTCCAGCGGAGAACGGGCTTGAGAGCCGGCAGTTCCTTCTCCTCTTTCCCTCTTTCTATCACATGTTCTCCAAGGCTGTATGCAGCTTCAAATACAATTGGAGATATCACATCTTTGACTCTTTTCTGAAAAACAAAAACAAACAAAAAGTGTAAAATTTACCTGTGGAAATTCTTGTTTAAACCAATTTATACATAGTATATACATATACATATACAAAAAGGCAGTTCCATTACACAGTTTCATTAGTCATTGGCAGCCACTGGCACATTTGCTACAGCTGTAAAACCAGGTATTTTTCAATAAGCACAAATGTTTTCTTAAAAGATATAATTAGTTAGGGTGTTATTACCATTAGTGCAGCAAAAATTTGCAGGGAAGAGTAAAGCTTCATCTGTAGGGCTTCTAAACCCCAGACTTAGATAGAGATCACCTCTAGTTAGCTCATCAAGCCATTAGAAGAAAAAAAAATCATATTTTTTTTTTCAGCATCATTGAACTCAATAAATGGCTAAAGGTACTGATGCAGCTATAAAGCAAGGCTAAAAACACAAAGCAAGAAGAAAAGCCATCTTCCAACCTGGGTCCCAAAGCAGAATTTGTCCGTCTCCCTACAGTCAGGGCAGCAACGCTTCCAGGAAATACAGCAAGTGTTTTCAGTTTCTCTAATTGCTACAATCTAGGCTTGCTTATAAAAGAGCTCCCAGATGCATTGAATTGTGCCGCGTTCCTTGTTTTATGGGAGACATCTTCATTATTGATTGCCTTTTCTTGTTCTTTGAGCCCAAGCCACAAAACTCATGCCATTTGCCACAACCCACAAAGCCTGAGGCCCCTTTTCTGTGAAAAGATGAAATGCTGATTGTGCTCTGCTCTGTCTAGACTTCTCGAATCCAATCCGACCAGAAAACAGACATGGCAAACGCTCTACCTTTCCATAGGCAAACATTACCTTTAAATTGTTGCTTCTTAAAACTTTTCATGTGAATTCAACACAGATGAATTTGAAGAAGTAAATAAATACCTTAAACAATCTGAGAAATCTTCAAATGGGCCAGATCAGCAACTTTGAGTTGCAACCTGAATTATTCTTAGTAGTCTTCTCTGAACACAGCCTCTGAAGCACAAGTAATTTAGATATAACACAATTTAAATAGCACCTTCCAGACACGGAGGAGCCTCGCACTAACTGGTCTTCTGATGACACTGTTTGATCCGTCTCAGGACAAACATTTGCTCTCTGCTAATCCTTTGATTAGACACAGACCTCTCCTGAAACCAAGGCCAATTCACTGATCATCAGGTGAGCCTGGTGATCAACTAAGTTTAACCCTCCTCTACTCTCATGACTCCAGCCATCTCCGGACTTCCCTATAGCCAGTGGCAACCTATTGCACCCGAAGTTCAGATTCAGCGATGCCTGGAGTGGTTGGTACCACCATGTTCTCAGGAACAAATACTAGCCAACTCCAAAGACGGCAGCAGTGGTGCCAGACAAAAGTTGGACAGCTATGTGATCCCATTCCCATCACCTAAAAAGGATGGTAATCCTCTGTGGGGAAGGGAGCTGGATGACTTCAGGCCCTCCAACAATCCCACCCCAAGGGGCAGGGGTTGGGCCATACTGAGCTTACAAAATAACAATAGTAAAACACACAGAAGTTATTAATTCTGCTCTCACAAAAAGTCATGTGTAATAACTTAAAGGAGAATTGTATCCGTGTGTGAGAAGACTACATATATGCAGAAACAAGGCTATAAAAACCTACAGTATCAAGCAACAGCAAAACACAATAAATCATCAGGCAAATCACCGCCTAATCCAATTGTATGTAACCAACTGTGTAAACACCAAGCAATTAAAAGTATAAGCCGTTGATTAAATTAAAATCCACCTATAGCTTTTCTAACTCTGTTACTGCAGTATGGCAAGAATAAGTGCTTAATGACTTCTAAGTGTTTTAATATGATCTTGCAAGGTTCAGCCCAACGTCCTTTGAAGTCAAAAGACAAGTTTCCCAGTGACTTCAATGAATGTTGCAGTGTGCTCATATTGTTCACTGGTGTCTCTTTCTGCTTTATTTTAGTGCTGAAATTGTGACTTCCAGCAGCTAGATTAATTACATGTGTGGATATTCCCCCACCACAGCCCTGGGGAAATGTATTTCACATACCCACTTGGCTTTAATTAGGGATGAAAGTATGAATGCTACCCAGTTATTAATTTTGCCACATGTTCAATCCCTTCTGCTCACAATCCTACAAACACAGAAGAGCCATTCTGTGGGACTTCTCTTCACAGAGAAAAGGCAGTTTCTGTTTCACAGGCACAACGCAGACTTTCTAGAATATAAGCACATAATGAGAATACTAAATATTGGCCCAAATGCAATCTGGAGAATGATTACTTTGGGTTGGAAATTCAGCCAGTTTCTTTCTCGCACAGTCTACCAAACCTACTACCTCTCATGTCTCAATCACGTACCAGTGAGGCAGCCGACAGATTTAGGTGCCTCTGATACCTAGTAGGGAGCTCACAGGTTGCAATGACACTCAGGTTTGAGGAGAGCATTCAAAAACCTTTCAGATCATGGCTTTTTGTATCAGCTATGTGGCCCTAATTAAGTGGCTTTTGATGGAGAAAAGTTGCACAGGCTGCCTTTATAAAAATCTACCATTTTTCACCTCAACAGTTCTATACTGCACAGTTGTATTAAGGTTGGACATGCTTCTGCGTAGTGAAAAATCATTTCTGGCAAATCATAGCACACACAGAAAGGACTCTGAAAAATGCTTTGGAGGACATCAAGCAAGTGAAACATCCAAAGCATCCATATTACCAACAGAAACAACTGGATAACAAGGGTTCAGTGAGTAGCAATTATAAACAACACACATGCACAGGCAACATGACACTGCAAACTCCTGCATGTTTTTCCAGTGCCCGAATTACATGTAGTACGTGTAGTAATTCGGGCACTGGAAAACTGCATCCCATGTAGTTTTCTTGTTCTTATAAGAAATTTCTTTAAGTGTTTTTGATTTTTTACTTTTCTCCTTCTGACCAGGTTTCTTTGGGGACATACAAAACTTTCCCAGTAAGACTTTTGTGGAAATCAGTCCCAGTAAATTATCTTTCTGCCAGAACAGCCTTCTTCAGCGGAAAAAGCCCTAGCCAGCTGTATTCCTTAGCCTGGACCTTTTATCTTTCTCTGAAAGGAATGCTGCTCAACATCATTTGGATCTGAAGAAAAAGGTGCTTTGGAATGAGCTAGCTGGGTGTTTGTTATGGAGCACACCCTTCCACAGATCCAGCACAGACAAGGTCGATGCAAGGCCAAAGAAATCCCGAGTCCTAGAAGAGCCGTCTCACTTTTCAGAGCATCTATGAAAGCAATAAGGTGCTTAAAGAGTTTCAAAAGACACTCTCGGCCTGAAAGCTTAAACTAAGAGAGAGCATGCTCGCCAATTCATCTCCCAAAACAATCATCTCAAGAAAATCATATTTCTCAAACTTTGTGGTAGAAGCTGGCATGGCCATAAATTTCTCCCTTTTTGTTTCTGGCTTAGTGGGAGAGAAAAAATAAATTTCTCCTAAAAACCTGAAAAGAAGTCACAGAGCGCTGGTCAGCCATTGGAGCTAAGCTTCTGGGCATTGTTTCCAATTCCTTCCATAAGACAGTGTGTGACCCTCCTAATAAACCGCTTTCCTTGTTTTCCTTGGGCATAGGCTTGGATGAAGTGGGTGATGAGATAAAAACGGGCACAGACTGCAAGGTGCTTCCTCAGGCGGCCACTGCCTTCTCCAAACTTCATGTGGGCTACCAAGAGCACGTGCACACCACAAACTCAGACAAGTTGGGGTGCAACAGGCCAGGTTTTTATCCAAGGGGTAGGATTTACCCTCCCAGTAAGCTGACTCTATCAGCGCTACTTCCATGCCTGCCCCTTGCTGCTTTCCCTCACTCAGTTTTTTCCAGAGTTTCTCTCCTCTTCCCCTTTGTGAATATTCTCTATCAGCCCTTTTCTCTGCTATCCCTGGCCTGATCCTGAGGGCATCAACCCCTGTACAATTTCGCAGATTTTACCAAATGCACTGCAGCTTGTGAGGACTTCTGAGAATCAAGCTCTGCTTAGTTCAATGACTAAGAATGAACTCAAGAACCCATTAAAACATTCAGTTTGAAACTTTTAGTCTAAACATATTTATTTCAAGTTTTAAACAAGAGCTAATAATAGACTGCAGGCATTTTTACAAGCTTAAATACACGCAAAATAGATTTGACAGTCTGAGTTTAATAGATAATGTATTAAAGCAGTAAAACGTGCAAAGCCATCATGTTAATTGCTTATTCAGCATAATGCTTTAATCAGCTCACAGGTCACCAGCACCCTAATGTCCTAAACTCAGTGCCTACATATAAACAATTCTTTGATCAGTGATACCAAAAATGACTTACATTTCCCCTGACCTTCAAAGCACAGGCCAGCACTTCCACATTTTATAAAATTAAGTATCAGCTGAAAATTTTAATAAAAGTACATTATGGCTTATAAATCAGTAAAATGGCAGTGCATGACTTCTTTAAATTAAATTACCTTCTCAGTCTCCCTCCCTAAACTGTGAGTCATTGAGGACAAAAGAATTAAGTGCCATGCAGTTGAGTAAAAAGTACCACCGAGGCAGATTGACTTTAAACTGGAGGACAGATCTGCATCCATCTCACAGGAATGGATGCATACATCCCATTTCTATAGCTGCAAACAAGACACTGGGAACTCAGCTTATGTGCCCTCTTCCTTGCAACGCTCCCTGTAGAAAAGTCCAGGTTATGATCCCTCAGCGACAAACCCCAAGTTTACATCCAAGTAGTACTTCCAACCTTCTATTAATCCCTGCAGCAGAGCAACCACCTCTACCGTGGGAGAGCCTCTCTCCAGACTGCATTTACTTTGGTAGGACTTGCAACAATTTATTTCCTATCAGTGCAATTCCAGCACTGATAGCTCCCACCACAAGGGCAGACGAAATGTGGTTATGCAAAAATCCTCCAGAGAAGATCTAGTTTCCATTCTGCACATGAGCTATAATTTTATACAGTATTCATTAGGCTTTACTTCATTTAAAGGGGGGAAAAAAAAAAAAAAAAAAAACCTCTGCAAACTGTTCCAGAGATGAGGCGGAACTAGAAGGTTACTTTGCTTGGCAAAAGCTCATTTTCAAGATTACTGGCTTTTTTGTTGTTGTTGCAATTAATATCATATGAAGGCAATCAAAGGCCTAATGTTTCGATAAGACACGCTTCTGTTTTCTTTTAGGATCTAGCGACAGCTGCGATTAAACAAGCAGGCGAACGCCCTTTGTTGCTAGACTTCAGACATTACCGGGGCTCGGGAGAATCCCCACGCTGAGAGCGGAGCAAGGGACTCGCTGGGTGGCAGCCGCACGGGCAGCGCTCCGAGCAGCGTCCGAAAGGACGGAGCGCTTCCTTGGCCTCACAGCTGCCTCCCTCTGGTCGGGGGGCCCTTTTCGTAAGTATCGGTAATTGGAAGGAAAAACGCAGGTCCTGGCAGACGGCCGTGCTGAACGAACACGGGGCGCCAGGAGCCGGAGCGCAAAGGGGGACACCCCGGGGCAGCCCAACCCTGCCCGGGTGCCACCTCATGGAAGGGTGGCACCCGGGGGAAGGGCAGCGTCAACGTTCCCTGCCAAGGGCTGCCAAGACTTAGCGCTGACGCGTTACTCATAACCCTTCAGCAATGATCAGTGGGAAGAAAAAAACACCAAGTGCCACCTAAATGCAATAATGTATGAGTTTGTTTGCACAGACCTTACAGCTCAATACTAAAACGTGCGATGCTAAAAAAGACAGCATGGTTTTATATAGCCTTTTCCCCCCCCACTTTCTATCTATAAATTTGATTATTAGACCTTTTTTAACTAGGCTTTTATCGCCCATTCCTTTGACTCTTTCACAGTTCACTTTTAGTCATTATATACATATCTTTTGTATACAATATTAGAAAAATTGATATTTTAGGAAAAAAAAAAGAGCTCTTAAGTATCTAAAACCATATTATTCCTTTCCGAAGGAAACACCACTCAGACATGAAGCTTTGCAGGGTACCAGGCTGGCTACAAGTGATCTTTGCAACACAACTGCAGTACTGACAGCACTGAGATACACACAAGTAGAAAAGTCTGAGAGCGGAAGAATGTTAGTGAAATTCAGACCTAAACTTAGGTATAAAAAGAGAATCTAAGAAGGCCTAAGAGGGTAAAACTTTCAATATTTATTTGTTTTAATTTCTTTCTGAAAGTATGATATATTTCATCAGGGAATTAAATGCTGAATTGAGGCAATAATTAGATCCAGACTCTTCCTGCATACATGTAACCCTATCATATACTTGTCTTTTCCACTGGAGTTACCACATTTTATATTCTGCTGATAGGAGATTTTATCGAAACCAAGCTTTAGAGAGACTTCCTTTAATAATGTCTTAAAATACACTAGGCCCAGAATTTGAGTTAATTCAATGACCCGGTTCTCTATATACATATTTTCCCTCCAAACCAGATGTATGAGCTAAACACAGAGGTCTGTCTGGATGTAGCTGTTAAAGGAGAAGGAGTCCAACATCTCTGGCACGTGGGCCACATGGCTGAACACCAGGTATGTTTAAATCAGGGGTGTTCACGGTGGTGAGGTGGGGTTGGTTGAAAAAGCACAGCAACATGAGCATTCATATACTTCAATTTTCTTGCTCAGCCTCTCACTTTGTGACCGTGGAACACGTTCCTAGGGGTGGATGCAGCTGTGCGCACGTGTCATCCAACAAGCTTTCAGTGCAAAATCGAACTCGCGAGCTGTCCTCGGAGCCAGGGGCTGGGCTCCAGGACTGGCCAGCTGCTTCCCAGAACTGCGGCCCCAGCGGCTCGGGAGTCTTGCTGCTTGCCTGCATGGGCTTCACACCAGAGGTGTGGAGAGCAGGTCCCCAGCTCCTCGTTAGTGGGTGCTTGTAGGCACCATATGAAACTAACCTCTGCCTGACCTCAGCCTTCTTCTCCTGCACAACAGCATTCAAAACCTGAGCTGCTAAGTTAAGAGAAGGCAGCTCTCACCACCTCTCCCCAGGTGGATTTTTCTTCTCTGTTTTTGAAGCAAAGGGTGGACCGGCTTTTGCAGGAGCATCCCAAGAGTTAATGGCCAAGTAACTGAAAGGCTTCTCCCCAAAGCTGTGCAGACGATGAAGGAGTCCCAAGGAGGACTGTACAATAAGATGCGCTCCTGTCCTCAGTGCTTCCCACTAGGTCGCTGGCTCTAAACGCCTGCTCCCTTTTCAGGGGTGTCTTTTAAGGCCTGTAGGCACCTAATATGAACTGAGACAGGATCCATATCCCTTCTTGGATCTGGGACCTACTGCATATTTTGTCTCATGCACTCATTAAATAAATCTTTCTCATATGTCACTTAGAGGTACCATACTAGGTAGCATACTATCAGTAGGTCAGCTATCTATGGACTGAATGAGATTATCCTGAATTCCCTAGATTTGCAGCTTGAGGGAAAAAAAAAAAAAAAAAAAGGTTCTGTACTGCTCAGCAGATATCCAGATGTTCCCTTAACTCTAAGCCTGATCTCTCAAATGATCAGGTAGCTGAACATCTCTTATAAGCTAAGAGAGTGGATGAGGAAGACAGACCTGAATGGCTATGAAATATCCCAGTAGCAGCAAACCGGAAACCCTGACTGATGCTTCGTCTTAAGGTACTAGATTTGAATGCCTGTATTATGATCCCATGCGTCAAAAAGCCTTTCATCACTACAGCCTTACTAGAAACACATGTATGGAACAAATGCAAAAGTTCTACTTAAGCTCAACGCCATAAATAAAATAGCAAAATAAAAGAAAAAGCAGCACTTTGTCATGACTGAAAGCAAGCAGAATCATCCTCAGTAAAAGAGGATAGAGATGAAAGAAAGTTATCAACATTTTCACTGACGGTATTTTAGCTCAGTTGAGCTGAAAGAAATTGTCCTTAGAAGTCCTGCAGAGAAAGCCATTTATTTAGCTTGCTTTCCTGAATGACAGGAAAGCTTGAGTACATCAAATGGTGTTAATGGAGCTGCAGTGGCATACCAGTGAGATAAGAACAGTTTACTAAAGAAATATGGAGGTATTTCCACACAAAAATATCAATGCTTTCTTCAAACACAGGAGAAGGGGTAGTTCTCACAACAGGGGGCATGGAAGAATGTTAGTTTTCTAAATCTGTTCCTCCAGTATTAAATGGAGAAGATAGTGTTTATTAGTGTAACCTTCTTGAGGGCAGAATTTTGAAATAAATATAGGTAAAGGGAAAACATGTTACAGTTGCCTGGGAAAGTCTTCTCTCGGGAATTCTCAAGGAAATCTACATATTTCTGAAGTGTTTTCACTCCATCAAAAATAGCCTATTTCATCTAAAAAAAAAGGAAAAAAAAAGGGGGGGAAAAAAAAACAAATCAAGCAACTGTGATGATCATTCCAGAGCCATTAGGTTTTCATGGATAAGTAAAAGTGATAGCAACTTGCCCAATAACCTATGGAGGTTAGGAAGGAGGGAACAGGACGAAGAACTAACATAATCAATTCCATACTGCATCTTGACATCACTAATAAATTAATGCTTTTAAATGAGACCAAAAAGAAATTTATTTCAACGTAGCTTTTATGACTGTGACTTGTCAAGCATATAATACATCCAGATAGGAAAATTAATGATAATCAATTAAACGCAATGCTTCAGCTGCATGAAAGCCTATGACAGGAGCATTCTGATAAACATCAAGAAAACTGTGCATTCTCTGTGTGGGTTTCTGACCCACACGATCTGAGCTCAGACACGATCTGAGCTCTTCATTGCCTTACATTTGAGCTTCAGTATGTGTGTATGTGCTCTGATATTTTAAAAGGGTTAGGGAACCGTATTTTACTAGGAGTAATGAATCTCTAAGGATGACAAACTCCCATTCATTCCTCTGTCACTTAACCTAATTAATCCCATTAATAATTCCCAAGAACTAATATTATTAAACCAAATAATGCTGAGGGGAAGCATCTGAAAGAAGCACCCATTATATAGCACATGCATTATGGATGACATCAAGGGTATGCAGTCAGCCTCCAGGTCTCCTTCACACAGCTCAATCTCAGCACACCAAGGGCCATCTCAGCATCATCCTGGCCTGGTGTCCTTTCCTTCCCCTTCACCGTCCTCACCTTTGCTCCCCTCTATCGGGACCTGCTCCACCAGCAAGCTCCGCTCCACAGGCACCTAGACCCTGCTCACAACCAACACTAAACTTATAGAAAAAAACAGAATATGAATGTATTTTAGGAACCCTGGGGTTATTTTCGCACATTTAGGTTCAAAATGATGACCAGTTTAAAATCTTGCCCTTTGTTTCTGATTTTCCTTCTTGTTTTACTGAGCATCTGCAAAGAGCCAGAGCCTCCAATGTTCTCCTGCTCTGCAACCATGTAACCGGATACGGCTGCCTAAATCTGGGAGAAGCCTGGCCTGGGAGGATATTGTAGGATGACAAAGGGCAATTGTTTAAAACTGTGGAAGGGAGCAGGATGAATGAGCGTTTCTCAGGGGAAAATGGGAAAAACAAAACTTTCCCTTTGAGTTCCGCTGGTTTTAAAAATAAACAAGGCAAACGTTTCTGCAAATAACTGCTAATAGTGCAGTCCCATAGATGAAAGCCAGGAGTTTTACTCTGAAGCTGGAAGTGTGTTTGTGCAGAATGAAATAAACGGTGATTTAAAACTGCAGCACTGCTTTCACCATTAAAGCATTTTAAATGAAGATGACTAAAGGCACAGAGTGCCACTTCAGAGATCTGCAGCCTGCACTTGGTTACTTCTGTCTATTTTATACATTACCCGCTAAGACAAGAATTCTCACCCTAACAGAAGCACTTCCTCAAGCCACAGCTCTCGCATTTGTCACATGTAACACTTTGGTGGCATCAGACATTTACAGCCTACAAGGAAGGCTACATTAGAAAAATATGTGGTGAATGTAAACGAATCACTAGACTATGCTCTGGAGCCAGGGAAGAGACTCCAGCAGAACCAGGAAAGGGTAGAGTTAGCCCATACCCAACCGCAGCCCTTTGCAGCTAATCAGGGCAATGTGAATACACAGAAATCCACAGGGAGGTCTGAAAGAGATTATAAACCAACAGAGCATGATCAGGAGAAGGAGGTTTGTGGGAACGGTTTTGCTGGGTTTTTTTGTTTGTTTTTTAAGGAAGAGACGATATAATAAAAAATTACTAGCAGCTGAACTGACCTGCAGTAGATATTACCTAGCATTGCACCGTAGAATAAGCAGAACTGTAGAATAAGCAGAGTTTTAGCTGGATCATCTGGGTTTATTCTTTCGAGCTGAAGCATTCTCTGTTAACTTGATGGAGCTAAAGCCAGCTAAGTTCACCCTGCGAGCTGATTTTGCTGTGTTTTACAAATCAGGCTGAGTCACAGAAACACACATTAAGGGTGTTAAGGACAGGCTCAAGTGTCATAGTTAATCAGATGGAGATACTCTTACGATTCCAGAGATAATATGTTGTCTAACTTTTCAGCAACTTCACCCATGAAACGCCCGGTTTGCTTTAAAGTGTGCATCAGTAGTAGCCAATGATGCTCAACTCGCAGAAACACCTTGTGCTCTATTTCATCAAAGTTCACGCTGCTGTGAGCTTGACTGTTTCACTTGCTAGTTCTACTTCCTCACTGTAGAAAGTAACTTTTCCTTACTCTGGATGAGAAATTACAACACAAATAGTACTGTGCTACATTTATCCCCTTTCCTGCGGATTTTTATGAGTCGAGTCACTTGCATGAACCCTCAGAACCTGTTTGATGCTGCCTCCAAATGTCTTCACCACCTTCCAGCATGGGACTGTGCAGCAGTGTATTACGACACTTACATGATTCAGCTTTCGAGGCTGCCACGCTCAGCACCAACAGACATAAAGAGATTGGCTATAGATACAAAATTAGGTCAAATTTGGGGTTGATTCATTTTAAAGGGGTGAAGTCTTTCTTTGCTTTTCTTTCTGTGTAAGCTTTTGGAAGACGTTTCTCCGGGGTTTGCTCATTTCCAAGTTGGCTGCAGCGCAGCGCTGAAGTAAGAGCGGAGCGGAGAACAGTGAGCGTCGGGGCAGGCGTCAGAAAATAAAAAATACCAGACAGCACAAAGAGCAGCCCCCGAGGCCAGGGGGTGCTTGGAAAGAGCTGCGTGTGCATCAGAGGGAAGGAATCCAGAGCTGGGGAAGAAAAAACGGGAAGGCAAGATAGAGGCAAAGAAGGAAATCAAAGCCACAGGCCAGGACAGCCAAGCTTTCTAGCCCTGCAAGCAGGGCACACACCAAATCCTGCAATTCCTCCAAATGCCTGGGAAGAGAACAAGAGGAACCCCTATGCAGGAAACTCCAGTTACACATGCACAAAGATATTCACAAAACAGCTACAGCTTAGACGGGACAACTGAACTCCCAACACAACTTGTTTGAGCCCAAGTAGCTTTGCATAATTTTGCATGGCCTTGCCTAGACTTAGAGATTTACCAGTAGTATTTTATATGCACAAAACTATGCTGGGAGCCTGTTACATATATACCCACTGGTGTTGCCAGGTCGTAATATTTTCACCCTTAATTTCTCTCTTTGCTCAGAAATTCTATCTGCAGTCCAAGACACCAACCACTTCCTGCTCTTCATAACTCGGCGGGCTAGGGAATTTTGTCCTGTCTATCTGATTTGGTACAGCCTCAAAAATATCCAGCAAGCAATATCTAGTACAGCTCTGTTAAAATTTGTCCCCATGTTAATCAACAAGACGCTCTTACAGACAAACACCGAGGAAGTAACGATGCTCCCTGAAACCCTCCTTTTAGTAAAAATAAATGATCTCAAGAGGTAGCAATAAACAACCGCATCGTTTAGTCTGCCCACTTGTATAGCTCAGACATTACATATAATTTGTTAAACCTCTATGTGAAATCATTTGTTTAGCTATAACATGTTGTCCAGAAACGCGTATAGTTTATTCCTGTAGCGATAGCTGAAAAGTCATGGGCCTTGTGGCATCACCTTTTAGTCAGGGCTTTTTGTCACGCCTGTTTCCACAGATTACAGAGCCCTTAATTGTGCGTGAATTTTTCCTAGTTTACTGAAGTAAACACTGTGACCGCTTCAGATTTCTAAGTGAGGCCTATGCTTTGAGTCTTGAAGGCTTTTTAACAGCTGCGTCTAGCATCTTCTAAAGAGACACTATCTCTTGAGGGAGCACAGAACTCTAGGGCTGGCCTAAGCAATGGCCTATGAAGAAGAATCACTCAAGAGTAATGTTCTCTCTGTTTATATACCCAAAGAACTCATTGCTTCTTTCTGCCCATCACCAGGCTCGAAAGTCATGTTAAACTACTGGTCTGCTATGACCCTCAAATCCTCCTCAAAGGCCCTGCTTTACCTGAGATGAACCCTTCACAGGTGGGACCTGCACTCCTTGCCCATTTAGTTGTATTAGAGTATATTTTGCTTGAGAGGCTCAGCTCAGCAGCTGATCCAAAGCACTTCAAAGTTCCCTACCCTGCCTTTTAACCAACTATTTTTGTGCAATGCGCAAAGTGCAGATGATGACATTTGCTATGTATTTTCAGATCCTTAATGACTATATTGATTAATTTTGAGCTTTCTATTGATCGCTGAAGAATGCCACTGGATACAGCCCCACTTAAAAACCCTCCACTGACAACACCCTTTCAATCAGCCTGCTGTCCAATTATTAATATTTTAATATACTATTATTGTGCAATGCCTTTTCTTCTGTCTTTTATCAGGACGTCTATGGTGCGATATAAAATTGAAATCCCCTATTATATTTTCCCAGCTACCTTTATTGAGCAATTTCACAATTTTATTACTAGTTTTTATAACACTGTATTCGATCCTTTAAAATTCTTGGGCAGTCAATCAACATATTGGCATTTCTATTATATTGCTTGTATGATGATGTCAATCTATAGTAGCTCAGGTCAGCGTTTCCATCCTCTTTTGGGATACTGACTCCATAGTACCCTTAAGGCTTGCTGGAATTTTCCTTGCTTTGCAAGAATTAGGAAAAGTTAACAATATGGAGCCAAAGAGCTCTTCAGCCAGTCTGTGGGCCTCTTCAGTCTCTAGACCATTTTAATGTGTTTACTTCTGGTAAACATTATTTGACATTCTTCATTTAGGCTATTGAAGTTGGCATACTCATTTATTTATTTTTTATTAAAGCATATTTAAGTGTATTAAAAGCACAGCACAGACTTCATGCAATAAGGGTGCATTTTCCTTTCAAAATGGATGAGTATTTAATCAAGCACTTCTGCCTTTTCTGCATGAACAGTTTTATTACCAACATCAAACAATTGGCCAATATTATTACTAGGATTTATTTCATTAATGCATCACAACTTTATTCTGAAGAGGCTATTATCATAGAGGAAAAACACTCCCACATAAATTTGAGGGGAAAAAGTACAGCTGCTTCACCACAAGTACTGGTGCCCCAGTCACAGGTCCCATGGAATAGCCAGGCAGTATTTCAGAAATGCTTTATTGTTTTAGAGGACAATATAGGAATGAACATGAATTGCAAAAATCTGTCTGATACTGCACTGCACATCTTCATTTGGGTCTGTTTTAGGTTCTAACTGTTCAGATTGATTTCACATATAGTATCTTGAAATCTCCACAATCTGAAATTGTGAACAAAAAAAAAAAAAAAAAAAAAACACACACACAACAAGTCTAAGTTTCACAGGGCACACTACAAAGGATGTGCAATATTGGTAATTGTTTGAAGGCAGATTTATATTTTGGATTTACTGGTAGAGTGCAAGTTTGAGAAAAATAAAGCTGTCTACTAAGAACGGGAAAATGTCCTTTAAAAAGCTCCCATGCAGCACAGTAGGCGTTTAAACCTACATGGCAGAAATGATTTACAACCACCCACAGGTGATGCGATTCCGCTTAAAAGGATCACAGTCAGGCAAGAAAGAATAAAATGAGACCTCGTAAGTGACCGCATGAGAAGAGGCTTACTTAGCTCTGCCTTTTCTGTTAAAAATACAGAATGCTTTTATTTATATATATTTTTTTTCATTTACAGTGGGTGGAATTCTCTTTTCACAAAAGCCTGTTTTTACCACTGTCCATGTGTAAAGAGGAGGCTTCTCTCAGCATATGACATTTGAAAAAGAAACAAAAAGGGAAAATTAAAGATCATATTACGGTAGTAGGTATCCACCTCCAGCAAGTTTTTCCGAAGCCTCTGGGAGGAAAACCCTTTCCGTTATGTAGAAATAGCCTCAATTGACTTTTCCACTCCTTTAACTGTTGGCCCGCAGCACATATAATCTCAGAGATCTACCTTTAGAAGTGACCAAATTAACAACCACATCTTTTCTTTAGAAAGGACATTTAAAAAAATAAACACGAAACCCCAAACAACATAAAAATATATCACAAATCCTCCTGAGGATCCTAAAGTAACAAATGTTCACTGCCTGCAATTTCCCAGTTTATAGGAACTGAATGAAGCAATTTACTAAAATTTCAAATACTTGAGCAAGCCAGATACACACTGTGCTGTTAGACCTTAATGCCTGAGGAGGTAATTAATTGGGATATTTGTGGTATTCGCTGAATACTACATCAACCACAGTAATGTTATCTACTTTGCAAAAATGAAATTACCAAGATTGAAGGTTTACTAGCACACATTCTTGGCTAAAGTACATGAGATTTAAAATGAAAACTGGCTAAATGGGAGAGGTCACCGCTATCCCAGAATTAAGGACCGTTTTTAAGAAAGATTGTTAATCCTCTTCCTTGAAAATCCAAAAAGGAAGATACAGCAGTTTTCAAACAGAATCAGGAATGCTCAGTGCAAAAAGGCCGGAAATTAATTATTTGGGAGAAAAGGAGGGGAGGAAGGGAGGAAGGAAGGGAGGACGGATGGACCTGGGGCATCTAACCATTAAAAACTAATCGTTTCTGAAGTAAAGCCTAGATGAACGCCCATGTCCCACTAGAGCTGTGCTGTCCTGACCACACTTGCGACATGTCAAAACCAAAAGCTTTTACACTTTGAAAATGGTATCTTACACAGCTTTCATGTCTGTCCACCTCCAATAACTGTTTTTAAAGCAGTGGGTCGTCACAAAAACATGCCTTTACACCACTCAAGCCATCAAATCAATAAACTCACTGAATAACGACTCTTAGGACCCAGGGGTTTGCACGTTGATACCTCAGATTGTGACTTTCAAAGGAGTAGTCCCACTAAAACATTGAACTAAACCACTGGCCAAATCTGTCTTTCTCTAAAAAATACCTGCTTAAATTGCACCTGCACATTTGCATTCTCCTTGGACCTCTGGGTACATACATGTGCAGCTTAGTATGTAAATCAAGTTATCACACTTCCATCTGACCATTCATATAACTTATTTTGCTCTTACATGAACACAGATGCAACTCAAGCACCTATTCTCGTAAATCTGCCTTGAATGTCTCAAACACTCTGATCATTTCTGCGTGGTGGAAAGTTCTGAATAGAATCATGTGTTGCCATCCAGCCTCAAGACAAAAACAAAAGCTAAAAAGAATGTGAAGATTCAAAATAGGTCTCTGTTCTTCTTTCCATTTAGTAAAACTTCTGCTTCTCTTCATGATATTTTCCACCACACTAACATACTCACCATTTAGTATAAAAAGATGACAACTGGAAGACTCATGAAGACTTCTATTTGATTATCAAGCACGTTCAATTCTAAAGCTTAGCCCCACTGGGCTAGCTTCAAAGGCCTGCTTCTTAAATACACCCAAAAATAATCCTACATACAAGTTAAGCTGGCTTCCTATCAAGACAGATATAATGCATGGTCTGAGTATAAATTATTACTTAGGAATCACTTAAGGCAATCCTCACAGAGACTAAAGGGTGCATTAAGAAAACCCCCAAACACATGAAAAGCTAAAAATGCAGACCATCTGAAAAAGATGCCAAAGGAAGAACAGCCTAGTCATTGACAGTGAAGACTGGCCGTATCTTCCAAATAATATTCCTAAAACAATCTATCCATGCCTCATCTGTTGGAAACTAAGACTGAAGATGGAATTAGGAGCTCCAGCTTTTTCACACACAAAGTCCCATTTCTCTGGACACAGTTGTAAAAACAAGGCAAGAAACTATCCTCAAGCTCCTTTCCATGGCTCATGGACTTCATGGCTCAGCCACTGCTCCTGTTTCTATATAATCTAGATCTTTAAACAGGATCTTTCTTTCCATATTCAAATAAAAGAGCGCCACAATACCCAGTAGATCTAAGCATGCAGCAGGATATTTCTACCCTGAAATATTTTGCAGCAGTACAAATATGTGAATTCTTTTAAAAGAATAGAGATAGACACAGACTAGTCCATCCTGTATTTCCCCATCTCACTTTTAATTCAGCTAAGATCTTAAGGTCCCTATAGGGAAATGAGTATAAGGAGAGAAGAGTACAAATGAGTATAATGAGTAACACAGGAGATAGGCAAAGGAAGACAAAAAAAAACATGAGAACACCCATGGGAAAGACAGACAAATTTCTTTTTTGCTATATAAAACTTGTGTGGTACTTGTTTAATGAAAGAGAACACCTCCAGAACCATTTGAAACAGAGCTGTCAGGAGTCATTTACATATAAAACTCTTGGACATACACTGCCTATCTTTTAAACCAAAAAAAAAGAGACACCATGTATTCTCACTTTGGAAGTTATTCTTAAAAAACTCCTGGTAGTGTTTTAGCTCCTTATTTTTACCTATCATCTGCCTAAAATGTTTCTATTTCCACCCGCTCCCCCCCGCCTTTTTTTTTTCTCTCATCACACAAGGTTCAATCTGAACCCTGACTCATTCCCCACCATGGTGGCAACCCTCCTAATCGCAAACTCACTGCATAAATACATGGGAAAGATACTTATCTCAAGATCACTCCCTGAATATATGAGAAAGATATTTATTCCAACGTAACTCCATAAATAGATGGGAAATATATTTTATAAAAATCTTATAGAGCTACTATTAAAGAACTCCACATATATATGTCCACTTTTATTTTCTTCTCAAAATACTTTTCCTTTCAAAATACATATTTTATGATATATGATGTTCCCCCTTTCCCCTCACCATAACAGCCTGGGCGATTATCACAGCTGCTGTTAGAAACTGAAATATTTCATCCTATTGCAATATCTTCATGTTCTTCATAGATACTCCCCAAATCTCAATGGGATGTCAGTTCTCTGCTGCCCTCAGAGCAAGATAGATGCAGTGTCTCCCTTCCATACTGCCCCTGGGGCATCTTCATTATATGGGGCCAGCCCCTAATTAGTCAGTCATAGAAAGAGAACATTCTTCAGTCTCTGACTTTAAAAGGCCTTCCTTTAAAGGCACTAGAACTTTATTTTATTACCATGGATTTGCTAGGAAGCAGTTATCTTTTTAAAGCTTTTAAGATGTAATTCTTGACAAAGACTATTTCTTCTTCAGGTGTTATGCTTGCACACTGTGTGAAATGCGAGCTGTCTGTATAGCCGCTAAAATAAGAAGGAAAAAAAAAAAGAAATGAAGTGCCCCATGTATGTGTTTTTCAAATGTGGCCAAAGCCAAGCACAAGAGAAGATAGCCTCAGTTCTTCATTTCTCACAGAGACACTGCAAACGGAAAATTTCATTCCCCAAAAGACAATCTGCCGAAAAAGTATGATAACGTGAAAAACAGCGTGCTATAATTGAAATCCTTTTGCAGTTGCAATTATAGCAGTTGCTACTGAGCCAAGGCTATAATTTTTGTAAGCAAACTGAAGTGAAAGGAACAGAAGTACTGCAATTGTTTTGGAAAGCTGAGGGAGGTTTTCTGTCCTTTCCCACCATTTAATCAAAGTGGCAGAGGGCTGGGTCAGGAAGATGCATGAAAGCAAAATAACATAGAATATTCTCTGCTGAGATCCAGGCGTCTCAGATCCTTCTTCCCAGTTAAAGAATCAATAAGGAAAGAAGAAAGAAATAAAGAAAAAAAAAAGTTAATTGAAAAAATACGTAACAAGAAGTCCTAGTTCTACAATAGGCTCTATAGGGCTTACAGCCTGCTGACCATGGGCAGGCTCTCTCCTGGGATTCAGCAGGACAGTGTAGCAACCTAATGGCAATGCAAAAACTCTATTCAAGTCAGGCCAACTGCGGTAGCATGGGCGTGTTTCCACTGAAAAAAAATGCAGGCATAATGATGCCCACCACCCAACCTCCCAGATCTCCACCACCACGTAGAAACCCAGCTAAAAAATAAATCCTTGGAAGGGAGAGCAGTATGTGCTTTCTTTGAGCATTAAGTTTACACTTATTTGTGGGATTCATTGTCAGGTTGCAGCATAAGAAGAAATAAAGCCCAAAGAAAATTCCTGAGGATAACCTAACTGGGTTCCAGCCCTCCTTTGGGCTATCTATCCAAAAATGCATGCTTTAAACACCTCATCCTCCACTTTATCTCCCAGCTTCAAGAAAGACACATTTCAGCCCTCACAATGCATTACTTAGCCTAAGCAGAAGCAGGTAATTTGGGGCAGGACCTGGTCTCACCTTTCTGCTTTGTTACTAAAAACAAGTATGACTGATCATTTGCACAGAATGCAGCTCTACAGCAATATTAGTTACCATTTGCAGATTGAATGCCATGGATTTTCCCTGCTGACTCTATAGATCCTATAGAGTCCGCCAGCAAAACCACAGTAACATGGAAGCATTCGCCAGGTAATTGCACATACGCAACCACAGGTTTTGAATATATCACCGTAGTTGCTCTTCATGTAGCTGCTGGAGATGGTTAGAAGTTTTTTTTTTTCTTCCAAATCATAAACATTTTCCAAATAAAAAGGATGTGTGTTATTTTTCCTATATTGGGAAGAAATTGCTCTCTTAGTCAACAAATAAATCTCAGTATATTCACCCATATCACGCTTTGTAGCACAGCCAGGCATGCATGTTAAAAATGAAATAAAGGAGAAGTTACCATTTTGTTCACATTTACAAGAGAATAAACAGTGCTATTTCTGGTCACTGTACTTGAACTTTAAATTATTACTGCAAAGAACTAGTTGACCTCTTCCAAACCACTTAATTATCAGACAGCTATTTAAACAGAAAGTCGATATTCCTTGCTTCCCAGGGCTTCTTGTTTTCTTTTTTTAACCATTTTTCTTTGAGATAGGAGGTTACTGCGGATTATGGCTATAATTATAGATAAACAGGACTCTGGAGCCTGCTCTCTTTATCCTCTGATAAAAGGATTAAAATGATTATATTCAAGGTGAAGGAGAAAAAAGTGAGGTTTGCTGATGACAACATTATTCAAAATTCTTTGTGTAAAGAGAAATTTAAAAGGACCTTAAAATTTTGAAATTATTTTATTTGTATTTGTTCTCTGTAATTTGAGAAGAAAGCATAAAAATAAAATGAGATACCAATTCACTGCCACTTCCCACTGAAATTACTCAAACAAAAGACTATTTAGCCTCAGACTGACACACACAATAAATAAATAAATAAATAAAGCCATCAACAACAATTTGGGGGAAAGTAGGAAGGGAAAGAATGAGGGGGGAATATAGATAAATCCAGTAACGAGACTCTCATAACAACTGCTGTCCTACTGAAAACTCAGTTTCTCATTCCTCTAATGTCCAATATAGCACATGATGCTAACATAAAACGGTACATGGAGTTCAAAGATAGGCCAGGAGAGTAGGATCAAAAAATACACATCATAGCTTGCCATATATTTTATAGCTATCATCATTTTTATGTTTTGAAAGCTATACTTGGAGAGAGAGGAAGAAAAAAGGTAAGAAATGTCAGATAATGATTATGTGCTTCTTTTTTTTTAATTGCTCTTTAAAAAACAGATATTTGCAAAAGAAAAAACAAATCCATAAACTACCCTTCTTGGTAGTCTCATCCCACATATACACACAAACAGAGTGGGGGGGGAGAGGGGGGGAAAAGGTTTCTAATTTTGTATTACAAAATGTGCAAAGCTTTAAAGACTGATTTATCTCTGATTTTCATACAAACCTTTGGGTACTAATTATAAATTTATAAAATGCTATCTTTTCCAGTTCTGCATAACTCCTTTCTCAAGATCATGTGAATGTCTGTATATAATTCCTTCTTTCTCTGAAACTCTAGATACTGCCCATTTGCTGTATTTTAAGGCATAATGTATTTAAATCTCCTACATTACTAGCATGACTATCAGTTATTTGAGTTCTACATGATAGAAGGCTTTACAATCTTGGGAAATTGCTCCATTCAGGTATAAAAGACGAGAGATGAGAATTTGCCAAATTTAATTACTGCATCTTATTCTGTATCGAACTAAGCCTTTTTTTTATACGAAATGTTTGTCAACAGAAAAAAAAAAACACACAAACTTTATTTGCAAAAAAAAAATGCTAGAAATACCATTTCTTTTATCTCCTCTTTATATTCCTCATACATTAACCATGCAAAACCATAATGTTATTCAACTGTTCCCAGAGAATTCCGACTGTTTTGAGCCACATGAGTTTCTGCCTTATCCAAAAAGTGACAACTGTCACACCATGAATCTTATACAGCACCAGAAAGATGCACCAGAAAAGCTTTTTTTTCCCCCCCTATGTGATCGATCTGACCATGAAAGTGCACACAAGACTTGTGTGTGTGTGTGTGCATATGTAATTCATCACACTTACTATCAAAGTTTGCATTTAAAAGCTAATGTTGTCTCAAAGAAAGTCACTCAAATACCCAACTCCGGTGGTCCAGCAAACACAAAAACTCACTCCAAACATAAACCCAAGGACACACAAAGACCTTGGGTCTGTGTAGCTTCTGACTTCCTCTATGGTTTTCACAGGAAGGTTGTTTTAGTTTGGGACACTGGGGATTTAATGGGGCATGGTCAGATGTTGCTCTTGCATATCAGTGTTTGTGTTATGGAAAAGGGCCGGTGACAAACTACAAACTGCAGCTTGTCAAGTTTCCTAAAACCTGATAATATGAAACCCTCAAGAGCAACATAATTATGAAGAAACATTTCCCTCCTTGGTATGATAATCATAATAAATGTTCACCTCTCTATACTCTAAAGACAACAGAGTCTTTTAAACTATTCCAAGAAATTCATTTCAGAAGCATCATATTTCATGTGAAGAAAACAACCCCACACACACACACACAGAGGAAAGGAATATCATATAAAAGATTAAACTTCTTGACCTTCTCCTTGCCTTAATAAAGACAGTTTCTTTTCAAACCCAAGGTGTAAACAACTTTTTAAAAATATGTTTAGTTCTTTTATTATATAAGGAAAAGAAGAGTTTCTTAAATGTGTAGAACACTGCAAAGCAAGGAAGATTCGCAACAAAAGAAATGGAAATCAGTAGAATTTGGAGATCGCTATCTACTGATTTGTGTTACATCTCAGGAGTATGACCACACAGAGATATATGAGCTAGTTTTAAACTGCTTTACTGAAAACTATGTAGCTGCAGTTTCCTATTTTGAGTGATTTTTGGATGATTGTGAGCATAAAAAAGCTGCCTGTAAATCTGGCTAAAGGATTTATATCTTTACATCTCATCTCTCTCTCTCTTTTTTTTTTTATTCTCAAAACACATTCCTGGACATGGCCTTGACCACTGCCAGTTGCTGGAGGGGATGCAGAAATCCTCATCCTATTGCCTGAAAGGATCCTGTGTTCTCTTGTTACATCCAAAAGCACGAAGCGCGTGTCCTGCAAGGACACATTTTTATCACTTAGCTCTCCCTTAGGCCACTCCCCTCCACAAATATTAATGGATTGATGCCTTCTTCCACCCTGAAAGTACATGAAAGGTTAAAAAAAAAAAGAAGAAGAAGAAAAGGCACAGATCCAAGACTTCCTAATTTCTCATTTCTTGCCCAAGAATATAGCTAATCTCCACCAGGCGTGATGAGCAAACTATTTCTGGTATATCGCCTTGTATCCCCAATTTGGGTTTTGATTAGTTCCCAGATCAACTTTCCCAGCATCAGCACTGCCATAGCAGCCTTCCCTGAACAGCAACAGGCTTGAGGCAACAGGGCTCAGTAAAACATTGCTGCTCTATGGCATTACAAAGAACCAAAGCCCCATTTGACATGTTTTTCATATCTTAGAGATATGGGTGAAAAAAAGCAAAATAACATTGCCCCAGTCTCCCTGAAGGCAGCTGAAGGTGCTATCAGGGGACCACGGTGCGGTGCGGGGGCAGTTTGATAGAGCCCAGCAGAGAGCAGAACGGCTACTCTTCCAAAGCCCAGGCACCAGCAGAAATACCCTAATGACAACATGGTTTTAGCTTTATGCTTAATTAAAAAGAAAAAAAAGAAAAAAAGAAAAAAAAAAAAGCCAAGATCTCTGAAAGAGCTATTAAGAAAAAAAAAAAAAAAAGGAAAAAAGAAATTGATCAGTTAAGAGCAGCTTTAATCCTTTTAGAAACCCATAACGGGCCCTGTTCAACCCACTAACTCCCGAGGCTGAGCAGAGCCCATGGGAAGGAGCCAGATAAGAGCACAAGTAAACACATGTGGCTGGCGCGGCCGAGGCCAGCTGGCACCCAGCAGCCCCATCCATCTTGCTGCGGCTCCCAGGAGCGCGGCCTCGCGCGTGGCTGTGCCACACGGCCCACGCCGGCTCCCACAGGGAGCCAGGCCAGGCGGCGCCGGGCACTGACGGAGCGGCACCACCTTCGGTAGGCCACTCTGCCCACATTGGTTACAAAGCAGCTGTAAAAATCCATCCCGCGCTCAGATTTGTAAATATCTGTGGGGAAGCACACTGTTCTTCGGGAATATCCAAGGCATAGACGTGGTTTCCAAGCATCCAGTGCCCAGTTTCTGGGACTGCGGAGGCAATTGCCAGCTACGCAGGTCACCTTCAGGCAGGGGACCCGGAGCCGTCATGGCCGAAAAGCAGAAATGTTCCTAAAAGAATGATACCCCTCAATAACCATTGCACCAACCCTTCCCAGTGACAGCTCAGATGCTTGTTTTCACTCTAAACTAGCAGAGTGACAGGTTTAAAAACATCGAAGGAAGCATATGCATGGGGTGGAGCCACCTTTCTCCACCAAAATCTACTGTCTGCAGACAAGCGCGTGTCAGTGAGAAACACGGTCACAGGAAGCTTTCAAGTCTGTGCAAAATGCTTCGCAGCCTCCTTTCCTCCTCTAGTCTTGTGTGCAGCCTAGACTGCACTTTCTTCAGTAGTCTATAAAAGAATAAGAAAACTGAGAAGAAAGGTCATCTCCCCATTGCAGTGGGCTACAAGAAATCCTCTGCAGAGATACACACTGTTCTGGGGGTTATATATTTCAGGCAAATAAGTGTAATTGCTTTTCCTACAAGTAATCTCAAGTATCCTCAGGGTTCTGAGCACGTGGGACAAGTGGAAGAGGACATGTCAACATGACCACCAAAAGAGGCCTAGGGCCACGAGGATCACCAGAGGTATCACGGGCACCATGCACAAGGTAGGATGGGGCTCACCAACCCTATTGCTCCTGTTGGACCTTACCTGAAATGGAGCCAAAGCCACAGAGTGTGAGCCCTGCTGATCTGACACTCATTTCCTTTGTGGCTTTGAGCAAATTACTGTGTTTTCCTATCTTGCTTTTCCATCTTTAAAATACAGAGAATACTATTCACCTTTGTTAAAGGCACTTTGTTGGGATTAATTAGCTAATGCCCTCAAGGCACTCTGAAGAAGAAAAACACCGGCCAACTGCAAAGCACAAGTATCTTTCAACCTCAATTCCTACAGTCATCCTGTTTATTAACAAGGGGAAAACATCTCATCTAGGCTATTGTTTCCTGTGAGGCTCACAGATATATTAAATTGTCTCCAGGGTAATTTGCACATCATTTAACTCATATCGCAAAAGAAAACTACCCTCTGAATAAACAGTGCTAAGGCAAACATGACATTCAAGTGAATTACCCCCCACGTCACTGCGTACTCGGCATCCCATGCATTGAAAGGAACACCCCATGCCGAGAAAAATTGTCTTGCTCTCACCAAGGGCTTGGGCTGAAGCCAAGTCCACATGTACCAAAGACACGGCCACTAGTTCAGCTGTCTTACCCAAACCTTGGTGCAGGCTGTAGCATGAGGTAGGGAATAGGATACTGGGTTTATGGTTTTGTTTTTTCCTTTTCTTCCCCTCCTCTGCTCTGTAATGTGTTGCCATTTCAAAGCAACCCAAGGGAGAAGGGAAAGAGGTTATTTAAGACTTGATCTTGTTCTAGAGCTCTTGTTTACGGCGCAAAACTGAATATTGCTATCACAGCAGTTACACATAGGGTAGACAATGAGACCAAGCAAGAGGACACAGAAAGAGACCTTGCACTTCAGAACTTGTGCTGCACTAGAGGGTTTCATCCTCTAGGACTTCCCAGACCAAGACACTGCACATTTAAAAAAAAAAAAATGGGGAGAAGTTTGCTGATGCTACTTTCAGATTCAGTTATGTAATGGGTGATGCAACTTTGGCACAAGTTTTGAGCACTGCTATAGAGCACAGGGAAAGAAAAAATCAAAGCTAAATGCAGTAAGAAGAAAAATAACAGCTACTAAATAAGATGATTAGAATTACAACACTAAAGTGTCACAATGGGTTGTTTTAGACCCAAAACAAAAAACTTTTTTTTTTTTTTAAATCAGATCAGCAGCTTTCTTGCTACCCACATATCTGCAGACGTTGGGGATTTTTCAATATGAGAGGGGCAGGGAAAAAGAATACAACACAGAAAATATTTCAGATGCATTAAAAAAAAGAGTTACTCGTTTCATGAGAAACTAATCTTCTCCCTTTTTGTCCTCTGCTTCCTCCCTGAGAAACTAATTTGTGTCACCAGAATTGAGTCAATGGCAATGTTTAAGAAATGTGATCTTTAGTTATCAACATTATTTTTTCTGTCCAAAACCAGAAGGAAAAATAAAGTTTTAAGCATTTGTCATTCTACAAGTCATCTGTTTCCCACTGACTCCTCTAGTTTATTTCACCTAGAACAGAAGGAAGTCGAAAGGTTAAAAGCACAGAAGCAGCAAGTTGGACATGTCCTGGTGCAACTGAAAGCCATGCGAAAGTTAGACAAGCAGCTACAGCACGCTGTGAACTTTATCTAATCAGACACGGAAATGACTGCATATAATACACTCTGGTTGCCACGACTGGGTACTTGCGACTATGCTATTCAGTAATACTTGGGACTTGTTACAGCAGTTTTAGCTTGTTAATTCACAGCATCTCGTGAGCTCCAAACCCTGTGCTTCAACTGAAGGAAGCTCCGGCGAGAGGAGCTTAGCGTCAGGAGAGGAGGAGTTACGAGCTCAGGTGCAATGATTGAACACTGCAATAGGACTGCACAGTTCTTGTAAAACAGTTTAGAATAGATTAACTCTGGAATTAGCAGATGAGAAGAGCACTGGTTTCATTTTAGAGTGCATCCAGAAGCTTGTTCCACCACTCCCTGATCCTGAGCTTCGCCTTTTAACCAGAAATTTGACATTAGTACATTCCTGGCACAAAGACTCTGCCGCCACACTATCTCCGATTTCCAGTAAAGCAAATTATTATTAGTTAGATGTTATTTGCTTTGGACAGCAGACAGCAAGCCCTATCCCAAGTGTCAGAGAAAGTGTAGGAGGAGCAGTATAAGAGCGACTACTCTTTTTGTGCAAAAGCCCTGCAGTGTCTCAGTATCACCTTGCTTGGTAGTTGGCCAAATTAAGCAATAGATTAATAGAATTTTGTCTAAAAACATGCCGATATCAAAACAAATGGATGATAGCAAGGGGACTCACCTCCTGCAATGTTGGTATAGGTGCAAAACTTAAGTTAAACACAGTGCTGCTCCTTGGCTACATTTGCAGCATCCTTCTTTAATGGGGAACCTTTCACCAGAAGGAGCAGATTTTGGCTGCTTCTAAAAAGTGGCAGCCTAAAAACAACCCAGTGTGTCTTTACATCACATGGGGGCTTGTTTTAGGATGAAGGTTTGTTACAAGGGAGTATTCTAATCCCTTCTTTTTCCTATGTGTTTGTTTCCACTGAAAAAAGCCTAAGTAACCAGATTACCATAGGACTTTACCAGTAAACCAAAATATAGGCAGCTGTGAAAGCCCCAGGGTGTGATCCACTTCAATTGTCAAGTTTTCCCCCCTGACAATTTTTGGAACACTTTAATCAACCCTGCTCTTTTGTGTAAAAGAGAGGCTGAGTCATCTGGTGTAGGAGTAACTATAAATACCTAATGGCAAGACTCCTGCTCCAGAGCTACAGCGCTTGATACAGAGCATTTTGGAGACACCAGGACACTGGGGAAAGAGCACAGAATGTCCTTTTTAGGAAGGAACATCTGTTGCGCTCTCCCTGGAGGGACTGGTGTGCCTCCCCTCTCCTAAATAATGTCAGCTCACCAGTGTTACTTTTTACAAGCTGAATTGTGATATTTCCTCACAGTTTGAAGGGGGAGAAGGGGGATGAGAAAGTGTTTGGTATGGAAAAAGAAGAGGCTGCCAGCGAGTTTGCTAAGCCACTAAAATTTTGTTCCTTTCAGTAAAATGCAGTCATTACGTTATCTCCTAATGATGCAAATATCTGGTTCCTTTCATCCTGACAGCATATTCTGCAGTTCATGTTGATACAGAAATGAGAAGTTTTTATAAGGACTATTTACAAGCCAGCCATCACCCACTATGCCGCTTTCCCATTCTCCCTTTTTGTTTTCCCAAATTCAACACCTCTAGAGATTAGGAAATTCAGCAGTAGGTATTCTGCTACACAGCAATGAAAACACACATACATAAGTTTAACTCAATGTTAAGATTAATTTTCCCTGCCACAGTCACCTGTCGACGTGCAACTTAACCAAGATAGATCTGAATTAAAGCACAAGACCAAAACAGCACGCAGCACAAAAAATCCTGGGTGCTTTGCCATCAATGCTACAGATGAGTGACAAAGTCTTAAGGCTAAAACCAGCTATAGACAGCTCTATGAGTTCCCAAGTATATTTGTATCAATGAATCCCACTGTCTGGCTCTACAGGTTTCTGTCAAGTTTCAACGCTGGTTTCATAAAGTATTAACAACTTCATAAAGTATTTAAAACTACTTCAAGCAAGGGTCTGAGCACTTCCTACCCCCTGCAGATGAAAGCAAAGAATCTCCTCTGAAATCCTCTGCCAAATGCTATAAACAATCGTATTTCACAGAATCACAGAATGGTTGAGGTTGGAAGGGACCTCCAGAGATCATCCACGTCCAACCCCCCTGCTTCAGCAGGGACACCCAGAGCACGTGGCATGGGGTGGCATCCAGGTGGATGATCTCCACAGAAGGAGACTCCACAACCTCTCTGGGCAGCCTGTTCCAGGGCTTGGTCACCCTCACAGGAAAGAAGCTTCCTCACATGGAAATGGCACTTCCTGTGTTTCAGCTTTACACCCTGTCCCGTCACTAGCCACCACAGAGAAGACTTTGGCCTCATCCTCCCTACATTCTCCCCTCAGGTATTTGTACGTATTGATCAAATCTCCTCTCAGCCTTCTCTTCTCCAGGCTAAACAGGCCCAGCTCGCTTAGTCTTTCCTCCTAAGACAGATGCTCCAGTCCCTTAATCATCTTTGTGGCTCCACACTGGACCCGCTCTAGAAGCTCCACATCCCTCTTGTTCTGGGGAGCCCAGAACTGCACCCAATACTCCAGGTGCAGCCTCACCACAGCTGAGGAGAGGGGCAGGATCCCCTCCCTCGACGTGCTGGCAACGCTCCTCCTCATACAGGCCAGGATCCCATTGGCCTTTTTGGCCACGAGGGCACATTGCTGCCTCATGGTTAACTTGCTGTCAACCAGGACTCCCAAATCCCTCTCCTCAGAGCTGCTTTCCAGCAGGTCAACCCCTAATCTGTACTGCTGCCTGGGGAGGACCCCAGGTGCAGGACCCTGCATTTTTCCTTGTTGAACCTCATGAGTTTCCTCTCTGTGCAACTCTCCATCTTGTCTAGGTCTCTCTGAATGGCAGCACAGTCCTCAGGAGTGTTGGCCACTCCTCCCAGTTTGGTGTCATCAGCAAACTTGCTGAGGGTGCACTCTGTGCCCTTGTCCAAGTCATTGATGAACAAGTTGAAGAGCACTGGGCCCAGCAGTGACTCCTGTGGGACACCGCTGGCCACAGGCCTCCAACCAGACTCAGCAGAGTTTATTGCCTGTAGTTTCATGCTTAACATGAGTAACGCTAACAGAATGTTGAGACATGACTTAAGTCTTCCCTTGCATACTCACCTTTGCCCCTTCACAAGTACAGTTTTTCATTCGATAAGTCTAACTGAGATTTTTTTTGAACCTTTTCTTAATGATAAAAGTGAACCTGAGTTCCTTAGCACATTCAGCTAGGTATCACAAGAGAAGATTAGGCCAACAGACAAGTAAGACGACATCCAAGCAGCAACCAGGCAGGTCTTGGTTGCCATGTAGGATCACTTTCCCTGGTCGCCATGATGGTAGCCAATGACCCTGCATGCCTAGAGGACACTTGTGAACAGTTGCACCAATTTTTTGTCTTCCCCTCCCATCAGTTTTATAAAACAAACAATGCTGCAGTGGTATCTAACTTCCTGGGGACCAGCTGGTCCTGATACACAAATTTTTAAACTCTTCCTGCAACACTGCTCTACTTATATGAAATACCTGAGCACTCACTGCCTGAGAGTGGGGCTGCTGATGTCCATAGCCCCTTGGCTTCAAGTTGGGATGAGCTAACAAATACAGAAATCCTACAGCAAGAAGGTGAAATCCATCTTAGAAATTGTTGTACCCATCTTAGAAATTGAGGCACAAACGTTACAAACATGACAGGAACATTTTATTCAGCCAAAACTGCCAGGGAAAAACTTAAATTGCTTCCCTTCATCATCCCCCACAAAGTATCACAAGTTCTGACACAAGTTGGAAGCAACTTGATCAAGTTGCCACACTCAACCCGATTCAGAACACAGCACAAGAATCCATGATTTACTTACGAGGTTTTGGTCAAAAGGCTTACTTTTTTTTTGTCAAATGACTATGACACTCAATATGAAGTGGAACAGCATTAATGGCCTGCAAAGCCCACTCCAAAACAGCAGTCTTGCAAAGAGGGTCTCACAATGAAATGCAGCTTCAGCCAAGAGCACAGGATACTGAGGTTGTTAGGTTCTCTGTTCTCTTACATTTTGTCTCTCTGCTTCTCTTCTAAAAGATTCTGATCAATAATTTTCTTTTTGGCTGTTAACTTGAGTTGACATTTTTAGATGGCTAATCGTAACAACTTTAACATTCTATATTGAATGGTAATAACCAGTTTAAAATTTGCACTTTCATATATATATTTAGGGCTTTTTTTTTTTCTCCCTAAATGCATCTTAGTAGGAGTTTGCTTTTTTTAATTGCCCAATGACCATGAAGCCTTTCTGTAACAGTGGAACATCATCATTTGTTTTCATTACCAAGAACACTACACTGTCATCTATAAACTTTGCCACCTCACCATTCATCTCTTACCCAGATCATTTATGAAGCACACCCCAATACTTTGCGAGGTCCCCTGGGACTCTTCCTCAATTACAAAAACAAGCCATACTTCAATCAGTTACCAATTCACAAGAATACCTTCCTCTCCAAGGCTTAATTCCCAGCGGAGTTCCCTAAGGAATGGGTACATAACAACTTTTTATACACTTGCACCAAACCAGAGCCTTATCCTCACTGAACTACATCACAGTGATTGCTTAATAGTTTTGGGTGGCATGATGATGCCCCTAAGAAAGCCGTAGGGATTCTTTCGCTTTCTGTCATACTATTTGTACGCATTAACAATGCTATTCTTTATACTTTTTAACACCGATCTACGTAAGGAAGACTCAAGTCTTTAGTGTCTTTGGAGTCTGTTACATTTATATCTCATTTGCCATTATTCCAATACCAAAAAGCAACTTAAGTGCTGGCTTACAAACCGCAAGTGGTAGCTTGCTATTTCATATCTGCATTCCTTTAGGTCTTGTGGGAGAATACCAGCTGGTCCTGGAAACATGAGCACAGTTATTCACTGTGTCAGTCTGCCACACAACACCCCCCACTGCCACTTCAATTGGAGACAACTCTTCATTCATCTCCCACAAAGAAAGAGCTGCCTGAGGAAGAGCATCTCTGAAGGGCACTTAGATGAAAAGACTGAGATACTCTGTATGCCTTTATTGTGTTGGAATCCTCATGGCAGGACCTTATCTTCCAGAGACCTTTCTGCTTCTCAAGTTGCCTTCCTCCTCCCCTCAGGCAGAGAGGGAATCTAAATTGCTTTCATATCCAGGATGAATATCCTACTCACTGGGTAAGTGAAAGGGCAGCAGCTGTTAAAACTAGTGTACCACCTACCCTTACTTTCACTGTTTTTGTGCATGCTTTGTTTCTATTTTTTCTTTTATTTCTTTTTTTTTTTTTTGGGGGGGGGGGGGGTATCATTCTGCAAATAAATGAGAAGACCAGTATCTCCATTAAATAGGGTGCTTTCTCTCCTCCCAAATCTGCTCTCAAGGCCTGTCCAGATTCCATCCAGATTGCCTGTCTGGCCTTTCACAGCGCTTTGGTTTCCTTTCTGCTCCCAACCACTGCTAACCAAGCCTGAGAAACGTTAGCTGTCTGTTTTCAGAGCAGGACTACCTGTGCCCCTGCACTCTGTATGCTGTTGTGGGCAACCAGTTTACAATTATTTGGACTCTAACTCAAGGCAGCATATAGAAGTAGTAGGTAGGTATCATCACTGGTGGGACTCCTCAACACCACCACCCTTTTATATATATATATGTATGTATTATTTTATATATGTATTTTATATATATATATATATAATATCTGGAAGACTCTTTGCACTCCTTCAGTCTTTCACACCAGCTCTTCAAACTGAGCAGGGAGAATCAAAAGATTTTTTTTTTCATTTGCCCTATGCAACATGTGCTGGTGAGCTGGGGGAAGATGCCTCTGCACAGATAGACCTACCAGACTCCAGATGAAGGACTCATGTGTGACACGGGCAAAACAGTCTACACAGAAGCTCTTGGGACTCCACAGATGAAAACAGCCACAACAGTCTGAATTCCCAGGATACTGTCATCAGTATTTCTGTGTACACCAGGAAAGAGGAACACGAATAATTGTAGCCGAACTCTTCGTGATGTCTGAACACTGCCAACAGTCACTGTTTTTTCTTCTCCTCTGAGAATCAGAAGACAGTGGCAACCAGCTGCAGCTGCTCTTTACTATCCCAGGTAAAATGGATTTTCTGGAGCGCTTCTCAGCTGCCTGACCGGTCACACAAACCGTCTGCCAGGGCAAAACAATATTGTCTGAAATCACATCACCTCCCTGAGCCTACTCATCCCCCGTGGAGTTCAGGTTTTCCCCTCTTCTTTTACATGCTAAATACAAAAATGCTTCTAAAGTTAGCTCAGCCTCTGCTTGGGAGCATTTTTTCCTTTTTATTAAATCAGACAAGTGCTTTTAGAGCCAGCAAAAGTAAAGAATTTGTTTGGTTTGTCAGGGAACCTGTTCGCCAGACAAACACAGCCACTATTTTTATAACTAAAAATAAAATCAGAGAACAGCTTACATATTTTTGCATTCTTTTTCTAATTGCCAAGATACTTGACCAGGGCCTCTGCAATGAAAACTTGGATGAGAAAGAAAATGTTAAACAAGAGGGGGCAGAACAAGGAGGGGTTTCAAGCCAGCTTTACTTTATGTCCCTTGCAACCTAGCAAAATGTTTGCTTCCTATTTTGTTAGCTAGAGCACTTCCAGCTGTGTATGGAAACAGGAAACACAGCAAAAAGCTGATTTCTTAAAAGAAAATAGTGCTAAAAACTAGGATTGTTTAATAACAATACACTTACTTTAGAGCTCTCCCCTCCCTCCCGGTGGCTGGAAACGCTTGCAAAAAAGTGCTCAGAAGTGTTTGCCCCTACCTTTCTTTTTTTAAATGAGGCAATTAGGAAAACTGGGAGGGACAACCACAGTAAGAGGAAATGTTCTCTAGAACAGTCCTTTGGCTTTAACTCATCCACATCAGTCTCATATCCCGCTGAAAACTGCGCCTCTGGGCTTTAAAACTCTCCTGATCTTCCCCTGGTTAAAGCAGCACCTCTTCCCCGGCCCTCCTACAGCCTCCCCACTTTGATGGGAGAGCCTTTGCTGGGGCAGATTAGCTTGCCTGTTATTTGCCTACGGCACAACTTTTCTGCATCTTTTTTACTGACCACAATAAAATACTTTTGGTTCAGCCTTGCATGAAGGACACAGATATAGCAGGTTTCTGGAAAACAGCTGGTAAGCCAACTCCATTCCAACTAAGTAGGAGCAGGTATGTTGAATTCCTTAAAACCTTGTTCAAGAGTCTCCTATGACCCTGGATTTTCAACTAGAATTAACTTACAGTAGTCAGGTGGTGAGAGTATAAGGTAAGAATACTGGGTAAGCCCAACTGACTATCTAAACCTGTGCCTACTCCCAGCCCTTGCCAAGGGTGATACTCACAGAGGTAGTTAGATAGGTAGTTAAAGTAGTAGTTAGATAGGTAGTTAAAGTCAAGCATAAGGTGATACTTCCTTGACACACTGTCCCAGCTTCCAGCAACCTGCCGTTGAAGTTTTCCTGACTCCAGGGTTATTTCCTTATGTTTTCCTTTGGAGTGAATCCATGCCATGAATTCACATAGTCAGTTTTTGAACCCAGGTAGCCTTTTGGCACCCCCAAGAAACTCAACTGCAATCAGGTGGCTCCTGCCTGCTGGTTTGCCAGCTCTGATCTTCATCAAGTGCATCCCCCAGGTCACTCAGAGAAAAAGTTGCGAGATGCATCCTTCTAATATTTAAAGAAACTTCATCTCTGCCTCTCTTCGTTGCTCGGTGGGGCCAAGCTGGAACAAGCAGTTGGTGGCAAGGAAGTGCAGGCGAAATAGTGGCTCCACCAGCACCTGTACAACTGATACCTCCTGAAAGGCAGGCTTGAGATAGCCCAACTCAGCACCTTCAAATGAGATCCATGAGTAGGATGCCTTGGTGTTTTCTTTCTTCCATGCTCTCTCTGGTCACTAATATCCATGGCCACCTGTCTCCGGGAAATCTCCACCTCACTCTTTTAGCAACACAGGCAGACAGTGGCAACGAGGTCCTCACTTTACCGCAGTTAACTGCTTCAAATCAGAAGGAATAATCCAAGCCTTAACGTTTTTGGTGACATTTGAAATAAAAGCACCTACAGCAGCAGAGTATCATGACGCTGGGAAACTGGCTCATTGCTAAGTCGGATGAAGGAATGCCAAAACCCCAAGCCCCATACCCTCTTCCCTACAGTTTTTACTTCAAGTTTCCCAGTGTCCCAGCTTGCTAGACCTTGTTTCTCTTGTGAAGCCTAGCAGGGTCACAGCTTGAGGCGCTGTAACTTGAGGCATTCAGTGTACTACTTGGCTATCAACTGGGCAAGTGTTGATTCTGCTTTTGTTGAAAAACGTAACAGATATTTGTAACCAAGCATAGTAGGTTTAAACTGAGGCTGGACACAGCACTAAAATAGATTTGGGTGGAACAGTGCAACAGAAGGTCCCAAATAGAGAACATGATTAAAAGTACTGTTAAAAATGTATTTACAGAACGAGGCTGATGTATCCCAGCTGGCAGATACGCATGCACACACACCAAACGCATGGAAGACTAGAAGAATTTTAAAGCAAACAATCAATTCTTCCAACTTAAAAGCATCTCTGTGATCTATTGCCTTGGCCCCAGACCCGGGAGTGCTCAGTCTCTGACAACACCGCTGGCAGTTGTGAGTAAACAAATCTGTACCCTTTCACCCAAGCCCTCTCCGCAGCAGCCCATGGCAGCGAGATTTGGTAATGTCTGCTTTTGCCAAAATGCCCAAAGGCCGGGGAAGAAATGGAGCACAAGCGGAGAAAAAAGAGCAAAAAAAAAAGAAAAAAAAATTAATTTGTCTGGCAAAACTGCATCAAATTCAGAGCTGGATTCAGAAAGTGAGTGTTGCGCTCATACATAAATACAGATGATCACCATAGGAACAGCAACAAATCAGAGCCTAAGCCTGCAGAGCCAACAGGCACACAAAACCAACAGCCAAGAAAGAAGGGTGACATATAAAGATAAGAAACCTGAAAGAAAACCCGTCAAGGCCGTTCCAGCTTTCTCACCAGACTGCAGCTTTTCAGCCGACAACTGAACCCGGATTGCAGCACTCCTGGCCCAGGACTTCAAACATGCAACCATATTTCCTCCTAGGGAAATGACAACAGCTCCAAACAAAGCTCCCTGGGACATGCCAAGTTTGGTGGTGGTGGCGCAAGGGCCTGGCCTTTTTTTTTTTTTTTTTTTTTCCCCTTTTTTCCCCCTTAAACTCTCTAGCTTATTTAAACAACAAAGTGGGTGGTCCTGAGCGCTTGTCACTCGCTGGCTGGTTCACAAAGGAGACGGGACCGCTCGTGGCAGAAGCTAACGCGGCGACGTCTTCAGTTCAGACAGTGAGGCCGCGCCTCGGAGATGACCGGCCAGGACCTCCTCCTCGCCGGAGGTGGTGACTGCCTGGGTGTGCTGGGAGCTGCCTTTGTCAAGCTGGGGACGCTTGCGAAGCTGCTGGCTTCCTCACAAAGCCTGCGGAGGGACCACTAGATGCTCTGGCATTTATTTTTATTCTACGAGACAGACCAGGCCATGAAGAGGAACAGCGACCGGACCAGTCCAGTCCGGTTGGTCCAGACCTAACCCACCCAAGGCGTGGGGATGGGAAGATGCTTCCTCGCTGCAGATGTTCAGAGAACAAGCTTCAGCTCTTCCAAAGTCGTTTGTAAAAAATGCAGTATGGCCAAGAGAAGAAAGATTTGATATTCCATTTTTTGAAAATAACTTCTTCTAGAAAGAAAATATATTACAATCTACATCTTTACCTACAGTCCTCTGTTGCTTTTTGATTGGCTCACATACGGGGGATTCTGTTGCCTTAAAAAAAGGCAAATTCCCAGTCATACGCTTCCTAAAAGCATTTATTTCCATAGTTTTCAGATCCACGCTCCAGGCATTGCCATTTCATTTCACACTTTTGCCTTCCTGGGTGATTCATATGGGAATTTTTATCATGCTAAGCCATTAACAGAAGAGACAGAGCAAGAGGTTAAGACTGTAGTCTGGCATTCAAACAGTTAGGACCACCATTTAATACAATTTCTAATGACTGGCAAAATAAGCAAGCAGTGAAGCATCAAGTGATGCCAAATTATTAAGTTTAGCCGAAACTAGAAAAGACCATGATTAAATTTGGAAGCATGTAGAAAAAATTCAAAAAGATTGCAGGTGAAAGGGCACGTGAAATCTAATTTTGATAAAGTTAAAGCAACAGATGCTTTAGAAAAATAATTGAGTACATATTGATAGTTTTTTTTTTTTTTTTTAAAAAAAAGAGGGGGCAGCACTATGGACAGTTCAGGGAACATTCCCCTGCTTAATGTTAGGCAACAGACATTTAAAACAAGCAAACAAAAAATACACTTAAAGTAACACCAATACCTTTGAGTGGAAAGCTGCATAGTATTAGCTCCTTGTTACACAAAATCAGCACCACAATGTGCTCACTTACAATAATTACAACAATTTTCAAATATCCACCACTTTTGTGAAAGCTTTACTTTTAGTTACAAGCAACTGTCATTAAGACTGTAGTAAAATCTGCTCTTTTGTTTAGTTAACAAGCTCAGCTAGATGCAAGGAATCCTCTACATTCATTCTTCGTGAGTAAACCTTGTCCAAAACGATTTCTTCAAGTCGGAGACAGTGATGCAGGACAGATTTTCTTTATTGGACTCTGTCACTTGCAAAAGCACTGGTGCTTTTACCTAACATGAACCAGTTTTCGCTATTCTTTGTGATGGATTTCTCACTGACTCCACGTTTTATTCTAGAAATTCACCAATACAGACTTGCAGTTGAAGAGCCAGCTGAGTTTCCCTTAACGAACAGGGTACCACGGTGCTTGTTCTGGAACGGAGCTGAAGCCAACCTGTCTCCGATGCCAACAACAGCAGAAGTTCTGCTTCACACCTATTTTTATGCAACACTTAAAAGGTTTCCTACACTACTTGGTAGACTATGTTCACATATGAGAGAGTGCAAGACCTTCCCAATAATTCTTAGATTCACAGTGTCTGCTACAAAAGGATTAATTTTCAGGACAGTGGATCATATCAGCTGAGGGGAAAAAAGCACTGAAAAGCTTGGGGAAAAACAGGTCCATACAACAACCAGGCTACTGGATATGAATATACTGTCTCAAGACTTACAAACTGTAGTAAACATCCACTTTAGCGCAGAGAAAACTATTAGAGCAGCTTCCTTGGGTTGGATGAAGCAATGAATTCAAATCTCCATTTTTCATCCAGGAGGTCTTTTTTTCCCCCACAAACCTTTAGAATACAAGCAGGAATTACTTAATACAGAGGCTGGAGAATTCCTGTTTTCACTGTATTTCTCACTTGGTAGCAAACAAACAAAACACCCTAAAGACGGGGCGGTTCCATATGTCTGGGGGACTTGCATTCCCCAGAAGACCAAATTCTTTTCCACAGCGAACAGGCATTCACGCTAATGAATGCAGCACCATTTGCAAAGATGTCTCACACACGGTGCCTGTGCTGTTTCTCATCAGGGACACACTGAAATCGTGCAAGCACAATTACCGTATTTTTATGTATACCCTCCAAACCTTTGAAACCTTTCAAAAATCCGTTCCTTGAAAATAAGCCTACAGATGGGCCAGCTCCTCAGAGAGTCCACACAAAAGCCCAGGAAAAGCAAAGTTTCTTTTATTTTTATTTTGGAGCAGAAAAAGAAAAATTAGGGGCTGACAGTGCTTACTAGAAAGAGAAGGCTTGTAAAGTCTTCATTATTACCTGCAGACATATACAACCGAAAAGGATAAAGGCCATTCCTTTTACAGACAACCCGCGAGTTACAAACGTGAAAACACATCAGTGTTCATCCACATCTCCTCACTAGCATTTTAAGAAAATTGCAGTCCAGTATAGATAGATTCATGTAAGTCTGGCTTGAAAACACAGAAACCAACCCTGAAACAAGTCCTTAGTAGAAGCACAGCCTTGCCCAAAGATTTTCATGCAGAAATCCCATTTGACTTCAGTGCTAATGCTCCATATGGGTTCCCTGGGCTCTCCAGATGTACCGTAAGCCTGTAAAAGGACAGGGCAGGCTGGCTGCTGCTCAGCTTGCCACCAAACGCAAAGCTCAGGCCTCCTTGGACGTTTCCATGAGGAAGGATCCCAGCGTACCCCTGACAACCAGAAACGGCGTGCCAGCAATGAAGCCAAGCCAAGCAGTACAGAGCTGCCCCTGCTTTTATCATTTCTGTGAAAAGTGAGCGCCAGCCCTGCTCTGACCAGGCCGCACCTCGCTCAGGGCTTGCAGATCTCCTGTGCATCTTCTCCTCCAGGAAACTCTGCATTCATTATTATTATTATTATTATTATTATTATTATTATTAACCTGCAGACATTGCAGTAGGTGTGAAATCTTTCATCATTAAGTAGAACACTGAGTGGTTTCTGTGAAAGGAATCCTTCGTCCAATGCCTCTTTCCAAAACCCAAGATGCTGCAGTTACAACCGTACTCATGCTGTGGCTAAAGCAGCCTCATGGGCGAGTCCCATCTTTTGATGGGAAAAAAAAACTCTTTTCTGATTCTTTAGAATGCATTTTAATTGACAGCTGCAAGACTAAAACCACCATAAAGCATAAGAGCAAGGGCCTGTGGCTGCAGTTGGAAATTCTAAAATAAGACACCTGCTTCATACAAGGAAGCACCTGGTCTGTCTTTAAAATAAAGATTCTCTGTGCATTTGTGTGTGTGTGTAAAGAAATTATATTCTGGTAAAAGTAGCTAAAGTGGTGCCTGGTCAGGGCTCACAGTTATTTCAGACAGGGCATCCTGAGTCATGCTGTTTATAGCGTGCTGGAGTGTGCCAGCACGTAACTGTATGTGCAGGGGGCCCCCGGGATCCTCAGGAAAACACGTTATGCAGTTAAGGCCTTGCAATACTCTTGACACTGATAAAATGAACTCTGATGAGAATCAAGAATTAGAGGAACCTTTGCCACTGATGGCTTAGGTGGCATATCTGCCTACATGTGCATGCACATATATGGAATTAGATTACTGAGCACAACTCTGCCTCTCACAAAGAAGCTGTCCATTACATTTACACAGGTTGAGATACTCTTCTCCATCCTGCATCCTCACCTTTGTCTGGAGCACCAACTGAAAATTAGTGTTAACATTATGTGGGAATATGGCATATTATATAATTTCTACAACTAAAATCCTGCAGATGATGGAGGCAGTGGAACAAGAGGAGAGCACTCTACTTTCTCTTTGATACTACATTTCTCATTTCAAGTTTAGTACCCTATACTCTTGGAAATTCTCCTAGGAAAAATAGGTAATTTTTTAAAAATAAAGAAAAATAGCAGCCACTTTGCTTTTTGTAAATATGCTAAACCAGATTTTTTAATCCTTTCCCTCAGTAGTCTGCACTATCGTGGCATACAAAATCTCAATCCTGGTAGGATCCAAGGAGATGCTATCCAAACCCAGACCCAAAAGAACTCCATGTGTCCAAAAGCCTAAAATTTAATTGAAGAAAAAGGATAAAGAGAGAAGGGTAGTATTTGGTAATAGTGGAAGAGCAGTGCTGGTTTTATCTCTTCCAGAAAAGGACTAATGTCATTTGTAAAGTGAGAGCTGACAGGTAGCTAAATACTCATTATCCTCCATGAAAGAACAGGAAAACTTCACATAGCTTTACATATGTTATGGCATGACTTGAATCCAAGAATCCAAGACAGCCAAGCAAAACAAGGGTTAGAGATAAGGAAAACTGATTCGGATTATCTTTATGTCTGCATTAAATAACGCAATCAGCACCGTGCTCCCAGATAACTGGAGGAATAAAAAAAAAAAACCACTATTTTCTCTAGTATTATACACGATGGCATTAAATGAAATCCAGGGAGATCACAGGACAGAGTGCAATCTGCTGTTAAAAAAGGCATGTTGCAGTGTTAGTCCCAGCCACGGCAGCCACGTGCTCCGGGAAAGCTGCAGAGCCACAAATCCATGAAAGACCCGATGCAGTCTTTCCGCTGGCACGCTGCTGTCTTATGCCATGGGGACCCCTGGAAAAGCAGCTGGGTGAGCTGCAAGGTGGGTGAGTTTGCATCTTTGCTTCCTGCCCTGAAGAGCTTCCCTGCACTCCTTTCGCCTCTACAATTCTCACCCAACGGCCCAAGGCAGCTTTTCAGGGAATTTGCTCTATATCCATACCTGTTTTTACAGACCAGATGAGAGCTACAAAGTTTTACCAGCATGAAAACATCAGCCACTTACATACGCTATAAAGCTTTATTTAGGTTTCTAAAAAAGGTGACGTTTCCACTCTTTCCTTTATATTTCCTAGGGAAGCTGTTAAAACCCACCATTTGTTCACATGGCACTATGCCACGGCCTACCAGCTATGTCATTCCATCTTATTCTGAGTGGAGCTGGTGAGCATAACATTGGAAAAAACTCCAAAGCAGGAGTGAAACGTCCGGTAAGGCAGCCATGAGGTCCCACTTCTCCGTATGCCCATCCAGCATGCCCTGGACACTACCAGGATGTTTACAACAAATGCTGGTTTTCAGAGGGCTTTCTGGCCAAACAGGAATGAAAATCCTCCCAAAGTTCACCAGAGTTTCAGTAAAGAAAAAGCTTTTTTCCTCAGGTTTACAGGAAAGTCACTATGACCGGAACAAACTCTCCTTCAAGGAGCCAGCAGGCATGGAGCCCCTGGGAGAAGCAAAGGGGGTCCCTTCAGAAATAAGCCTACTCTGTGACATCTAACCAGGGATCAAGTTCCTTCATCTAAATCATGGTTACCAGCTAAAATGAAGCAAAGAGAAAAAGCTCTAAAAGAAAAAGCTCGAAAGAATGCTTCAGCGCTAAGAAAAGGGAAGGAATTGCTTTTATATTAAAAGCAGGAGTGTTTTACTGTAGAAAGGACACAGTGAAAATAAACTCTGAAAGTTTTTGCAATACGTGTTTTAAAATTAGACTTTTTAATCCAGGTTCTTGTGAGGCCGACTCTGCTCCCTCCTTCGTTTTACTTTTCTGTAGACAAACTGAAGACAAACCACCTTACTGAGATTAACTTTTCCATTCACGAGATGGCAAACGAGATGCGTCAGGCGCGGTGGTGACCGCGCGCACACGGAGGACGCTTTCCTCGGGCCCGGCCTGCTCCTGGGGGAGACGGCAACGTGCCCGCACCGGCTCTGCTTCCCCCTCCGTTACCGCCACCGAGGCCCTGCAGAGCAGGCCCCGTGCATTAACGTGCCCTGTCCTCACTGAGGCCAAACTGCCCAGCTTCCCTTGCCTGCTGCCCCACTCCTCACACATCTCCCGTCGTTTCCTATGAAGTTTTCCTCAATGTTCTTCTGAGGAGGAAAATGCGATACAGGCTCAGCAGAAGCTGCAGCCAAAAGCAGGGGGTCAAGTGTTACGTTTTGTCATATGCACCAAAAGGTTATACAAATGTAAATTGAAAGAGTCGTCGTGTTCCACCAAAAGCAGTAATTTTTGTGCCAGATTTTATTTATTGTGACAGTCTGGGCTTGAGAGAAACTGGCACACAATTAGAGGAACTCTGTGTCTGCCCCTCTGCACTTCTAAAGCTTTTAAGATGAACACTGAGGGAAGCGAAAAAAGAGACAGCACGTAGCAATGGCTTCAGCAGCACACGTTTCTGAAGTCAGGAAGAAAACAGGACAAACTGAAGTCAGCCAAAGTTAAGCGAAACTTTTCGGCACCATCATCATCCCATTTGGTCCTCAGTGATGAAGAGTGTCCAGACGTGACCCTCCGAGACGCTGATCCCTCCACACCAAGATGCTTGTTAACGGGGAAGCAGAGAGGAACCTCATGAGCAGAGCAACACGGCGCATGCAGGGCAGAGCCGGTGCTGGACACCTGCAGACGAGGCACCTACCACACACAGAACTGAGAGGAGAGGAGTTTCCTGAAGGCTTCACTACATCGCTTACTCACCCGTTTTAGCTATTTTTCCCCTATATTCCTATGAGTCAAAGTTCTGAAAGATTTTAACAGCAACTCCGATAAAGCAAGCGAGTTAGAAAAATCTTAACACGATCTCAGCTCAATTGTTTAACACTGGAACACAAGAAGAATCTTTTAATCAACACATCATTCCTCAAGGGGTCCAAGAGAAACCCGATGCAACTATCTAATGCAACTTTTCTGAGATATAGCTAACCACAAGACAGAAAGAATGCAAAATAAACCTACTAATTAGCTCTCAAAAACGCATCAGATACAATTAAATCAAGAAAATCAAAAGGCATCATTCACATTTTCACCTTCTGACTAATCTTCACCTTCCACGCAAAATAAGTTTTGTTATGCAGAGAAAACCTTCTCACAGAACAGTAGAAGTGTGCTCTCCATACCAAGCTGGAAATACCTCTGGATGCCTAGAGTACATTAAAGACCAAATTTACTATGCCTGCATTCCTACAGGTTTGTTTGGAGAAGCGCTGAAGACGTGAAGAAGCAAAAGCTTCTGGCACTTGCTCCTGGCAGAGTCCAAACACAAACCTCAGCGAGTCCCTTGTGCTAAACTCCCATAATCTGCCCCATAATCTTCTATGCTCCATGATCTATCCTCCAAACCTTAAGTGATGACAGAAGAAACGTTAAGTGAGCTGTATTATTGTATTCATGTAGATCCCATGTCCAACAAGACAGCTTTTACCCTTACCTCCATTCAGTTTTTGAAAGGTGAGGTGTAATATATGACCAGCTTCAAATGCAAGGTAACTTTGCAGTCATTTCAAATAGGAAAAGCAAGTAGACCCTAACAATATCACCACTAAGCTGTTCAGCAAGAGTATTATAAACTATTTCAAAACATTTTGCTAACATCTTTCACAGCTGCGGAGTTGTTCACTGAGGCTCTGATCCAACTACAGTTGAACCAACAGAAAGGCTAGGACTGACTCCCACAATACACTGGATACCATTTTAAAAGCAAGGTGGAAACATGTAGGAGAGCCAGCTGTAACGAAGGAGCACACATTTGCTGAATTGCTGAATACGCATTGTTGAAAAACCATTATATCATTAAAAAGAAAAAAAAAAAAAAAGGCCAAAGAAAATTAGCAGGATCTGCTCATATAAAAGACTTTTGTGTCTCTAGCATACAACTGGCAGACAGCAAAGACAGGAGGACATGGTGGCAATTGTGTTGTGCTAGTTTGTACTCCTTTTTCTACTCTTTAGACCTTCTAAAGAGTCATGTTGAGATTTATGGCTGAAAATCTTGATGTTTTTCTAGTTATTTGACTGGAGGGAGTATGAAAAAAAAATTACTGTGGGTTTTTGACTGTACCACTTCTCTATTCAAGTTGGCTAAAATTCAATCTGATTCACTTAATAAATTGAATATTGGAAACAGATCAGTACATCATTACTAACTGAGCATTTTTCCTTCTTAACTTGCAAGTAATGTCAGACAACACTGGACTGGATTCAGTGGGATTCATTCAGCTAAATGGAGACATCTGGAAGGCAGATGTTCCCTCCAACAAGGCACTCTTGGCTTTCCTTTGAGTCAGCAGAGGTCTAGTCAATGCAGTCTGACCTGTCTCAGACTAAAGCACACATGTAAAGTGGGCCATGCGAATCGTGCCCTAAAAAGGCTTGTTGCTCACCATTACTTCCAAGGGTGGCCAAAAGTGAATGAGGAGCTACAGGCATAGGAAGGGTGACGAAATTAGTATCACTGGTCGTGCTCATCAGCCTCATTTACGCCCCCACTGCTGTCACTCCCTCTATCAGATATCACTGTTCGCATCTTGTCTCAGACAAGCACCGTAAAAGCATCTGAAATCATACTCACTTCTGGGGTGGAATCATGTCACTGTGTTGAATATTATTTCTTCCCCAATGGCCTAGAGAGCTGCAGCATAACAAGCTTTAAGGACTGAGCTGCAGTTCAGTGACTTCAGCATCATCATGTAGCCCCTTTGCATTTCTGGGAAAGGGACTGCATGGGAATAACTCCTTTCTCCTGCAGAAAAGGAAAAACTGAACCAGGTTTCAGCTGAAGTGCTTGCAACAGAAGACTCTCCACTGAATACCTCCATTTGCAGTCTCCTTTCCTGCAGATCTTCCAAACCTGCCTGGATGCCACCCTGTGCCATGTGCTCTACTTGTCCCTGCGTGTGCAGGGGGTTGGACTAGATGATCTCTAGAGGTCCCTTCCAACATCGATCATTCTGTGATTGTGTGATTTGCAATTGCAACATTAAAATATAATACACTTTCTCACAAATTAAACCCGGGAAAGTTTAGGTGCGGACTTACTCAGGCAAACAAAATAGATCCGTATGCACAGTCTAGTGACAGCAGGCTACGTGCTACACTCCATAGCCACCCTCTATGGGAAGGGCGACGCTCATGTCAAGTGCCACGCTCGCCTTCTCCTCACCCCTGCCCCCTCGGGAAGCGCCTGGTAGCCATTCTTACAGCGCGTTCAACACTTTCGCAGGGTATGGCTCCATCAGTACAGGTAATGGATGCTCATCCCTCTCCCCCTTGCCATTACACCCCTAAACCTAACTGGGGAACACAGCACTTTGTATACTAGAGCTACAGCCATCTCTCCTTCCAGCTACGATTTCCCCTTTCTTGAACGACCCCCAGGCTGTGGCCGTACCACACCTCACAGCCCCACACACCAGGAGGTCCCAGCTGCTGTGCCCGAGTGTCACATCTGCAGGGGGACACACCTGTGTCCCCCCTGTGCCTGGCACAGCAACGTTAAGTCTCGTGAGGCTCTCTTACGTGCCAGGGTAAGACGCACTTACCATTCCCCCTCAAGCAGCTGCCTTATAAGCACAGTTCTGAACATGTTTGCTCTTTCAAAAGTGTTGTTTTGATTAGAGGCAGTTTTTGTAAATATAATTACCATTAAAAAAGCATTGTTCCATCTCCATTAGCATGAGGAGGGCTGTTCTAAAATAAGAGAAGTGGGGGATGGAAGAAGGCTTTGTTAGCTGAATACCTACATTTTTAGTACAGTTTATTACTCAGAAATATATGGATTTATATGAAGTACAAGACAATCTTAAAAATACATACCGAAACATTGTCAATATTAATATTAGTAAATTGAGGGCAATAATAGTAAATTAATGAAGATTTATTTGTATAGATACTATTTGACCCAAAGGCCTTTTTTTTTTTAAAGGAGTGAAGCAAATTTGGATTTTGTTTTTTGTTTTTGTTTTTTGATTTTTTTTTTTAAAAAAAAAAAAGAAGTCTCCTGGGTTAAGCCTCTGTATCCTGTGTGTTTATGGTGAATGAAAGAATCAGCTGAAGTCCCTGGCTTCCTGTAGCCCTGTCTTTGCCGCATTCTCAGATTCAGCACCATGCATAACAAAAAAATCACTTTCTGCATTAAGGTCTTCTCTGAGGCCAGAGCAGAGACTAAGAGATGGCCAAAACTGAAAAATACTTTACATGTTCAAAATTGCAAAAGGTACAGGAGAGAGCAAAAAATCATCACAGCTCTTCTTGGCACTGTTCAATGATTAACAGCTCTGTAACCTGCAGCCTGGTAACCTGTAGCTCCAAAGACAGTTTTCACAGCTGTCAGCAGACAGAACGACTCTAGAAGAGGCTTACAGTGGCAGTACAGCGTATTCCTCTGCCAACATCTGAAGCTGCACGTAGGGCCAGCACAGAGCAATAACTTGTCTGGATGGAGGGATGCACTTGGCAGCAAGTTTCACATCAACCCAGGCCAACTTACATGCCACGCTCTCCAGGGACCATCAACTGCACCGTCTTTGGATAGCACCGGGCTGCTGGCAAAGGAAAACTGCTATAAAACACGTGTCCCGGCACCTATCGTCCAACCTGGCACTAGAGGAGCGTGTTCAGCAGAACCAAGAGAGATTTCATGGTAGTAAAAACAAACACTGCTCACAAAATCAGTGCAGCTGGGGAAGAGATTTCCAGATATCAACCTACTAGATTTTGTAGCAAGTCTTTGGCAAAATAAGCATTTAATCTCGCTGATTAAATTACCCTCTACCTCCCATCTAACACAGGTCTCCAAGAAGTCCTCTAAACCTAAATACAGCGAGAAGCTGAAAAAAAACCCCTAAAGATGAAGAGAAAGATGGATAAGTATAATAAAAAGAAATACGTCATCATATTTTAAACTCATTTAAATCGTCCTTGCACAACGACGTAAAAAAAAACACATACACACACACACAATCTAGTCTGTCACCGATAGTGTTCGTTTCATCTTCATTCCTCCTTAGTTTCATTTCCTGCTTCTCAGCCACTATCAGAATATGGTACCGCTAGATAACCATGCAAGAAGCTAAATCCAAAATAGAACAGGAACTAAGAGCTTTACAGGCATCCTGGACTGAGCCTTTTCAACTCTCAGATATGCTCTTTTTCCTTAATAAACTGCCTATTATTTCTGACCTTTCTTCCTCATTCCAACCAGTACAGAGGGAGAAGAGCATGTATTTCCAGAAACACTCCAACAATACATCTACAGATGAGCCAGAACCTGGAAGCGTAAGAGTGAAAAACCTTCTCTTATAGGACTCAGTCTAAACTTTGCTTTCTGAAAAGATTTAGAATTCAAATATTTCTGGGTTATTTTGGGGTAGCTGTTTTAAGGAGGTGGGTAGAAATTCAAATTTCACTAATTTCTTATTCATCACAGTAACCATCCTTGTGTTCTTGTTTAGCCGAGTTTCATGGTTCTTTATTGCACATTCGGTACTGAAGGTGGTGCCTCATCCAGACCCAACCCCAAACCCCAGCCTGATGCAACAGCCCATTAAAGAAATAAACAGGCGACAGGAGATGGCATTATTAAAGGTCCTTATTTAAGGTCAATGTGTGGTTGTATTTTATAATCCTATTGACCATAAAATCAATAGGGATCAAAGCAGGTAACAGCACAGCCAGCATCTGATGGAGGAATCATGGACATTTTTGTGCTTGCAGCATAGCCTGGAGCAGCAGTTCCCAGACTGCACTCGCTCTGGTGCAAGCTTGAGGAAGGGAGCTACAGAATTAAACAGAAGTGATGGCAAAAGAGGGATAAGCAGAAGCAGCACAGGGTAAAATGAAGACTGTTCCCAAAATAGCAAGAAAAGAAAAATGAGCCATCACAAATATTTAAATTGTTTATATAAGAGTTCAAAAATAAATCCTGGCATTTCTCCAGGTTCTTGAAAGGGACAAATAAAAGCCAGCCCTTCAGATAATATTTATTGCTTGCAACGGCCACGGTGTCACAGCAGAACCTCATGCAGGATCTCCATTTCAGGGAAGTCTTTTGCCACAACTGACTAGACAGTCATCAGCAAAGCAAAACTACACAGCCTGCCCGGAATGAAATGAAAATCCTAGTGGCAGGAACACATATTCAGGAGGTGCAAGAAAACTTTTGACAGTGGTTTAATCTCTTCAGTGAGCAAGATGAGCTGCTTGCCCTTCCCGAAGCCCACGATAGTTTTTGGCACCGATTTCTCTGGGCAGGCTGGCACAGCTTGCACTGCGTTTGAGACTCTTGTACTAGCTCACAATTTTTGCTGCTGCTCGTCAAGAGCAGACTGGGGCGGTTCTGAATCCAACCCCATGGGAAAGAGAAGAAAATGGATCCTTATGAGAAAACAACAACAACAACAACAACTTCTGCTTCCTAATTTTTGGTGCTGGCCTTTGTACCCACAAAAGGGACTGGAGCTTGAAATGCAAAGTCCAGCTCCCAGATAGCATGAGCCCACCAGTCATCTTCCTGCTGTGCTCACAGAAGCAGCTGCCACCCATTTCCTTACTGTCTTTAGAACTGAAAAACTCAGTGTTGCCCAAGAGCTTTCACTATCTCTTAAAGTCAATCCCAGCCGTCCAAGCAGTTCTCACAGCATCCCTGCTCCCTCACTTGCTCGTGGTGAAAAGGGGAAGATGGAAGAGGATGAAGTTTTACATCTATTTCATCTTCCCTTTCATCCCTTGGAAGCAGATGTAGTTTCTGGCATTTCAATTCCCCCATCCTTTTGGCAAGTGTATGAGCCAAGCTTACATGCAAAGTGACAGAGCTTAAACTCTTACATGGAAAGGATTTTAAAGGTTGTTCCATCAGATCTTTGTCCCCATACCCTTGGGCTCCACTGAAGCCACTTTTCCATGGCTAACTATGTCGAGCTTAGCGCTTCCTATATCCTAGCAGGTCAAAAACATGTGGAACAAGACCTAAGTTCAAATAAAACATACCCTGCTGTAACTTAAATCTCTGTTAGCAGTTTCTATTTTTTTCCCTTGAGTGTCAATCCCCCTGCGTTCAGCTCTGGGGAAGGAGAAGAGCTGTGGGATTGCTTATAGGACAATAAGTACTAAGTCAGAGCAAGTTTAGCCAATTGATTTCTTAATTTATTTTGCATCTAAGGAATTGTTAAGCCATGCAACACATGTGCCAAAAGAAGGAAAGAATAAATTTAATGTACTCTGACTAGATGCCCTTAGGTTTAAAGCTAACCCTTTACATTTCAGTCTAGGATATAATGTCAGAACCAGGACAAATGTTAACGCACCCAGACCCTGCCAGGGCCAGAACCCTATTGTATTGGGCATGTTCATATAACACAGAGTAGAACATATTCAATGCCTTAAAACATACACATCACTGAAGATTAAAAAAAAAAAAAAAAGCTAAAAACAAGATAGTCCAATTTGCTAATGCATAGAGAGCATGCAAAATATCAGTTTATTATTAAGTATTTTGTAGGCTTTCAAAGAAAAGGTAAGCTTTCACAAATAATTTCAGAGGGGACTTTAAAGCTATTTACAGGAACCTGCTTTTGTGCACAAAGAGGAATCACGAACACTAGTAGATGCAACTTATGCAGCAGAAGTGATCAATGCCTCAACAGCAAAGCCTAATGAGAAGATGATCCGATTGAATTTTCTGTGACACACTAGAGTTGCTACCTAATGCTCTTGGTAAATCTCGATCAGATCCCACTTCTAAAGAAGGAATTTAACATTATGAGCCAGTTGTGAGGATAAGATCAGCTTTGAAAACAAGCACCCTTTTGAAAGCTTTTCCCAAAACAAAACCATCAGTGAAAACAAGCACAGCAGCCACATATTTGATGGAAGAAAAGGTCATTCAAAAAGCACGACATACCACACCGGAGGCGTGTGAGCCAATACGCCTAATGCATCCAGTTCATAAGAACAGCTTGTATAAAGGTTGGGAAACAGGTGGAAACAACAAATGCATTTCACATGATCGAGGGCATAGGGATTTTTTTAATCACTAGCACAGCCATGCTGGCTGTAATTAGCCCTTTGCATATGGCAATGAAGGGTGGGATGAGGGTTATGGCCCAGGAAAGGGCTTTTCCTTGACCATTTTGGAGCCTCGGGGGTTCAGGCTGGACACAGTCCCATAGTTGAAGGTAATGGCAGGAAGGAAATGGAGAGAAGGCATCTTCTGCCCCAGCAGCTCCAGGGCTGCAACGTACGGCTCATGCCCCTCCTCAAACACATTTGCCAGGTCCTTTCAGTATGAATTACAGCACTGGATTAGCATTAGCCGTTTGCCTCCAAAGCAAACCAAAGGCAGTATCTGCACAAATCTCCCGGGACACCCGAGCCTACTTGACTGTTAAGAGGTTACAGCTTTGGAGGGCACCCAGAAGCCACAGCCTTCAAAGTTAACTGCGCTCTTTTTAGCCCAGAGAGGAGCTTTCTGTGGGATGTTGTCACTAATGTTTCCCCATGAAGTGCTTTGCTCACTCCTTCCTAAGGGTGACAAAATGAAAGGGCGATAATTTTAGGCACTCCCCAGTTTGGGCAGGATGAGCTAGCCCGGCACATGTGCGTGCCCGCAATAACCGCACAAGGTGATATTCCTCCGCGTGCTATAAACAGGAAAACCACCGAGACAAACAAGCTAGGCCCTATTGTAATTTCTGTAGCAAGAGGCTGGCATTTGGGATTACATGTATTCCCTCTAAGTGTAAATTGCCCCCAAGAAGTACTAAAATTTTACAGCACAACGTGCCATCGTGTGTTCAGCTTAGAGCACTCTGCGCGCACACACACAAAAAGAAAAAGAAAAGGTAGAGAGTTTTAAAAAGAGTTGAGTTGTCTTTGTTGCTTATTTCCACCTGAAAAAACAAGTTCTTTGGTTAGCCAGGAGTGGCAGAAAAAGCAAAAGATCCCTTTTCCATCAACACCTACGTTTTGAAATGAGCAGAGTGCAGCACCTCTTTTATCTCTATTTGGCCACTCGTTTCCTCCCAGTGCCATCACGGGGAAATGCAATGAATTCTCCAAGACCAAAGGCCCAGGTGCGACCTCTCCAAATGTTGAGTGCTGATACCTTCTCTCTTCTGCAAATGAAATCTATTTCTGAGGGATTGCAGTAACAAACAAGATGCAATGGGCAGGCAATAAAAGTAGGAATATGGTTGGTACTGGCTGTTTAAGAAGAGGTATTAAATGCCATAATTTGTGTATACTTTACATGCAATAAAAGTAAATCTCAACTCAGTTAAAATTTAAGAAGTGCCTATTTTTGAGGGAGTCTAACAGAAAGAAAAAAAAAAAAAAAAAAAAAAAGACAAGCAGAGGGAGAAATCTGGCCAGCATCTCTCTCCCTTCAGCTTAAGCTAAATAAACTCCCACTAGTTTCAGGGATACAGGACACTTTGGGCTACTGAACAGCCTTATAGTTATGCTACTAATGTCAGTGAAGCCCCCAAAAAGTTAATAGCATCTTAGCCTTCATGACTCACTGTCCTGCAAAGAAGTGCTACCAGCCTTGGCAAACATATTCCAGCAGCATTTTGCTGCTTGCAGCAAGGGTTCTCTCTAAAAAGGTGCTAAGCATGCTTTATATATAGAAGAATATAAAATATATATTATATATATATTTCTTATATATAAAAGAAAAAAAAAACACAACAAGATTTGGCAGGATGGTTTTGACCCTGAGTACAAGTCCATGCTTTAATGATGGCCTTGGCCTGCTCTTGGTGAACCTTGAAAAATCCTGCAAAGGCCAAAAGACTTACATGGTCATTGATATAAGTACGCAAATCTTGAAATATTTCACGCTCAACACAAAATGTCAGTCTTCCCAGCAGCTCCTAACACTGTTTCCAGGGAATCTAAATCCCTGCATTTAAGACACAATGAAAAGGAACACAAAGCTCTGCAGCTAAGACCTGCTGTTCCCTGTCAGTAAAGCAGCAGCTTCTCATTTCCTTAGTCTAGTTTTGAAGGTGACAAGTCAGCTCTGCACAAGGCTGGCCAGCAGAAAAGGAGAGGGTTTATCCCTTAACATCAGAGCCAGATGTCACAAAACATTGCATTTATTGGGGAAATAGCCTCGCTGTCCCCAACCTATTCAGCTCTGTCAGAGGGAAGGCAGGTTAGCTGGTATTAACAGATTATTGGGCCATTTTGTGCAGTTTCGGAAGACAGTTGTCCATGAAGTTATACTTCTGTAAACAAACCTTTGTGTTTAGGGATCATCCCAGCCATCCCACAGCCCTTTGATATTGAACATATGCTGCGACTGTCTGGCTCAGACTGATAGTTTCTCCAGTACGCTCAGCAGAAAGGAAGGAAAAGGGGGAAAAAAAGGTTTTTTTTTTTAAAAAAAAAAAAAAAAAAAACACAACCCGAAGATATCAACCCTGCTACTGGTATTGAGCTCCAAATCTCACCGCAGTCATCATTCCTGGCAAAGCTACAGAGCAGCTTTCATCCCACTTCCAGCCATTATCCACTTCCTGCTGCAGGCAGCAATAGCTTACTGCTCCCTTCGTCGGCCCAGCGGTCTAAGGCTTGTGAAATTCTAGATATTCGTGACTAGCTTTTTTCATTTTTCAGTCTCTGCTTCAAATATTCTGCACTGGCTTGATCCAGTTTCTCTCCTATCCCTCATGCACGCCACTTTCCTGTGATGCACTGGCTCTGCTTTGGTTCAAGAGAGGGTGGAAGAGGAGGAGAAAGAGGCAAGCCAGGCTGGCTGGTTCATTCCCAAGGGGACTTCTACTCCACGACGTACCAGATATCCACTCCCTTGCAAAACAGCAGTTACCATCTACACAGGTGACACAACCCATCACTTGACGCTGATGTCTCGGGCATGCCTCACACCAAACTGGGTCAGCCAGGCTCAGCCTGAAGCGATCAGACCTGAGCTCGGTGCCTCAGCAATGAGCTCTGCCCATAAAAGCCTCTTCCAGAAGGTCACGGCTTCACTAGCTTTGTGTCTTCCCACCAAGCTCCTCCCTGAGTTTCCATTCTGCAGCACCACCAGGCCAGTCTAGTGCTTGTCTCCACCTAAGCACAGAGATGCTGGTTCTCATGCAGACACATTTCAGAGAAAAGCATTTCTGGCACACAAGTGCAGTGATACTATCTCTACAGTGAGACAGTCTGACTGCTCTGCTACCAGGACTCCAAGAAAGAGCCAGATCACTGTGCATTAAGAATGAAAGACTGCGTCTAATACACACATCTCCCTTCGATATGATCAGACAGCTACAGAGAGATACGATCACAACCATAAGCAATGACTAAAATCAGAGAGCACTGGAAACCAAACCACATAAGATTGGCAGCACAGAGTCGCTGCAGAGTCCAGAGGTAACAGTGATCCAAGGCAAAGGCCAGAACTGCACAAAGGTGAATCTTGGCCTGCAGAACTCAGCAGTGCACAAAAACACAGCGGCCCGACTTCTGCACTTGGCTGTATCCTTAGCTGTACACACACTGCACGATGCCCTTGCTCGTGTGCTGTTACACGCCACCCTCCGCCCTGGCCCCTTCTCAGCTCTGCCCTCTTTGACACAACGGGCAGATGCAGCAAGAGTTAACTTGAGGAGCCATGAGAGAGCCCTCGACACAGCCAGACACTCACCAAGATAAAGATCACCGGAAAGCATCAGTGCTGTGTCTGCTTTAACTGAGCACCATGACTGCTCGTGGCACGTGAAGCTCCTAAAACCATAATTTTGAGAAAGGACAGCAGGACAGCAATGACCGGTAGCAAAGACAGCCCAGCTGCCTGGTCCTTGGTGCACCAGGTGGGTTCTTTTTGTTTGTTTCATTTTTTTTAATTGCAGCAATCCTGTGAGCTGCTTTCACCATTGACATTATTCTAATTTAGTGATAAATTGCAGAAGACAAGGTTTCGTCCCATTTAAAACTGCAGCCACTAAGTGATTGCTATCTGTGTCAAATGCTCGTCCTAACTACTGACAAATCTGTACTAAATATTAGGGGAACTTTCAAAAGCAGGAATCCACCAAAGCAGCTACAGCAAACGGGTAACAAAAGTTTCCTCAGAACTTAGAGACAGACGGACTGTAACTTGCAGCAAATACCAAGCTGAAGTGTTATGAGTGTCGCCAGACCAGTGCCATGTCCTAAGAGCTGAGCGAAAGCTACTCATTTCAGTTGCAGCCCCAGACATACAGCTGAAGCAGACGAGCCCATTCACTTTCCTTCTCTGTTCTTTTTCTGCAGCCTTTGCCCTCATTTAGTGTCAAGTTTCTATTTCCCATGTTTGCTTGCTGTTCTTTCAGCTGAAAAATAAATGCTTTTCTACAAAACAGTTAATCAGACTTTAATCTCTTTTTTTTTTTTTCCCCATTTTCTTCTGGCAACACTGATGGAAGGTCACAGAGAAACACAACACATCCCCTGTTTTACCCTAGTTCAAGCAGAGGACCCACGTTGCTGTCACCCTGTACACGGGCAGGGGAGGAACTGTCCAGCAGCAGAGGCCTCCCAAGAAACAACAGGACATGGGCTAAGCACGAGTATGAAAAAAAAAGGGCAGTACTTGGAAATGTCATAATTAGTGGACACAGGCACTTTAATTAAAGTTTTTGTAGATGATACCTGAGGCAGGGTAATGGAAATCCCTACTGATATGTACTGAAGTGTTCAACTTTCTTAACCAGAAATCAGAAAATGTCATCTCTCCTCTTCCAGTTTCTCCTGAACCATTTCAGAATTGAATTCAAAACATTTTGCAGTCCCAAAGCATTTCCATTTCATTTCCCATTCTCATCCGCATCTTACAAATTTTTTAAGATTAATCAATCACACAGTTGTAAGTAAAGTCAAAGATTTTAGCACCCTAATCCAATAGCAGAAATAAGAATAATAGCTCCTCTCCTGCTAAGGGACCAAACAGAAGAGCATTCACACTCAAAGAACAGACTTACCAGCCATAAAATAGTTCAACAATTATCCCTGTCAGCTCATTTACAGCCTGCATCTCTTTTAGCGTTCACTGGGGTGCCTTGGGCTAAATCCTGTCAAAGGAATTCACAGCATGCTCGCATAGGCCTAGTTTTTCCACTGCTTTTCCCACTCCTTCCGTCCTCCTCTTCCAACGCGCTACGTTGGTAAGACAGTGCCATCCAGTAAGGCTGGGCACAGGTTTCGATTTAAACCCCCCACTGACACAGAGCTCTGCTGCTTGCCGCTTGGTTGGGACCCCTTGTCTACCTGTCAGGGACTGTCCTTTATGCACAAACCCCAACAGCTTTCCCATCTCGGTCACAGGCACTGCCAAAGCAGACATCTTTATGTTACCATATCAACTGATGTGCCACTAGACACCGAAACAAACAGTAATAAAGTAAACGACACGGACACAACCACTAACAACCGAACTTGCCAGAGAGGCCACTTCACCAGGCCTACGGTAAAGAAAAGGAAGAGATGAAAAAAGGGAAGTAGTTGATAGGACGTGTTTAAAGCCCAGATCTTTTATCACCCATTCCATCACAAAACTATGTAATCAAGGAGCTTTCTGGTGGTTGCGCGGGAGGAAACACTTGGGCAGGGGGGAGGATTTTTTTTTTTAAACTACCTGTTACTTAAGGTTTGGGAGCAGCGAAAGATCCTGACCCTGTTTCCACTCCTCCAGAGCGTGCAGGGCCTTCTTTGATGTTTCTGATGTCAAGTAGCATTGCAGACCCTATCACTTCTCCCCTGAGAGCACAGGAATTATCTTTCTCCACTGCATTGCGCTCTCCCTTACACAGAAGATTGACACTTCCTGCTATTCTTCCAACTGGGGAAGAAAATAGCTCTTTATGCCATATAAAGAGTCAGTAGCGTTGTTTTATGACCAGCTGTTTTGTTTCATTTTTTTTTTTCCCCTGGAAACTTTGACTTTTATAGGCAAAAGAAATATAGCTCTTACCTTTGCACTTCCAGTATCAGTTACCAATGCTACGATAAATTAAATTGTTTCCTGAATATATATTTCTCTTTAATGAATTCTGGATAGTACCCCAAAACTAGAACAGGGCTGGTGTGAAAGAACTCATTATTGGGTTACTCTAAAAAGCAACATGCTTCTTTTCAGTTGAACTTAGTACATGAAAGCCTAACCAGAGGTTCTTAATTCAGAAAGACCAGAATTAGTAAACTCCAAGTTTTCTAGTTAACGGTAATCTCACATGTCTCATTTTCTTTAAGGAGCCTTTTCCACAGCAGAAAGCAAAAGTTGTTCCAGAGGGGGAAATAAATAAATAAATAAACTACAGAGGATATCTAGTCTCTTCCCAGACATAGGGAATGTCTAATGTAACCTAATAGGACATCACTGACTCCTTGGTGGTCCCTTTATTTTATTTAATCTCAACATCCAAGCACAAAAGCATTGATAAAAATCAATGGATGATTTTTACCTCCCATTCTCAGGACTTTTAGGTACAAAAACGCTTCCTGAAAATGTTTACACAGTTAAGGATTTCTGGATCTGCTGGATTCTCAAAAACAAGACAGTGCCAAGTGAAATCCAGTGTATTTAGCTCTGTCTCAGTTGTGGGAATGTGCCTTTGACTAAGGGATATGCAACTCACCCACACAACCAAATGGCCTCATCGGGCTCCCAAGGTTTGTGGTACAGATTAAAGTTAATAAAAGACATGCAGTTTAAAATCTTCTGTCCATCAAACTTCCAAACCCACTCTACACATTTTCTCGTTAAGAATAAAACTAGTTTATTTACATTGTAAAGAGAAGGGCTCTTGGGTGACATTTCCGAAGTAACGGCTGCCAGCCAAAGATAACCAAGGTCCCAACAGGCCCCTGGAAAAAAACTTCCCCAAAAAGATGACCCATTTCTCTTCCACAGTCCTTCTCTACATCCCAGTATGTCTGGGGTGCACTCCCTATATTCTTAAAACCAGATGAAAATAAGTTTATACCATTAGTGTTTTCAAGGCCCTTGTGCAGACAGAGCAAAATACCTTACACAGAACCATATACGAAATGCTGAACTTGATGCTTCTGCCAAAATGAATCTTTGCATCCTTATTGTGAGTGTAACAACCAACAACATGTAACAACCAACAAAGACCCAAAAAAAAAAAAACCCACAAAACAAAAACCCACGCACCAGCTCACCAGCTCAAAAGTAAATAAAATACATATTCCTGGAAATGTCTCAAAGATCCAAAGGTACACACACTTAACTCATGCAGAGCAATGAAGTTCTGAGCTTTCACCCAAAAACTTCTCCCTGTCAGATAAACCAATGGTATCTGAAGTCAAACAGCACAATTTTAATTGGTGGAATATTAAAAATAAATAAATAAAAAGGAAGAGAATGGGAGGGAATTGCAGGGCAATCAATGGTAAATAAGGACAGGAAAGAACTGACCTTGACGTATGCTAGGTAATGTTCACACTTTTCCTGCATGTATGTCAGTTGTAACTTCTCTGTGATCTGCCCCACCGACTCTCCAGAAGTCACAAAGTAAACTCTGGGTTGTTGGCCCTTCTCCTTCTTTGCCACATCAGCAGTCAAGTTGTAATTCAAGCCTAATTTGGAAAGGAAGAACAAGAAGAAAACAAAAGATGTCAGTTAACAATGGTTATTTTCTAGGCAGCCACCAAAGGAGCCCGTTAGCCTTGAGGAAGGGTCGGCCTTTGCAGGACCTCCATCAATCACTGGGTTTCCTGTGACTGTGTCCAACCAGACCCAGCCACGGATACGCTCCCAACCTGGGGTCACTGCACTCCCCAGCCCTTCCTGCAGGACGCTGAGCAGCACTAGGAAGCTACGGGTAAAAATATACGCACTAGACATGAAACACCAAAAAAAGAAACATGAGAGGCATTAACTATTCTCCCAGCAGGAAAGGTGAACACAAAATGCAACCAACAACAAAAGCCAGCTTTGTTTTCTTTCGAAAACAACATAAACTGCACGAATGTCAACCATAGTGCGGCATTTCCTGACAAGTATTTTGGTTGATTGGCAGTCTTCCTAGTATTTAATCCTTAACCATGGCCAGCACCTCATACCCAATAACCCTGCTTTTAGATATCACATCCCAGAAAGTTTATAGAAGACATACCCAGAGCCTAACAAGCTCTCTCTGTAAATCCTCTTTTCCTGGCAGTGCTACAGAATCAGTAGCTTAACAGGATCAGTTGATTTGTGATTGCTTGCATTTGTGTCCAAAAGAAGGTTCCTTTGCTATGTCAAGTAGTTGCTTACAGATTGCAGTAATTCAAGCTGATTATACATTTTCTCTTGGTAAATGCAACCAGAGCAAGAGAAGCTGTGAAACTGCAACAGAAACACGAACACTCATTTTGCTATCATGTAGAGTAAAGCGAAACACAGGATGTGAGGTCTGCTCAGTCAATACGGGCATGGCCTCTATTAATCTCAGCTGATACTAAAGCACTAATGGGAATACCACTAGATGACCAACTTAATTCATTTATAAGCCTGCACATGGCAGCCAGTATCAGCTTCTGGGCAAATCTGTGTGTACTATACACTTAGGGTGCTCAGCAAACACTGGGCAAATTTATTTATATTCTATTTAAATCCAAAATGATGTATTCCAGATACTCCCCATAAATGCAATTGTTTCCTTTTTTTAAGCTACAATTTTATAGTCAATCGATGTAAACTTAACATATTTTTTGGACTGAGGTCTTTTATACCAAATTTCACCAAAGTGTTTTTTTTTTTTTTTTGGGGGGGGGGAAGGAATACATTCTGCTGCAATATTATCTTATATTGCTTCTGTCAGCAGCATCATTTTCAATTGCCTATTTACTGAAGCTCTGCTGCTTTAGAGAATCTAGGTAGCAATTTTTGTGCTAATTTGACAGTTTCTATTAGCAAAACTCGGTGCAACAGTTCCTGTGAACATTCCTTAATTCCCTTCAAAGTGACCTCCCTGCTGTTTGCTCGCTATACGTGGCTTCTTGATTAAAAGCACGTTGCTGGGGTCGCCCAGAGCAGGGGTACAGCTGCAGCTAGGATCCAGCACCACCGCTAAGGAACAGGCCTCACGACCAGCATGGAGCTCCACGGGGATGCTTTCTGCTTGTGTTTTGGCAGAAAACCTTGCTCAGAGAGATAACACCTGTAAGGGTTTCACCCCCTGGCGAGCTCAGCACCTGAAATGTGTTTGCTCAGTGCCACCGAGCAGCACCACCTAAACACAGCAGCTTTAACCCATCTTAGAGAACCCGGCAGGCTCTTCTAAAACTATTTTTTTGTTGTTTTGAGCATGCAGCTCCCACACCCATCCCCAACCATCTCCCTTCTGCCGCCCAGACCACACACACACACACACACACACACACACACACACATCCAGGGCCGCATCCCGACAATGTCCCCGCGCCACGTCTCACTCACCAGGAGCGAAGCGATCCCCGAGCCGGCAGCGGGTGTTTTCCGTCACGCCGCCCCATTCCCGTCTCCCTTTCCTCCCCCTCCCGCTCTATTTTGACAGCTTGTTTCTATGTTATACCCGATGATGTCACATCCCTGGAAAACCCTGAAATATCATGAGTAAGGGTTTTTTTTTCATTACTTTTTTATTTATCAATCCCATACACACACTGCCTCTCCTTCACCGCTTCCAAAGAGCGGCCCAGATGGGGAGGCAAGGGGCCGCACTCACTCTCCAAGGAGCTCTGACACCGGATTAACGCTGGCAGGCAATTCCTGCAGGACTCGTGAGGCTCCTTTCGACACTTGGGGTTAGAAAACAATATTTATTGGCATCTGCCCACCCACTCTCCCACGAACAAAGCCAAACTCCACATGTATTTAGATGAAGGGAACATGGCCACAACTGTCCATCAAACTAGGAGCTAAACTAGTAGCAAGAAAGAGGGAGAAAGCAGAGTACTTGCTGAAAAATAGGGAGCACCACCAGAAACTGGGTATGTCTCAGAAACATGGCCGGAATAAAATTCCAACCTCCTCCAAGCAAAAAAATTGCGGCTATCCAGAGTTCCCTACCAATGGATCGCTACACAGCTGACGCTCATCCAAAGTGAAGAGTACAGAGGAAGCTCTTTGAAGAAGTTTCTAATGCATCTGCCTAACTCTAACCAAAACCCTTTCTTTTCACCAACACTACAGCTCATCTAGTTCTTACACTGGCTCTTAAATTTTCTTTACTTTCTTACAGGAACTTATCCCAACTGCAGGCATAAGTTTATTTCCATTTTCCTGTGGGAATGAAGGCAGTAACAGTGCTCGATGCCTGGGGGATACCAGCAGCCTCGGTTTTCATGTTGTAGTTGCCCAGAACTGCATGGGCTGAGCAGAGAAGAGCCTAACCCAGGCCCGGAAAGGCCTTTTTCTTACCGCTTCCCAGCCAGCTAAAGGTGTCACCTCATTAGATGTAGGTAGGGGCAGGTAAAGCATCAGGCACCATTGGACAACAAGAACACGGTGATGCTGCAGCACGTGCCTGCCTGCTCCAGTTCCCAGCAGAGGAGACCCCAGCAGTGAGGAGCAGCCGTGTCCGTGCTTCGGGGCCCCCAGGAGGCCGTGACCGTTATTCCCTGTACGCGCTGGAGTCCTCGCTGCCTTCATCCATATTGACAGTCTATCCTGCAAGCTCACCACCTGCTGTGGAAACGGGCTTGCAGGCCCGCAGCCAAATAAGACCTAAACTCAACCTACTTCCTACTGCAGAGGAAGTTCAAGAGGAAGGATTAAGCATTTCCTGTTAGTTCAAGAATATATTTTTTTAAGGAACAAAGTATGAAATCCACACACATTAGCCTTACCCAGGGAAGCTGCTTCCTTTCCTTCTCACCTTGCAAGTGCTGCAAACAAAAGCGGCAGTTGCAGTAACAGAGTGTGCGGTGAATTATGCTGCATTTTGCAGAGGGACTCCGCAGGAGGCACAACGGCAGCCCCTCGAGTGACGCAGGGGTAGCCGGAGCCAGACCTTTAGGTTAAAGAGCTAAAACCAAAATGCCTTGTTTCTCGCGCCTCCAAGATGAACCACAACTGAGGCGGCCTCCATCAGTGGAGGTACAGCTTGAAACTCAGCTCTCTAATATGCACCGGGATGGAGCACAGGCTCTGACAGTGCCTGGCACCCAGTGTGCAGAACATGCTTCACGTGGGTCTCTTCAGACACAACCGTTTCAGCTACAAATTGAGACTTCTGAAGACAGTAGTCTGCAAAAAGTGTCCACAAGAAGGATGGGAATTATGCGTTCATTGGCAGCATCAAGTAACATCAACAAACACAGATCATCAGATAGCTGTTACGTGACCAGCTAGTGCTGGGGCAGCACAAAGATTTATATGTAAATGTCAGGCACTGCAAGATGAAGACAGCCTTCCTTTACGTGTCAGTTAATGAAATAATCACATATTCAAATAAACATTTTAGACACACTTTTGCCACAGAAGAACACCGCCTGCATGTTCAATTATTTTGTGACAGGTGATCAACATCAGCTGGCCAGAAGTAATAGCAACACCCAGATTTTCACTGGCAACCAGCAATTCTGAGCCTAAGGCCAAACTGACCAATCTTCAGGGAGCTACATTTCAAAAAAAAAAAAAAACAAACACTATGTTCTCACTGTCTGTCAAATTGTTCCCAGACATTTGAGGCTGAGGCAACCCCAAAGCCACCATGACAAAACTTTCAGACAACAATTTAATACCTCCTTACTCTTTTTAATGCCCAAACTGGACAGCGATGTCCAGACTTAGAGGAATACTCTATTTTTACACATTTAACCATCAAGAGAGGAGCGGCTGCAGTATTTCCATGAATTGTTCCATGCTTTGTTTATTGATACGCTTCAACTAGGACATAATCAAAACGAATTGACTGTTAGATTGCAAACTGAAAGCTTATTTGAGATAGTGTATCCAAAGCATGCCCCCAAGGGTTTTTACACAGTTAGATAATTCTGGCTGCAATGCTTTCAAGACAAATTGCTTTTCAAGGGGCATTGTATAAAAGGACAATAGTTGGAAGTTTTATAATCATCCACTTAATAGTAAAAAAAAAAAAATCTCTGCAATAAGATGGATGTTACTTGCCAAAGAAGATGCACATCTGCTTTCACCACAGCAGATCAGTCTGCATGACAAAACAAGGGAATTCAATCAGTTCTTACAAGTCATGATGTGATTCTGTGTCATTCTGTGATGAAGCAAAGTCATTTCCAAAAATGGAGGAACATATATTTAGAATGAGAAAAAAGGCAGCTCATTTCTTAACTATCGGTGAAGAGATGGGAGATTAAAGCAAAGGAAACATTTTAAACAGTGCCTCCAGGAACAGAAGAAAACTTAGACATTCAGCAGCCTTAACTGATTTTCAGGTTAGAGGAATCAACAGTCCTGGAGTCCTGGAGCACCCAGAACTAACCTCTTTCTAACTGGCTGAGTAGAAAGAGTACCAAAAATAGACTTTACTAAAATAGATACTTGTGTGCTGAGAGTCCACCAGAGTTTACAGGAAGGAAAAAGTGCAAAACCAGAACCCAAAGTCACAGTTACACATATATATTAGAATCAAGTGGAATCTCAAATTTAAGTAGCTCCATTTCTTTGAGCTATGGAGGCAACAGAGAGAGCAATCCCAGCTAGCAGCTTCTAGTCCCTTCCTCTCTTCCCATTCATATGGAAGAAGACATTTATTTTCTCCTTATTTATCTCACACAAAATCCAAATCCTGCAGCCCCTCACCCATGCATAGACCCTATTCGCATTCTTCTTCATTAGCTTAATTCACTGGCTCCACCAGCTCCTCATCTGACCTTCCACACAGACACAGAATGCAATGACACTGAGATCATCACTTTGCAGAAAACTTTAAGTTCTCCACCATTCCTAATGCACAGCTAAGATAAAACTGCATGGCTGAACTAAAAAAAAAAAACAATCTTTATTTATGAATGTTGTATCTATCCCATATCACCTCACATTGCAACTTATGTTGTGATGTTTACAAGCTTAAAAGATGAAGGTAGTATTTCAATACAGTCAATATCATGGCTTTGACTTACACAAATCCATCTGAGAAGCTCAATGTGTCTTAGAGACATCAGTTAAACTAGAAAATATTCTTACCATCAAGTAAATATTGGGCTATTTACAACCATTTTAAGGATGGAGAAACCGATGCTCAGAAAAGATCAGCTAATGTCTAGTAGCACTCAGGAGTTCAGACTTACAGTGCTGTCTTTCAAGACCACCTTATGCATTTCCAAAAAAAATCATGTGGAGCTGCATTCTAATAACCTCGATACATGTTATGGATATGAGTTATGCCAACGAAATACCAAGAATTAAACAGAGGAGATATGAACTTAAGAAGTGTTAATTGTTTCTGTGCTCTCACAGAAGATCCATGGACACATGCCCATTCCTCCTCTGAGGAGGAAACTATTCCATGTCACCTCATCCTCATCAGATGGTAAAAACACACCCAAGAAAATATCTAAGGAGTCTCCAACATTCTGCAGTTGGATGCCCCAGCTCAGCTCACAGCAATTTCTCCCACAGAAAGGCTCCCTTATTGACTCCATTAAGGAGCCCTTGACGCTGGTGTGCCCACACCCCAGCCTGGTGAAGGTCCATTACCTATTTCTCCAGGAAGGTGCTTGCCACTGAAGCGAAAGCACGCCGTGACGTTGAGGCAGTTCACCGGCTGCAAACCGTCGTGGCACTGAGGAGCTGTGATGTTGATGGAGGCAGGCAGGAAGATGGAGATGTCCATGGTAATCACAGGCCTAGATCTGGAGATCCAGGAAGAAGGGGGAGTTAATGACAGTTCAGGAGGAAATTTCTCAAGCAAAGGGAAATAAATATAATTCAGTGAACTGCACACTTTCAAGCAGATATTAAAAAGGAGAGAGAGTATATGAAAGCATATGAACTTTAAGACGATTAGAGTCAAACCCTCTTTTGCCTTTGCAGGGTTTTGAGAGCGATCTGGTGGCTGGAAGGTGAAAGCAGAGGACCAGGGGGCTGCAGCAGATCTCCCACCTGAGAGATGCAGCTGGGAAATCCAGGCTCCCTGAGCCACCTCAGCATAGGACCCCAGCCCAAGCACTCAGCAAGTGTTATTATTCCTCGTGGCTTCATTTCTGGACGTGTTCAGGGTGACCACACTCTTCCAAAACCAACTTGAGCAGTAAAAAATGTGCAGCCACCAGCAGATTGTTTTCTAAGGTGACTCCAGCAGCCACCCAGGGCCAGACTGTGCAAGCAAAGCACTTTAGGACTCGCTCTCCATAAGCCACTGAATTTGGAAGTGGGGGAAGACAGGGGAGGAGAGAGCGGGGATTGCGGTTACACCTAATTCCTGTCGACTGGAATGAGATTGATGGCAGTCTCCGAGACAGCTGCTCAGTCTCTCTTACCGTAGCCTAAAACAACAGTGCAAGTTGGCCTTTCAAGGTGGAGGATGAAGATAAATGCTATCCCTAGAAATACATGTGGGAAGGAGGTAAAAAAGAGAGGAAAAAGGAAAAAAAAAAGGAGCAGAAGAATGAGCTTCCTAGGATCATTTCACGGCATGGAAGAAAACCTCTTTCCAAATTCTTGGGGAGACATAAAAGAATAAATGCTATAATTTATCTAGGAAGAAATATCTCTCCAGCTATGACACACAGTCTGATATTTCCTTAAAGTTAACATTCTTGGTTATTCACTGGGGAAACAAACAAAGCATTTGTCAAATGGCTATACATGCACACAAGCAACACAGCTACTACCATGCGCCCCACGTCACAGCAGCTTCCACAGAAGCCCTTAATATCACTTGGCAAAACACTTATTGGCTTTGGCCAAAGGACTTCTCAAAAACTTCTGAAGGGGTGAGGAAAGGAAAAAAAAAAATAAGGCAGTTTTCTCGATCCTATTCTGAATCTAAACAGCAAGAACAACATGCTCCCTAACTGGCAGTAGCTGTAGTTGATCAGAATGGCCATAAAGTGGGTTTGCAAAGTACCAGTCTCCATAAAAACAGGTAGTGATTGAACACTTGGATTGAGGTTACCCTCCTGTTGTCATATACATTGTTTTAAACACAACAGGAAACCTTTCAGGATCTTTTTTTTTTTTAATGGAAATAGAGTCAAGCTTTCCCAGCCCTTAACAGGATACAGGTTGGCATGTTAATTCTGCAGCTCAAACCTTTGTCTTGCCAGTCTCGCTACACCCCTATAACTTCCAGCAAGATGCAGAAGTCCCCAGCGACATCAAGCTATTGAAAGGATTTTACCATTAAATATTAAAAAGGGCAACAGTGGAGCTACCAGCAAAATTAAAGCTTCCTATGCTCTTCTCTGGCGCTGCGTGTCGGCCCCAAACCTGCCCTAACCTTTGCAATTTGATCTACAAAGCCATCACACCTCTCTCCATCAGACATGAACCAAGCAATCACACATCACTTCTTACACACTGGAAACAGTAGCCTATATCCTGCGAGTATTGAAAACATCTCCATATTTCATTTCCTCGAAGGCTCTTATTTCATTATGCATTCCATAACTCATGGAATTACATTCTGGCATTGCATGCAGCTGGCTTTTGCTCAGCTTCGTTCCCTTATATCATAATTTGTTTATTTTATGTAAATGTAAGAATCAAGGGGGAAAAAAAGAAATCTTCTCATGAATTCAAAAAAGCTTTCTGTAAACAATAACCTTTTCTAAAGGGGCACTGAGATACAACACGTATCTACTTTTGGCTCTAAACCTCTGTGTTTGTTCATAGTCTTGAAATTACTACACATTGTCATCCCTTACTATGCTGTTTAAATTAGATTATATGTTCTTTGAAACCATTCATCCCTAATGTTCTGCTTAAAAAGTAATGCAGCTTGCTTGTTCTGACCACAATAAACCAGGGAGAAAATTGTAGTGGTGGAGGACTTAGACCACAAAACATCTAGAGAAAAAAAGGACCCAACAGGAAAACAGGAATGGAGGAAAAAGACAGCAATCTTACCTTAGAAGTACCACATTGTCTGACAAGAAGGCTCCAACAGTCATATCTGAAATTTTGGTAATGTTTAGACAGTTACAATGGAGGCTGACAGGCACAGAATTCAGTTTTCTTATGTCACTTGGGACTTAACAGAGCATACATCTAAACTCAGATTTTTCTAACCAAAATCATTTGGTCCCTTAAAACATTAGTATGTCAAAAGTGCTTTAAGTGCAGGATTGGATCTGTGAAGACAGTCCATTTCTACCTCATTATCTTCATTGTTATTACTAATATGTTATTTTGATTTTTTTCTTAAGTTTATCATTGAGACTCCCAAGCAGCCTTCTACCGTGGCAGGATAGCAGCATACGCTGCCAGGTACCTCCATCCTTTGCCAGGATCGTCCTAGCACTCAAACCAAGCAACCAGCTCAAACTCTTAGGGGGAGCTCAGGCTAAGAGAGAGAAAAGGGCAGATCCCACACGCTGCTTCCTGCAATTGAGGGAGCCTTAACCAGCAACGTGGCCTGCCGTTTCCCAAGCTATTCCCCTGCTGTTATCAGGGCAACAGGCGCACCTGGATATCCATTGCCATCCATATCGACTCCCCCCGATATGGACTGGCCAAACATCCGTAGCATCGGGCTTATCGTCTGCCCAGACAGCTTCTGCAAGAGAAAACACGCAAGGGAAATTAGTCAGCAACACAAAGAAGCCTCTGATAAAACTTTTGAGCTTGATTTTCAAGCCCCAGAGCTCTCGTTTTGGTGGGCTGAGCCCTGCACCTCTGCTCACTTGTGCTGCTCCCACACAGGACGCTGCTGCCAGCACGCGCAGCATCTGCCCCGGAGCAGAGCGCTGCCAGAGTGGATTTAGATTAACCAACACACTTAAAGAAAGATCCAAGCAAAATAAAAAGCACATCAGGTAGACTTCTTGTAGGAAAACGAAAATGTGCTCTGGAGATTTTCTTTTCTTTTTTTTTTCTTTTTTCTCCCTCACATCAGAGGTTTTATCCTATATCTTAAGAAAGATGATGATGAAATGGAACAGAAAATCTTGCGCAACAACTTCTTTTCACTAAGTTTGCCAGTGTATTCAAAGTCAAAACGATTAATTTTCATCTCCACTTGGAAATTCTGTTTTTCATCAGCAATTATAAAGTATTTTGTGTCAGTACAGAAGCTGTATCTCATTTCTGTCTCCCCAACCCAGAGACTAATTAGCTTCCAACATAGCTTTTTTTTTAATAACTAACATGAAAACTTTCTCTAGATGGTTTGAATTGTAAATGCTTTCGTCTAAAGCAAATGAATATATCAAAATCTCATTTTCCATGGCAATCTGATGTCTCCAAGCTCTTATTCATTATGTGGTCCCACCAGTCTAAGACCTTAATTCAAACTAGGATCTGATGGAAGATGCAAAAAGAAACCTATCCCAGTAAATAATTCCTAGCTGTTGGTGATGCTTCACAGTTTGTGAAATGCTGCCAGCTTATCTTGGCCCAACCACAAAAAGTCTTTAATATTTGACAGAAAGACAGACAGGAAATTCATCAAAAAAGTATCAGTTGAGCGGAAAAAAAAGATATCCTGTAATTTTGACAGCCAGTTTCAAGGGAAATCAGTGCTATGCGATGTACAGAACTCCACTTTCCTATGCAAGGGCAGATAAAATTAAGACAATTGGAAGTCAACTTCCTCCCCACTTAACATTTACATCAGAGAATGCAAATACATTTTGGGGGGAGGTCCAAGTTAAGGTGGCAAATCTCTAATGATGGTCCCATTAGACATCTGCAGGTTATTATAGTCCAAAAGGCAGAGGTATAACGCTGCTCTGCTTTTAAGTGCCATGACTGAAAACAGCAGGCCCCAAAGCCTGCTCAGGCAGTATTTATTTAGCACATACGTAATGTTGCAAGCCAATTAGGCTGCCTCTGCTCATAGCCAGTACTTGGCGGATATGAGGCGACAAAACCCATCAGCAATTTAAATGAAGAAAAGGAGGAACACTGCATAGTTTCTTAATTTAGATTGCTGAGCAGTATGTATATATACATATATGCATATATACACAAACATACACACACATATATCTATGTGTATGTATATAGTGAAAATATATACCTTGCAGGCCTGCACAGGTCAGCTTATTTCGAAAAGGAAATCCGGAGCATTAAGATGACTCTAGGGTATAGTAATAAGATACAAAAAGTCTTTCACTTCTAGGTTCAAATCCAGGGCAAGCAGGTCAAGAGCTGAAGTTGCTGCAGAGCTTTTTTTGTGTTGTATGTAGGAAATGAATGAGTGGCACGTTCACTGCCCTGCAGCACATACTAGGAGCACTGCCTGCAAGCACTGCCACCCCTATCGGGACACAAGGTAAGGAGGGGAATTAGGTCAGGACTGAATGAGCAGGGTATCCTGCCACCCTGTCGAGCTGTGCTCGGTGCCACAGTTCCCATGCAAGGTGTCTGCTGGCCTCACTCGCAGGGCAGGTGGAGGTAGCGAGGGGGACATTTTATTTGCCATGCTGCTGATCTGGCCTCTTTATAAAATGCTAAATTCCCCCCATGAAATGCAAAGAAAAGAGAAAACCTGATTCTTTTCAGCGGGAGCTGCAAATCCCCGAAATTTAAAAAGCCAGAGAAAGCACTCCTGGCCAGCGGCTCTCAGCAACAGGGCAGAGCTTTCCACATACCACTAAGCTGGTCATTTTAGAAGTAGAAGAGGCATTTAACTACCTGCTACTACTAAAAAGTAGTGCATGGCATAGACACGGTAAAAGGCAGAAGGACAAATCTTCTGCGGTCTGTTACAAGAGTCTCCAGTATAACCACTGAACTCTTTAATTCTGCTTAAACTCATTTACTGCGAAGGATCCCACCCAGCAACAAAACAAAACAGTTCAAACTTCAAACACATGGAGGGAGGGAGGAATCAGGCTCTGAAAAAAAAAAAAATGCTTGGCAGAGCCTAGGGGACACACGCTGGGCAGGACGAGCATGAATTTATCTTCGCTATTGCCTGGCTCTTGTGGCTCGATTGCGCTGCGTCATAGCCAGGGCTTTGCACCAGGCTGTGTAGCATACCCCGGCCTCGTTTTTATTTCAAAATATTGGTCAGGAAATTGTAACGCAGGCTGCAGTGTGATATATTATCATATTGGAAGAAGAGGGCCAGCAAGCTGGGTAAGAGAGGACAGCAGGGAACAGAAGAGAAACTTATTGTCTCTTTTCTGGACATCCTTGCTTCTATGGGAAGAAAGAGCAAACTATTAACTATCCCATGGTCTTTCCACGAGTTGTATGCACCCTCCACCAGTTTGCCTTCCTCCTCTGCAGTGCTGCTGAGGGAATTCAAGCCCGAAGACTGCACTTGCACCAAGGAAAAAGCCACAGCTGCAAACTGTAAAAAAAGTTGAGGAAAAATATCTCCTAACTAGCATGGCTACACCTCTTAGTATGGATATGGGCGGGCTTTGGGAGAAGCCATCTGCAAACCATGACTGAGAAAGGATGTATCTTTGAACTGCACGAGACCATCCATAAAGGGATTCCCTTAGGAAAATGCCACTTACCCTGGAAGACAAGGTTCAGAAAAAATCCCATCGCCGTGTTTTATCCCTAAATTTGCTTTATTCCTGCAGGCCCCACTTCACATACACGTATCACATAAGCAGCATCACGTACCATAGAATACCGGGGGACAATACCATTGGCATCTCCATGATAGATATACACCGCTCCTACGTAGTTGTCCTCCTTAGGTGCCCCGATGGCAACATCTGTAGAACAGCAGAGATTACAAACATTTCAGAATCCGTTCCACTACTCCACTTTTTCCCAATTTTACATGCCAGCTCTCCACAGGAAGACAGTTCATCACGATCAACATGATCAGCACACTGCTCATGTCAGCCTGGCTACAAAAACTTGTTTGATTTAATGAAGAGCTCATGCTAAAATAAATTTAAAAATAGGCAGATGTATATGAATTTGTACATGCATGCGGCTGTGTGTGTGTGCCTAATCAGAAACATGTGTTTTTGTTATGAAAATGTTTGCACATTAACCAACAGTCGTGCTCAAAAGGACTATTTAAAATCCTTTCAGATCAAAATTCTCATCCCAGAGGAACGTCTGCTTTGTGAATCAAGACACAAATGACAAAATGGATTTAATGTAGCACAAGGATAAGTTTGCTTGAAAACTCAGAGTTTCAAAGTAGGTTGGCTACATTAGGATAGGAAGGTAAAAAGGGGGCTGCTGAGGATGCAGTTTCAAATTATGTTGGATCCAATTAAACTGCAAGCCACTGAAGAACCATCCCATCTCCCATTCTCCTCTCCTTGTTGGATCTAGTGGTTGACTACCCAGCTGCTAAAAGTAAATTCTGCCTGGTGCTTTCACACCCATGGCCAGGCCCAATTCACTCGGCAGCCTATTGATTACCAGATCTGAGCCATAAGAAGCAACCAGCATGCAGGTACCACCTCAGAGGAAGAGTGTGCCCGTCACCTGTGGTGGCAACGTGCAGTGAGGTTTGTTTAGGCATGATTTAGAACTGCACCCTCAGAGTCTTCGAAGAAATAAACCCAGGCACACACAAAGGAAATGGGTCCTCACTCCAAGTCCTTAACTGTGCTGCCAAAAACTGGGGCAGAAAAGGTGCCAGTGTCAACACTTGCCCCTCACCTACTGTTACCACAGCAGAGGCCCTCAAACCAAATGGCTCGGGAAAGGAGCAGGGGTATAATAAAGCAAAGGACAGAGATTATTAATGTAGTACACAACAAGAGTAGCAAGAGGCTACTTCGTAATTACATTTTATGATAAGAAGCATCATTGCGCCACAAAAGCTGGAAAGGCTTAAGACATAAAAGAACAGGAAAGAAGAACAGGCCAGACATACATTTCTGCTCCGTTTGGGTAGTGGGAATTTGAAGCCTTTCATGAAGCACTCAAAAAGAGAAGAAAATGTAACAAGGAAGCTAACCAGAATTAATGAGACAGTCAGGTGTAAGGTGTATGTAAGTCAGCACATCAGGCACAGTCAGCTAGGAAGGGCTCTAGCAGGCAAAGCACACGCAAGCAAGACTCTCTCTGGGTGACGTCCAGCTGTTGGACAGGTCCAGAGGAACGATGCCACATGGCACCGGCCATCGGTGTCCCAGAGCTGCCGGGGGGAGGAGAGGGGCAGTGCCACCGAAACACTCTGCTTTAGCCCAAGTTCCTCGGAGAAAGGTGCCCCAAGGAAAAGGCACCGACCTGGGAAGCCGTCGTCATCGATATCGCCAAGGGAGGCCATGCTCTCCCCAAAGTGCGCGTTGTAGGCACTGTCACCGTCCAGCACCAGCTGCTCTTCCAGGACTCCCTAGCAAACAGGAAAGACAACAGGCTCAGAAAAACACACAAAAATCACCGTGAGCCCTAGCAGACACGAGGCCTCTTCATGGGAACGTGCACACACACACTCACAAACACATATATATGTTTCAGGAAACACCTGGGACAGAGCTGCAGCCTGACTTTTGCCCTACCACTGAAGTCCCAGTGAGCACAAATTACTCGAGCACTGTAAATCAAAAGGGTTAAAATAACTTGGAATAATAATAATAACATAATCGACTCCAGCTAGCCCATGTGGGTCTCTCAGGGCACACTCCACAGCCATAAATGGCATTTCTAACACAAGCAGCCAGGCTAAACAGAAATCTCCACAAGAGGCAAGGTCCACCAGAGAGCCAAGGATGTGAAAGCTCCAGCTCTATGTGAGCAGGTAAACAAAGTGCCCAAGAGTGATAACTTTAGTAGACAGCCACTTTGGGGAATGCAGTACTAAAAATGGGGGAAAAAAGGTACAAGAATATACTGAAATAAGAATTTATTCTTTGTCTTCTAAAAAAAAATCCCTTATTGATGGCTAATTCCTCAGCATTACTAACACATGACATTTGACAGGGCTCAGTTTTAATTGAACAGCCTTTTTTTAACAGTTGGTGAGATTAAGCTTAGACTGATACTTTTTTATTTCTAAAAGGAAAACTATTTTTTCTTTTAGTTTGAGATTAAAAAAAAAATAAAGAAAAAAGAAAAGCACAAATGATCAAATGATGCACCTAAAATGCTTATAGTCAGAGGATGTGATGAGTTCATGAAGGTTTCCAGATCCCCAAATGTAACAGCCCAGGGCTTGCTTTACTGGCAGACTACATCTGACAAATGAAACCTCAGCAAAGGCTGATTCTGCTAAACCCCAGTGAATTTAGAAGAATTTTCCCCTAAGCACAAAGCATTTGGGCAATTTGAAACTTTTTAAGCATTGGACAGAAAGATTAAAGCAACTCCCCCCCAAAAAGAGTTGTCTGAAATGAAGAATAAGGAGAGAGATTTAATGAAATAAAGAGAAAGGGAAAAGTTCAAAATACAAGTAGCTTTGTACCCATATGCCACGAGAAGCCTTTTAAGGATCTGCTTTTTCTTGCCCACCCACTTTCGGGTCAGGTCCATAAGCTCTCGCTTCTTACAGTCTTCCCTCAAGGGGGAAGCAACATTTCCACAAGAAAACAAAATTCAGTTACGCAACCCAACTTTGTATCCACCTCAAGGGTTGCTTTGTTTTGTGAACGTGGGTAAAATGCCCCCTGAAACATGTAATAAAATCCTTTTCTTGGCTGCAGGGAGTTGCTGACTTCAAGAAAACCCCACGTAATGAAATTGAATCGCAGCAGAGGGGAATCGGGGAGGCCTGTATGTGCATCTTGTCTCTTTGCAGTCCTCATAGGAAGAGGGGAAATATAAGCACATTAAACCAGGCATCGTGGTGCCTCCTGGTATTATAATGCATTTTTCTCTGATGCGCCGCAACGGCTTCTCAAGTGCTGCTGCTTGCAGAATGAACTGGTGGTTTGAGAACCAGGCCCTAAAGAAAGGCTGCAATCCTGCCTGCTAGTAACTCCTACTGCTAGAGTAAAAGGAATTCCTATTAACTTCTTGACTGGGTTTTTTATACAGTAAAAAAAAAAAAAATCTCAGGTACATTCCCACTGTAAGCAGTCAATGTTGGTTATTATCTTTGGCATTCTGCATCCTGTTTTGATGGCCTAACAGCAATGCTGCAATACTGAAAGTTGGCTAAGCTGTGGATCTAGGTAAAAAGATAAGACTCATTTAGAGGAGTATTCATAATTGAAGATAAAATTACAGCAAAAGCAATTTTGAAGTCTCTCAAATGCTACCGATAGGACATCTGCATGAATGCAGAAGTAACCCCCCTACGTAAGAATTCTTAGAATACTAATAATACACACCAGTTTAACTTTGGTCTGTAGCAACAACCCCACTGAAGCAGCAGGTTTGGGACCCAAATACTAAATAAAAGCAAACAATCATTGTTTTTCTATGAATACACCATAGTAATGATGTTGTTTTGTTGATGCAGGAAAGTTCAGGCTTTTCCAAGACGACCGCTGGGTCATATGAAATCCAACAGTTTCAGCTGGTGAGAATCAAAGACTTTAATAGAAGTCGTAATGTAAAGATGGCACAAATTTAACCTTTGGTTGCTATTCAGAGGAGCTCCCAAATCCTCACAGCTTTTTTGCCAATTTGCAATTTCCAATGACCACCCAAAACACAAAGCAAAACCCAGTCAAAGCCGCCGACTTTTCCTCAGTTTTGGCATCCAAGTTACACAAAGCCACAAACATCGCCAAGTTTCAACATAAAACCAGCAACTTTCCCAGACCTCCTCGAAAGATTCACAGCTCTGTGAGGAATGTGGACTGGTATCTGGTAAAACATGATAGCAGACAAGTTTTCCGTGACTTCATGTTCTGCTGGAGACACCCAAAACGCCACGACTTGAGACATCGAGTTTCTCCAGGCAACACTGGGACCACAGGAGCGTTGGTCCACCCAGACCCACATCCTCACCCCTTCCAAATTCATCTCCTGCACATACTCACGTTGCCTCTGTTGATGTAGACTGTGACTTGACCCTCGTCCCTGATCTCGGAAAACATCGGTGCTCCAACCAGCAGGTCTGAAAGTCCGTCCGAGTTCAGATCAACTGCACATAAGGAGGAGCCAAAGTAAGAGCCCATCTGCAACCAAGCCGAGTCACAACAAAGCGTTCAGTATCTGCCCACACACAGGAGGAAATCATTTAGGCTCACTCTCTTCTTATTTTTTTTGTAATTTCAAACGATGACTTGCTGCTTTATCACTCAAAAGCAGCCCTACAGAGAAATCCTAAGGGATACTTCTGGCAAGAATTAAACACTTTACTGTAACAGCACATTAGTTTGTATGGTTTATATGGGGAATAACACAGGGTGGGACATGCTGAACTGAGACATTTAAAGAGCTTCCTAGGACTAGCTTTCACTTGTCAAGTGCTTCAAACCAGGAAGGGGTGAAATGCGTTTCCCAAATCAAGACTTTCAGCCCTGCCAAATGATTATTCAGGTGGACTCCCAAAAGGGACCTGAAGTCGGGTAGGTCAGATGTCCGTGGACACCCTGCCCCCTCCTGTTTTTTAAAAAAATAAATGCCCCAAAAAAAGAGGTATCTAAAAATCCTCCCTCACCTACGAAATACTTTTTCCCCTTCTCTCCTTCCCTTTCATCCCTCTGTAACCTCAAACAGAGGTATTAGTCATTGGCTGACGTCAGCCTTTCCCTGATTTCCTCTCACATAACACACACAACTCACAGTGTGTGTGTTGGCCCAAAAGATAACTTTCTATTGAAAGTCCTTAAGTGGTACAGAAAAAGCTAAGTCACATCCAATCTTTTGTTATAGCTGTTTGATGCAAAATTAGTTTAAATTGAACAGATTAATAGAGAGATACCCTTTAATATTTGAGATTGAAAACTGTTTAAATAGCAGGAAAAAATGAGGGTAAAAAGTAATTATTAGGTTAAAAAGAACAAATCACACATTCATTGCATATTTTTATATTCCTCGTTTCTGATTTCTGTCACACCGCAATACCCATTTGATAGTTAGCATGTACGAGCTGGGGCTATGGGGACTAACAGGAGATGAGCAGTATCATCTCTATTCCTCACTGTCTGCAAGATTTAAAAGCTGCTAAATATATATAGTGGGGTAAGTTAAGGATAGCGTTTCAGTTTATAATTCAGATTTTTGTGTCTATGTGGATTTAGGGTCAGACCTCAAATACCATTTGATTCTAGTTTTTCTACAGCTCTAGTCCCCTTGTGGATCTTTTATTTGTTTATGTTTTTAATCCACTAGTGTTTTAAAACAAAATTCTCATGGGTAAGGAGTGAAAGTTCTTAAAAACATTTCACTATGAATTCAGGCAGTTTTCAGGGAAAGGCTGTTATTTAGCAATATCACACATCTGCGGTTCATGGACGAGTTCGTGGTACTGTGAGAATGAACATTTGGAACATGGCATTACATTTTTTTTCTGCATTCGATTTCCTTGTTCAGTCCCTCTCAAGAAAAAAAGTGAAGGAAAAACATGCTTTTGGTGCCTGTGTAACCAGGACATTGCAGCAAGGAGCTTTCACATGGGCTGTTGTGAGAGTTCACTGCTGAGCAGTGCCGATGGCTGAGCACCTCTGGTGCTCAGAACCAAAAAACAGAGAAAGGTGAGTTAGGGTGGGCTTCTCTCAAAATAAGCTCTAGCTTGGGTCTTGCAGACTCTATAGAAGACAGACACTACTCGGGAAGACAGAGGTGACAGCCTGGAAGTATACAAAGGATGTAAATGCTCAAGTAATTAAGTTAGAAACAAGAATAATGCAGTTACATTTAAAAAGGAAAGTTTTTGGCTGAAACCTGGAAACTTCCTGATAGTTCTGCTTGTGAGGCTAAGGAAGGACTCTCCCAGAGCACTTCCTCAGGGCCATTTAAAAGTCAGTGGAGAAGAAATGAACAGGAAGCAATCAGACACAGGAGATACCCTGGATGAGCTGGAAGGTCCCTTCCTTTTAAAATGACTGAGCAAGCGAAATTGTGGAGAGACCTTCAAACACACTTCACAGCATCCAGCTATGTGTCCTTGCCTCTTTAACCTACTCCAGATTCCCAAGAGTGTTTAAAGATTGAGACTCTCTTTTTGGCTGTAGGGCCACTCATACACAAACCCCACAGGGGAGCTGTAATTCACAGTAAACCACTTTTTTTTTCTTTTTTTTTCCCCTAGCTCTAAGGCATTAAAGCTAAGAGGAAAAGGCAGGACTGATTCATGGCAGGAAGAGGGCTAAAATCATCCCCTCTTGATGCTCCTCAGCAAAACAGCTTAATTTTAATAGCACCCCAAAACAGCAATAAACTGGAGTGGAGAGTCTGTGTAAGCAGCCAACTACAGCCTGGTCTGTACAACAGGTTTAAATCTTCTGAGAGGATGAGGAGAAACAGAATTATCTCCGTAAGTCATGAAGAAGTGGATTAAAAGTGATTCTCCAAGACAACCACTCCAAACAACCACTATATCCCCTTCTCTCCTACCCCAGAATGAAAACGAGCATGCTAAAAAAGCTCACCTTTTTTCCTGAAGCCTGGAAAATCTTTATTAAAGAGCCCGACCGCCTGTCAGTTCTGAAAATATAGACCTGAAAAGTGAAAAAAAGAGAAAGAAAAAGAAGTTAACTCATACTTAGCAATACTGGCAATGCTAGCTACAAAGCGCAGCATCGGTGCTTTTGGCACAACAGGCACAAGCCGGCCCCGGTGGCCTTGGCCAAGCTCCCCTCTGCAAGAGGCAGCCCGCCCATGCTGCATGGCGAAGATCAGGACGCTTTAGGAGTTTCTGCTCTGACCTTTGCTAGGAGGTCAGCAAACGCATGTGCGCCGTTTCCGCCTGAAACCGTCTGCAAACGAGGATAAGAAACAGCAGCACTGCAAATTTCACTCCTGCCGGTTGTATCAGCATAAAAACGGTTCTCTTTACAGAGGATTAGGACCTCCCAATGTAACTGTATGAAAGCTCACCCCAAATGTGACTGATCTTTACCTCTGGGCTGCTTGCCACATAAATTAACTCCACTCTTGTTTGCAGCTACTCATTCATAAACGGCAGCTTTGAGCCCAAGGTTTACTTGCAGATGGCTCCCCTTTCATTTACTACGGTTTACAAGACTCATACAAGGCTGATTGATACAAGATGGCAAATGAGCCACAGTGGGTGAAGTCACGAGTAGCTAGCTTTGCCATTAAAGTGGTGGGAAAGTTCGAAAGCTTGGATGAAGCCCAAGAAATTTCTTAAGCTAAACAAAAGCAAAGAGACACTTAACATAAGGACCATACATTCCCCAGTATGGACATAAATGGTGATGGGAAGTAAGTTGTAAAGCAGTGAACTATCCAAACACAGTCCACTTGTTGCTTGTTTCTGTAGGATAAACTGTTTAACCAGAAACACGCAGAGACAAAAATATTGATAGAATTGCAGTGACAGATCTCGTATCACAACCAAAACCTAAAAACACATGGCTTGTTAAAAAAAGGGACTTGCTCCCGCAGAAACCTGGGCTCACTCGGCGTGGGAAATCCCAGGCTCCTTGCCAGCAGATGCCTGTGCAGGCAGAGGAACTGAGCATCCCTCCCTTCCAAGGGCGAGCAGTAGAGCCAGGCACTCAACATGGTCGAGTATGCGGTGAGTGTCTTTTTAAAATAACTATTTTAAGGATTGGGTGGGAGAGAGAGGACAGGGACGGAGGTGAGGCACCAGAAGGGACAAGTGGAGAAATTTGATGATTTCAAACAACTTCTCCTCTTCCCTGCATAGTGCTCCCAAATTATTCTGTAGGCAAAAATCTCTTGGTGTTTCAAACTCGTGGGAACTGAACCAATACTATTTCTTTTCCCAGCTGCATCTGACCATGTTATTGTTTGACAAAAAGCCACACCTTTCCGATGCCTCCGTCCTGGGGAGCTCCTCCTACAACGTCCGTGGTTGTCGGCTGCGAGAAATGACCTGCTGTCACCGCATATCCTGAGTGGGAGATGGGTTGGGATGGGAGAGGAGAGAGAAAATAAATAAATAAATAAATAAAATAAGGCACAAAAGGAAAGAGGAACAGGTCAGCCATCTGGATCGTACTCATCAGTTTGCACAGTTCCTAGGAATTAACATTATACAACTGTTTTGTCCAGGACGTGCCGACATTCAGCTTGAGCACATCGACCTCAGGAAATCACAGCAAGCTCTCCGGCCTCTTCCCAAAGCCAGAAGAGCAAAGGTGTGGGAGGAGGCTGGCCAGAAGCAGGTACAGGCAAAAAGGATAAGGGGAACAGTTAGGTAACCACGAATCCAGATGTGAAAAGGAAAGGGAAGGAATAAAATAAAAACGTGTACTCAGACACATGCACAAACAGAACAAAAAGACCACATCAATGCAGAGAAGTATCACAGAGGGTGATTCATGTCAGCTAGAAAGGGTTCACCTTCACTTAAAAATCACTGCCCAAAAAGGCTTGGAAAATTAAGTGCCTTTTTGGTTGGGGGAAAGCAGGGGACAGTTGACAAAGAGGTCAGAGAAGTTAACGGCTGAAGAAGATTTTTGTTTAGGCAAGAAGACAAATGGGAGGGCAGATCAAAGAAAGAAAGAGTGTATTTGAAAGAAGATCAAAGATTGGGTCTTATTTGTTATGTTAAAATGATGTATAACAACTAAAGAAGATAATATTTTCCCTCTAAGGCTGTCATATTTAACTTGCTCTTCTATTTTGAATGATGAGTCTCTTGTCTACATGAGAAACGCTATAACTCAGGTCTATCAGTGGTGAAACCTATATATGTCCTTAAGTGTATATATACACTCCTCATTTACCATCTCCAAACAGCACCTTCTAAGTGGTTCTCTTTTTTTTAAGACTAAAGGTTAAGGGCAGGAGGGGGAAAAGGGGAAAGAAGAGGTGACCATGAGTCTTCAGTCAAACAACATCAAACTACTATCTGTTAAAAATATCTTCTCATTCTCAACTGTCCTAGGCATTAGGAAGCCTATAAAATAATTACACTTGTAATGTTACTTGATTTTAGAAGTAAAATATATTGTCTTAACATTAAAGATAGTTTCAGACCTACAGCCAATCCTTTCAGAGTCTCCTTCTGTTATAAGTCATGGCTATTTTTTGTTCAAATAAATTAATCCCTGCAATACACTCTTCTGTAATGACACTGTGCCCATTTTACAGGCAGATGCACACAGCCTAAGCAGTGACACATAATACGTCCACCACAGGGCAAAACCAGGAATGCAGGAGGCCCACAACCAGCCACATCGCTTCTCTACCCAAACACTTTCCAAAAAATGTGAAGTTTTTTTTTTTAATAAAAATAAAGTGAATATTCTGGCTGCTTATTTCCTTATACATCACTTATCGCTATCCAATTGGTGACCCTTTAATCCAGCCATTCTTCTTTTTATGCTTTTCATAAAACACACTACACCACCACAAACCACCAGTGCCAGCTTTATGGTGTCCAAGCCCTGAGGGAAGTTGTTGAGCAGATCCCATTCCGGCAGCGAGCGGCTTACCAAGGTACGTGTATCGCCTGGCTATCACGGCATCATCGTTCAGCTTATAATACATATTGTCCGTGAGATTCAGCACTTTGACGGTTCCTGTCCAGTAATAAGATCCTGGTGCCCCCATGATGACCAGCTCCTGCAACAGGAAAAAAAAAACAAAGGGAGTGGGAAGGATGAAAAACAAAACCAAGAAGGAATTCATGCCTCATGGAGCAGTGGGAAAGGGGAGAGGATATTAACGTAAAACACTAATTAGTCCATCTGTAAAAATGATCATTCTCTGTGCACATAGATGGCATTTCTCTTCCCAAACCCAGGGTCACTACACACCCTGAAGATACAAGTTCTGCTCTTTAAGGACCCACTTTTGCTTAACTGTCCTGTAAGAAAAGAGACCATCCACAGCCTCACTAGCTATCGCACTCATCCCTGCTCCCATGGTCTACCCAAAACATGACTCTCCAACTGCTGCATTTTCCTAGGAGCCCCAGGCAGGAGTGAGGGCCTCCACCACATGATGGGAGAACCCGCACGCCCAGACCCCCTGCATTGGAGACCATGCCTCAACTCCGGCAACACTCTACACCTACCGATGCTGGGAAGGAGGGTGGGACGTATCATGAAAGATGCTCATTTTATGATTATAAAGCTAAATATCTGCCATGCACTCAAGCAGAGGGTTTGCATATTTTGAAGATGGAATGTTTTGCCCTGTTCCATGCTCAAAATTAATAATATGCATGGCTCCGAGAGCAAACCCAACTATGTCTGATTATAGACACCCAGATCATTTTAGGCTTGGAAAAACTGAAAATCAGGCAAAATCGGATTTTTTTTAAACATTTTTAATGTTTGAACTGAGATCACTGAAACGACAGGCAAAGACAAAAGCTTGCACATAACAACACTTCAGAAATTAAAATAAAACAAAATAAATCAATGGCCAAGCAAAAAAAAAAAAAAAAGAAAAAGAAAAAAGAAAGAAATCCCATCATTCCTATGAGCAGGGGAAGTCATGAGCAAGGCCAGTGAAGATGCAGCAAAGATACCACAGAAATTTTAAATGGTAGTCATGACAGAGAAGGTGGGGAGAGGAAAATAAGGTGAGCTCCAAGTTAAATCCTACATGCCGAAACTGCTGGCTGAGCTCCAAGCACAGCTGAGAAAGCTCAGAGAAACATTTGATGATTTAGCTGCGCTGCTCGAGTGAGAGCGGGAGCAGGAGGTTATATCAGCCCATTAGAAGAACCAGCCATCTCTGAAGAAAATTAACTGCCTCAAGATGTGCTCCCATTTCAATAACCTCCAAGGTGACCTTTCTTGGCCACTCCTGAATGCAACTCGCAATCTGAGTACCTATAGGAGATGTCATATTGGTCTAAAAAGACTAGTTTTTCCCTCGTCTTTCTCACGTCACAAGGACAGATGTGTATGCAGCACTCAGAGCTCTTTCCCACAGAAGGAAATAATACCAGGAATAAAAAAAAAAGGGGGGCGGGCAGGGGGAGGCAGTTTCCTTTCTCCCAACAATTGCCAGCAATGTGAATTCACCTTATCGAGTACTAGGTCCTAAGAAGTAAAAATCTCCATGTTTTTCAGGAGAGGACAATAAAAAGAAGGGATACTCTTCCTGCTTTTCCCAGTTTCAAATTTTTAAGAAAATCATCTTGCTCTGCCTTGTTTTTCGAACAGGGAAATTTCGACAAATACGTAAACGCAATTCAGGATGTTCTAACGCACAAAAAGCAGTATTCTCAGTCCAACAATTTGAGCGCCACAGGACTGACTTGCAGCACTTAATGTGCATTTCTTAAATTCCAATCAATTGTGGTCTGCTTGCAGAGGACTGCCCTCTCCCTCACTGCTGGAAGGACTAACATCCCAAAAAACCTGGGGCTGCGTTTGGCTGAGGCAGGCTCTCCAGCACCCGTGCCAAGGGATGCTCACCTGGGAGCAAAATACTTCCCCAAAACACTTCCTACAGCCCAGCAGGAACCACTGCCAGCCCAGCGGAGCAGCCAGGGTCAGGCCCTGGCTCTGCACAGTATTTGTTTGTCCACCAGAACAACAAAAAGGGCTTGATTGGGAACACACTGCCCCAAAGCGTCTCCTATTTCTGCGGGGGAGCCTTCCCCAGAGAGCGGCAGATGTGGCTCGCATTCCTCCGGCAGAGGAGGGAGTTAAGCCTGGAGAGCATTAGACCTACCTAAAGTCCCTAGCCCTGGAGCCAGTGGGAACCTGCATTTCCTCCTGAGCTTTATTTTTTTTTCTTTTCTTTTTAAATGATGTCATTTTTTTTTTTTTCCCTGGGAGCAGCCCTGGAGGTCACGGGATCGCTTATTGGCTCCAATGGCAGGGCTGAAAATTCAGCAGGGACTTGTCTGTTTGACCCCCACAAGCTATTTATTTATCTGCATCTCCTGCTGTTGGAGATGGGCCTGGCCTGGACTCCATGGAGCTGCCATCGCCTTAGGCTGAGGCACCGAGAGGCTGAACCAAAGGAGCACTGAAGGCACAGGGACAGAAACCTAATTCCAGCACAGAGAGGACATTGCCATTCTCTTTATATCAACCCAGACAAAGTCTGCAGGTCAGTGCCTCTATAACCAGGACTGAGCAAGTAAGAATTTGATTCTGAAAGAGCTTTTTTTTTTCCCTGAAACATTAAAAATAAATACCAATATAGACATGAGAGAATAAATTAATCTTTGGTGAAAGTAAGACATGGCAAGATCTGAAAGACAAATGTTTTCTAACTTTTTGTTTTTAAATATATTGATATGCAAAAATAAAATAATTTAGGGAGTACACTATACATATCCCCAAAGATAAGAGTTAAACTTAGACACAGAGAAACCTCTATGCAAGTTTGGGGATATATTTGATAGACTATCTGGGTTATGCCCGATACTACAAATTGCTCCTTGAGGAGAGTTTTCAGAGTCGATTCATTCATTCTTTTCCATGGGCCTTCAAAAAAACAAATCCGCCCCCACACGAATCACTCCGTACAAACTGGGCAACATGAAAATCCCCACCCAGAACCGTGGGAGGGCAGAAAACATTAAGGGATGGGTGGCTGCTCGCCCTGTTTATTAAAGCTAGGACAGTACAAAGGAAATGCGCTAAGTTGCATAGCCAGCTGTTGAAGTCATATTTTCTCATTCCCTTCCCTGGTGCACATGGAAAAAAATAGATAAATCAAAAATCAGATAAAAACACAATAAAAGAGTCAGGAAAGCCCACTCATCCTGCTCACCTCGGTGAAGAAGCCCGCGATGCCGGCCTGGCATGAGCCGTGCTCCTCCCCGTACTTCTTCTTGTACTCTGGGTGGGAGAAGAAGGGAAAGAAACAAAGCGGTCACTTGGGGCCACACCAGCTGTGTGGGGCTCGCCCCTCAGGACGCACTCACCTTGTATCTCTATAGCTTCCTTTTCTTATTTTATTTTTTAAAATCAGCATTAACTCATTGCTAAATGATAACAGGTCTTCATGAACTTACCAAACATAACCCGAGCTGTATTTTATTACCTTGATCATCAAAAGGAATTAAGAGACTGCTACCTACTTTTTTTTTTTTTTTTCCTGAAATAAACAAAGGTACATCTACATACACACACAGAGCACACTGAACAAATGCCATTTTAAAATAACCTTTTTCTGAGCATTTATACTAGTGAGAACATTAAGCATCCAAACAGTCAGGCAACGAGTCTCTTCCTAACATCTTAAAGACCTTACGATGTTAGTGATTTGCTGAAGTCGCAGCAGCTGCAGACAGAGGGAGGGTTTAACAGGCCAGACCAGGCAAGAACAGGGACTTGCTCCTCAATGCCCAGCACCGCTGGCTGCGGGGACTCCTTTTGGCTTTGCCAGGACTCGCCAACAGGCCAGACGGGCCAGATGCAGCACTCAGATTTCACCATGAGAATTCATGATAGCAAGTCCACAAAAACAAAAATAAAAAATAAAGCCAACGCTGACCATCTCTCATGGTTATAAAGAAAGCAGTGGAGCTCGAAATGCTGGCTTTGCATCTGTAGCTCCTACAACCCTTTCTACTCAGAGAGCTGCAGATAAGGTTTCTCTCTGTGGCATTTCCTGAAAAAAATAATGTCATGTATGTCCTAAAGGCCCTACTTTTGCTACAGCAAGATTTTCATTCTTAAATAGGATGAAGAATGGCAAGTTCCTCATCTGTCCAACTCAGATGCAATCACTTCCAGACGAGGTATGTGATCCGCTTAAGTATGAATAAAATCTTCCCTTTTCCCAACTTTGTACCTGATACATGGTTATTCCCAAGACCTTACGTGGGTTGCATTCAAAACAAAACACAGAGAGCTGCTGTGGTCTCAAAAGCCAGGACACAGCCACCCTGCATAAGATCCTGCAGGAGGCTTTTGCAACATAGCTCATAGCTTTAGGGACAACAACTGCCTTTCCAAACTCTATTTTAAAATATTTTTTTCCGTTTTCTTCCTTTGCCCCACAGTAGAAACACACATAGTGCACCAGCGTGCTTTGTGCCTTGATGAGAGAGACCAGTTCCACAATCACAACCTATTCCACTGGCTGAGCTCACTTAATCCTTGGTTTATGGAGGGCCAGGAGAGATTGGATCAACCCTCTTCCCACAATGCCAAAACCACTGCTCAACCACACACATAAAAAAAAAAAAAAAAAAAAAACAAAAACCACCAAGGTCACTGCTGATGCAGCTGCATCCAGAGCGGCACCTCCAGCACTCATTCCCAGACAGTGCCAGGAAGAGCCTCCTCCAAATGAAATTAGCTCTTCATGGGCAGCACCAGCCAAAAGGACTTTTTGTTCTTAATGGATATATATGCAAGCAAACCTGTATGTCTTGCCATGGCAGGTCTGTAACTGACTGCTGCATGTGAGTCCTGCTGGCATTCTGATATATTTATAACTAAAATGATATATCTCACTATAAAAAAACTGTGTTAGACTTGGCTCATAATTTCTTTAAGTGTATCCTTCAAAACACACCCAGTACAATCCATCTTAAAATAAAGGAGGAAAATTGCCATAGAATATTTAAGTTTATGCAGTGAAAGATTTAAGCATGGCAAATAATGAAATAACCACACTGGATGGCAGAGCACAGGATGAGAAGCAAACTAAATTTACTTTGGATTTTCAAATGTCTCCTTTTCTTTTATAAACAGACTTTCCAATGCTTTTTTACAAATCATCATGGTTTAACTATTTTACTGAGCTTTTCATTTACACAGCACCGTGCACACCCAGTTGGCCATTGCATCAAGTCCCCTATAGCACAAATAAAGACCTCAAATACTACCCCACAAATCAGTCTTGCCATATCCTTTGCTGAGGCCTGAGCATCCTCCAAATCATGGCCCTTCAGAATCTGCAAAGGGTTCATAGATGTAAATGATCCAGCTTGCATATGCTACCTTTGAATTTACTTGCAAATGAAGACCAACTATTTCTCCAATCAGTCAAGTTAAAATTTAAAAAAAAAAAAAAAGTGTCTTGGTTTCTTATTATGTTATAATGTTGTCTATGAAAAAGGAAAACAGGAAAAAATCATATCTAGGGATAACTTGAAACAGGGCCATCAAAGGAGCACAACACAGCCGATCTTCATCTGTAACATACTTATTAGAAAAGGAACAGAAACACATACCTTATTGCTTACACTGTCAGACAATGAAAAGAACAGTAATTCTTTACACAAGCTGAATGATTACTAACTGCAATGTGTAAGTAATAGGAAAGATTTAGTGGTTTATACGACAGTGCACTTGGTACCTCCTCTGAGGCTTATCCTTTAACAGACAAAGTCCATAGCTTTTTGTGATACTTAGTCTTCCTAAGTAAGTCACTTGCTACTATCTGTACTGTCAGTACTAGTGGCCCAACATTTCATTTAAATAACTGATTACGCTCTGGCTGTATCCAGACTACGGCATTTCAAGTGAATTCTGAGTTTTCCTATTGCCACTGCTTTTATGAACTGAAAGGAGATGTTAAAATGCTGAATTGAAAACACATCTGATAATACTCCTCAGAGAAAATTAAAGCTTATTAAAATAAAACTAACTCACTACAGTGATATAAAACTAGCCTTCACATTCATGCTGCCAGCAAAGTCCCAACACCACTGTCCCATGGAGCTTCCTGGAGGCCTCCAACTCCTCCGGGCTCCATTAGAGGAGGTGGCCTCTCCAGGACATAGCAGTGACCTCCCCCACTCACACTAGACCTCCATCCATCCATCCATCAGTACAGTGAGAAGATCAGCAGGGCACCATGCAGTAGCTTAAGTCAGATCACAGCTTTTGCACACTTGGATAACAACATTTACATGAGGCTTGGATATTGCATGAGGCTTTGATACTGCACAAAGTGGGCTCAGTAATTTCCAGGCAGCTCCAGGCGATATAACCGCTGTGACAAGCACAGCCTTTCGTTTTATGCATCTTTATCTTTTCTCCCCATCCATCTACACACTTTTGTACACCCTGCCTTACACGGGTCACAACCTACTAACCTACCTGCCGATACAAGAGCTGATAGCACAGAGAAGTGACGGGCACTGACAGCCAAGTGCCTTCATGACTCTTAAAATACACCACGAATAAATGTAGAAAGCAAGCAAGTCAGCAAAGATGGCAGTGGTTTGTAGTCAGTGTGACCTTACATTACAAAAGCTGAGGAAGAAGTAATCAGACAATAAACATTTTGGATAAGCTGTGATGATTCAGAAGGCAGCACTCTGCAACCTCTTCTGATACAACAGAGAAGAGTCTCTAAGCTAACCACAAGACCATAACATAGCATAAGCTCCACAGTGGAAAATGTTCTATCTACCATCTTCACAGATGGCCAAGTGGATGGCTGCAACAAACCACCTTTTGCACTGGAAGCCAAAACCATCCTTTTTAATTGTGACCTCTTCTCTCATATCTCGCAGGGTTTCACTACACTGGGAGGAAGTGGTGGGAATCTTCCAGACCGAGCACTGTGGTGTTGGGTTTACACCACAAAGCAGTCTTGATGGCTCCCGGAAAACCAAATGTGGTCTGGATCCTGTGGGCAAACGTGCTTACCCCTTCAGAGGGAAGGCGTGTGAGCGTGCACCAGTCCCCTCATTTACTAACCAAAGTGCCCATCAGCATTCCCCAGCTCAACCACACGGGCTTAGGAAACTATCTCCTCTCTCCCCACAGAGCTGGGCCACCCCACACATGAGCAGCAGCCACCCTTCCTCTTAGTCTATCGGGGCAGTGAATAGACACCTTACTGTTCTGGCAGGCCATTAAAAATCACAGCAAAAAAAATTAAACAAGTGAAAGTATAGTTGGAAGACCATGCCTCAACTATACCTCAAAGCACATCCAGCTCGTATAAACCAGATTAGTTTCTACTCAGAAAGATTGTGTTTAACCATTAGGCTTGCTGCTGTTCTCATTAGCTCTCAATAGCTTCCAGACTTCTGTCAACTGTTTCAGGGAAACTGGACAAGAACAAGATGGATTAAGGCTTCTATGCTGCCGCACCGCTACCACCCAGTCAGGAAATTTCCATTTCCTCTTTCGTCTTTAATTATTAAGACTGCTTCATGTGGAGAAAAACATACCGTACGCATTAAGTGCGTCTATCCCAAGGTCACATGGCTCTCCATTTTGGCACCAGTGCTCGTTATACAAGCTCATAATCCATATTTATGTGCGCACGCGCACACGCACATGGTCCAAAGGGCCTTAGCCAGCAAGGCAAGAGGCGGCTGTGGTTGCAGGCCACAGTGCCACATCAGCCTCTCATGGGGCCCAATGGCTTCGGCCTACAGAATGTCCCTTTGGAGCATCCCTCTTAACCCCTGCTTTGTTACAAAATGGAGGGGAATGTTTCCTTTCACTAGATAGGAGGAGATGACAAAATAAGAAGACAAGGGTTGTCGTAAAATGAGAGGATTGTGCTGAATTCTGAGCAAGGAATCCCTCTGCCTGGATTCCGGTTATCCCTCGCTTTGAGGATTAGGCGTGTTTTACTGAAACCTGAAAGTTTCACAAGTAAACAAATTCAGTCATCCCTGGTGATATTTGGCAGCTTAATGCCTGCAAGTGTGTGGAGGAAGAACCAATCCCAAACCTCCAACTTTCATTCTAGCGTACAGTGAAATTAAGCCAACATTGTACTGCACCAGCCCTGCCAATTTTCCACTGGCTGCTTCATGTGTACTAGGCCCACACATTTCTATTTTCTAGCAATTCCTGGCAAATATCCTGTCAGATTAGCAACAGTTTTTACTCTGAAGACATGACGCACAGAGAAACACAGCCGTTTGTCTCTTCCAGTGATTCCAGACTGGCAATTTTTGAGAAGACACAAGAGTAATGGATGACAAAGACGCACAGGAAGCCCTGGAGGTGACACGGTGATCATTGAAGTTAATATCAGATGATTTACATTGCATGACCTAAGTGTGAAGCCTCCGCCTGGTTTTGCTAACAAGAACAAAGAACAAACAAAATAGGATGGTTTCAGAATAGGAAGGCTACATAGTTTACTTGTATTTTCTGGAATGGCTGCTTCAAGAAAGACTCAAAACCCCTCAGATTGAATAATTTCAGGGCTGGGAAATGCTTGACACACAAGCGTCTGTTGTCTTTGGGCAGATAATAAGATGAAGGCCCATAGCTCTGCAGGGAAACCTGTGACAGCTGTGTATGCAAAAGGTGGAGGGTTAAAGTCTGCCTTTTCAGACTGTCTCTACAACTCAGAGCTCATCCCAGTTTGCTTTGAGCTTCACCTTGGCTGAACTGGGTCAAAATAACCACAGGACCTGCAGCAAAACCCCAATGAGGTGAGAAACCACCGCCAAAGAAGGAGAGGGCTGGGAGCGGAGCAGCCTGCCCTACAGCAGGTCTCACCCAGCCCCACAGTGGAAGGAAGCCACAGGGTCATCCACCATGCTATCCTTCTTCCACCTACTAATGTCAGCAGCAAGGCTTGCACCAGCTGTTGCCTACTCTGGGGAAAAAAAAAATAGCTTTGCCCACATCAAACCCTATACTTCCGCTTGTGTAGGGCCTACATTTTCTCAGGCTGTGACAGATGATGCCTGAGATTGAAAGATGATGCCTGAGACAGACAGAAGAAACCCAAGAAGGTGTTTTCTTGAGTGATTTGCTGAGGGCCAGGAAGTGTTAGAGATACTCTATCTTCTTCCTAATAACATACTTGTGCGTCTGGATTAGTTAATTGCTGTTGGCCAAGGAGAACCTGTCTTTTGAAGTCCTTGGGAAGGGAAGAAATCTGATACAAAAATCACATATGCACCAGAGAGTTGGAAAATTGAAACATCGATGCTTGGGATTTAGAGTAGAAACAACAGATAAAGTCACACATTGCTCAGAGGTCACTCTGTCCGTGTCCCTCCACATTACCTCCTCACCCACGTAAACCCAGACCTTCACAGGTCCAAAGAGGGATCAGACACCTTGCAATGTCTGAAACACAACAGCAGTTACACTCATGGTGTAACTGGAGACTGGCTTTAGAAACAAACAGAAAACACAAGGACATGGCCAGAGGCCAGCCCCTCGCCTTACCTTCATAGCAGGGCAAGAGCTTCCGGCCAGCGGGCTGCAGGTTGGGCGGGATGATGTTGCAGAAGCCATGGGGGAGGATGTACTCCGTCTCGTAGTAGATGTTTTTCCAGCGATGGGCACAGGCCTAAACAGATGATACCACAGGCATTAGTGGCCTGGAGTAACAGGGCAGCCCTCTGAGCAAGGCAGGGCATGCAGCATGCGTGCAGGACCGCTCAGTATCACCTTTTCATCCTCATTCCCTCCTTGCACCCTGCTTTTTTCTTCAGTAAAGTATCTCCTTACTGTCATTTTCTGCAGCTCATGACATCGTCTGACCTGAGGGCTCAGATCTCAGCCTTTGTATGTTTTCCTAGTCACACACATCAGCAGAGTAAGACAGAGACCATGCTCCAGACTTCGAGATCTTCCTCACTTTGTATGAATCCATTTGCACGAATGGCCAGCAAAGCTTTTCTAAACAGAAGTGCATTAGATAGACACCACCCCCTTGCCCAAGCCAGAAAAGGTGGGAAAAAACAGGAGAAAATGCATTGAGAATATGCGTAAGGAGACCAGAAGGGATGCTAGGACAGGGTTACAAAGGCCATAACGGAAGGTTACCCACCAGAAGATGCATCAAAGGTTTGTATCCTGGGAGAGGGTTTTTGTATGTTTGTTTGTTTTTCCAGTGACAGGAAAGCTGGCCCTAGCTTACTGATAACAAATTTAAGTGGAGATGCCAGAGATTTTGCAGCAAGGGGAGTAACAACAGAGTCAAGGTGCAAATGAGGTGCAAAGAACCAAGATGTTTTCTTCTTCACAGTGAAAAATGAGATAAGCTTTAAAAACCAGAGCAAAAACAGTCCCACCAGGATATGGCATTTGCTACAACTGCCACACAGAGTCATGGTTTCACACTTCCCCAGAATCCAATTGCTCCAGAAATTAGCACTGCCTTGCTGCCAGACAAATGCAGATAGACTTATGCCTGGAGGGTTACTCAGAATAAAAGGAAATTAAATGTGAAAGAGCAAGTGCTTTGAATGTGAACACATGCTGGGTCACATCTCCAGCTGCAGCAAGTCAATGAAGGCGGCATAGATGTGTCAGCTTGTATCACCCAAGTCTTGGCCCTGTGTGCCCAGAGCCAGGTCTCTGCTACAAATAACCACATTCCTTGAGCTCTTCTAGGAGACACTGCACCAAGCCTACTAGTTCAGAGAACTGCCACCTCTGTGACCCCCCCATTTAACACTGTCCTCCAGAGGAGATACCCTCTCCCTTCCCCTCCTTGGCTCAACCCCACTCTTCAGCCTCGCTGTGCAGTGGCTGAGTGCGTTGCCTCCAAAAGCATCCTAATGCGGGCAGAAATTCCACAAACGGGAGCCACCTACCCGATGAAGGACCTGGGAAACGTATCAGCCGCTGGGAAACCTGAAATTCAATCCAGCTGCCAGCACAGGCTCCTTCCTGTGTACTTAACCCCAGAAAGACATAAAGGGTAATACTACTCCTTTATTTTTTATTGAAATGGAGCAAAAGCAGTTATGCACAAGCCTGCTCCGTAGTTAACTGTGCTGCACTTGAAAGTTAGAAGAGCAATAAATATCAGGCTCGGGTACTCAACCAGAAGCATGCACTTCCTGAAGATAGTTATCACACAGGGATAATAAAGGGCTCTGGGGGCTCTGGAAAGCTCTGCGCTGCATCCTGCATCACCGAGCACCACGCATTACGTGAAGGATGAAGGATGCTTGTAATGGCCCTGCGCTTGACAGCCAAATGTACCTTAGGAGTCCTGTAAAGAGCAGCTTTGGGGACACAATCACTTGCCTTTTCAAGCAAATCTGGTTATGATTCGGCCCCATGAACTCCTCATTCAAAAGTCAATAGCAACCAAGAAGGGAAGAAGAAAAAAAAAAAAAAGAAACTTTTATTTTAGAGAGGTCAAGAAATAATTTCTCTGGTGAGGGATCTGTTCTGTGGGCACAAATATACACTTGCAATACATGCACAGACAGCAACATACAGACAAGTAGCATTAAAGCAACATCCAATTCAACCTCAGTTACAATGTAAACTAAAATGGAAACAGACCAAAAGCTTTTTTGTTTTAAACATGGAAAGATAAATAAAGGATTGTGATATTGTAAGTTCCCTGACATTTTATCTCTCGGAAACTGCCAGGGACTCCCATAAATTAACCTCCTAATCTCTCCCAAAGGAGCACAAGCGAGCAGGGATCAGGGAGAGCAGCAGCACTTCATCAAGAGCAGGAGGCTCTGCCTGGGATGAGAGGAGGTGAAGTGCAGGGGCCACGAAAGAGAAGGAGCTGCAGCACCAAGAACGTGTTCGGATCCACCAGTGCCTGGGGCTCCCTCCAGGAGCACTTCCCTAATCTGGGCATTTCCATCCTTTTTGGCAAATGCTTTTCTGGGCCTTTGGCAGTAAGTTGAAAGATAAAAACAAACCGTAATGACAGATGTGGCAGGTACTGCGGCCAGTCATAATACTATGCCCCTAGTTCCTCTCCTAACAAAAGCTTTAAGAATTAATTTTGCCATTTCAGTTTGGCAAGAACTGGCAAGCTCAGCTATAGTATTGTAGCCCTTAAATTAATGTGAATGTTGACTGATGACATACTCCAGGAGGGGAGGCCATTGAACTCTAAATCTACCCAGATGTTTTACCTGATCTTAGCCATTCATTTGTTCTAATCTTCATCATTATTAGATGCTTTTCTATTTAGTTCTATGTCCTTTACACAAACAAAAAACTGTGCTTCAGTAACATGTTGGTATTGTATGAACTATATGCTACCAACCATCAGCTAAGTCCCACTAACTGGCACTTTTTTAACCTTCCTTTTGCCCCTTTTCACCAAAATAAGTATTTTTATCTGATAATTGGGAAGGCTGACAAGAAAGTAGTTTCAGCCACTAGACAGGTTCAAGAAAAGGAACAACGTAAAAAATGCAGCGCATCCTTTGGAAAGCAACTTTATATGGCAGCAATAGCAATTTTGTTGTATTAGAAGTACTGATGTGTGGGTAGCAAAAAGTGTTTAAAATGCTGGTTTTAGTTTGATGACTGGTCTGCAATACTGACCAAAGGTATAAAAGCCAGACTATCAAGAGTTAGCCATCAATTTCATTAAAAAGTTAATCAGCAGATATGGCTCCAAACATACACACAGACAATGTCTTTTCTCTGAGAATTTCTCTTGGACACTTTAGAGAGAGCTGCATTATAAAGAAATCTTAATCTTTAAAATCAGAAGACTGCATGAACTAAAAAACATCTGTTTTCAGGGAAATCATGCATCTTTTCCATTCCAAAGGTATTTCAGATGCATGCACATCAAAACAGAGTAACACCACCGCAAAACAGCAGGGTATTTTCCACCCATGATTGCTGGAAGAATCTGTATTCCCGATTTCTACACAGATGTAGAAAGATGTTTAGTAGTGCAAGACCGAGCACTTCAGTGATAACTCTCTCACTGATCTCAATGAGACAAACATCTGGACACAATCTAGTTGGTGGAGGCAGCGCACACTCAGGAGGGCTGGCTGAGGATTGCCTTAGATCAGTAGAACTTCTGGAGACGTTTCACCCACCCGAGCTGCAGTGAAACAAGCAAACCAACCAGCTGTGCTTTTTCCTTGGGCTACACGTTGCTTTTAACTGCTCCACGTGTGACAATCCTGACATGGCCCATCACAGGAGGGCTCACACGGGCCATCACCCTCCCCAGAGCAGGTCCCTTCAGCAGAGAGGGGAAACCTGCCCCCCATGGCAGGAGGGGTGACAGCAGCAGTGGGAAAGACCCTCCTGTTTAGGAGGGCAGAAGTCGCACCCTGCCATGCATGCTCCATGAAAACCCTTGGGATGAAAGCTTGAAATGTGCACAATGAAAGCAGGCAGCTACTCTTGAAACAATATCTTCCTGCTGAACAACAAGACACAGGAGTGTTGACTAAATGATGAGTGTTGCCCCCAAAAAAGTACATGCACTAGCTTCTCAAAATGAGTCAGGCGTTTGCCTAATTCAAACAAATATCCAGAAAATTGTGAGGATGATCACGAAAACTGTGTCTCAAAACAGAGCAATGTACTTTATTCCTCAGCTTTTACACAGGATTCTTCTGCACTCACCTACAGATTGGGACATCCCTTGAAAGGATGAACCGCATACACTGTTCTAGTACGAATGCCTCAATTTTGTGTCCTGCTTCCCCATGTTTATACTGTTTGGGGGGGAGAGAGGAGGGTTGCTTTTTAGCTTATGCCCCTGTGTTCCTCATTTCCCTACTGCTGGGCACAACATACCCAGAACTGATCAGCCTCTAAAGCATTTCCAAGCCGTACTCCAAATCAGATAAAGTATCATAGTACATCCCTGCCTGTCACAGGCAAGTATAAAAACCAGCTATTCTCCATGATAAAGCTGGTGTGTAGCAAGTGATAGCATAACTGTTTGGAGTCAAAATACACACTTTCTCCACTTACTGGCATAGGTGGTTAAGCACAGAAATTATTATACTTTTTTTTTTTTTTTTTGCCACTAGTACGTTTGTGAATAGTTTGTTCCATGTACCATGGATATTCTGTATCTCATTGGAAAGACAGGGTAAGTTTCCAGCTACCCAGTGAATGTGTTTAGGATTAGATTGTTGTTAGGGTTACTCCAACAGAAACTTAAAATTTGCTTGCCACAAATACGATGCACGGTATTTTTTGTTGCAAAATTTTATTTGCACACTCTTTGCTAGACAGTCCAGCAGTGGATATAAGCACAGACACAGTTATTGATTGTAACATACCCACATATTTTTAAAAGGTATTGCCCAGCTTTCCTTATGATCTTTTTCCAGCATAGGAAATGTTGTTTTGCAAAGATAAATTCCATGTCCTAAGGATCCCATCTGTTCTCCTTGACCTCCCTATTTGCATGGTAACCATTTCAAAGACAGCAAGGCTGCCCACATGCAACTAAGTTATCTCCGCTCTCAGCTCCTCTGTCTCATTAATAGAAATTTCATATGTACAAAGGCAAAACACTGCTGCAAACACTCATCTTACATTTTTCCTGGTAATTTCTGATGCTCAATACATATGCTCCTGGAAAATGAGTGCATTTTATGTACTCCCTATATAAATACAGACCGACTGCAAATGGAATATACTAGCAGATACCTCAGAGACCAAGTTCTATTTATTCAAAGATCTAATCCCCCAGATTTAGGAGGAAGCCCTTAGGTGACACCGGTCAGGTGTGACTGCTTTGAAGTTTTCCCTCTATAAATAAAGCTTTCTGGCTAGGGCTTATTTTCCTTCCGCTTCAAGGAAGGGACTGCAGAATTAGCTGCCCGTAAAGCTGGACTCTGTCAGTCACTACCGAACGCATTAATCCTGACGTGTTTAGCATTAGAGTCAGACAGCAGCAGCAGTTTTAATGAGATCAAAGAAAAGACTGGACTTACCAGCACACTTCCACCGGCCTTAGGCTGTCTGGCCAAGCTCACACCCATCCATTCATCATCCCTGTCCTCCTTACAGGTCTTCCCACACAGCATGCCCCGGGAATTGCCTATAGAGACAGGGGAAAGAAAGCAAAGGCAAAGACACAGGAGTTTTAAATATCTACAGAGGATCCCTATAGGAAAATAGAGTATTGATCAAACATCTGCTTGCTGGTGATTTCCTTTTCCCTCTTTTGTCATCTTCATTACTTCTTGTGTGCATTTTTCAGGATGATCTTCTCATTCTTACTAGACATCGTGCAAGCATAGGGTACGGTGGAAGGCAGACCCTGTCCCAAACCACAGGTAAAGCCAGCAATTTACTTGGATAGTCAGTCGAACTGAACTTGACAGGAGAGACACGAAGTGCCTGCAGAGTACAATCGAAGTAAAGCTACTCTCAAAAATGAGATTCAAGTACTGGAAAAAAGAATTGGAAATAATCTTTAATTCTGTCAGGCAGTATTCAAGAACTCACAAAGGATCATTAACATTTTGGTAGCAGGAGAACAAATCAAAATTAATGCATCATTAGTACATGTCAAAAGCAAGTTGCTATTCAACTACTATCTTGAAAAGGTTAGCATTAAGAAAAGCCATACTTCTTCCATAGGCAAAGAATGCATTAATGTGAATCATGTCACCAAGAGAAACGAAAATTTTAATGACTTCAGATTTCCCCATCAGCACTCAGCACAAAGTTTTGGATCAGAGCCTCAATTTAGGAATAGGCACCTTATCTTTCCCTGCCTCAGACCATGCTTCAGAGAAGCCAAAAGGAATCCAGATGACATGCAGTAACTGAGAGGAACTTTTATTTCCTTTAGATATAAACAAAAAGGAATCATTTCTGCATTACCAGGGAACCCACAGATTGCTATGTTGCTAATAACACAGCACAACATGCACCCGTCACCACAGCATATGGGGCTGTCCCACACACCAGCATTTCAGGGCTGCCTAGGACAGGCAGCAGTGCTCCATACCAGCCACATACCCATGGATGTGTTGAAAAGTCACAAGGAAGCAAGTCCATAAAAGATAATGGCTCGGAATAAATGAAATATATATATATATATATTTTTTTTTTTCCCCCCACTTAACCAATGGAGAGAGCAAGTACGGCCTTTGGGAGAGGACACAATCCTGAGGGAAAAAGGCACCTCCGATATCAGTGCTCCAAATCTGCCAGGCGAGGGACTCTCTTGGTGACTTGGGGCCCTGATCTGTGCTCTCTGGTTTCTGGTCATTTGCCTTTGGGGCAGAACAGCAGGTAAATGTCAAGATAAATATATTTGTAAGCACCATAACTACCCACCTCGACCCATATCCAGCTCTGTGCACCTTCTGTCAGGATTGGTGTGGACTCGACATTTAAACACTGCTCCTGGGGACTGAACAGAGGTGCTGTATTTAGAGTCTGCCTTGGGAGCACCAACCAAGACCCTGGAAACCAAAAGCAAAGTAACAAGTGATTAATTTCAGGAGAAAAGAAAAAATAATAAACAACAGCAAGGTTCACATTGCCAGAGCTTCCTCAGAAAAAGGACTTTTTCCAGTGACCTTGTAAAACGATGACATTGATTCACGAACTGAAAACACCACACACAATAAAGGCATTTTTCTGCAGTGAATCCATGAATTCTTTAACAAGTTAAATTTCCATTAGGAGTGTAACACACTTAAAGTAATTCCTCTCCCCCACCCCAGCCCCAAAAGAAAAAACACTTAGGAAAGTATGAAGACAGACAAGAGCAGCTGCATCCATTTCTCCTCAGTCCTAACTACATCTCTATCAACCCCCAAATCCACACGAGCCAGTACGCACGCCCACGATGGGATGCAGTCTGAATCTCCCAGTTTTCCCGACCACCAAAGATTAATAAACTCATTTAAGAAGCTGAGGCAACTCCCTGCTCTGAACATTTTCAGTAATTATTGCTTCAGAAAACCAGGAACAAATCCCTTTCAGGATGCCCCACTACCAACCATTCATCATCAAGGCAGCCAAGACTAAACCTGTGCTATTTATCTTGCACATGAGAGCTGGCATCTCTGGGAAGCACCAGGACATGTTTCTGGCCATAGGTTTCCTACACGTATCCTTGGAGGAGATGGGCACTTCTCTCTTGCATTATGGTCCAGCTAACTGTAAGAACCCAAGTATTTGGTGAGCCCTTGTGTTGTCTCCCCTGATACTGGGGAGGCAAGGGCTGCCCCAGAGGGCACTGTTCTCAGCTCAGCAAGAGAAGGAATAAAGGGTGGTCCGTACATGTAGCCCATCCACAGCACACACAGAGCACCCAACACAGGCCCCAGAAGTGGAGGTACTCCTGGCTTTAAAGGACTCCTGCTTATTCTTCCTGATAGCCTCTAATTTCAAGTTCCTTTCTCAACTGCTACCCATCATCACGGTAAATATAGGGAGGCAAAAAGAGCTACATCTCGTGTGCGTGTGCCTGGGATCAGCCCGAGCCACCCGGGAGAGCTTCCAGTGGAAGCCTACTCTGATCCAAAGAATGGCTTGTGCAGTAGGTTTGCACTGCTGCTAACATCAAGGCTACCTTGGATATAGGATAGAACGTGACAAAACCATGTGAGTGGGTTCAGAAATACACTCACAAAAAAAAAAAAAAAAAAAAAAAAAAAAAAAAAAAAAGGAGAAAAGCCTACACTAACTGGCTGTTTTTTTCCTAAGTTTCAGAATCCAAGGTCTAATGCTTGTAGAAGTTTGATGGGACTACACTTCACAACGCACGTTGTGTTTTCACAAGTGAGAAGCATTAATGTCTGAAATACTTAAGTTGCTGAGACCTACAAAGCCGGCACACACTGGGAAGGGAGCGCAAAGGAACCTGAAATAATAGCCCCAAATGGAAATCCCAAAAGACAGGCAGCAGAAAACCAAGTGCCAATCATTTAATCTGCACAGGCAATGAATGCGTGTCATTCACTTATTGACATTCATGAGGTCTAACAAAAATAAATAGTGAGGGAAATTACTAGCTTAAACAGTTACTGGTTCAAATTGCAAATGGCAAGAAACTGTTTCTATGACCTGTTACAACAATAAGATAACGTAAGCCACATTCACCTCTGGTTTAAATGAAGCTTTACTCCAACCTAAGAAAAGTCAATTTGATTCACCAATTAGTACAAAGGATACCCTGGGTTGCAGAATGTGAGATGGCAGTTAAGAAACCTAAATTGCAGAGACTCAGCTTTCAAAGACTGAATGAGAAAAAGTGATAATTTAATGATTCGAGCAGGCTACAGGCACAGATTAGACCACCAAGCCTGTCTTCAGTGAATGCATCTGTCAAAACCAGAAGGGATGTCTGCATTTCCCTGTGTGACAGGGCACCACCAGTCAGCCGTAAGGGCAACTGCTGACATATGTCAACAGGGAATCCATTTGGGACAGTCCTGAATTCCTGGACATCCAAATTGAAGGTTCACCTGCACTCCACATTGATCCATCTTGTATCATTCACTCACTCTCCTGCCCTTACACCCTAGAGGGTGCAGCCCTTGCAGATCTCCTCTCCTGCTGGTGTGTCCCATGCTTGCCCTGAAAGAGTCGTCTCCAGCAAGACTGGAGGTTTTCTGGAGGCTCACACACCTTTCAGTTGGTCCAGTTGTTATTGCCACCTATGACTTGATCTGGTTTTAGACACAGATTTCAAACTGGAATATTAACTTCATCAATAGAAATTCCCTTACTCTTTCATTAGTTCCTGTAAGGACCTGCTCAAAGCACCGGAAAAAACTCTTCTGTTTATCTGTCACAAGACTTTCCAGCAGACCTGGATAGAAAATTCGTCTGTATCATAACAATTTGGAACTCACGTGGAAAAAGACAAGTGCCTGTTTTGTTTCTTCCCCACCAATTAAGAGACTCTTGAAGTCTTCTGTGATTTCTAAGGAGCAACACTGCAACCAGAGAACGTGTTTTACTCTGGTGCTGTACCAAAACATAAATACACATCCAAAGACTTAGAGTCTCATGCAGTCTTCTTGCATTTCACCACCGTGGATTCCTGCCTGGTCTAAACACAGTAAATACATAAACAGCCCACAGAGGAACAACCCTGAACTCTTGCTATTAACAGGCAACCTTCCAGCATGTTAAAACTAGTTTAAGCATCTCTAGTTAAAAGAGCCTAATATTGTGGTCGGGCTTTTCAGTGCTGCTTTAGGAGCAGGAGAGCCCCAGGGAGTTCCAGGCTTTAGCCAAGAGGGTTATGATGCGGTCAGTGCCCTGTGCAGAAATTACGCTGCAGGCTCTCACCGCAGCTCTAATCCCCTGTAGGAAACCCAAGGATGCCTGTGAGTAGCTGCTCATAGATGCCTGGAGTAAGGAAGCCCATGGAGAGAAAGGGATTGCCCTCCGCAGAAAAGAACTGAGGACTGGAGGTTTGGGGACACTTTACAGACACGATTGCTGTGCACGCACAGAAGTCTCTAGGAACCTCCTGCACTTCACTGGCATGTGAGCCAACGTCCAAACTAGCAGGCAGAGAAGCTACTTAACCTTCTCAATATTTGTTCATACTCATGTCATCAAGGACAAATGTTCTCATGTCTGGAGGAACTAGGTGCGCAGCCAGAAATATGACACTTTACAGGAGAACATGCCGCAACAGGCAGTGCTAACGGACAGCAAGAAGCCTTCCTGGCTACAGGAAAGCCCAGCAACCAGGCATCGCAGCTCGAGGCCTGGGGAACGCAGGTACCTCAACTCCCTGCAGTGTTAAGTGGTAACTCTTTAAATAGCCTCGCAGGCCACTGCAGACTTCAAAGGCAGCACTAGGAGGAGGCCCCCAGCACATCCCCATCGCGGTTCCTCCCTTCGGGAAGGTCTACACCACTCACTGCGTCCTTGAGGTGAAAATCCCCATGGTTTGTCCGCAGAGCTGTTCTTTGGGAAGCGGAGGGACAACTTGTGATCAGCAACACCAAACCCAGGCTCCCTGCCTTCCCAAACCGACCCAGCAGCACCTCCTGCCTCACTAACATGCACAACCCAACATCCTCTCCTGTCTCTCCCTTTCTTGCTAACACAACAGGCAGCTGTTGCAAGAGATGCAAAAGTTCCTTTGAGTTTCAGAGGCAGCAGAGCAGGGTGAAGAGCAGGATGCAAGGAGCAAAGCAACATCTCCAAACCCATTCCCTGTTGCAACAACCACAGCAGGAGACCAACTCCACTGCTCTTCTGTGCCAGACCCTGCTGCTAGGAAGGATAAAGTTATGGCCATGGGTTGTTGGGGTTTTTCTGGGAAGCAAGGGGGAGTGAGAAAGGAGAGGAGATAAAATAACATCATATTGGGGAAAGAAAAAAAAAAAAAGGAAATCAGACACATCAAATTATTAATGTTTTTATTAAAGCAAAACTGACTTTTGCTTCTTTCTTACTGAACGGTCTTTTAAGGAAAGTAGGGAACACAATATTCTCGGTCGCTTTTGGCGTCTTTGTTCCAAGCATCTAAATTATATCCAGAGAACAGAAGCACTTCTGCTTGTCTGTGGGCCAAATGCAAGCAAGCACCTGGTTCCTTACTCTTCTGAAAATGGTAAATTCAGGGAGCTGAGCAGATCTTTTGAGATTTACACTCACCAAGTCCTCTTAAGGAAGGAAAAGAAGAGACATTGTTCAGAAAACAATATCCTCAGCACATCTGCAGATGACAAACTTTTCTTGAGACTAAAATCATGTGAAAACAACTCAACTAAAAGGAAGCATCACTGCAATTAACTATTTCAGTTGAAGGCACTGACTTACTCCACTGCTGCCATTGAGGCTAAATACACAGCCCTAGACACAAATTAGAGTGGAATAGGATAGCACTGTGTCATTGATATTCGTCTAAGATAGCATTCCAAACAAAATCTCTGCCATTCTTTCCTCCTGCAAGAGTTTTGGCTCACATAAAGAGTCATCAAACTCTGAATCGGTTCACTGAAAGCCTGCAGGTTTATTGCAGATAATATAGACGGGTGCTTCAGAGGGTTGCAAAAATGAAAGACTGAAACATTAAAGTTCAAGAACTGCCCACTCCAGATACGATTTTAATGTAAAGCAATGACATATGCATGTTATGAGAAGGCTGAGAACACACTTCCACTAAGATGCTCTCAGGATCAGAAATACACTAGGTAGGTGATATTGAGCAATAAAGAGTAAGAAACCCAGAAGTATCACAAAACGAAACTGCAATGCCCAAGGGCATATTAACAGGATAAATCCTTTCAGCCTTGGATATCACCTACAACATTTGCACAGGTTCACACAGCACAGCTCAACAAGCAAGCCACATATGCCCAAAGTACAGTGGCACAAAGTTAACTTAGAAATCTTCCCAAAGTGGTGCCTAAGCCAAAGAAATGGGAGAAACTGAAACCTTCACTCCTCTCAGGGTGGAGAGGAACTATGAAGCTAAGAACACAAATAATGTAGAAAACAATCAATAATCCTGTGCTATTAATAGGAGCTATTTGCTACAATGACAGGAAAAGATAAGAACATATTTTCATTGCATACTGCATATATAATAGATTTCACTCCTCTACCAGAATCCCCCATTTTGGAAGATTAAAGCCCATCACCTCATAACTCTATCAAGCCAGTCAGGGGAAGAGCTGTACAGCTTTAGACACCACAGCTTCACACAAGAAAAATGACAAATCTGAAAACTGTCATCACTTCTACTAACCATTTCCCCTCTGCACTCATGCATTAAAAAAAAAAAAAAAAAGTAGTATTTTGTATTTGAGTAACCTATAATCACTTTAAGTTGGGAAGTGAAGAGACTTTTATGCCCCAAAGTGGTATCTGCAGGAAGAAATAACATTCTGTGCAGATGAAAATGGCTTTAAAATAGTAGTATCTAATACAGCAAGCCTTTATGTGCCTGTCAAAAGAAGGTGACACAGCTAAAGGCACTTAAAAGGGTTCAATTCTTTGGTGGTCTGAATGTCAAGAAAGATTCGTCAGATTTATTATGCCTTCCCAAAAATATTTAAAACTCACCGTACATGGCAATATTCAAAAAGAAGACCTGCACTGAGAACATGCCCGTGCCATGCCCAGAGACAACATCTTTACACAGCTGGAAGGCTGCACGCAGAAATGAAGAAATGAAGACATTCCTTGCAGTCCCTGCGTCTCTGGAGCGTATGCCTTTGCTCAGCGCACCGTTACACACCGCAAACCACAGCCAAGGAGAACGTCCTCGCTGTCACCTCCGCCGGGCACAGGGCTTGGAAGCCTCTGCGAAAACAGGTTCTCCTTTCTCCACGATGGGAAGATAAGTTCTACAGTGAGTGGTGACAATCCCTGTCCCTTCTAGCAGCCTGACGCAGCAACGATGCTGGCCGTGCTCAGGAGCTGCTAACCTCATTCTAAGAGCCACTTGTTTTAAAAAACACTTTGTGATTTTGGATATGGTGGTATATGTGGTTTTACTGCCAGGTGCCACAGCCCCTGTTTTCATAGGGCTGGAGGGCCCTAGGCTGAGGCTCTGGCTTTCTGCTGCCTGCCTGCAGAAGGGCACCCAGCACTTACCCCCTGCGTAGCTTCCCAAATGAAAATACACGGACAGACACTCTCTAAAGATAATCTCATGCTACCGATCAGAATATAGCCTGACAGGCAAACAAGGGCAACAAATTGTATCATTTCCATCTCATCCCATCCCACTAGATCGGCGCTTCCCGCACTCTTGTGAGCCCCCAGTGACCCGGGTCGCACACAAGTCACTTCCAGCCTTTTCATCCTTGGCTGTATCCTGTGACAAGTTAAAAATTGCTTCCAACTGCGGGCTCATTCTCCTCCTCACCAACGAATGCCCCACGGAAGGCCCTATGCAGAGGGACAAAGCCCCCCGCGACACACAAACCAAAGGGTGTGAAAGAAGCCCATTTTACCGAACGGGACGCCAGCATGAATACATTTACTTATAATCACAGAGCACTACAGTTCCAACAGCAGCAGCTGAGTAATCGGGCCATATCTAAGTGTCAGAGATAAAGACGAGTTTTGTGGACACTTATTGGCAGCAGTGGCTCCGACTTGTATTAAAAGTGCACCAGATGACATCAGCTCAGCCCAATTAAGAGAAATCAGTTTTTAATTCTAACAAAGAGCCTCTGATCCAGACATGGGAGAGACAGAGCACGTTCCAAGGCTCTTTTCAGTCAACAGGAAAAAACAACAAGCTGGCCAGTTTGCATAGCTTCTTTGGAGATGTACAAAAACTTTATACCAGCACTCATTATTCAGCAATGAAAACGGCAGCAGAGGGACCGCGCGGGTCCCTCTCGCCGGAGGGCTGGGGAGACGCAAGAGACCGATGATGCCTCCTGGTTGGGAAGCTCTTGGGACACCCAAGGCATTTTTGCCCTCACGACAGAGCGCGGAGCCCGCATTTCACACAGGTCGGCGCTGTCAAGGCTGCACACACCGCTCCCAGCGGGGCTTACTACTATTAAGAAAATTAAAGTTCCCATCTAGCGCGGCAGGACCTGTGGCATTTCCCACGCCGCGCGCTCGCTGTCAGGGCGCTGAGCCGCTCACTCGGCCCGCGCAGCGGCCCCAGCGCTTGCGAGGTGCGCGCAGCCCGAACCCGCGCGGCCCCGCGCGGCGCTGCCCCGCGCGCACTCACCAGCGCGTGCTGTCGTGGAAGTGCTGCAGCACCGAGTAGCCGAAGAAGGAGCCGTTGGGACCCTGGAACACCACGGGCCGGGCCACGTCCACGTTGTAGCAGCGCGCCAGGGCCGCCGCCAGCAGCAGCGGCGCGAGCACCCGCGCCCAGCTGCGCCGCATGCTGCGAGCCGCGCTGCGCTGCGCGGGAGCGCGGGGAGCCCGGGAGCCGCCGCGCGGGCGCTGCTGCCGGTGCCGGGCGGCGCGGCGCTTTTGTGCCCGCCCCGCGCTCCGCGGCTCCGCTGCGCGGCCCCGGCAGCCGCCCCGCGCCGCTGCGCCCCGCGCGCCGCCCGGCGCCGCCGCGACCCCTGGCGGCCGCGCACGGGGGAGAGAACCGGGACCTTCCCTTCCCTTCCCTTCCCTTCCCTTCCCTTCCCTTCCCTTCCCTTCCCTTCCCTTCCCTTCCCTTCCCTTCCCTTCCCTTCCCTTCCCTCTTCCCTTCCCTCTTCCCTTCCCTCTTCCCTTCCCTCTTCCCTTCCCTCTTCCCTTCCCTCTTCCCTTCCCTCTTCCCTTCCCTTCCCTCTTCCCTTCCCTTCCCTCTTCCCTTCCCTTCCCTCTTCCCTTCCCTTCCCTCTTCCCTTCCCTTCCCTCTTCCCTTCCCTCTTCCCTTCCCTTCCCTTCCCTTCCCTTCCCTTCCCTTCCCTTCCCTTCCCTTCCCTCTTCCCTTCCCTCTTCCCTTCCCTCTTCCCTTCCCTCTTCCCTTCCCTCTTCCCTTCCCTCTTCCCTTCCCTCTTCCCTTCCCTCTTCCCTTCCCTCTTCCCTTCCCTCTTCCCTTCCCTCTTCCCTTCCCTTCCCTCTTCCCTTCCCTTCCCTCTTCCCTTCCCTTCCCTCTTCCCTTCCCTTCCCTCTTCCCTTCCCTTCCCTCTTCCCTTCCCTTCCCTCTTCCCTTCCCTTCCCTCTTCCCTTCCCTTCCCTCTTCCCTTCCCTTCCCTCTTCCCTTCCCTCTTCCCTTCCCTTCCCTTCCCTTCCCTTCCCTTCCCTTCCCTTCCCTTCCCTTCCCTTCCCTTCCCTTCCCTTCCCTTCCCTTCCCTCTTCCCTTCCCTTCCCTCTTCCCTTCCCTTCCCTCTTCCCTTCCCTTCCCTCTTCCCTTCCCTCCTCCCCTCTTCCCTCTTCCTTTCTCTTTTTTTCTTTTTTTTTCCTTTTTTTTTTAACTTTGGAGGAAAAATAAATAAATAAGTAGACCCTCTTTTAGTCAGGTATGAGCCCAGTGCATTTATAGTCAGGCTATTCGGGAGCAAATTTAATCAGGTCAGTGCCATACAACAAGGGAAGAAGAAGAAGGTACAAGGGGAAGAAGAAGCAGGCATGCCCTTGCCAATGGCTAAGGGAAGGGTCACCCACGCGGTGGAGGATGTTTTGTGCTATAAAGCTCACACAGTCCATGTTTTTATTATTCGGTGAAGTTATGCATTGTAGTTCGAGAGACTCATTAAAGGGTTTTTTGATCGCCTCCTTGAGGGTCAAGCCTGGGAGATCAGAGAAGGAAGGTTCCCTCGGAAATAACTGGGGTTGCATTGCTTGATGTTCGCACTTGACTTGGGTCCATGCCCTCCTCTCAGGCTGGGAAATATATGTGAGATTTGGGTAAATGCCGGAGTGTAGGATCTGCGAATTTTGGTAGGAACTGCTTCTTCTGGCAAGCAATGGGAGATGCAGTGACAACATGAGTATTTATAGCCAAGGGCCCTTCAGAGTCCCCTTGGCACCTGGTGGTTCCCTGGGTATTTTATTCTGATCTTGGCTGTGAGCAGTCCAGGATTTGAGAGTTGGTATGAGAAACTGTGTTGAAGGTACGATCTTCTTCCAGGTTAAGAAGGTCTCGGCTGAACTTTCATGAAGTTTTAATTTTGTGTAAAGATTCTGTGATGCAGGTGGCCAGCAGGAACCGTGCTCAGTGAGGAAGGAACCTTTCTGCTAAGTTATTTCACAGCATGGACATGGCTTTTCCAGAAAAGGTTTCTCCAGGGCAGCAAGTGCCGTAGTGCCTAGGGATATGGCTGCCTATGGCCACCGTCCCAGTGCATTTAGGATGGCGACTACTGGGGTCCTGGTAGTACCATACTTTGTTGCTCGCTTTTGTAGTCACCTTTGATTTTGTTTTTATATGCATGCATATATATGCACATGTTACATTTGGAAACTGCCATTTTTCACACTGACCACAATGCTGGAAAGTGAATGTTAGTATATTCCAGGGATGAGTTTAATAGAGAAACAGTAATTACAGATTGTGGTGGAAAAAAAAATCAATGGAGGAATGGAATTTTCCAATCAATAGTGTATTTTTATTTGCTACATAAAGCTTGGTGGCACAGTTATTTAAAGCTCTTGTCCCAATGGCTCATGAAAAGTGGCTTGGGTTTCTCTGAGTCATTGGTTATTGGAGGGAAAGCTGTTGTGAGTGACGCTGCAATGACTGGGCAGCATGTTGTCTTTAAAAGATGAGTTGGACTAAGGAAAGGTATGTCCTCCTTCCACAAACCTTGTCTCTTGCTTGTTATAACACCATCAGCACTGCCAGTATCACACGAGAGTAGCTAAGGGGTGATTGTAGGGAGGATGGGGCCAGGCTCTTCTCCATAGTGGCCAGTGACAGGACGAGGGGTAACGGGTGTAAGTTGAAACACAGGAAGTTCCATCTCCATGTGAGGAAGAACTTCTTTCCTGTGAGGGTGACAGAGCCCTGGAACAGGCTGCCCAGAGAGGCTGTGGAGTCTCCTTCCCTGGAGATCTTCCAAACCCGCCTGGACGCCGCTCTGGGTGTCCCTGCTGGAGCAGGGGGGTTGGACTAGATGATCTCTAGAGGTCCCTTCCAACCTCAAACTTTCTGTGAGTCTGTGAGAGATTGGCTTCAAAAACAGGTTGAGCTGGGCAACACTAGCCCACATTAGAATGAGCCTCATTCATTTTTTACACTTTTGACAATTTTACACCTTATGTTCATATCTACACACAGTTCCACCTCCATGTGCACATAGGCAAATACGCATAAATGTACCAGGAGTTATAAAGATGTAAACAGTGAACGTTTTCCAGTATTCACTCTAAGTGGCACAGTGCTTAGTAAAAAGGAAACCTCACATCAATAATTTCAACCTTCAGCATATCATAAAAGTGAAAGAACTGATTTACCAAATGAGAACAACAGGGCATTTACTCATAATAGTAGTAATATTTAAAACATTTAACTAGCTGATTTTCACAGAAGTTTTATCACTGAGCAATCAATATGGATAAATGTCATCTGGTTTAGGCAGAAAGTCAATAGACAGTGATTAAGCAAATTCCACCCATGACATGCAATCCCATTAGCGATATCAAGCCAAATTTTCTGCCTTTTGAAGCAAGAAAGGGATGGGGCTTTTCAATTAATTTTCCAAAGTACAGAATGATGCTAGACAGCTCTCCAATGCAATTAAAGGAAACGTGATCTGAGATGCTGGAGAGAACAACGGGTTCATTCCTCTCCACGGGCAAGAAGGAATCAAAGTGGCTGGATTAGGTGAATGAAACACTTGTCTCTCACATTGCAGAGTGCTCTCAGGAGGACTCACTTCAACTAGAAGTGAAACAACACGAAAGTGTGTCAGTCCATAAAAAATTTGAGTTCTCCATTCTTGGCAAGGAAGACCGTCCAGAGAAAAGACTGAAACACTGTAATTCCATCTTTTTTTATGTGCATCCAAATGCTCAAGTCATCTTACAACATTTAATCCAATGGGAATTTTGTCAGAGCAGAAACAGAAACTGCATGTCCAGAGCTTTTAGTTTTATCTGATAAAATCCTGGAAAAAAAAGTATTCAGCTGCAAGTACAAGTATAATAACAATATATATATTTAAATAATTATAATGGTAAAGATAAAAACTAAGAAAAAGGACTACTAAATTAAATCATATGCCTACTCTTTGTTAAGGAACTATGCAAAGGAATATTAGCTATATCTGCATTTCTGTATGTTGCTTGTCTCTGCATAAACCCTCACGTTTGTGCTAAGGAGGCTGAGTAAATGTACAACATCAGCAATTTGTAGTTTGCACTCACCTATACTAACTAGGCACTTTACTGGAATTTAACGTGCGGTACTTTGGCAGAGCTCTAGCTCCAGATCAGGTTTGCAATTGGAGAAGTTAATTTGAGGACCTTCAGTGAAAAAGTACCCATGACAATTAACTGTAATTAATAACTTCAGGTGTAGAGGAAAAAACAATACAGTAATGTTCTATCTCACAGTCAGGATGTTTTCTCCCATATTCAGGCAGAACTTCCATATTTCAGTTTGTGACCATTACCTCTTGTCCTCCTGCTGGACACCACTGAAAAGAGTCTGATTCATCTTCTTAACATCCTCCCTTAAGGTGTTGGTATACACTGATAAAATCCCCTTTGCAGTCATCTCTTCTCCAGGCTGGACAGGCCCAGCTCTCTCGACCTTTCCTCACAGGAGAAATCCCAGCCCCCTAATTGCCCTTGTAGCCCTACGCTAGACTCTCCACTAGTGCCATGTCCCTCTTGTACTGAGAAGCCCAGAACTGGACACAATTCGGACTTCCTCCAAATATCCATTACTTCACATTCTGGTTGCGTGGGATTTCTTGCTGGGCATCACTAGGATCAATATTTGTCCCAGCTCCTGGCAAGGGACGTCGAGCTGGGACCCGAGAGATGCTGTGCAGCAGCCCGTGGTGGGGAAGGCCGCGGTCTTTAAGGCCAACTCAAGTTAGTACTTAATACAAAGCAATCTGTAATTACAGCTGTAAATCAAATGATGTGGTGTTACCATAAACCACAAAAGAAAAAGTGATGTTCTTACCTTCTTACTTCTTGAGAAGTACAGTTTCTTATTAGATACTTTTCACAGAGGTGTGTGATCTAATCATCGACCTTCTCACTCCTTTGAGATGAGCTAAAGAAGCTGAACTCCTTTCGTCTGTCAGTGGAAGAGGTATTTTCCAGATTACAAGTAATTGCTGTATTTCCTCTTGCATACCAGAGAAACATCATCCTTTTCAGCTGCACTTCTTGAGAACCTTTCTGAAAAAGGTTCATCCTGGCTGCATCCGCAGTTGAACTGTAGAGAAAATTACAGCCACTTTTCATTACACTGTAAAGAAAATGGAGAATTTTCCACCTTCCCCTTTCCCTTGCTCTTCCATTTGTCCAGTACTTCAGTACAGCTGAAGCTGTCAAAAAGGAGAATTTTGCCTCATGAGTAACATACACACATAAGAAGTAACTAAGAAAGATGCGGAAAAGAAAAATACATTCATTTCATGCATATATGTTTATATGAAAAATATGAAATATATTTGACAGAGGGAATTCCCTATATTCACGTGTCTATCGGTGAATGAGCTACTGAATTGCTGGAGAGACAAGGGCAGAGCTCTGTATTTCCTAAATAACTGCAGTTATACTCAGAGGAGCTGTCTACATTTAAGCTCATAAGGTTTCAGCCTGTCAAACAGTAAATCATTTTCAGCATCTAGATTTATTGGCAAAACTAGACTGCAATTGTCTCAGTCCAAACAATGTTTTCTTACATTATTCCATTAAGTCTCCCTCGATTTATACATCAAAGAATGAAGCAAAATTACTTTTGATAGGTAACAGGTTCAGGTTAAGTTCCCCCTGGAAAGTTTAATGAGGTGCTTACACTGATCTCTTTAACTTTTATTTCCTAATGTACTGTTCTTCCATTTGCCTGTAACTAGTTCTCTTGCTTGAGTTGATAGGAGAGAAAGAAAAAACATTCTCTTACTTATTCTTTTTTTTCCTTAATTCACTGTTATTAGCTCTGTTTCTCGCTCTCTTCCTGTAGACCTTCACTAGAGTTCTCTAAGTAGCTTTAGAATCCAAAAAGATTTATCTGGGTTGAAGAGGGACTCAGGACAAGTCCTCAGGTGATACAAGAGCCAATAATTCTATCAAAAATCTTCCTCTCTTAATAAATAGACAAAAAAATAGTGTGAAAGTCCAGGATTTTCAAAGCCTCATATGCAAAAATCAGTTTTGTGTGAAGCATTTAAAGATTTTATTTTCTCAAGCTGTACTGTTTTAGAAGCAACTCAGTCTATTTAATGACACCATTCTTCTATCCCCTTGGAAGTTATGCATTAAACACTTGCCCTGGCTTTCAATATTAGGATGTATTTCAAGCTGATTTATAGCCAGTTCATGCCCAAATGAAAATGCATCATATAATATGAAACATATTTCTAAGACTTTTAACATACAGTCTACACCAGTACTGAAGGGTTTTATCTAAGCAAAATAATAATAAAAAATCCATCCAGTATTTTTCCCTCCTTAGTAAAGTTTTTTCCTTTCTTTAGTAGATCCAGATCTCTGCATTTTCATACTCAGATCTTTCTTCAACAGTCTGTCTTTATTCAACTATATGCTTCATTATGTGCATGCTTAAACATGAGTGAGTAGTTATACCCTATTCACTTAGAGGGAACCTGAAGCTGAGCATGTGCTTGATGCCTTGGGACTCAGGGTAACTTATGGATGCGCTGCTAACTGATCAGGTTTGCAGCTCTCGTATTTTCCAAGAGCAATCAGATACTTGGACTACAACTGTTATACCTATTCATATACTATGTACTTAAAAATAGTGTGTGTACAGACACACAGCCTCATTATCACAGCCCAGGGATCAATGTATCCAAAGCTTTTACCATAACCAGAAGAGACACTTTTTTATCTGGCAATATATGGAAATTAAACCCTCAATGTAGTTACTATTTTTTTTATGTATGTATTTGGGAGTGGCTATAAAAATCCATAAATCCAAAAATAAACCATGTGGCAATATATTCCAAAAGCCCCACAGTTCAGGGAGATACCCCAAGGCCCAACTTTCGCTGCAGTTGAGTTTTCTTCAATAACTGGTCAATGTGCTTCCTGCAGTGTCCTAAGGGTCAATATAGGCCAATTCAAACCCAGGGGTAGAAAGAGGGAATTGCTAGGTAGTCACACCAACAACAGTAGGGCCTTTCTCCAGGGAAATGATGGAGAAATTCCAGTTCCTTCCTTTCCACAGATGGATACCTGTGACGATCATTGCGCCAAAGGAAACGGGCTATCAAGGTACAAGAGCGATTGCTAGTAAGAGGAGATTCTCCACCAGGTGCCAGCTCAGAGCATCTGAACGGCTTTCATTTTGCTTTCCGAAGTGATCAAGGGACATCTCACCTACATAGGAACTCCGGAGATACTAACCTCATGGCACCAAAGTTGGCCTTTTTCAATGCCTCCTAAATGATCACCCAAATGCAACTGGGAACATCACAACAGCCCTAAAACACAGCTCATTCCTATCCGCATACTTAAGGAAGCCAACATGCTCTTAATCACATTTATTTGTCAGCATCATCCAGTCTTGTGCAACATGATGTTGTGGGATACCGAGCTAACTCTGGGTCCTCCGTCTGAGTTTTACACACACACTAGACGAGGCTGCTGAAGGTGCCAGATGAACTGGAGAAAAAAAGCACTGCCAGCCTTTAGTAGGCACCATCCCAAACTGTATCTTCTCTTTGCAACCTTCCCAATAACCTCATGGTGGTTAGAAATAAAGGAGGTGAAACTGTGACTTACCACAGAAGTGGTACCTCCATCCCTGTTTATCACGAATCCTGAGATTTCTGGGAAGAGCACCAGGCTGCCTGGAGCCATACATCAAAGGCAGAGGATAAACCAAATCCTGCTGCTGATTCCATCAGCATCAGGCTGACAAGAATTTGTGAGTCCGAGATATAGAGACACAATGGATTCTTATCATCTCTTTCTTAAAAACCTTAACGCCGTCCCCAGATGGGTGCTGCAAACCACCCACCACTGCCCCCTTCTTCCAAAGGCTCTCAGGGATGAAAGGGAAGCTCACAGGGAAAACGGGTGCCCTGCAACTTTGCGGTAAGAAAGGATAAACTATGTGTGAAATTCTGCAAGCATTACTTGCAAGGCGGTCCTCCTGCTGCTTTCAACCCATGCCTGCTGTTACGCACTGAGCCAGAGGAGGATAAACTAACTAGTTCAGAGCCCTAACTCTGAACTGGTCACTAGTTCAGCACTGTTATCATGGGAGCTTAGAGCCCCTCTGATCTCCAGAGCTGTTATGGCCGAGCACTGGTAATGAGACCTGCACAACCAATGCAGGATGACAAACCAGGACCTATCATGCTTCCAGAAGGAGAGTTTTAAGTCTTACTCTGATTGGAATTAACTAGACTTTAAAAATATGTCAGCTTGCATGCCATTACATCTGTATGTCTTAAGCTTTTTATAAAATAACAGCTTAAGACAAAGGCTTATAATTGAAAGAGACTGATGATTCCTGACTTCATTCCAGCTTCATTTTTCAAACTTAGAGATAGGGATCCTTGTCAGCAGCCTGAATATGCCCCATTGCAATTCAAGGAAGGATTCCCAGAAACCTTAATGGATCTGGATTATACAGGAGTGGATTGCAGGAGTGGATTTAAACTCATTTATCTCATTGTGACTATCAGCATGCTGTGAAGTGCTGGCCATGTGGTGAATGCTGTGATCCTCTGTTCTTCCGCAAGACGCTGAATCTCACTGATCTATAAATCGAAGCGTAGCCTCCATTTTCCCAGTTAGCCTCCACTTCTGAATCTATTACTCGGAGACCCTGGTGGTCACATGCATTTAGGCCACTTGTCGAAAGGACCAATTTGCACCACAGCTCTCAGGCATTTGCTTGGAATTCCTGGCACATCTGCTTCCCATTAACTTGCCATTCAGTGTTTATTATTTCACATGTTAACTATCACACAATACTTGTGTGAAAAGTTCAGATGAACAATAATCTATTTATCATGTTTGAGAGAACCAAAGCTATTCTCTCCCTGAAAAAAAATAATGGTACTTTTTGCAGTTGTGTGCATGGGCAGGCAAAGCTTGAGGCCTTAACCAAATAATTTGTGATATACAAGACCCTGCTGTGACCCAGTTATTCCTAAATCATTTACTATGCTATGGCTTCATTTGATGTGTGCTACACATGCACAGTAGTCCAGAAAAGTAAACTGTGGGAGTCTATAGGATTGATCAGCACAAAATGTGCCAAAAGAGGCATAGTTATTGAGCATAGTAATGTGAAAAGCGCTGAATTCAAGTAACCAGATAGCAAGAACATTGTGCTGATGCCAGCAATGAAAAAGTAAAAAAGATCACGATTAGTTGGCAACAGCAGCAACATGAGAAATAAGCGCAGTTTAACTGTCACCTTGTCCAAAGGGCACAAACTGGAGATATTTTTACCTCCTCTTGTCTATGGCATTTATTTGATTCCCTCTCTGTGAGATGCCATTACGGCAACCACATAGGGCTCTCTGAAAACCATCAGCATCCTGCTGAAGGATGTCCATACCAATACATAAACTGCCTTCTATTTTTAGTCAGTATTACAGCTTATCTAAAGTAAATGCTAATTCCAGCTTCTCTATGGTCAGCATCCTTCCTCAGGATACACACACTCATTCTCCAGCTAAAAATAAGTCAATGACTTTATGCATTTGCCCCTGATATTCAGTCTCCCCCCAAAGTTGTAAAATAACCAGCAGGCCCAGAAAGTCTGGTGTGTGGCCTGCAGAAAAGCCACCCTCACCTTCTGCCTGTTGGAGAACAGGCAGCGGGCTTGCTCCAAGGGGACACCCCCAGAAAGGGGATAGTGAAGACAAGTGAAAGAAAACATTTAACAAACAGCTGTACATAAATCATAGAATCATAGAATGCTTAAGGTTGGAAGGGACCTCTAGAGGTCATCTAGTCCAACCCCCCTGCACACGCAGGGTCACCTAGAGCACGTGGCACAGGACTGCGTCCAAGCAGGTTTTGAAGATCTCCAGAGAAGGAGACTCCACAACCTCTCTGGGCAGCCTGTTCCAGTGCTCTGTCACCCTCACTGTTAAGAAATTTTTCCTTAAGTTCCTGTGGAACTTTTGGTGCTTCAGTTTGTGGCCATTACCTCTAGTGCTATAAATAGTATGTAGAAGAGGAATTCGTGCCTAAAGGAAGCTGCTGGCTATGCCAAAGACTTGTGACTCTGCCACATGGTTTATCGAGGTCCTCACAGACCCATGCATGAGGTGGATGATTTTTTGTTAAAGTTTTATACCAATACAAGCAAGAAAGGCATTTGTATCCAACTGTGCTTAAAAGAAGTCCAAAGATAGCCAGAGTCCATTGCCACAGGAGCCCCTTAGCAAAGGGATGGCAGACCTTGCATAGAGCCCACCCAGCTTGTCATTGTCCTTCAGGTTGAGGAGCCCAATGTCCTACAGAAATACTGTGTCCTAACACGCTACCGAATGCCAAAGCGGCTGGGAAAGACCCTCACGCTTAACTAAGCTGTCCCTCTCCAAACCTGAGCTCACAGTTGGATGAGATTTTAATTCACTGACTAACCCTCATTGGAATTTCAAGGCTTAGGCGTGTTGTTCTTTAAATAACATTCAGATAATGCTCTCTGGGGCTGCAGAGCTTCAAGATGAGGATGGTTGCTTTAGGGGAAAGCCAATTCTAGATCCCAGCGCCAGAAAACAAGCCATTTACTCTCTGAAGATAGCTCAGCCTGCTTATTATTTGCAGTACTAGAAAGGAAGATTTCCACTCAACCCTCTTTTTTTTGCCACTCTCCCACTTTCATGACCTTTCCTAAAAGGGCCACTTGAACTCTGTTCCTAGTGTAGCCTGCAAGGAAAGGAAGAAACCGCCATTATTTTAAAGGCAAAGCACTCTATGAACCCCCAGACACCCAATAACATACACTAATAAGAACTGTTGGATTGTCTTCTTGCTGTGTTGTTTGCCATTTATTTATTTCAGCCTATAGACTCTCTCCAAATCTATGGATTTTTCCATTTCTAGGCATAGGTAAGTACTGCCCATTTTGCCAGGGGATAAAGAAGGGCAAGTTCTTTTCACTCCTAGGACTCGTTTTCAGAACAGTCTGTTGCACCAGTAAGGACAAGATTTTGGTAGTACTCATGAAGATAAGCAAATGTGCGCATGGACCAGAATATCCACAGCTAAATAAACCAGGATACTGCATTCTAATAAGTCTCCTGTTTGGGGACATAAAAGCTTATGGGCAGTGGGGAGACCGACTTCTAGGTAGCTTTTGGCAGCTCACTGCTGAGTACTTTTACCCTCTTCCCAATGGTGACGGGCTGCTAGAGCAAACGCCGTGTTGGCCAGAGACACGGCAAACTCAAAAGTCCTATGCAGAAATGCAGCACTTAACATGATCTGCCATGCTGAATCTTACAACCCAAGCGATTTTACTCTGTAACTATTTATCCTCCCTTTCCTTCATTCAGAAATAAAGTTCTTAATTTCCAGTTTCAGCAGTCTCTCAGGAGACTGTGGCTTGAGCGAGAAAGACTGGCAAGGCTCCTTTGAAGAGCAAGCTCGCAGTTAGGGAACCGCAGAACCTATGTCATTCTGGCTGCATAGAAAGATGACTGGTCTGAATTTTACATGCTGTTTGATCATTTTGATTAATTTGCAGAAGATATACTGCCTGATCCAAGTTACTCCAATAAAACTACGCGACGCAGAGTGCCTCCAAGTGCAAAAGCTATTTTTCTTGCAGACATCAGCTCAGTAACAAGTAGGAATCATAGATCTAATGAAGAAATACTTTCTTGGACTAATAAAGTTTCCAAAATATAAACAGTGGCAAAGATTACAGCATACGCTCTGCTATTCAGCCTTTTTCCTTTCCGCGAAGTGTAATGCTTACTGAAAGCACTAGAGGCTCAAGCCACAAAGACGGGCTGACAGGGCTCAGCAAGCGAAGGCCTCTCTAGCACAAGCCTGTTGATGTGCTTCGGCATCCACCTCCACACATGCCCTCCACATCCTCAACCTGCTCAGCCTCCACGGCCACCCAGAGCTTGGTCTCTGCTCAGGAAACCTACCTGCCTGACTAGAAACCAAACAGCTACCACATTCATTTGCCCAGGGCCCACCAGACGAGGACATGACTTGGTTGCTTCTTGAGAAGATGCAACCCAGAGGAGAAGTCCTGTGTTATAGCAGGACTTAGAGCATTTTTCTGAGTCCTCCAACATGCCCTGTTGCTGTAGAGTGCTGTGCTCACAGAGCCCTAAGATAGGACACAATTACCACTGGCTTAATTACAACATCTCCGAAATGTCACACGTTATTAAGTGGCCATGTAGGAAATAATGGCTGTCACTCTGTTTTATAGAGAGAAGTCTCTAGAGACGCGCTTGTTTTGAGCCAGTGTGGCTTTAAAATGATGTTAATACGTAAAGAAACAAATTCAATGTTTACAGAGGAAAACTAGAACCTGTGCAAACGTCAGCCTGCCAAGAGGAGACAAAATTAAAGGTGACAACCCCTAGATCAGAGATACAATGTAAAATGATATGCAAGCTATGCTTGCTGGGAAGTGGCTGCCCCACATGCTGGGGAGAGCCGGCCAGCTGCTGCCTGACTGTGTGGTGAATCCATAACGACGCAGGGAAAGCACTGCAGTTTCCTGAGAAAAAAACAAACAAACAAATCAAATTAAAGCAAGTTTCTCGATTCAACAAAGGAGAAAATACTTCGGAGGGACAGTTAACTGTGCACGCAAAAAAAGTCTGAATTACAGAATGAGACTAATCTTGGCATTCAGTCTCGCTTCTGCACAATTGGGAATCATCCTCTTAGAAGAGAGAACCAGAAATGGTGCTCTGCTAAGGAAAGAAGCTAAGTTTTAGAATAACCCATAGAAAGAGAGGGCTAAAAATGGCAGAACTAGAATTTGGGTGAATTTATAAATATTTTTTCATAAGAAATCTGAAACACAGTATTGCCAACACACACCAGCCCACGCACTGAAGAAGTACTGAAAAAAAAATACACAGTTGTTTCTCACTGTATTTAACAGTGTTTAATCTTTAGGACACCAGAGAACATTTGGAAAAGGTTTTAACCTATCTTTATAAATAGATTAACTATTTAAATAATTGATGATGCATTTTTATGTATCTATGCACATGTATACAGCTCCATAAGATTGTAAATATATGAGGGACACTGAATGCATGTTTAACTGGAGGAAAGTTCAGCATAAAACATAATCCACATGAATTCTCTTGCAACATCATGTTCTAACATTTCAGTTTGAACAAACTTGGGTTCCTATAACCTCTGTTAAAAAGGCAGCCAAAACTTTGATACAGCCTTTGGCTTTTAGTTACGAGTTTCTAAACAAGGATATTTTATAATCACAAGTATTTGTGGGCTGGAGCAGATTAGCTTGTAGTTGTGTTGGCACTACTATTGGCATTTCATGACATTCCAGGAAACAAAAAAACACTACTCAAAATGGGTCTCTTTTTCATGCTTTCACCCTAACTCATTTCCTCTACTTAAGTGCTAAACTAATGCCTTATTTGCATAGTCCCTAAAAGAAATCTTGAAGCAGTTAAAACTCCAGTCTGACTAAGGTCTTCTTACACTTAACACATCTCTCCCATTATGTTAAGAAAC